>NC_046332.1:27383041-27983041 GCF_000738735.6 Corvus cornix cornix | reverse complement strand
GCAAAGAGACATCCATTGGTTGGGAATATGGCAGGGGCCAGGCATGGGACCCCAGGTTCTGAGAGCTCTACCTCTGCTGTTTCAACCCTGGCTGCGGTAGCTCCTCTGACCTGTGGCTTCCTCCATCCTGCCCAGCTCGGGTGGTCAGGAGGCCATTTTCCCTTGGAGGGAGAAGGAGTGACTCTGGCTGTGTGCGGTGGGCGGGGCGGCAGGGGAGGGCGGGTGGCCGTGCTGCTCCCGCAGCCTGCCACAAAGAGAAGGAAGGGCTGTCTGGCTGCCCCTGCCCCTCGGGCCAAGGGCACCCAGGGAACAGAGACACACAGATGGAAGTGTGCACTGGTACTGGGGACCTGGCGTGTGTCCTGGCCAGGCAGTGAGCTTACTAGCTGCTGGGGCTGGGGGAAGGTTCTGTCGAATCTGGATTAGAATAGAGTTGCTGAGTAACAACTTTCCTATGGAGGAGGGAAAGTAGCGGCTTACTGGCCTGTGTTTTGCATGCAGCTGTAGTATGTTCTGTACTGCTGAAGAGGCTAGATGGTTTCTTTCCTGGAGATCCATGGACTGAAACAGTATCCTAGTCAGGTTTTCAAATGCATTCACTGTTTTTCCCCCTTTAGATGTGGCAATCTATTTTATGCTCTTTCCTTTTCTTGTTGGGTTAAGGCAAACTTCGTGTCCCCAATTTTGAGTGCAATTCTGCTTGGAGAAGCAATATTATGGAAATAGGTGGTGTTGGGAGGGGGGAAAACCATGTTCAGTGGTACCTTAGGATACAATTTTTGAGTATCTGCTGTGAACAGTAGAAGTTGTAACCACCTCTGTAAGTATGTAGCGAGAAGCAGACAAGTTGATCTCTGTGAAGGGGAGCTATACTGTAGGGCACAGATGGGGGTTGAATGAGACATATTGCCTCTTCACATCCAGAACATGAAGAAGAGCCAGAAGAAGAGCTTCTGTCAGAGGCTGACACTCCCAAAATCAAGAAGAAGAAGAAGCCCAAGAAACTGAAGGAACCCAAAGTGCCCAAGCTCAGCAAGCGTCAGAAGAAGGAGGTAAGAAAAAGGATGCCTAAGGTCACGCTCTAAAATATGGATATATAGGATGAGGATGCTTACTGTTGTTGTTGGCCAATAGCAGCAGTCTTTTTAATGAATCCTGTAGAGCTTGGGGAGAGAGTGGTGTTTAGTGCTTATCCAGGGTATTTTCTCATGCCTGATCCCTCCCTCCCCAGCTGGGGGACAGCTCTGGTGAGGGGAATGAGTTTGTGGAGGAAGAAGAGGAGGTTCTGCGCTCTGACAGTGAGGGCAGTGATTACACCCCTGGGAAGAAGAAAAAGAAGAAATTAGGACCCAAGAAGGAAAAGAAAAACAAAGCCAAGCGCAAGGAGGAGGAAGAAGAAGAGGAAGAAGATGATGACTCAAAGGTAACAAGCTACCCTGCTGGCTGCTTGCTTTTCATTCCCATGTGTCTGATTTGGGGGATCATTGTGCTCTCCCTTTGTGATTGCCCAGGGAGTTGGGACTGTGTAGTCTCTTTTTCCACTAGACCCTCTTGACTTGACCTTTTTCCCACCTTGCATTCTTCCCTCTTTACTGCTTTAAACACACATGGAATTTGTATTGAATCCAGATACTTTTCCCATTTCCACTGATCTTCTGTTGTGGCTGTGTCCTATGGTAGTGATAAGTGGATGCAGGGGAAAACAATTCCCTGGGTCATCTGTGGAATGTGGAAGATGTGTGGAAGTTCTGCTCAGAGTTGCCATGATTCTCTTTTCATAGGAGCCAAAGTCATCTGCTCAGCTCCTGGAAGATTGGGGCATGGAAGATATTGATCACATCTTCACAGAGGAGGATTACCGCACACTCACCAACTACAAAGCTTTCAGCCAGTTTGTCAGGTGAGCTGCAAGCCTATGCTTGAAAGGACTTGGGAACAGAAAAAGAGATGGGACAAAAACTAGATTCCTTGATTTTGGAACCTCAGTGCACACCGGTGTGGTACCTAGAGTGAAAACTGAAGCAACAGTAAAAGAATAGATCCACAGCTTTTTTGTTTTCAGTCATCAAGATGATGCAAGTCCTTCCAGTCCACTTTCTTCCCTACTATGCTAAATTCCATCTCTTTTTTCCAAGCCCTGAACATTTCCATCTTTCACATAGAGTGAAAGATGAGAGTGAGGAGATTCATTGGCTCTTGAAATCAGAGATTAGAAAGGAACGTAGTTTGAGATAAAGGTGCTAAGGGGGGGTGGCAGTGGGGAGGAATGATCTAGATTTCAGGGTGGTTCAGTAACCCTTCCTTCCTTCACTGTACACAGGCCACTTATTGCAGCCAAGAACCCTAAAATAGCAGTGTCGAAGATGATGATGGTACTGGGAGCCAAATGGAGGGAGTTCAGCACAAACAACCCCTTCAAGGGAAGTTCAGGTGCATCTGTGGCAGCTGCTGCAGCTGCAGCTGTTGCAGTAGTGGAGAGTATGGTGACAAACGTGGATACTGTCCTACCGCAGCCTCCTGTAGATGTGCCACTCAGGAAAGCCAAGACAAAGGAGGGCAAAGGTGAGATGAAGAATCTGGCGGGAGGATAGAAGTCAGTGGTGTCAAGGCAGTAGCCCTTCTGACTCTGCCTCCTGTGTTCCCAGGACCCAATGCCCGGCGGAAGCCAAAGGCCAGTCCTCGTATTCCTGATATCAAGAAACCTAAAACAAAGAAGGTGGCACCATTAAAGATCAAACTGGGAGGATTTGGTTCCAAGCGTAAAAGATCATCAGTAAGTGATGCTCCTGTCTTGACCTTCTGAGGAGGGGGTCATGATGTGGTAGTAATGCTGGGGTGTGTGTCTGATTGCTGCCTGCCAGCATGTGTGTCTGAGTAACAAAGCTTTTCTCTTACCTACCTCAGAGTGAAGATGATGATCTGGATGTGGAGTCAGACTTTGATGATGCCAGCATCAACAGCTACTCTGTTTCAGATGGATCTACAAGCCGTAGTAGCCGCAGTCGCAAAAAGCTGAAGGCTGGGAAGAAGAAAAAGAAAGGTATAGATACTTGCCAGCAGTTGGAGACAGAAGCACAGCTAAGTGTGTAGAAAGATCAGTGGAATGTCTGTGGAGTTTGGATGTTTAACAGCATACTTGAGGGAGAATTGATTGTGAAGGAAGAACATGATACTATTTTGAATAAGGAAAAGTCTTTCAGGAGTTCTTTGTTAGGGAAACAGATGCAGTGCTGAGTTTTCCTGGCCTTACCTGTACCTTTTATTTCATGGGTGGATGGGGGCACAAAGGGACTTGTTTTGCTCCTGTTCCAGGTGTTCTTCCTCGCCCTACTTACTTACATAGAGTTTTGGATTCTGGATCTCTAGATGGCTATGTAGGCTGTTGGAAGCTTGTACCTGTGACTTGTACCACAGTAACTCCTCATCACCCTCTGCAGGTGAGGAGGACTCCACAGTGGCTGTGGATGGCTATGAGACTGATCACCAGGACTACTGTGAGGTGTGCCAGCAGGGAGGAGAAATTATATTGTGTGATACCTGCCCTCGTGCCTACCACATGGTTTGCCTGGACCCAGATATGGAAAAAGCTCCAGAGGGTAAATGGAGCTGCCCGCACTGTGTGAGTATTGGATTCCCCAAAATGGTGCAAGAGGTCATGGAGGAGGGGGATGTCAAGTGGCTTGGGGCTGCTGTTCTGTGGTAATGAAATAATCTTTGTTTTTCTGATTTCCTTCTCCTACAGGAAAAAGAGGGCATTCAGTGGGAAGCAAAGGAGGATAACTCTGAAGGTGAGGAAATCCTGGAGGATGTAGTGGGGGATGCTGAGGAAGAGGATGACCACCATATGGAGTTCTGTAGAGTCTGCAAGGATGGAGGAGAGCTGCTGTGCTGTGATGCCTGTCCTTCATCCTACCACATCCACTGTCTGAATCCCCCACTGCCTGAGATTCCCAATGGAGAGTGGCTGTGTCCTCGCTGCACTGTGAGTTTCTGCTAGTACCATTCTCCCATTGCTACAAGAGGTGATTGATCTAATCCCTTTGGATCATCATATTTATATGGAAATACACGGTCCTTTGAAGACTATCTCCTCATACACTTTTGTCATAAAGCTTAAAGGCCTGACTCTTTTTAGCTGTGTTGTGCCTTGATTGACTGATTTCTCCAGACAGTGGGAAGAACCAGGCTACAGCCTTTGGGTCTCATGAGATTTGTCCACGTGCAAGGTAGTTGGGCAGTTTTTGGTCCAAGATGCCAAGGCTCACTTTTTTTGGCTCCTGTATGTGTGTAGAAGCAGGAGAACAAGTGTAAGCAAAATCAGTGCTTAAAGTAATTTAAACTGATGCTGAGATTAAACTGGTTTTGCACTGTTGTAAGCTCTGTAATGCTTAGACCTTTCTTAGTAGATGGTTAGGAGAAATACCACGCTTTTCTGGAAAGTTCTCGAAATAAGTAATATAAATGGTGTTAGTTGCTTTCATTAGGTGATAAAAACTTAAAGCTGATGAACAAAAAAAAGCTCCTTATGCTGGGCCCTTGGTTCTGCAGTAAAATATTTTCTGTACAAGCTTTCAATGAAGTCATAGTTGGGCAGACTACTGAACTCATCAAGCCTAGCAAATTCTATCTGTGTAGTAAAACCATGAAAGTGACCCTGTTTCTGCTCCTCAGTGCTTCTGTGTTAGAGTACATACACTGTGTGATGCATCAAGCTCTGTTTAACTTTCCAGTGCCCAGCTTTGAAAGGAAAGGTGCAGAAGATCTTGATCTGGAAATGGGGTCAGCCCCCAGTTGGCCCTGCACCACCACGTCCACCTGATGCAGACCCTAATGCTCCACCCCCGAAACCTCTGGAGGGTCGGCCTGAAAGGCAGTTCTTTGTCAAGTGGCAGGGCATGTCCTACTGGCACTGCTCCTGGGTGTCAGAGTTGCAGGTGAGTGGAGGAGCCTAACTATGGCATAAGGGTGGATAGTTGAGGCTAAAACACCTACTAACTGCTTGTGTCCTGACTGCAGCTGGAGTTGCACTGCCAGGTCATGTTTCGTAACTACCAACGCAAAAATGATATGGATGAGCCACCCTCGGGAGACTTCGGAGGGGAAGAAGAGAAAAGCCGAAAGAGGAAAAACAAGGACCCCAAATACGCTGAGATGGAGGAGCGTTTCTATCGATACGGGATCAAGCCAGAGTGGATGATGATCCACAGGATCCTTAATCATAGGTAGGGGGTGTAACAAAGAGGATTTTCAACAGAGACCTTAAGCAGGGCTACGGGAGAGTGGATGAGCTAAACTGCAGTATGACTGGGAGAAACAGTGGGAGTTCTTTGTTGGCATGACACACATTGTTGTTCTGTTTCTGCTGCTTTACTAAGAGTCCTTCCCTTCTCTTTCATTTGAATGGATTGGGGGAGTGCTGCCATTTCACTGTGCTTGAGACTTGCTGGTTTCTTCTGCAGTGTGGATAAGAAGGGGAATGTCCACTATTTGATTAAATGGAGAGACCTACCTTACGACCAGGCATCCTGGGAAAGCGAAGATGTGGATATTCAAGATTATGACCTCTACAAGCAAGCCTACTGGAATCACAGGTAGGAGGAGTATCTAGAGATTGTTTTCCTTTCCCTTCCCTCAAGACAAAGCTCTGCAGTATGCCAGCCCCTAGCACTGGCTGGATTAATAGATGGAAATGGGCGAGACGCATTGCCTTGTTGCTGACTCCTTATGCCTTTGGGCAGGGACCTTGTGCCTTTCTACCAGCTCATGAAGGTTCCAGCCCTGTTCTCTTGAGCCTGTTTGAGTTGGGTGATTGCCCTTCTATTCTTTGCAATAGTTTTCTCTTGATCTGTTAATAAAAAGCCATTAAACTTACATGTACTTGGGACTGTCTCCGCACAGGGAGCTGATGCGAGGTGAAGAGGGCAGGCCTGGTAAGAAGTTAAAGAAAGTGAAGATGAGGAAACTGGAAAGGCCCCCTGAGACTCCCACAGTAGACGTAAGTTATTGGTTTTTTGCATAGGAGCCATTTTGGGGTGCCAGCAGGTAAATAGGAAACTGAAGAGTGAACAGCATATGGTTTAGAGCTGCTTCATGGCCCAAAGAATAAATGGCATTAGAGGACCTTCAGACAAAGGTCCACTGTGTCCATTGGGTCAGAGTCCCTAGCTCTTGGTGAAAGGGTTTTACAAAAGAAATGGCTTCTTTTTGGATGCCCTTGGCCATTTAGGAATTGGGTTTGGTGCTAGTCTGGTTGTCATCCATGAAGCCTCATCTGTACTAGTGAATATAAGGGTGGCTATAGACTCTTGATAGGACTCCTGTTAGTTATCTAACTAAGGTAAAGCTTTTCAACTCTTCCTTCTTTCCACTATAGCCAACAGTGAAATATGACCGGCAGCCGGAGTACCTCGATGTAACAGGGGGGACTCTGCATCCCTACCAACTGGAAGGACTGAACTGGCTGCGCTTCTCCTGGGCCCAGGGCACGGATACAATCTTGGCTGATGAAATGGGTCTGGGAAAGACTGTGCAGACAGCAGTGTTCCTGTATTCCTTGTACAAAGAGGTGAGAGCTGGGAGGTCACTGCCCAGAGAAATTCTGCCTGTGTTAGTGATTGCAGTCATCTAATGCTCTTACTGACTCTATTTGTAGGGCCACTCAAAGGGTCCCTTCTTGGTGAGTGCCCCGCTGTCCACAATCATCAACTGGGAGCGAGAATTTGAGATGTGGGCCCCAGATATGTATGTAGTGACTTACGTCGGGGACAAAGACAGCCGGGCCATCATCCGTGAGAATGAGTTCACTTTTGAGGATAATGCCATTCGTGGAGGCAAAAAAGCATCCAGAATGAAGGTACAGAACTCTGCTGTAACACAAGCCTGAATTGAGATGCACTCCCTGGCTTTCAGCAGCTGAGGTTCAAATACTCTGCTGTCCCTGGGAACTGATTATGCTTGTAGTTTCCAAGGGGAAATAACTGCAAATTGATGACAAGTGGGCGTTTAGACTCCTGCTGTAGACTGTTTAAACACTCTTACTACTTTGAACTAAGTCAGTACTGGAGAAATATAGTTGTCTAAGGTGATACTGGCCCTAGGCAAGTCCCTCTGTCTTCCTTACTTAACCTGTGAAGTTGGGCATCTTTTCTACAGATCTAAGTTGATATCAGAATTGCCACTGTATGTAAAAGACAAATTACAAAAAAGTGTGAACTTTTTCATCCTGAGGAATTGGCTGGCGGTGAGGCCATACCCAGACATCTGAGAAATTGCATTCTGTGCCGAAACAGGAAGGAAGAGCCTGATCTAGGTGGCTACTTTTTCTAGAACTTTAGTCTTCCTAGTAAAACCAAGATGGAAGCTAAAGCATTTTCAGTGGCAGAGGCAGACAGACTCATTTCCTTCCTTTGAAATGGAACAGCCTTAAGTAATAATAGTAACTTAAAGTTCCATGGTAAACTATTTATCTTTTGAAGTCTTAGCTTTTTGTTTGAGTCACTCTTCTCCAAATTTCAATTCCCTAACATACCTCTACTCACTGCTTATTTGTTAAATATCTCTGTTAGAGTATTTGACAACTATCCAAAAGTAGCAGGAACTGAGGGGGTTGAGGAGACTTATGTGTTGAGAGTAATAGGGAATTAAAAGGCTAAAATGTTTTGGGCAGCATTTTGAATCTTGTGACAGGAGACTGGGGGTGTGAAAAGTTTTTGATGTGCTGTTGACCAGGGCTCACCAGGATAACTTGATGGAGAAGCACTGCATGCTCTATCCCCTTACACATTCATCCTTTTCCTTTGCAGAAGGAGGCTGCCGTCAAGTTCCACGTGCTTCTCACCTCCTATGAATTGATCACAATTGATATGGCCATACTAGGCTCTATTGACTGGGCCTGTCTCATTGTGGATGAAGCTCACAGACTGAAGAACAATCAGTCTAAGGTACAGAGAAGCATAGGTGGTTCATAGGCATGGCATATGTTGCAGGGGAGAGAGACAGCTCTTAGTCATTTGTTCAGTAGTAAATTTGATGTGTTACTAAAAAGAAAAATGAACAGCCTGCATTTGGAGATTGATCATCATTGGCAACAACTTTACTTACACAGATCACTGGTTAGAACAGCTTTCTTTCCAGGTGAATGGGCTATTGGTATAGACTGAAAAACCAGGATGTGGTTGTTGCTCTCAAATACAAAATGACTTCTCTGAAAGCAGATCACATATCTTCACCACCTCTATTCTGAAAAGGTTTACCATGCTGAGCATAAAGCATGCTCCATGAGCAGAATTACCCTGCTTCCAGAGTCAGCTTGCTCTCTGCATTCATCTGGCTTTTTAGCAGTACTAATTAGGTGTTACAGAAATTGAGGGTGGGCAGAGGTGTTTAAAAATGCCTGGGTAGGTGCTGAAAGCTATATAGCTGCTTTAGATGAGGCTGCACCTTAACTAAGCTTGTTTGAATTGGGTAGACTTGACTGTACTTTCTTAATCCAACCCCTCCCTACGCCTTGTGCCTTAATTCTGGTATTGATTTGTCTGTCTTCAGCTGGGTTCTAGTGCTCAGTACACCAAAAACAATTATTATTGGAAGGCTGGTTTTAGAGGTTTTTGGAGACTGTAAGACAAAATTGCTGCTTGATTTCTTTGTTTGTTTTGTTTAAATGGCTTTAGTGTTTTGGATCTTGGCATGAGGCATCTTCCTGAGACATCACAGCTGTGCTTGCAGTTCAGTTTCTAGATCTTATTTTATTGTAGGCACTAAGACTGGATGCCATTCTATGCTTAGCATTGAAACCATTGGAAGTAGGAATGAATGCTTACTATTAATATTCATTAATTGAAAGAGGATGTAAAGGCTCAAGGTTACTCTCTGACACTATGCAGAACCATTAAATCTCTTCTTCTACAGCAGTTTCCTGACCTATAAGAACAGCTTATCGGTATTTGGCTGCAAGATAGATAGGTCAGATGCTTCTTGACAAATTGGGGTTATCTCCTAAAGTTTTGCAGATATAATTAGTAACTTCCACATTTGATTCCAAAATGAGAACATTTTTAACTATAGCTACATAGAAAAATAAATCCCTGTGGAGGCCACTAGAAGTACTCTTCTGGTGCAAAAACCAAAACATAAGCAATTTGGTTCTTGTTTGCCATGTAGTACAGCTGCTTTCATTAAGTTTGACCTTGTATCATGCTAAGTGTAAGATAAGCAGAGAAATGGCCAAGCTCATAAAGAAATTACTGCTTTACTGTCAATTTGTGCAGGTGAACATGGTA
The DNA here is from genome assembly GCF_000738735.6 of Corvus cornix cornix. Lineage (NCBI taxonomy): Eukaryota > Metazoa > Chordata > Aves > Passeriformes > Corvidae > Corvus > Corvus cornix. The sequence continues at coordinate 27,973,763 of NC_046332.1, read as the reverse complement.
CACTTGTGCTTTTCAGTGCAGTACTTTAACTGCTCACTACATCTGTCTGGAATTACTTCATTGTTGTGAAAACCAGCGCAAATTACCTTCAAGACACATTGGCAAACCCTTTTTCTCCTCTGCTTGTTCAGAGCTCTGGAACACTGCCAGGAGTGATATGAATAGGAAGAGTGACTTGGTTATTTCTAGAATTCTCAAGGCAGAGTAGTTGTAGGAATGTGGAACACTAATTTAGCAAGAAAAAATACATAGTACAGCAGCCTAGAAATGATTGGTGGTCTGAAAGAGTTTGTAACTTGTAAGAGCAAAGGAAACCTACTAGCACCTGATGGTTCGGAGGATTTGTTGTAGTCGTGTTTTAGGTATGCAGAGCAATGATCCAAATAAGATCAGTCTAATAACCCTGACTGGAATGTGAGCTACTTGGAACTCTTGTCCAAACAGCTGATGTGATCTAAATTGAACCCTAGATTGGTGTCAACTTTCTAGAATTTTTTTTTTTTTTTGTAAGCCTATGACTTAATAAGCCTTTGTTGTATTTGTGTGCATGTTTTGGTTTATTTTCCCACTTTCTTCCCTGCTCTCTCCTTTCCAGTTCTTCCGTGTGCTGAATGGTTACTCCCTCCAGCACAAGCTGCTGCTTACAGGAACTCCGCTGCAGAACAACCTGGAAGAACTGTTCCACCTGCTGAACTTCCTGACGCCCGAGAGATTCCAGTATGTCTTGCAGTGCAAGTCAGCCTGCCTGTCTTGTCATTCCTATCCCCTCACTTGCTCTTTTGCTCTTTTTCCTTTGTGGCGTTTGCTGAGTGTCTGTTTCCCCCCAGTAACTTGGAGGGCTTCCTAGAAGAGTTTGCGGATATTGCCAAGGAAGATCAGATCAAGAAGCTCCACGACATGCTGGGCCCACATATGCTGAGGCGTCTCAAGGCTGATGTTTTCAAGAATATGCCATCTAAGACTGAACTCATTGTCAGAGTGGAGCTGAGTCCCATGCAGAAGTGAGTGTGGGGATGAAGAGAGCATCTGCTGTTGAGCTAGTGTTTCTCTGCTCTGCGCTTTCAAACAGCCTTATCCTTACTCTGCAGGGTTTTCTGCACAGTGGGCTGCCACTAGAGCAGAGGAAGGACTAATTCTGTGCTCTGGTGTAAGGGATAAAGAGATAGTGAGTGCCAGTGGCAGAGCCTAGGTAGCTGGCAGGTAATGCCAGGAGCAGTGCAGAGTTTAGCAAGAGAAGAGTAGGTTAGTCATTCTCATGAGAACTCTGCCTGAGTTGTTCTATTTTCTTCTTTGTTTTCAGGAAATATTATAAATACATTTTGACAAGAAACTTCGAGGCACTGAATGCACGGGGTGGTGGTAACCAAGTCTCATTGCTCAATGTTGTCATGGATCTGAAGAAGTGCTGTAACCACCCCTACCTCTTCCCTGTGGCTGCTATGGTATGTCCAGTCACGTTTTCTGTATAAGCAAATGTTCCCTGCTGGTTGTTATCAGGGAGCCAGTTAGCTCCCTAGGTGAGGCATGGAGGGGTTCCCATTTCTCTCTTTTTGCTTGTATGTGTTTTTTTCATCCTGTCTTTATTTAAACCCAACATGCTGGAAGGCCATTCCTTTTCCAGCACATTTATATGACAGGTAGGAGGTATCTTTTTACTCGTGTGAGGTGGTGAAGACTGTAAGAGTAGGGAGTAAGTAAGAAAAGAGGAGGTTGTGTAGGAGTCAAATTGCAAGAGAAGAGGCACAGGGTAGCACTGATGTTTCATACAGGTAGTGTATGCTGTACCCTGTGGTTGTGCCAAGCTAAGTGACCAGGTGTGAGCCAGCATCAGCTGGGGACTAAGACCAAGTTACATCCCTTCAAGCTGTTTTTTGATCCTTGCCCCTTATTCCCTCTTTCTCTTTTTCTTCTTAGGAAGCTCCAAAAATGCCAAATGGCATGTATGATGGTAGCGCACTTATTCGAGCCTCTGGAAAGCTGTTGCTGCTCCAGAAGATGTTAAAGAACCTGAAGGAAGGAGGTCACAGAGTGCTCATATTCTCTCAGGTACATGGAGAAAAGCCTTTAGGCTGGGAATACTTTTTCTGAGAAAGAAGTCTGTTGATCTGGTATCCACTTGTCCCTCACTCCTCTGTGGTGGTGTTTTTCTGATACGCAGATGACTAAAATGTTGGACCTTCTAGAAGATTTTTTGGAACATGAAGGGTACAAATATGAGCGCATTGATGGAGGAATCACAGGGAACATGCGTCAGGAGGCTATTGATCGGTTCAATGGTATATAGTCTCCTGTCTTTTCTGTAAAATGAAAACTTGTCTTGTATGTGCTTAATGCTCATCATGGGATTGTTGTGCCCCAAGTCTTCCACTGTTTTCCTGTGATCTTAAATTAGTAGCAATTCCCTATCAGGTGATGTGGATCAGTTACAAATCCTTCTTGGAGTATTGCACTCTCCCTTGATTACTTTTGTTGTCTTTTTTATCTTAGCTCCTGGAGCTCAGCAGTTCTGCTTTCTGCTTTCAACTCGAGCTGGGGGTCTTGGTATTAACTTGGCCACCGCAGATACTGTGATTATCTACGATTCAGACTGGAACCCCCACAATGATATCCAGGTGAGTCTGAATGAGGTCACTCACTGTGGAGTAATCCTGAGGAAGAGGGGAAATAAAATGGTCATAAGGAGTGAAGGAATGTGAGACTTGCCCTCTAGAAATATGCAAAATTAGAGCAGTGAGGATGGGTAGAGATGGGAAGTGAAATAGTCGAGGGATCTTCCAGGGCACAGTCTTCACTAATGCCAGGAGCCAACATGAAGGCTAGTGGGAAGCTTGTGGAGGTAGGTGGGGTATATCAGACTACTGCTTGTGTAGCTCTAGATTGTTTTGAGCACATCTCTTTTCTAGGCCTTCAGCCGTGCACACAGAATTGGACAGAACAAGAAAGTGATGATATACCGCTTTGTGACAAGGGCCTCAGTGGAGGAGCGTATCACTCAGGTGGCCAAGAAGAAGATGATGCTAACTCATCTGGTAGTGAGACCGGGGTTGGGCTCCAAGACAGGCTCCATGTCCAAACAGGAACTTGATGACATTCTCAAATTTGGCACTGAAGAGCTCTTCAAGGATGAGGCTACTGAGGGGGGTGAGTGCCTGGGAGTAGAACCAAAGGGGGTGGGGAGATCTGGCTCCTTATTTAGTGAGAGACTGTAGGCACAGTGCTGATTATAGCTCTACAAAGAGGGTCTAGGGTGGCATTCCCTTTCTTAGTCCACTGAGATTCATACAGCAACGGTGCCTGTACTCTTCCTTCAGGGGATAACAAAGAAGGTGAGGACAGTAGTGTTATCCACTATGATGACAAAGCAATTGAGCGTCTATTGGATCGGAACCAGGATGAAACAGAAGATACAGAACTTCAGGGCATGAATGAATATCTCAGCTCCTTCAAGGTGGCCCAGTATGTGGTTCGTGAGGAGGAGATGGGGGTGAGTATGAGGTGGATGTCAGTTAATATGTTCTTCTGAGTGATGGAGGATCAACTAAGTTAATTGAGCTCTGAAGCTTTTAGGACCAAGCAGGCACAGGGATATATCTGCTGGGACTTAAAGCAGAGGGCCCTAAATTTGTTACGTCTCTGGCAGGAGGAAGAGGAGGTTGAGCGGGAAATTATTAAGCAGGAGGAGTCAGTCGATCCTGATTACTGGGAGAAACTGCTCCGTCACCATTATGAGCAACAACAGGAGGATCTGGCCAGGAATCTGGGCAAGGGCAAACGTATTCGCAAGCAAGTTAACTACAATGATGGCTCACAGGAGGATAGAGGTACAAATCCACAGGACCCTGAGGGAAAAATGGGTGTAAGTATATGTTGCTGGGAAGTAACGGAGTAGCGTCTCAGGCTCACGTGCTGTTTTTCTTTCAGACTGGCAGGATGACCAGTCAGATAATCAGTCAGACTATTCAGTTGCTTCTGAGGAAGGAGATGAGGACTTTGATGAGAGGTCTGAAGGTAAGTTCTGCTGGAGCCAGAGTTTCTGGGTTGCTTTGAGTGTGGAAACAGTTGGGACTTGATTTGGGCAATTTGCACGTTTTGTGGCGCTCTCCTGCTGGGGCAATATTCACACAGCAATATGCTGTGCATTGTGTCTTTACTTAGCTGCATTTCTCTTTTCAGCAGCTCGCCGGCCTAGCCGCAAGGGCCTGAGAAATGATAAGGATAAGCCTCTGCCTCCCTTACTGGCCCGTGTGGGAGGGAACATTGAGGTAGGCTGTACCAGGGAAGACATTTGCATCCCAGCTGCTCCTATATTGCTCTTGCCATATCTGTGTGTCTGCTCCTTTATTCTAGGTGTTGGGTTTCAACGCTCGCCAGCGGAAAGCCTTCCTCAATGCTATCATGCGCTATGGAATGCCACCTCAGGATGCCTTCACCACTCAGTGGCTTGTTCGGGACCTCCGTGGCAAGTCAGAGAAAGAGTTCAAGTGAGTCTGCGTTAGGCAGCAATGGAAGCAACTAGTCCTTTTGGGGAAGAATGAGAGTTGGGTCTTAGAGACTACATTTCCTTAATGTATTGGTTGGTTCTCTGTGGGAGAATGAAGTATAAGCTGGGATTGTTCCTAACTCTCTTACTTGGACCTGACTCTTAAGTCACCAAAAGCAAATGCTTTTAGAGGAGTAGCATGGCTCTACAAGCATATAATGAATACTCTCCCAGAGTCTTTCTTGGGTTTATGATTGTTTCTGGCTCAAGACTCTTGAGTTAGCTGTGTATCCTCTATGTATGTAGTGATTCTGTCAGGAAATTCTTGAAGAAGCCTGGAGCCCCAGAATTTGTAACTATGGGTTAAGAGTCTCTTATGGGTAATTTCCCTTACGTGCTGGAAGGGGTCTGACAATGCATGTCTCCAGATAACACAACTTACGGGCTAATTGCTTGTCTTTCAATTGCTGCAGGGCCTATGTCTCGTTGTTCATGCGCCATTTATGTGAGCCTGGAGCTGATGGTGCAGAGACCTTTGCAGATGGGGTCCCACGGGAAGGTCTTTCTCGACAGCACGTCCTTACTCGCATTGGGGTCATGTCACTCATACGCAAAAAGGTCAGTGCTTAGCAGAGCAATGTGCCCTTTGCTGTCCATACAACTGTAGTCACTGGGGTCTTGAGTTAGGGAGTTACCTCACCTTTCACACCGACTTTCGTTGTGTGCTCGGTGGTCTGCCTCTACAGCTGTAAGAATGAGCTTTGTATGACCCCTCCAGTGATAGTCTTTCTCTCCCTCTTGTGCAGGTGCAGGAATTTGAGCATGTGAATGGCCGCTGGAGTATGCCAGAACTGGCAGAGATAGAGGAGAACAAGAAACTTTCACAGCCCAGCTCACCCTCCCCCAAAACTCCAACTCCTTCGACACCAGGGGATACACAGCCAAATACACCTGCCCCTGTTCCTCCACCTGGTGAGGGCTCCCCTCTTGTACAACCCTGCGTCCTGACCTTACCCTGACTGTTCCCCTCACCGGAACTGTGGTGGTGGGGTCTGGGGGTGGACGCAGATCAGCTTACTCTCATGTTAGGAGGGCTGCCAAAGACATGTGCAAGCCCTTAAAGGCAAGAGAGGACACTAGCTTTCCTGGGATGAGCTGACATCAGTGAGAAGCCCAGCATTTGTAGTGGGCAGGGAAAAGGGGGGGTCATGTTAGTTCCATTTTGATGGGCCTGATCTCTGGGAGCAAAGGAGAAGTGTGCTTGCTAGCAGGAAAGATCTTACTGATGGCTTCTCTTTTGTCTGCTGTGCCGTGGGGAATACACAGAAGAAGGAGTAAAAGTAGAAGAAGGAGCTAGTGCTAAGGAGCAAGGAGAGCCATCTGAACCAGAGAAGGAGCTCGGTGCCTCTGCTGCTGAAACAGAGGTCCCTATGGAGGTGAGTTTTGGCTTTTTTGCCTTGTAATTTCTCTACTTCTGCCCCCTCTTCATCTCCCAGCTGAGGCAGAAATGAGTTTTTAGAGTGATACTTGAAGATAACTGGTCCTCAGAAGTGGCCTCACAGTTTTGTGTGTCGTTGCTTTCCAAGACTCTGACTGTGTTCTGTTTCTATACTTTGTGTCTCACTGATCCCTGTCCTCAGCAGTGTGCTCAGCCTGTGGAGACACCACCCCAGGAAGCAAAATCCCCAGTGAACTCCACAGAAGCCGATGAAAAAAAAGTAGAGGAAACAGAAGGGAAGGAAAGACCAGATGAACCAATGGAAGTAGAAAGCAAAGGTACAAAGCAGTTAATCCTAAAGAAACAGGCTTGAATGTAGAAAATCATTGGGGACTTACAGAATAGTACTGGGTTTTACTGGTTGAAGAACAAAACTGTGAACTTGATATGTTCCTGTACATCTCATGTTCCCCTTCTCTCCTGCAGCTGATGTGGAGAAAGTGGAAGACAGAGCAGCTATTGAGAATCCCCCTGACCCTCCTATAATCACTCTGGATGAGAAAGGTGAGGCATGATACCTCCCTTCTCTTCCTTAACCTTTCTTCTGCAAGGATTCCTTGTGGGTCCAACTTGTTGTGGTATCTGCCATGTTTGTTCTAATAATTTCCTGTGTGTACAGATGAGAAAAAGGACGATGATAAGAGAGACGTGGTGATGCTGCAGAACGGAGAGATGCTGAAGGAATCAGTAGATGAAAGGCACAAGAAGGCAATAAAGCAGCGCTTCATGTTCAACATAGCAGATGGTGGCTTCACTGGTATGAGATCTTTATCTGTTTGAATTCGTTTTTAAGCTCCTGCTTATGTTTATGAAGTAACTTCCAACCATTCTGGTGTCTCTTGCCTTTCCAGAACTACACTCCCTCTGGCAGAATGAAGAGCGGGCTGCAACTGTCACCAAGAAGACCTATGAGATCTGGCATCGGCGTCATGACTACTGGCTCCTTGCTGGGATTATTAAGTATCCTTGCCATGACAGACACATTCTCCCACCTTGTACATAATTTGTCACGGTGAAGGGCCGTTCTGAGTCTGACTGGAGTAGGTTAAATGAGAGAGTGTTCTATCCTCTTCACAAGAGTGAAAGTGATGGGTGGGAGGGGGAAGCTTCCTGCAGCATAGTTAAGACCTAGCAGGACATAGTTCTCATTCCTCTTCCTTGGCTCCTGTTTGTCCCTTCTCTGTATCCCCTTTCCCCACCCCCTCTGGAGAACAGTACTGCCTGGGCTGTGTATTCCCTTGTTTTCACTGCCTTTGTTTGCCTGAGCTCATCCCATCTCAGTCATGGCTATGCCCGTTGGCAGGATATTCAGAATGATCCACGTTACGCCATCCTCAATGAACCCTTCAAGGGTGAGATGAACAGGGGTAACTTCCTGGAAATAAAGAATAAGTTCTTGGCAAGGAGATTTAAGGTAAGGGTTTCTCTTTAGTGTGGTAACTGCCTCGATCTCTAAGAACAAGTTCTTGCAGTTCTGAGTTTCCACCAAGAAAGTGAAAGGTTTATGCAGTGCCTTTTCAAGGTAATAAAAAAGGCAATATATCTCAGGATCATGCAGTTTGCTGCATGATAGGAGCTCCCTTTTTTCTGGAAATGGTATTGGGGAGCTTGGTTCAGTGCTCTCTATCCAAATGTTTATTGAACAACTGGTATGCAGGAGGCTTAAGGTTCAAGTGGCTGTTTTTGTCACAGCTTCTGCTTGGTCTGCTACGGCCCATTCCATGTGCCTGAACAGAACTCAATGGGTTGCTGAAAGGGCTGCCTGCAGTCTCTACTTCATCCTCTTTAGGAGTGAACATAGCTTAGTTGTGGGAGTGATTTAAGATCAATTCAAGTAAAGGCTATGTAGGTCTCAGTCTTGGGGCAAAACATTAATTGACTATAGACTGAATGATCAGTTCTGCACTGCCAGGACTCCAGTTGATTTCTCCAAATGCTTATAAGATTTCAGACCCTGTGTAAATAGGATGGAATACTTCTCACTTGGGTTCAAAGAGCAACCTCCATCCCATTTGCCTCATAAAGAATCAGCAGAGGAATGAAAATACTAGAGGAGCTGTAGTAGTCTGTTAAACCCGATGTAGCCTGAATTTCTTGTGTCTGACTTTGCTTCATGAAGCCCTTGTTATTTTGGCTACTCAGTAAGACAGGCTGGTGAAAGGACTTTCAGCTACACAATCATCTCCCCTTATGAGATGGTGGGGAATTGGATTAGGAGAGACGGGGTGCAAACGAAGCTCCCTCTCAGGCAGCTGCTGAAAGACTCATTCCTGCTCCACCTTGCAGCTCCTGGAGCAAGCGCTGGTGATTGAGGAGCAGCTGCGACGAGCTGCCTATCTGAACATGTCCGAAGACCCCTCTCACCCGTCCATGGCTCTGAACACACGTTTTGCAGAGGTGGAATGCCTGGCTGAGAGCCACCAGCACCTATCCAAGGAGTCAATGGCTGGGAATAAACCAGCCAATGCTGTGCTGCACAAAGGTAAGGCGGTGTGCTAAACAAAGGTGGCATAGGCGTTCAGCATTGCTGTCCCCTCTGGGGTGTCCCTTTCCCCTCGGAACAGATGTCCCTTTCTCTTGTAGTTCTGAAGCAGCTGGAGGAGCTTTTGAGTGACATGAAGGCAGATGTGACTCGTCTGCCTGCCACGATTGCCCGCATCCCACCCGTGGCAGTGCGCCTCCAGATGTCGGAGCGCAACATCCTCAGCCGCCTGGCCAACCGCAGCAGTGAGCCCCCGCCGCCGCCCCCTCCCCAACAAGTACGTACCCGCTCTGGTCAGTAAGGGAGTTATGGGGGGAGGGGGGCTCCGTGGGCCAAGCTGGGCTCTGGTGACCAGCCCGTGAGTCTCAGGTCCTCCTCTCTCGCCCTACAGGTGGCCCAGCAGCAGTGAGTCCCTGGCCCAGTGCTGTTGACCTTTCGGCCAAGCTGAAGTGACCCCCCCACCCCACCCCTTCACACTCTACCCCTCTGCCTGACATTCCTGACTGGGTGCTGTTTCCCTCCATGGAAGCTGCTGCTCAGGTCTCTGGGAGGAGAAGAAACTCCTTCCTCTGCAGCCAGCCCGTTGGAGCAAGGAGTGTGTTTAGGAGAGAGGGGGATGGATGTATGATGGACTCTGTATATAGTGACTGGAGGCCCCAGCGCCATGTCTGTTACATGGAGAACCTGGCTGCATTGCTCATTGCCTCCGCCTGGAATTCCAGTTTTCGTTCTTAATTTTATTTTGAGTTTGTTTACTGAGACAAGTGCGCAGGCAAGACCAAGCAAAAGCCAGGACAGAGACAAAGCTACCTCCATCAAAATCCTTTTTAATACAGAAACTGACCGGACTTGTCAACTAATAAGCAGCTTGAAGACAAAAGCAAACAACAATGAAAAACCAACAAAAAACAGAGCAAAACGTTGATAAAACTGAAAAATAAAGTTTCCTTGTATTTTATTTTGTTGTCTCTATTATCATGAGTGTACTGGGGGTAAGTATGTGGTTTCAACATTGAAAGAAGAAGAGGTAGTCATGTCTTTTTGCTGTATCAGAGCAGGTTTTGGGGTATCCTACACCTCTGAGAAGGGTAGTAGATGCCCCAGCCCTAGCAGTGTCCAAGGCCAGGCTCGATAAAGCCTTGAGGAACCTGGTCTCAGGAGTGCTGTCCGTACCCCTCGCACCGGTGTTGTGCAAGATGATCTTTAGGCCCTCTTTTCCCCCCACCTTAACAGTCTCGGATTCTGTAATTTCTCTTTTCCCCCTTGCCTCTGCACCCTGCCTTTCACTACTGTGTGTGCCCGCGGCAGGAGCCCGCGGCAGGAGCCCGCTGCAGGGGCAGGCGCGGCCCGTTCCGGTCCCGCAGGCCCCGCGGAGGCGCTGCCGCCGTTCCCGCGGCGGGGCCGGGCCCTGCGCGTCCCGGGGTGGGCGGCGCGCGCCGCTGACGTTGCGGGCGGGGCCAATCAGCGATGGAGAGCGGCGGCGCGTGCGCCGGGGCGGCGGGGAGCGCGCACGTGTGGCGGGGGAGCGCGGGGCTCCCGCGGCGCGGCCATGGGGCGGAAGCTCGACCCCACCAGGAAGGAGAAGCGCGGCCCCGGGCGCAAGGCCCGCAAGCAGCGCGGGGCCGAGGTGGAGCTGGCCCGCTTCCTGCCGCCAGGTAAGTGCGGCCTGGACCGGCCCGCGGCCGCCCCGCGGCGTCCGGGGCCGTCTGACCGCCGCGTGTCTTCCCGCAGAGCCGGAGACCGGCAAGAAGAAGCTCTCCAGTCACGGGAGAAAGAGGTGAGCGGGGCGGTTCGGCGGGCCGGGGGGTGTGGGCCGGGCCCGGGCTGATCGCCGCTTCCCCTCCCGATCCAGGGCTGCGAAGAGGCGACTGGGAGCGGGCAGCGGCCCGGCGGGGAGGAGGCCGCTCGGACGAGGAGGAGGAGGAGGAGGAGGGCGGGAGCCGACAGGTGAGTGGGAGCGGGGTCCGAACCGGGCTGACGGGCCCGCAGCCCCCGGGCGCTGCCGCCACCGCCCTTCTGCGGCGTCGTTTCTAAGGCAAGGGACACGTGGAATTTCATTATTTTAAGTCACAGAATCACAGAATATCCGGAGTTGGAAGGGAGGCACTAGGATAATTGAATCCAGCTCCAGGCCCTGCACACGACCACCCCAAGAGTCACACCATATTCCTGAGAGTGTCGTCCAAACTCTTCTTGAACTCTGTCCGGCTTGGTGCTGTGACCACTTCCTTGGGAACTTGTTCCAGTGCCCAACCACCTTCTGTGTGAAGAAGCTTTTTCTGATATCCAACCTAAACTTCCCCTGACACAACTTCAGGCCATTCCCTCAGATCCTGTCACTGGTCACCACAGAGAAGAGATCAGTGCCTGTCCCTTCTCTTTCCCTCGTGAGGAAGCTGTAGCCTGCAGTGAACTCTGCCCTCAGTCTCCTCCAGGCTGAACAGACCAAGTGACCTCAGCTGCTCCTCACAAGGCTTCCCCTCCAGACCCTTCATCATCTTGGCCCTCCTTTGGGTGCTCTCTAATAGATAATAACAATGAATTCTATCTGATTCCTGGTGGCTGCCGTGCCAGGAGGCAGTGTTGTCTGAAGAACTAGTAAAAGGTCTCTCTTCTGCATGTTAAATCTGTTTCTTACTTATCCTCTATTCACAGCAAGGTGGTTGCAGGCTGCTTTTGTAGCTGAGGCTTTTAAATCTCTGTTACATCTGGCATAGCCCAGGAAGCTCTTGCAGTAGGAAGAAAGAAGGATAGACAAAGATTAGGGACAGAGGGTACCCTAATATGTCAGAGCAAATACCCTAAGAATTTTGTGGTGGTGTTTTAATTTGGTAATTCTGCTTAGATCTCCTTAAAGGTCCCCTGGAGGAGAGGTGAGAATGTCCCCAGTACTTTATGAGATATAGAGAGCAAGCAGTCCCTCCTTCGGGACAGGCAGCTCAGGACTAGGCTGAAGGCCTTTTTGTGTAACAACTGAAAAAGCAGAGCAGCTGCTTTTGGAAATAATGCCTAACCTTTAACCGCTTCTTCTGCCTCTAGTTGAAGAGCAGGTGCCCCCACAGAAGGAGAAACGTGCTGTAAAGGCAGCAGGACAAACTGCCCATGGCCAATCTGGCTTCAGTGATGGCAATTCCAAGTGGCTGGCTCCAGCCAAAGCCAAGAAAACCCAGCCTAAAGGAAACCACGTGGAATTATCCAGCGATGGTGAGGTGGAAGAGGGCAGCTGGGAGATGGAGGAGGAGGAGGATGGGAGCAGCGAGGAGATGGTGGATGATTATGGTGCCTCGTCTTCAGAGGAAGAAGAGGTAGGAACTTGCCCTTAATTACACAAGAAATACTTGATATATTGTTGGCTGAAAGGACCCTTCAGGGCTGGGGAAAAAGGATGGCTTTAGTGGCAGGGGGTGGTGAGGTGGTGGAGAATTTTCGCCATCTTTCCTTCGCAAGAATGATTTCAAGTTTAGCACTTGATTCCAGCATAACATTCACTGCTTTTGTTTGTTGTCCCTTTTAAACAGAGCAAGTAAATTTCACAGGTGCTGGGAAGTAAGCGGACAACTGTGGATGTTTTTTGATTAATCTTTGTCTCTATTTAGCTGCTGCCTATTGAAAAAGCTGCCCTGAAGCAGAAGTCTGACAGGTGAGTGCGTAGAGCCTTTCCTGGATAGATGAGGAGCCTGTGTTGTTATTCTCCTGTCATTTCTGTCATCTAAGAAATGGTAGTTGTGAAGTGTCTGTGTGATCCCATTCTTTGTCCTTAGGGAAGGCCTCAGTGAAGATGACAGCGAAGAGGAAGAGGAGGAAGAGGAAGCAGAGGAGGCAAGCAAGCAGAAAATAGGACAGAAGGAAGAAGAAGGCCCAGATCTGCAGCTCAACCTGGATATAGATGAACAATTTAAACTACCAACTAGTGAAGAGATTGAGAAGGAGGATATCCTTTTTATCTGTTACATCCATAAGTCATGTGCATGATGCAGCATGGGGCCTGGATACAACCAAAGAGCTTCACTTGGACTTTGTCATGCATATTGCTTAGCAAGAGTGTCTGTGCATGACAAGGTATTTTTAGCTGAGCTGTCCTAATAGATAGTGTATAATGCTGTGCTTCTGTATAGCACAGTTAGGAAATCTGTGACACCCTGTATGGGGCTTAGAACCTGTCCTAATTTCCTTTCTAGTCCTAAATACATATGGATGTCTTATTACGTGGTTTGTTCCTCTCTACCCTGATTTTCCTGGTGGGTGCTTGTGTAACCCATTCCCAGAGTTTCTGATGACAGCAATTCTAGCATCCAAAGTGCTTGCTGCTGGACTTTGGTGATTTTAATTTCCTGCCTCCCTTCTTATTCTCCCTCTGTACCCCTCGGTTGCCCTTGGGGAACTTCTAATCTCTTTTCTGCTGCAGGTAATGCTTTCAGTATTAAAAAACCTCCTTTGTTGGGTTTTTTCTTTCCCCCCCCCCTATTTTTCTCTGTTTATCTAAAGTAATTCTTTTAAACACCCTGTAGTTCTGCCTTGTGAGCTTTTTTGTCCAGTTCCGCCCTTTGAATCCTGCACATGCTGAGCTCTGGTGAAAGCAGTATTCCAGCAGAGCCTTTCTGGCGCGGGCAGCGTTGTGGCGCGCGGGTCCCGCACGGCTGATTGTACTCGTAAAGAGCCTCTGGGCGAGCTCCTTGCTGTTCATGGTTCCTTGACGGTGCTCCCACCTGCTGAGCCCCCTGACCTGCACGTCATCCACCAGCGCATCCAGGGCAACATGGAAGTGCTGCAGGACTTTGCGGTGAAGCGGGAGGAGGGGCGCTCGCGGCAGGAATACCTCGCGCTGCTGCGCCGCGACATGGCCGCCTACTACTCCTACAGCGACTTCCTGCTCACCAAGCTCATGGACATCTTCCCGCTCCCTGAGGTGGGATCCTGCCCTGCCCACAGCTGTGCTGCCCCATGGAGGTTTGGCTGCCTCCCTGAGAATTCATTTTCGTCTCTGTTCTCTGTCCCGTCTTCCATCCAGCTGATAAACTTCCTGGAGGCTAACGAGGTTCCCCGCCCTGTCACCATTCGCACCAACACACTGAAGACGCGGCGGCGAGACCTGGCACAGGTGAGCAGGAGCCAGTGGCTGTGTCCTGCACTGGCTGTCCCACAGAGCGGCGTCTCAGTCCCTTCTCCTTGTCTTGCAGGCTCTAATCAACCGTGGTGTGAATCTTGACCCCTTGGGGAAGTGGTCAAAAACGGGACTTGTTATTTATGACTCCACTGTGCCCATCGGTGAGATCACCTTTACCGTGCAGGGCTGAGCCCAGCTGCTCCTGCTTCCCTTTCTTTCATGTGTCATCTTCTTCTGTGCTGCCTTCCCTGCTCAGGTGCCACTCCAGAGTATCTGGCTGGACACTACATGCTGCAAGGAGCCTCCAGTCTTCTCCCCGTCATGGCGCTGGCCCCACAGGAGAATGAGCGCATTCTGGATATGTGCTGTGCCCCAGGAGGCAAGACCAGCTACATAGGTACCACCCTGGAGTCTTGGGAGGGATGCTCTGTCAAGTGAGGAGTTTCCACTGCTCTACCCAGAAAGGGGGAATAGAGGGGGACTGAAAGGAGGGGTGGCTGTCAGTGCAGACAAAAGCACAAGAGGTTTTCAGCCCCTTGCTGGTGTGTTTTGCCCTCTGGCAGCTCAGCTTATGAAGAACACAGGGATGATCCTGGCCAACGACAGCAGTGCCGAGCGGCTACGTAGCGTGGTAGGGAATTTGCACCGGCTGGGAGTCACCAATGCTGTTGTGAGTAACTGCGATGGACGCCAGTTCCCCAAGGTATGTTCCTGTTCACAGTGCTTACCTAGAGCTGCTGTGCTGTCCCTTTTGTGAAGCCGTGTTCTTCAAAGTCACCTGTCACAGGAGGATGAGCAGAGCTGCTGGGGGGAGTGTGTTTGTTAGTTGATACAGAGGCAGGCAAGGCAGGTGGAGAGGGAGGAGGGGTGTTTCCTGCCTTCCCAGTCTTCTGGTTCCCCTTCTAGTCTTGGCCTTGTGTTGAGTCCCCACCTGTGAGCATAATTCCACATGTAAATCTACCTGTAGGTGCTTGGAGGGTTCGACCGTGTCTTGCTTGATGCTCCTTGTAGCGGAACAGGCGTCATTTCCAAGGATCCTGCTGTCAAAACCAACAAGGTGGGTGACCAGTGCAGACTGAAGTATGAGTCACGAGAGGAAGGACTTCAGGGCAGCTTTGTTCTTGAGAGATACCTACAATACATTTTTCCTTTTCTTTCCTATTTTGTGTGTTGTACCAGGGCTAGTTTTTTGAGATTACTTTTACCGAAGACTCCAGACTTGTATATTATATGTGCTTTGCTCTCCTGTCATCCCCTCATCCACAGCAGAGGCCTGGGGTGCTTCCCTGTGCCTGTGGCATCCTAACCTTTCTTTCTCTTTCAGGATGAGAAGGATATCGTGCGCTGTGCCCACCTGCAGAAGGAGCTGATTCTTAGCGCCATAGATTCAGTCAATGCTGCCTCAGAGACAGGGGGCTACATTGTCTACTGCACTTGCTCCGTCATGGTAAGTGCCTTCTACCATGATCTGCTGTGGTCATCTCCTCCTCAGGAGACAGTGAGTTTTGGATCCTAATGCTTAGCCTCTGGCAGGTGGAGGAGAATGAGTGGGTTGTGGATTATGCCCTGAAGAAACGCAATGTCCGTTTGGTGGCCACAGGCCTGGACTTCGGCAAGGAAGGCTTCACCAGGTGCGTGCCAGGTCACAAGCTGCACATGTGACTGCTCCTTGGTGGCCAGGTTTGAGCAGGTGTTGTATCACTCCTCCCCCCACTTCCTCCTGCAGGTTCAAGGACCGTCGCTTCCACCCGTCCCTCAAGTGCACGCGGCGTTTCTACCCCCACACGCACAATATGGATGGGTTCTTCATCGCCAAGCTCAAGAAATTCTCCAATGCCATCCCGCAGGCACAGAAAGGTAACGTGGTGCTGGAGCTCAGCTGAGCTGGCTGGGCCTGCCCTCACAGGCTGCTTCCCCTGCAGAAGCCACGTGGGTTCTTCTCAAGCACCTTTCTCTCGTTTCAGACGAAGAACCTGTTGCGGAAGCGGCAGCTCCGTCTGCTGTCCCCGATACCGTCACAGAGCCTCCGCCAAAAAAGAAGAAACTTGAGGGATCAAAAGCTGACAAAGAGCAGAAGCTGCCACAACCTGCTTTGAAGAAGAAACGTTCATTGCAGGCACAGAGGAGACCCTTGAAGGCTGTCCGGCCTTCTCCCAAAATGATGCGGCCTAAAGTCCCTACCAGGAAGAAGAAACATAGAGTGAAAGCGAATGGACAGTGAGAGGAACTGCTTTTCCAGGTGTTGGTCCCTTCCTTGGAAAGCAAAGGCTGCTGCTGCTCTGTGTGTACCCACCACTTTGTTGCTCTGTGCAGATCACCTCTGCAGCTCTGAGCACCTGGGACAGTGATAGCCCCCTTTGCTCCTTTCCCTCTGCATCAAGGACTGATGCACTGACCCATTAAAAGTTTTATACTCTTGCTCAAGTCTTGTCCTTTTCCCTTGGAACATATAATACAGAATTCTGCTGTGTCCCTGTACTCCTTTGCAGTAGAAACCCCTTTCACTCCCAGCTGATGCTCTGGCATTTCTGATGTCTGTCCTTATTCCCTACAACGGGGATGTTTGTGAAGCAGCAGTGGGAGCTGAAGTCCTTGCTGCCTGCATGAAGGCTGTATTGTGTGGAGATGTCAGCTGAGCGCTTTGTCTGGGCAAGGCTTTAGCCCAGTGGTTCCCTAGTTCCCTGTTGTCACTTAGTTCCCTCTTGTGACTGTCCCTGTTTCACCGTTTTTCTGGTCCCCAGCAGACTCTCAGTTCTTGGCCTCCCAGACTTGAGCAGGGATTTGCTGTTGGTTTGTGGAGCTGTACAGTCGAGTTCTTTTTCTGTTTACCCAGATGCAGCTGCTTTTCCTTAAGACATAGCAAGCATTGGTCTGGGCTGTTTCTATTTAAATGTCTTGCTCTGCTACGTGCGAGGCTGCAGATTTCCCACACAGCCAGGTGTGTCTGTGCCACCAGCAGAAACTGAGCAAAACTGCTGTGGTGAGTGCCCAGGGAAACACAGAACTCACAGAACATGAAATACAAAAAAGGCCTAATCCTGTTCTTGCTCCCTGGCCCATCAAACCTGGACTGTGCTGGTGGATTGTCTGCCCACACTTCAGTGGGTCGCTGGCAGCTGCTCCTAAGGCTTGTGGTCTGTCTGGTGCCAGGCTTTCAGACCTCTTCTCCTACTTCGAGGCTAGTCCAGCTTGCAGTTAGCTAACGGATCCCCAGCGTGCATGCGTGCAGAGGAAATGACTTGGATTAGCTTAATGCCAGGCCAGGACAGATGGTGGTAATCCGGAGCAGGGCTCAGCCACACAGGCACGCTGACCAGCAGCCAATCTCCGTGTGACTGGCTCCTTCTATTAATTCCTCTCTCCATTTCCCATGCTCAATTCTCCCTGATTTGATGCCTCCCTTTCTCCTCCTTCGATCCTTCCCCTCAACACCTCATAATAGGTTTTGCTCCCATAATCTTCCTTAAAACATTGCATGATAAACTTTACACAGTCCCACAGTTACCTCAAACATCCCATCACAGATCTGCTCTTTCCCACGCAGCCCATGATAATACTGTTTTTTTATCAGTTGTGAAGTTTCTGGCTGAGGCTCTTCCAGGTTGCACTTGAGTGGTTCCTGTAATGGTTCAATCTCTCAGTGTCTCGGGAGTCCTGGTCTTTGTTACAGACCTTGTTATCTTCTGCTTTTTAGGGCTTATTGATCTGTGTGTTTTATTTACTATAACCCTGTTGGGGGGAGGGGGGGTTGACTTTTTTGTGTTGAATAGCCATTAACCAAATATATTCATAGTTGAAAATTAACTTTTTCCCCATGCTTCCCCAGTGAATTAGGGCAGGGAGGAGCCTCTGAACATGACCATCTCTGGGCTTGTGTGGTGAGGTCTGGATTGCTGGATATAGAGGCTCCAAGGGAAGCTTTTCGGTGCCTTTCAGAATAATTAAATAAATGCTGGGTGCAATAGGACCCAAGGGAAGGAATTTTTGCTTCAATACTGCATTTCTAGTGCCCCCCATCTGAATAAAGACTGTGAAACTGGGAAGTGTTCAGAGAGGTCAAATACATCCTAAATTTTGGTGAGAGAAGCAGCAAGAGTACCTCAGTGCCTCTTTAAGCCCTGGGCCTGTCCTTTCAGGAGCAATGCTGATCTGTCCCACTGCCTGCTGAGGGCCCCATGTGAGTGTGCCACCTCAGCTTGAGAACCAGTTTATCCTGATAACCCCAGCAGCAGTTTTCCTGCTTGGAAACCAGTTTTCCTGGTTGGAATCCCAAGGTAACTGTGTGGTTTCTAGCAATCTCCAAAATACGATGGAAGTTCAGCCCTGAAATGCAGGAATAGCTGCTGCTTTAACTGTGTCAATAAAACTTCTCTCTTGCCGAGCATTGTTCCAATCACTTGGCATGCCTGCAAACCTTTCGTTATAGCTGGGAAGAGACGGGAAATTTTCATCTCCCTTTGGTGGTTTGATCTCCTTCTGCTCTTGATTTCAGCCATGGTAGTTATTGCTGCTCAGAGAGATAATGTTGAGTGTGACATTGAAATGCCACTATCGAGCTTCCAAAGCAGTACTGGGAATGCAGCAGCTGGGGGGACAAAGCTTGGTGGTTTCCTCTGCATTCTGGTACAAGGCTGTGGTCACGTTAGGTTGGTGCTTTGCAGCTGCCTGCTTACTCTGGGAACCTTTTGTTACCTGAAAGCTGAGATTTCTGGAAAATGTGACTGCTGGATCACCTTTCAGTGCCTTCCTTTAATGTGTTTTAATATCTGAAAGCTGCTGATAACGTGGCTTGCGAGAGCTGAGACAGAGCAAAGCAAGAACTGAGGCAGAGCAAGGATTGAAAGCAGATCTGAGGGGTAAAAATGCTGTCATAGATTAAAAGCTGGTTGAGAGAAGTCGTGATATCTGTTCCGCTGTGCTGCGCCCAGTCCTTCTCCCTGAACTGGGAGTTTGTTGGAGAAGCCTTATCAGGGCACCATGAAGACAGCCAGCTGGCAGCTCCCGCCTTGCAGGCTCCAAAGAGCTGCCAGCTCCCCTCTACATGCCAGGAGGGAGAGGCCGGCACTGTGCTGCTGCACCCTTGGGGTGGTGCAGGAAGGAAAAGGAAGACTTCTGGGGACAATAGTGCGTAATGGAAAGAGAAGAGACTCCAGCAGGGACGGGGGTCGGTCACTGATTCCAGTGATGTCATGGGCTGTAATGTCTGCTCGGGGCCAGGCATGCAGCCTCTGGTTGTATTGCCTCATGTCTGGCTGTATCCAGAGGAAGGATGTCCCGCACTGCACGTTTCAGGGACTTGGGTATGAAATTTGGATCTTTGTGCACACACTACCTTGCACATAACACCCATAGATATGGGCACTTTTGTAGGGGCTGAATCCACAAATGGCTGAAGTCCCATCAGTGGGTCTTGCTCCTCCAGGCTGTCCATCCCTGCTAGGGAGGACGTGGAGAGCTCCTGAGGAGGTCTCACCTGCCTGATGGAGCCAGTAAGGAAGTGCTGAGAAGGTAAGGTCAGTGAGGTCCTGGGCTGTAGTAGTGCCTAGAACTGCCTTGTCATGAACACCTGGCTCCAAAACTCCCTCCTGGACTGGTGGTTGTGTATTTTTAGAAGAAAATCCATTCTTTCCTTCGCTGTTAGACAGGAACATTTCTGTGTGTTGTTAAGTGTGGCCATCACCCAGCCGCAGGTGGCAGCTGCTCCTCTGCGCCAATTTCTCCACATTTGCACCCAAATCCAGGCAGCTGACTGGGCTGATGGCTTTGCTAGGCTCAAAACTTGTGTGTTCATTGCAACATCTTCCTCTGATTGTATTGAATTGGATAGAAGCAATTTTAGGGGTCAGTTTCAGTGAAGAATCTTGGAAGTTGGAAGACTTGGAGAGTTTACACTGAAATATTTCAGCAGTGTGGTGCAAGGGAGAAGATACCGCAGAGGTACTCGGAGGGAAGGAGAGCAGGGAGGTGGGGTATAGACACACCAATGGGACCTATGCCTTACAAAAAGAGCCTCTGTGAAAGCTGTGGAGCCAATTTGGACAGGTTTCAGCTATGAAGCACCTTTGCAAGGAGGACGTGTTAGCTACCACAAGGTTCTGAGATCTGGGAGAGGAGGAGCCTCTCAACCAGGCAATGGATGCTACAGCTGGGCAAATGCAAAGGAGACAGGTGATTTTAACAGGGGGTTGCCACCTGGGGAACCTACCTTGATTTGCCCGTGGAGGACAGTGGTAGAGGCTTAATCTCTTTTTACTGTGCTGTCAGCAATTAGACACAGTGCCACATGAGTACCTGACCTGAACTACAGGAGTTTGCATTGCCTGTTTTGTACAGGGTCAGAAAATGCAGTGGTTTTTTTTGGCCTTAAAATCTGTGCAAGTAAGATAAGTATCACCATGTTTGTGAATAAGTGTCTTCTCTTACACTGGCTACAGGTATGATTTTAAGCTGTAATGAGCAGCTCTGCATGTCAGCAGCTGCAGTCCAGCAGTGCCACTGTTGACCCTGAGCTGATAAACTGGGGGCAGGAGCGGTTGGAGGGTCTGGAGAAGCGTCAGAGGTTTGGTGAACCAGGAGGTGAAGATGAGGAGAAGGAGCTGCTGTGGTGCAGTGAGACTGAGGCCCAGAAGAGGAGTGCTGTGGTCCCCTGGTTGCTGCAGGAATAACTAGAATAAGTCGGCCTTTTGCCCCAGCCATCTTCTGCATCAATAGGAATCCTTTACCCCAGCAAGTATCCTAAGTAAGGGAAGTTAGAGAAAAAAGGAGGCCCTGTCCTCTCCAGGAGACAGCAGAAGTGTTGGTGAGAAGAGGTGCTGGAGGTCTGTAGCCCAGTCCCTGCTGTCCCGGCACGAGGTCACATCACTGGATTTGCATAGCTGAGCTCTGAGAACCACCACGGACGGAGATCCCACCACCTGCTCCAGTGCTGTGCTGGCCTCCCGGTAAAAAAAGCTTTTCCTGATGGATGGCAATGCTTTCCTCCACTGGCATTTCATTAATCAGCTCCACTTGCTGGGTTTCCCCAGCAGGACAGGAGCAGGCCAAGCAGAGCTTGGGAAAGCACTTGCTCCACGGTTTGTGGCGTTGCTCTTGCCTGTGCTCCTTGCTGGCTGCATGCAGCAGCAGATCCCTCCGGTCTGACCCTGCTCGCCCAGGTACAAGGGCGTGGAGGGGTAAAACCAGGAGTATGTGAGGGGGGAGGATGCTGGCAGAAAGCACGGGCTGCCAGGCACACTGGCAGGCTGTGGCAGCATGGGGGCGGGTGACAGGACGTGGCAGCAGGAAGGAGGGAGTCAGCAGTGGCTAAAAGGTCACATGCTGGGAGGTTTCCGAGCTGGAGCTGTCACTGCTGCTTCAAAACAAGCTTCTTGACTGGGATCCCTCTTGTCCATCTGTCCTTCTCTTTTCCCTGTTTATTTGGTAGCATTGCTGCTGGGCACATTGCTCCCTACCAGCTGCTGTTGCAGTGCTGGTTTTTGGAAGATGGGAATCTCTTCTGCCTGTCTATGAGGAAAGCCTTCCTGCCCTCCTCTCCCTGGACAAAAGCACTGCTGGCCACCACTCAGCCTCTCCAGTCAAAGGCAGAGCACAGGAACATCCGCTTGAGAAGAGGGAAAGCGTTAAAAAGGAGGTGACAGAAGAGGAAAGCTCACTTCTTTCCCAACCTAAGCCCATCTCAGAGGGACTGAAGTCCAGTTGAGTTCCAGTGGTCATGGGTGTGCCGGGGGGATGCAGACAGTTACTAGTGGGAGAGGAGATATTATAAATGCAGCTGGGGGCTGCTGTGGGGAGCCTTGAGTCACAGGCAGGACAGGGGAGACAGGCAGGCCACAGGATATAACTGATGCTGGACACAGCAAGGCAGGAGAGGGGAACAAATTTGATTTGGCCTGCTCCCAGGCCAGGAAGGCAGAAGACTAATGGAGGGATGGAGGAGACTTGTAGCCAAAGAGGAGAAGCAGCAGGGAAGATTCAATAGGCAGACTCTCAGTCAAGACTCACAAAGCTGGCCGTCCTCAGTGGAGCTGGGAAGTTCCTGGCAGTGTGGATTGAGCCATACCTTTGATCCCAAGGGAAGGGCTGTAGCACACTGCCCCACTGGAGCACGCCCAGCTCCCTCCACAGAGCTCAGTGTAGTGTGGTGCTGGGCATCTCTTTGAATTCAAACCCACCGCTCGCTCACCCCTTGCTGACAGCTTGGCTGAGACCGCTTTGTGCAAATGCCGCACTCGGCTCAGCTCCTCAATGGAAGTCCTGGGGGAACGGGCCAGGAGCACACAGACAGCAAGGGAACACAGGTGTCTACATCCATAAAATATTTATGTAGGGATTGATTTGTGCGCAGCCTCCTCACACCAGATAACGGGGTGAGGGGCGACGGCAGCGCTTCTTGCAAAATTCACCTGGGGTCGGGGTCGGCGGTAAGAGGGAATGACCTAAAGAAGGCTAAAATGAGGGACATGAAACAAGACACGAGGCTGCTTTGTGAACAAGGAAGGAGGAAGCCAGTTGCAAGCCAAGCATGACATCTGAGAGGCTGCCTCCACACAGCCTCCTCTGCCCGCTGGCTCGCCATTGTCCAGCGGCAGCTGCCCGTAGGCGGGCTGCCAGCACAGCAAGGGCAGGGCTGTCTTGGGGGGCTCGAGCGAGGATAACGAGAGGGTTTGGGGGTGCAGAGGCAAAGTTCTGCCCTCTTCAAGGGGGGGCAGCTCTGGGAAAGCACTAAATTCTATGCAAAAAAATAATAAAATATTAAAAATTAGGAGGCAGAGGCACACTGTGTTGCGGCTGGGCTAGTTACGGGAATCGGTACCAGGCGGGGCTTCAGCTAGCGGTGCCGGAGAGGGACTTTCCCCCGGGGAATCCTGCTGGACCCGGCCGCGTCCCTTCGCCCCGGGGCGCCCCGAAACCCTCCGGGGAGGCCGAGCCGCCCCACGGCGGGGGGAGAGGCGGGGGGCGGGCGGAGGAAAGGGAGGTTCTGCCGTGTCCCCTCCTCTGCTCGCTCCGCCCGGGGCCGGCGGCGGGGCGCGGAGGGGAGCGGGGGCGGCTCTCGGAGCCCGCCGCCGCCGCCGCATCCCCGCCGCAGCGGAAGCCGCGCCCCCGCCGCCGGGGCTGGCCGGGCGCATCCCCCCCGCCCGGCGCTCCCCGCCCCGTCCCGCCGCCGCCATGAACCCGCTCTTCGGCCCCAACCTCTTCCTCCTGCCACAGGAGCAGCAGGGGCTGCCGGGCCCCGAGCTGCCGCCGCCGCCCGCCGCCGAGCCCCTGGCCGGGGAGCCGCCCGCCGGCCCCTTCCCCGCGCCGCCCGCCGCCATGGCCCTCCGCAACGACCTGGGCTCCAACATCAGCGTCCTCAAGACGCTGAACCTGCGGTTCCGCTGCTTCCTGGCCAAGGTCCACGAGCTGGAGCGGCGCAACCGGCAGCTGGAGAAGCAGCTGCAGCAGGCGCTGGAGGAGGGGGCGGGCGGCCGCGGCCGGGGACCCCCGCGCCGGGACCAGGCGGTGCAGACCGGCTTCGTGGGTCCCATCCGCACCCTGGGGCTGGGGCTGGGGCCGGGGCTGGGGCTGGGGCTGGGGCTGGGCTCGGCCCGGGCGCTGGGGTCCCCCGGTTCCCGCCCCGGTGGTCCCGGCCAGCCCTCCGCCTTCTCCGCCGGCTCCCGCTTCATGCCCGGCACCATCTGGTCCTTCTCGCAAGCCCGGCGGCTCGGCCCGGGGCCCGAGACCACCCTGGTGCAGGGACCGGGCGTCTCCTGGGTCCACCCCGACGGGGTGGGGGTGCAGATCGACACCATCACCCCCGAGATCCGGGCCCTCTACAATGTGCTGGCCAAGGTGAAGAGGGAGCGCGACGAGTACAAGCGCAGGTGAGAAGGGGCGGCGGGAGGGAGGGGCACCGGCGGCATCCCCGAGGGACCGAAACTATCGCCGGGGAGGCTGCAGGGCTCTGCCCGGTGGGCGCTGTGCGGGAGAAGCAGGGAGGGAAGGCGACAGTCCTGGCCAGACTTCTCGGGAGCACGGGCTGCAGGCAGCATGAGGAACAATGTGGACCCCTGAAAGCATTTGTTTGTGCCTGTGTCTCCTCCCTTGCCACCTGGTGTGTGAACTCTCTACGGGTGTTCGTCGAGCCTTTTTCCATCTTACCAACCTGGCATGAGGGACTAGAAATGCCTTTCCAAGCAGGGAAGGAATAACTTGAGGAATGACTCCAGGAGCTGTGTTGTAAAGGCAAGGGGATCTGGAAATGCTTGGGAAGGAGGAGCCGCCTGAAAGTAGGTGAGGAAGGTGGACATGCAGCAGTGAGCGGGTTTGGATTGGAAAAGGCTGCTGGGAAGAGAAAAGTTCTCAGGACGCGTCGGAAGGTGTCGAGAAGCCCCTCAGCAGGATGACTGGCTCCCCTAGGCCCTTTCCCTCGCCAGTGCGCTCCAGCTGGCCCCTCAGCAGCAGAGAGCCAGGGCGGGACACCCCACTCCTCGGGGGCTTTCCTCCCGACCCAAAATAGCTGTGGCATGGTACGTGCCTTGGAGAAGGGTGAAGCAGAATGTAAAGCTAATCTCTTGGCCGGTTCTTCTTTCCTGTGCAGGGTGGCCGCTGCTCTCGCTGCGCGCCGGCACCGCTTTTGTTTCAGGCCAGTTTGCGAGGCTGCTCCCGGATCTGCACGTAGGATGAGATCAGGCTGGGGCTGGTCGCGGGGTCAGAGCACAGGGCCGGGTGAGAGCGTCACTGGCAACTGACACCACCCCAGTGACTGGTTTTGGGGTTTTTCAGAAGTCACTTTACGATGCTTTAGAAGCAGTTAGAAAGTTTCTGATTCCACACCCAACTCCCCGCGGGAACTGTGCCACTGACCGGTTCTGCACAGCCACGGGCTCTGGTGCCAAGGTCAAGGCTGGGGTCCAAGATGACACCTTATGCTTTTGGCTTTATAAGGCTTAGGCTGAGCAAACTGGCCTGTCAGATGCTGTGAGGGCACTGAGCACGGCACATGGAAAGGAAGAGTTGGCATCTCTTCTTTCCCGCCAACTGCTGCATGTACCTAAGGCCTTTTTTTTTAAGCCAGTGGGCAGGCTCCTTCTCCAGAGGGGAGCAGCACTCCTTGCCTTGCATTTTCAGATTGGGCAGTGGGAAGCTAGAGCCAATTTTTTAGCCAGGAAAGCTTGAGCCTCAAAGTGGGTCAGCCAGAGAGGATCAAGCTGGGTTTGTTGGTGCTGCTGAAACTTTGGGAGAATGGAGAGCTTTTCCACGTTGTCCCTCTCTGGCAAGTGAGCTTCAGGGAAGGTTGCAGAGGGGGTGACAGAGGGACCGCTGAGGGTGAGCAGGGGGGGCACCACAAGCTGCCATGAACCAATGTTATTGGTGGGATCTATTTTTGGAGTGTGTTACCAAGAGCTGGGGGAAAGCAGACCCCACCCCCAGACCCTATCCAGCACTGGGAACTTTCTGACGGGTACAGCCAGGTCCCAAACAGGGGAATGGGACAGGAGGATCCCGTTTCCACACCCTTCTTCATGCTGGGGGCTGACACCAACATCCCTTGGGAGCTGAGAGTTCCCTGCCATGGTGGGCTGTGATCTGCCATGGGAACAGTGCAGCTGGTGTCATGCCTTTGCCACCTGCCTGGAGACAGATGGAAGAGCCCATATTAACACAGGACTTCCCAGTTCTCTGACCCATGGCTTGGGTGCTGGAGCTTGTGTTTTTTTCAGGACAGTGTTGCCACCATGCATCCCACAGCACTTGGAGCAGTGCAGCAGGAGCTTCCCTCTGGATATGCAGGGCCTGAAATTCAAGTCAGGGATCCAGGAGGGGTGTGGGGGCCGTAGGGAGAGATGAGAATAGTTGCAGCAGCAGGAGAGAGGCTCATAGGAGCGGCACTTGGGAGGAGCAGACTGAAATTAGGTGGCCTGGATAGGGGCAAAGGGTGCCTGTATTATACAGACCTGCTAAGTGCTGGGGATCTGGGAGTCTCATCACGTTTGTGCTGTCTGCTACATCTACTGCTTGTGTTCACAAGTAGTTCTTATGTTGGATGTTGCAAGGACACGCTGGAGGTATGGAATGAGTAGTGCTATGACACAGTGTGTTAGAGTCACAGAGCGGTTTGGGTTGGAAAGGACCTCTGGGGATTATCTAGTCCAATCCCCCTGCTGTGGGGTTTCACTAGATCAGGTTGCTCAAAGCGCTGACCTTGAACATTTCCAGTGATGGGCCATCCACATCTTCTCTGGGCAACCTGCTCCAAGTGTCTCACCACCATCATAAAAATTTCTCCCTCATGTCCAATCTAAACCTACCTTCTTTCAGTTTAAAACTTTCGCCTCCTGTCACCGCAGGCAAAAGTCTGGTAAAAAGTCTCTCCATCATTCTTACAAGCCCCCTTGTTTATTAAAATGCTTCAAGAAGGTCTTTTGTTGTTGTGATTGCCCTCCAAGGAGCTGTGCCAGGCTGCAGGGCCTTCCCCATTAAGGTAAGCTCAAACATAGTTCAGATGTGGCAAGAGGGGGATAAGTGGAGCTTCAGGCCCAGAGCAGCCCAAAGCCCCGGTGTGCCCTGACCCTGCAGGATGGGGTAAAACACCCCAGTGCCTGCTGCAGTGAGCAGGATTTTTAAAGATGGGGGAATTGTTTATTTTGCTAAGTGAACTTGTTGAAGGGACACACCTGGCAGGGACAGCACTGCATCTTTTCACGTCCCTGCCTTTGGGAGGGCTGTCCCATAGCTGGCAAGGAGATGGTCAGGTCCGCCTGCAGCTGGGACCCTCCTGCCCTCGCTGTCTGCCTTTGGGGAGGTTGTTGCTTTGCAGCAGTGCAGGAAGGGCCCCCATCTCCTCTTGGTGGGCACCGGTGGCCGTTGGGGTTGTGTGGGGCAGCCTCGCTTCCAGCTGGCAGCGACCTGGCGGCGGCTGGCGGCCGTGCGGGGCTGCGGGTGCAGCGCTGCAGGCAGGTTATTATTAGGAGTGGTGCATTGCAGGAGGGAGCAGGGGAGAAGGAGCCAGGCAGGAGATGAGCAGGGGAGAGGTTTGCAATGGATGGGTGCACGGGTTTGTCCCTTGTGGGGTGAATGGCTGTTTTCTCCTGCCTTTTAAGTCGGTGTTTATGTGACCTGCACTCGTCTTCTGTAGCACTGGTGTGCAATGAACTCTTACCAGGATTTGCAGCTATGCTTTACGTCCCCAGTGAGTCTGGGCTATATAGAGACCCACAGGGAGGCGGGGACCAAAAAAGAGGCAGTGCCAGACCGAGAAAGATGCTGAAATTTTTTTCTTGTGGTGGAAGGCGTTTTTGTCCCTGGGGAGGGAGGCTTTGTTTGAGCAGTTCCCATATAAGGGCAATTCTACCTTTTAAGTTTCTCCTTCCTTTTTGCTTCATCTCTCTTTCCCCAAAGGGATGGGAGCACTCTTTGATTCCCCTTCTGAAGCTGTGGTATGGATCCAACACCAACACGAGGAGTGCACACTTTTGTCCTTGTTAGAGTAAGGAGCAGTGTTGGTAGCTTTAAGAGCTTAGAAATTCACAAGCCAGGGCTCTCCCATGTTGTCACATTGTCCAGATACCCCGAGATAACAAATGTGAGGGCTTTTCATACACTTTCTGGCCTCCTAGGCCTTAGGATTTATTGTTCAAACTTGGTGTCAGTAAGTGAGAGATTTTTCACATCCTTGTGCAGAGTCGCAGTGTCTGTGTTGGTGCTTGCAGGCATTAAATAGAAACCAGAGCTCACAGCCCCAGGAAGGGCCCAGCTCTGGTTGCTTTCCCAGAGTGATCTCGCTTTCTCAGAAAAATCTGGCTCTCCCAGAAGAGCCAGGAGCTGGGTAAGAATGCAGCAGCCCTGCCCCATGCTGCACCACAGCGCATGCCAACCCCCGTGCTCCATGGGATCATCATTTAGCCAAGAGCAGTACGGCTTGATGGCCTCCCAACAGACCATGGGCTGGGCCAACACTGCAGCGTGACCCAAGATGTTGATCTCATGCAGTGAAATATAATATAATAATTGCATGGGGATGTGTCTTTGCACAGCAAGGCCAGGAGCCTTGCAGCTCCACTTTTTGCAAAGCTGCAGAGCCTAATACCCACTGGACAGCCTGGCATAAAGTGGCACAGTCCATTCTGCTTCCTTGTGGGATAAAACAGTGTTCTTTAATCCAACCTGTTATGCGGCAGTAGAGCCAAGGAGTCTTGTGCCCCTGCCCGGGCAGCGTGGCCTGGCACAGGGCAGCCCTCGTTGGGACAGGCAGAAGAGCAGCCCTTCATGCACAGGGTGGTCACTCATGCTGTGAGGTGGTTTGGTGTCAAGGTCAGGTTTGTGCTTCTGGATTGCCTGAACTGCAACACTGCAGGCACACAAATGTGGTCACAAAAATGATGTAGATGGAGGCAACTCTGGATTATATCTGCAAACCGGTTGTTGAGTGTTGGAGCTGAACTTAATGTCACCCAGGGCCGTGGGGCTCGGGGGCAGATGGAGAGGCCAGTGGGCTGTGACGGGCCATGGGCCAGCCCCAGTGTGGCAGGGCCTGCAGCGCAGCTGCTGTGCAGAGCCTGCGGTCGGTGTCCCCAGCTCCCCCCATCGCAGGGCGGGCGGCCGTGCTGGGGCAGGGCTCGTGGCCGGGGGGGCCAATGGGCTTGGCAGCTGCCATGGCCTGAAAACAAGAGGCTATGCATTCCTGGGCACGTTCTCCTTCCCACCCCGGTGCTGTCGTGCCCCGCTCTCGGATAGCTTTGGGGTGAGCAGCTGCTGCTCTGTCCTCTCCCTTTGGCAGCCAGCGAGGCAAGGCCGATGGGATCTGACCGGCGTTTGTCTCCCTAGATGGGAAGAGGAGTACACGGTGCGTGTCCAGCTTCAGGACAGGGTGACTGAGCTGCAGGAGGTGAGCATCGCTGTCCCCCCTTCCCCTGCACCCCATCTGCCCCACACTGGTGCTGATTTGCACATCTCCCTCTCCCCGGTGCAGGAAGCCCAGGAGGCTGAAGCTTGCCAGGAGGAGCTGGCCATGAAGGTGGAGCAGCTCAAGGCAGAGCTTGTTGTCTTCAAGGGACTGATGAGCAATGTGAGTCCCTAATCCCTCTCTGACCCCACAGCAGTGTCCTATCCAAGTGGTCTGGCTATGTAGAAAAGCAGTTCCTTGGTGGGGCCCATCCAGCACTGGCAGGGTTGGTCCGGGGTGCAGTGAGCAAAGTAGGGATGTGGGAGCAGTCCTGCATGAGGGGGAAAGTGGGGGCACTGATTGCCATTTGTTTTCCTAATATTCCTCCTTTGTGCCCTTTCTGTGGTGCTGTGGGTTCAGAACATCACGGAGCTGGACACCAAGATCCAGGAGAAGGCCATGAAGGTGGACATGGACATCTGCCGTCGCATCGACATCACTGCCAAGCTGTGTGATGTGGCACAGCAGCGGAACTGCGAGGACATGATCAAGATGTTTCAGGTGAGAAGCGCCCACTGCTGCTCCAGACTCAGCCACCAGCTCTGGGGAGGAGAGTTCCCAAAGGAGGTAGAAGAGACGACACCAGCCCCCTGCTAGGGGAGACACTTGGTCACCCTCGCCCTTGTTCCTTGCGGTCCCTTGCTTTCTGTCTCTCTTGGGAGGACCAGGCAAAAGGGCACAGAGAGGAGGTGGAAAGCTCCAGATGTTGCTTTGGACATCTAGAGTCCCCTCAACCTCTTGCTGACCTGTTGTGTTGGGCCTGGGGACCCCACAGTGGTAGGGGAACAGCTGCAGGAGGGAGACAAGTTGCTTGAGCGTCTGTCTCTAACTCCATCTCTCTCCTTCCCCTTCCCCTCTCCGTCATCTTCTCTCTGTCTCTCTTCTCTGTCTCTGTCTCTTTTCTCTTTCTGGATGTTGCTGCCTTTCTGTCTCGCTCTTTGTCCCTACAGAAGCAACTGGTTAGTTCCATTCAGTTGAGAAATTTTACAAATTTTAAACTTTCTATAAAAAAGGTTGGACTATAAATATTGACATATTTCACCTTTTTCAGACTGTCTCTTTTTTCCTGTTTCTGTCACTGTGTTTCCCTGTCTCTGGACTGGGGTGGTGGGTGATTTGAGTTTTTCTGCAGTAAAACCCATTGTTTTTTCTCATCAGATTCACAGATTCCATCTTTAGTTGCTTAGTTTTAATTTTAGAAAATGCTAAAACCATGTTTTATCCATTGCACCCATCTTTAACCTGATCATAATGAGCCCATCTCTCTTTCTCTCTCTCTCTCTCTCTTTTCTTCCTTCCTTTATTTCTGTCTTTCTCTCTTTCCCTGCCTTTCTGTCCCTCCACCATTCCTTTCCCCTCCATCTCCTCCCAACTCCCTGCTCCTGACCTCGGACCCGGCTTCGTTTCTGTAGTCTCTGCACTTGTCTCCCGTTAAGGTCCCAGCCTCGGTGGGGCGGAAGCGGGAGCGCAAGCAGGTCAGCGACGAGGACACCTCGCTGTCAGAGAGCGATGCCTCCCGGAAGCCTGACGAGGAGGAGGAGGACGAGACCACGGCCATGAGTATCAATGAGGAAATGCAAAGGATGCTGAACCAGCTGTGAGTGCGGCTGCCGTGCACCTCTGCCCACGGTGTTGAGCCAGGCTCCAGGACCGGGCTCCCTGCTGGTCCCGGGATGGGGAGGGCAAGGGTGGTCTGTGGCTTCCCTTCCCAGGTGAGGGCAAGATGGGAGATGCTGCTGTGGAGTATGTTCACCCTGTGCTCTGTGGCACAGTGGGACTGACCCCCTGGGAGACCTGAGCCCACTCCTGCTGAGAGTGGGAGCTGGTCCAACTCCCCTCCTCTTGGCCCCCATCCCACCTTTTGGGAGTCCGTGCCCGAATTTGCTGGGGGCTCCTGACCATAAAGCCAGCCCCTTCCCTGTCAGCTGTTGGGTTTGGGCACACCAGAGCTCACCCTGACCGCCAAGAGCTGCAGCCTTGCCTGTGAGTGGGAGCAAGGCTTTGGCACTGACACAGCCCCCTGCCTGCCATGGCTCTCCTGCTGGGTGCTGATGTGCTGTTCCCTTGTGCCCAGGAGAGAATATGACTTTGAGGATGACTGTGACAGCCTCACGTGGGAGGAGACAGAAGAAACACTGCTCCTCTGGGAGGACTTCTCCG
This sequence comes from Corvus cornix cornix, assembly GCF_000738735.6. Lineage (NCBI taxonomy): Eukaryota > Metazoa > Chordata > Aves > Passeriformes > Corvidae > Corvus > Corvus cornix. Next base: position 27,943,119 of record NC_046332.1, on the reverse strand, counting down.
GATACGCCATTGCAGCGGCAGAGGTGCAGGGGGAGGTAACAGTGGTGTCAGGGCCCTGAGGTCACATTGGGTTGGGACACTCGGTCCTGCCTGAGCCTGGGGAGATGCTCTCTCAAAGACCAGATTTCAGCCCCTTTCCCTTTGCAGGCCTGTACAGATGCTTTCCTACCTTTTCTGCATGAATACATTACAGCATCCCTGTCGAGCTCTCCTTGTTAGAGACAGGACAGGGACCTGTAGCCTGAGGGGTGTGCTGAGGGAAGGGTGCACACACGTTGGGGGAGCCACAGCCCATCCAGAAGAGAAGAATTCCTCTGGCTGGACTGGTCTCTGGTGATCCTTGTTCATGTTCTCCAGCCCACCTACCCACTGTGCAGCAAAACTGCCCCAACAGAGGCCTCAGTGTCTGGCCAAAGCCCTTGTCATCCCAAATCTCTGGCCCTTGGCAGTCCCCTGGGGATGTGTCATGCTCGGGAATGGTCTGTGTTCTCCAAATCTTCAGTGCAATGCTGGGCTTGTTCGGGTTGATGTGGTCACTGCCCAGTGTGGCGAGTTCTGAGTCTCTCAAGTCCATGTTGGCAGGACTGACTCATGTCTTATTTGTACTACACTGTATATGTTTCTTCCTCTTTTCCCAGTGCTGCCAGTTCTTTCTCTGATTTGTCTCTCTCTTGCCTTTGGTTTCTCATGTTGGACGCTTCCCCGCCTCTAAACCTGCTGTCTGCTCTCCTCAGCAGCAGGACGACAGCCTGGAGAAGGTGATCAAGGACACGGAGTCGCTGTTCAAGAGCCGTGAGAAGGAGTACCAGGAAACCATCGACCAAATAGAGGTGGGAGAAGGAGGAGATAGGGAGGACATGGCACAGAAGGGTGTGAAATGGGGGAGTGGGTCCCTGGGGGAGGGAGACACAATGCTGGAGCAGGTCACTGGTAATGTGGGCGACAGCCCTGGGTCTGGCCATGCCCACTGCCCTGCACCACATGCCCTGGGGTCATCTCTGCACCTTTTCCCTTGCCCAGCTGGAACTGGCCACAGCCAAGAATGACATGAACCGGCACCTCCACGAGTACATGGAGATGTGCAGCATGAAGCGAGGCTTGGATGTGCAGATGGAGACCTGCCGGCGGCTCATCACCCAGTCTGGGGACAGGTGAGCTTCAGCAGGAGAGCTGGGATACTCGTGCTCTGGGTCTGAAGCCAGGGTGGTGGTGAGAGGGAGCTGAAGGGCTGGGTAGTGCTCCTGCCCTGCCCTCATGTGGCACAGAGAGAGGGCAGTTCCCAGAGGCTGTTGGACTCCTGGCTGGCCTTCACACAGGTCACGGTGCCACCTCTGCAGAAGGTAGGCAACACACGGCAGTCAACTTTGACAGGTGAAGCCAGACACCCCCATGGAGAGAGGAGCTGCCATTGTGCAGGGACACTGTGTAAGTCCCCAAAAGCCTGTGGAGCCAGGGTGGCTCCAGGCTGGGGACCCCTGTGGTGGACTTTCACAGACCCCTAGCCTTACATGCCTTGCCAGGGTCCTGCTGTGGGCCCGCCCCTCCAGCATCTCCTTCAGCTCTGCTTCGTGCTCTTGCTCAGTGTCCTCTGGAGCACCCTCCCAGCACCCTGGGATTCCTGCAGACCCACACATGCCCCAAGGAGCACAAGGGCACTTCAGCTTCTCTCTTCCTTGCTCTGGTGACCCCTGCCCACACCAGACTGGGTCCTTTCCCTCCCCCTAGGCAATGCTCTGACTACTGCCCTTTACTCTTCTCTGCAGAAAGTCCCCTGCCTTCACCCCGACCTCCAACAGCGAGTCAGCCCCGAATGAGGAGAGCGAGGAATCTGACCGTGATCCCCCCAGCGATGCTTCCATCAGATAATGAGGGGAGGCCCTGCTCTCTCGGACCCCCTTCCTGGCATGGGGGTGCCTGAGTCACACCTGGGAGAGACTGTCAGGGACGTGGAACCGCTGGTAAACGTCTGTCGCCCAGGCTCACTCCCGTTTTGGGGTGCTTGGCAGATCCCACACACCCCCTCACCGGATACCTTGCAAATGGGAATAGCTAGATAGACCTGAGGGCCCTCGCCCGGGCTGCTTTGCCTTCAGCCCCTTCTCTATTCCCTTTCCCTGCTTTGGTTAAACCATGGTTCGGGCAGGGAGGCTCCAAACCTGCCATGGTGGCGTTCTGCAGGACCTGCTCCCAGGCGCCCCCAGACCCACCTCCTCTGGCCTCCATCCTGGTACACTTGACCTGCCCCTGCCCTCCCTGTGCTACCTGGAGCTGAACGAGAGCCGTACCTCCTTGCAAACTGGACCTGACACTGGTGCCAACTGGACCGAGCCCAGGGCTCTCCCTGTCCTTGCTGCTGGCCGGGCACCTGGCTGGTCCCCACGCCGTGCCGGGCATCCCGAGCCCTGCCACGCCTCCTCCAGGGCGGGGGCTGAGTCCTGCTCACTGTGCACTTTGCTTTGCCGCCCGTCGGCGATGCGCTCACGTCTGTGTTACGGGGGCGAGGTCATTAAATGGGACAATTTCCTTTTCTACAGCTGCACTGGGTGTGGGCTCTCCCTGTGCGACATGTGGCTTGAGGTGGGGCTGTCCTCCATCAGACACCAAGCCCACGTCAGTGGGTCCCCCCATGGGACAGTCCCATCCCTTGGGCATGCCAGGTGGGACTGGCAGATGGGACAGTGGTGAGATCCCTGTTGTGAGAGCCACTGGCCCTCGACAGGCACTGCTGCTGCATGGGCTGCCTTGTTTTTGACCTGGAGCATCATCGATGCAGAGGCTGAGGGATTGGAAATGAAGCTGATCCTGGCTTGTGACTTGTGAACCTTCCTCTCTTCCTGTTGCCTGGTCTCCTCTGCCACACCAGGGCATCCCAGAGCACCTTCCTGCCTGCCCTCAGTCCCACATCCCACCTTGCAGTGGGGGATCCCCTGTCCCACCATCTCTTGTAGCATTTTCCTGGCTGGCTGCAGCTCCTGCTCCTCCGGTGATGGTGACAGGAGGCTGGGGTCTAGCAGGGTGTCAGGAGGGAGCGAGCAGTGTGATCCAGAAAGGCAGTGGGATCACTGAAAAATGGACACAGGCTGCATAGCCAAGGCAGATGAAGCTCCAGAGAAAAATGTGCTCCTCACTAAAGGTACTGAAGAGAATGTACATGGCAGCAGAGTTTTTGGATCATCTCTAAGACTAGGTATGGAAGATAAAATGGGGGCTGAGGGATACAAGAGTTCCTCTGTAAGTGTGGCCTGGGTGGCTGATGCTGCCGAGTGCTTGAGCTGGGAGCGCTGTAGCATCCATGCACCCCAGCACACAGTGTCCGTGTTTGGGCAGGGTGAGGTGCTCTGCCCGTGCCTGCAAGATGTGTTAGGGCATGTGTTGGCATTTCAGCAGGGGCTGAGCTGGCTGGTTAGAGCTGGCAGGGAGGTGAGTCCCTGCAAATGGCAGGAGAATTGAGCAGGAAACAGGAAATCAGGGCGCAGGTGGAGCACTGCTGCTGCTGGGGAATGGCAATTCCTCAGCCTGGGGTCTGCTGTGGCTGGGCTCCGACTCCTGACTGCCGTCTTCGCTTCTTGCAGGAGGTTGGGAAGGTGTTTCACAGGAGCAGCAGGGTGCTGGGAAGTAGCAGAAGCCCTGGCTGCCTATGGGTGTGCAGGTGGATGGGAGGTGCATGCCTCAGTGCCTGCCATGGCCCTCACCTCCATGCCACCTTGCTCAACTGTTTGCATTTCCTTTCCCTCTTCCCTCTTTATTTTTCTACCTAAAAGAGCTAAAGCCAGAGGAAGTATTTTAGTATTTCAGTCTTCTACTTTCAAGTGATGATGCCTCACACACAGTAGATCAGGGGTCACTTCCTATGCTGCCTGGAGGCTCTTCTGTTTCATGCAAATCCCCTTTCCTGGAGGTGTCTTTGCAGTGTTTTCTGCTCTTTCTGGCTTGTGGAGAGTTCTGAGAGTGGCCAACAACTTCTGGCTTCCCCCGTGCACAATCCAGGATGTGCATACCTTTGCCTTGGTCCTGCTTAAGGAACCCACAAGGCTGCAGAGTACATACCCTGAGAGATTTGAGGTGTGAAGCACAGAAGGACTGACATCTCTGCCTCAAGCAGTTGTTGCCCAGAGGAACAGTAGGTGCTGCTAGACACCCGTGTCCCAGGACACGTGGGGAGCCCGGTCCCACACTGCCTGCCAGGACTCCATTTGCAGTGAAACCGAAATCTCCACCACCCACACGTGCAAGATGCTGTTCCCTGGTGAATGGTATCACCAGTAAGAGGCTCTGTTCCCCCACCAGTTTGACAGCCTCCAAGATCTCTCTGGCAGGATATGCGACATGGGTCCTTTGCCTCAGCAATTTCTCAGTGTGGGAAGCACAGCCCAAGGCCTCTGGTGTTAGCTGGACCACCTACCTGTCCAGCAGTGGTGACCCCACATCTTTGATGCTGGAATGAGGAGATGTGGTCCCTCCATCTATTGAATTCTTCTTTGTGGACTCCTGTTCATTCTTTGGGGAGTATTTAGTCTGTTTTTCTCCACCATGAGCCCTGCTGGGAACTGTGATGTCTAGGAACTACTCAGTGCCGTATTGCTTCTTGAGTCCCTAATGTCACCCCTTCCAGGACACCTCTCAGCAGTGCCCACTCAGGAAGCAATAACAAGACCTGTCTAGCTCAGTGTCCGTGCATTAATGTGAGTGTTTAATGTCCAAGAACAGTCCAAGCACGGACTGAATGGGGTTCCATGGCAGGATGCATCTGGGCAGTCCCTCTGTCAGCATTCAACTCAGGACTGTGGTTGCTGAGTGCTGACCTCTTGAACATTTGTCCAGCATTATCCTTTGAGGATCATATCTCTGGATTGGCAATAAGGTCTTCCCATTGAATATTTAGGCAGACTGGTTCATCAGCTTCTTACCCCTCAGAAGTCCATGTTGGCAGAGACTTGCTTGGACAGTCTGGAATGGTGCTGGTGATTGCTCTGCCTTCTTCCCCCCCAGCATTTGGGTTTTTGTGTCCAGGTGAGGACAGGCACAACTTTCACTGTCAGCCACAGGAGTGGCACAAAACCCCTCCCTTGAGGCAAGAGCTGTCCCTCTTGGGGTTGGGAGAGACCCACTTGTGAGCATCCTGCCTCCACGAGGCACTGAGGGACACGATCAGCCTTTGAGCTGGGGTGAGACACACAGGTCTCCGCCATGGCTGCTGCACTCCGTGCTCCCCGTGCTGAGATCAGCCTCTTGGCAAAGGACTTCAGCAGGCAGTGCTAGCCATGCTCTAGAAGTGAGTCCTGGCTCCCCACTGAATGCATTTCTCATCCTGTGGCATGCAGTCACCTCCCCTACCCCTTCCCTGGTGGTGTTCCGTAGGACTCATCTGAAAGGTGAGCTCTCATCCTCGGAGACCCTGTCTTCAACGTGGCTTTGAGCTAACTTCAGCCTCTTCAGGGACCTCCTTGGAAGAATCCTGTGGCAACAGGCCTTGCAAGCAAGAGGATTCTAAGAGAGCTGGTCAGTATTCAAGCACCACTTCCTCCAGGCTCAAGAATGGTACATCCCCATGAGCAAGAAATCAAGCAAAGGGGGCAAGAGAACTCTGTGGATCAACAGGAACTGTCAAGCACAAGCAGGAGATACACAGGATGTAGAATCAGGAACAGGCTACTTGAAAAAAATACAGGGATTTTGTCAGAGTAAGGCCCATCTGGAATTAAATCAGGCCAAGGAGATATCAAGGACAGCAAGAAGGGCTTTTTCAAATGTATAAAAACAAAAGGAAAACTAAAGGGAAATGTGGGCCTACTACTAAATGGAGCGGGGACCCTGGTGACAGAGGACACAGAAAAGGCAAATGTACTGAATGCTTTCTTTGTATCAGTCTTCACTTACAAGACCAGCCCTCAGGAATCTCTGACCCAGGAGACCAGGGAAAATGAATGTTGGCAGGAAGATTCTCCCTTGGGCAGGGAGGATTGGGTTAGAGATCACCTAGGGAAATGTGATATCCACAAATCCGTGGGCCCTGTTGGGATGCATCCACAAGTGCTAAGGAGCTGGTGGACACCACAGCGATCATCTTTGAAAGGTCTGGAGATCAGGAGAGGTGCCTGAGACCTGGAAGAAAGCAAATGTCATCCCAGTCTTCAAAGAGGGCAAGAAGGAGGACCCAGGAAACTACCAGGCAGTCAGCCTCACCTCAATCCCAACTAGGTGATGGAGCACCTCATTCTGGAGGTTATCTCTAAGCATGTGGAATACAAGAAGGTGAGCAGGAGAGTCAGCTTGAATTCACTAAAGGCAAATGATGCTTGACCAACATGATTGCTTTCTACCAGGAGAAAACTACCAGGATGGATGAGGGCAGAGCAGTGGGTATTGTCTACCTCGACCTCAGCAAGGGTTTTGACACTCTCTCACAAGATCCTCATGGACAAACTTAGGAAGTGTGGATTGGATGAGTAGACAGTAAGGTGGATTGAGAACTGGCTGAACAGCAGATCCCAGAGGGTCATAGTCAGTGGCACAGGGTCTAGCTGAAGGCCTGTCACTAGTGATGTCCCCCAAGGTTCAGTACCAGGCCCATCATTGTTTAACTTATTCATCAATGACTTGGATGAAGGGGAGATGCCTCCTCATCAAGTTCACTGCTGACACAAAGCTGGGAGGAGTGGCTGATACCCCATAGGGCTGTGCTGCCTTTCTGAAGGACAACAGCTTGGAGAGATGGGGAGAGAGGAACCTTCTGAAATTCAGCAGAGGCAAATGCAGGGTTCTGCACCTGGGGAGGAAGAGCCCCATGTACCTGCACAGGCTGGGGGCTGACCTGCTGGAAAGCAGCTCTGCAGAGAAGGACATGGTGGTTCTGGTGGCCAAAAAGACCACTGGTGTCCTGGGTGCATTAGGAAGAACATTGCCAGCAGGGCGAGGGAGGTGATCCTGCCCCTCCAGTCAGCCCTGGTGAGGTGAATCTGGGGTGCTGTGTCCAGTTCTGGGCTCCTCAGTCCCAGAGAGACATGGAGCTCCTGGAGCAGGTCCACCAGAGGGGAATGAAAGTCATTAGGTGAGGAAGCACCTCATGAGGAAAGGCTGAGGGATTTGGGCCTGTTCAGCCTTGAGAGGAGATGTCTGAGAGGGGACCTCAGCAATGTCTATAAGTATCTGTGGGCTGGGTGTCAGAGGAAGGAGCCAGGCTCCTCTTCTTGGTGGTGCCAAGCACTAGGACAAGAGGCAATGGGCAGAAACTGAACAAAGGAAGAACTTCTTTAGTGTGTGGGTGACACACAGTGAACACTTCTTTACTGGAACAACTCGCCCAGAGAAGTTGTGGAGTCTTCCTCACTGGAGATACTCCAGAACCATCTGGAGGCAATCCTGTGTCATGTGCTCTGGGATGACCCTGCTTGAGGAGAGAGGCTGGACCAGATTACTCCACTGGTAGGCCCTTCCAACCTTACCCATTCTGGGATTCTGACCAGGCCCACTGAATTGCTTGGTGAATACTAGCAGATGTTCCCACAGAGAGGGTGGGGAGCATGACTTTCCTTGCTCCTGACTGCTTAAGTGTGGGATGGTGCTTACTTGCTTTAGAGGGTTGAGGAAACCTAACCACTAAGTAGCCCACATCTTCTTCCTTGTGTTAAGTGAACCTGCACCCTCTCTTCATTCATTCCTGGATCCCATCTCTTTTAGATCATATCACTGGAAGAGTCTGACTTGTTTTTGTTTCTAGGTTTGAGCTGGGAGCTTGACTTTCCTAAGCCTTATACCTTTGGCCATATTCTTTATACATTTATGATTGTTGTGTCTCAGGTACCTGTGGCACAGGGTATGCCAGAACTTGCACGTGATGATCAAGTAGGTCAAGTACTCTGGCTACAGGTAAGAAACCTCCTTTCAAGAGGAGAGGTCAGAATTAATGCAGAACACAGTGGAGTGCTGTCTCATTGGGAATGCACCTGGATGATGCACGGACAGGCTCCTGAAGACATCTGCCAGGCCCCTGCACATGGTGATTTAGTGCTAGGAGTGATGGTAAGGCAGCACGGAGAATGGAAGGGCTACAGTCAGCTTTAGGGAAGCCCAATCATTGCTTAATCTTCCACTGGATGTATGAAACTCTGAGAGGTGTTTTAGATGCGAATTTTCTAAATGCTTGGGACACTTCCCCTGGGACAGAGCAAGGAGGTGATGCTGTAGGTCCTCGGGTGGGTGGTGTATAGATGTCATAGCTTAGAGAGCAGCTGTAAGAGCTGGGTGTTGAGATAACACTATGGAAAAGGAGCTCAAGTGGCTACCAAAAGCCATCATGATCAAGCTGGACAAATGTCACAACAGATGGGAAGAGGCAGCATTTTTGGCTTTGAGAGCAGACTGCATCTGGGCAAAGTGCAAGAGGAAAGAGAAATCACCAGAGTAGGTAGAAATGTAGTTAATTGATATTTTTAAGGGTCACAGCCACATGGTAGAAATGCTAGATCAGTCTAACCTGTTGAATAAAGGAATAGGCAAGAGCCATTGTAAATTTGGTTTACAAGCTGTGATAAAAGTCATATTCACTCTAGAGCTGAGAGCCAAACATGCTCTGACACACAATTTCATCAAAGCATTGAAGGGTCTTTTATATACTCCTGAATCCCACCCCCCCCACAAACATGTTGATTTAATTTGTAAGTACCTCCCTGCTTTGCTTGACAAAGAAAATTGTGTTGTCAGTGGGAGACTTCAGCTTGGGATACCAAAGAATATGCTATGCCAGGGGGAATTTCTCATCAATTTACAAATGATGGCATGCCCAAGTAAGGCAAGGATTTTAGATGTCCTTATGACAGATGAATATTGGGTTAAGACTGATGGGATCAACCGAGAAACAAACTGAGACATCAGCCAGGACAAAATGTCACAGCTGAGAACTGTGTGGTGTTATGTAGCTTTTTCTTAGAGTGAAATAAGAGGCAGATCATGGAAAGAGCAGGATTTTTCCAGTTTTTTCAAAAAGCTGTGATTTAGAAACATAAGATAGCTTTCAGTGAGTGAACTTCCTTGAGTAAGTGGCTGTGTGACAGAAGTACTTAGAAATAAGAGTAACTAATAGAAACAATAATAAAGCTTGACCTACATTAACAAAAATAAACCTTGTAACAACTACAGCAACTGTGGTTAGGAGAAAAGGAATAGAGGGACAACAAAATAATGCAGCTGTATGAAAAAGGTCTTCAGCTGCTCATATACCTCAGAAGAAAAAAACAATACCTGAATGTCTAAGGAACTAACATGCTGTTCTAGTTATATTTAAAGAAAAATCAATCCTAACAGTAATATTGTTTTTTTTTACTGGCTGAAATTGGGGAAAAAAATCAAAAGAAGGCAAAAAAAAGAGAAGTACTCACCAGATAAGTCTGTTCTGTATATGGAAAATACAGAATGTGGTCAGAAGGGAATGATGAAGCACTTTCCAGGTAGTTGGCAATAAGGAGGATCCTTGACAGGATCTCCAGATGAGCACTGTAACAATTCCAGGCACAGATGACCTGGAGCACACTAATGTGTGGGGTGCACGGGGTGCAGTAGGGATGAACAAGCCCCCACACAAAGCCTGAGGCTGCCTGGGGAGTTGGAGTGAGCAATGCTGAAAATAAAACACGGCACTGTCGCTGTGCTCCTGCAAACGGTGTTCTGCAAAGCACAGTAACCTCCACACTGACAAAAAAGCACTGGCTGCTGAAATCCGTGGTTTGTGAGGTCAGTTTTAAAAGCATCAGGGAAGACATTTAAAGAAAAGCCTGGGTGGATGGGCAAGCAAATGACGTCAGTGCTTAGTCTGACAGGGCATGGACAAAAGCCAATGAGAAACCAATGGAGGGGGGAGGAGGGGAGAAATCATGAAGGAATGGAAAAAATCTGCAATTTAAGTCACATTTATAGAAGGACAAGGAATTGACAGACAAAACTGATACCATTTTTGATATGTAGAAATGATACAGACTCTCAAAAGGAGTAAATATGTTGGTCAAAAGTGCCAAGAGGCATTACAGGATATATCTGAATGGGGTCAAAAGAGGAGTTCTGTTGCCATACATATATAGCCATGCATAGATATATCCAAGAGCAAGAAATAGTGACTGACCTTCCCTGGGACAACAGAAGGGTTGGAAAGACCTAGAGAGCAGGACTCACATGCAACCTTGTGCAAGTTCTCAGCCAGACACTGAAGACGTCTTTAAACATCTTTTATCCGCACGGGATGTTGGTGTCCTTTGTCCTGCTTTGCATTAGAAACTGGATAGATGGACCAAAGACTTCTAACCATGATTCCAGGCTGGAAAAAAATGTTTTGAGAATGAAAAGTTTAATAGTTACTTTGCTCCTTAAAAGAAAGACAAATGGTTTTGCGCAGTGCCTGAAGTCACTTCATGATGTTGGTCTAGATGGCAGTTTGTCAGGCTGATAAAGGCATACAAGGCTTCTGAGGAGGTGGGGAAGCTGGAGGCCAGGTAAGAGTTGGTGCTTGGTGTCCAGCACCTAAACCAGTATCCAACTTGGCAACTAAAAACCTGGAGATTACAGAGATTACAAACCATCTTTTTTTTTCCCCTTCTGGCCTGGGACTCAGAGCAAGATAAACAAAAGTTGCTCACTTGTTTGTTGGAGGTTTGGGCAATGTCAGAGGAGGGCTTTGAGACCTGCAATGTCAGAGCTGTGTCCCCCACTACACGTAGTATTTCTCACTTAGCAACCTTGAATTTCACCCAGCATTTTAATAACCCAGTCACTCGGTCACAAGATCCTTCTGCACCTTTCCACAGGCTGATTCAGGGCTGAGTGTTTTGGGTCATTTTGTATAATCATCAAACCTTGGCACCCCATGCTCCAAATTATTCTGAAGGTGTTGATTGGTGGGACAGAGGGCCTCAGATGCTGGCCACTCACACCTTCTCTCAGTTGCCACCAGCCTTGCCACTAGTTTTCAACCTGGACAGGTCTTCCCTGTCCTAGGACAGTTCTTTGAAAGGTTTTGCCAGGCCGTTTTTTTCCTAAATCCCATTGCTTTTCATCATGGGAGGGGGTTGAGGTGAGTGGTGAATTACTTGCAGCATAGTTACCTGTTCCTCCATTTCATGCTGAAGACCACCTGACTCTGGTTTGCTGCCCTTCATGCCACAGACACGTTCTCAAGTCCTGATGCTTCAGTTTTCAGTGGTGGCTTCATCTCATTGCTGCCAATGAAAAATCTCCTGTCTGGCAACACCCCAAAGCTCCTCTGACTGCAAAACATCAACTTTACTCTTCACTCATGGCCTTAAGCTTCCCACAGCATCTTACAGCTCTTTGGCAAGTTTCTTATCTCCAAGATGCATTTGAAAGAGATTTTCATTCTTCCTTTTCTATTTATCACAGAATCTCCTTTTTTGGGGGGGGTTATTAAGTTTCATTTACTACTATTTATGAGTTTTTCTTTTATTTTCATTTGACTACAGCTTCTGCTTTTTGACAGCTGCCTTTTCAAATCTTATGCTGTAAAGTATAACCCAGCACTACTGTTCCTTCTAGGAACACTTAATTGAGAATAACTCCCTCAAGAAGATGATACTTCTGTAGTAAGGTAATACATGGAGGTAAGTCAGCTGTCCTAGAGTAAGAGATTACATTTGGCTCAGCAGAGTAAGTAACAAATAACTTGTTTTTGCAGCATGTACCCAGGGTGATTGCCCAAATGGAGGCAGCTTGGTTTTGATGAAATGTGAGTACTGCTGGAGCCTGCAGGGGTGTTTGCTTACCCTAATTCATGAACCTGCATTTTGTGAATGGCATCTGTTATGAAGGAGGTTGAAACATTACTCTTTAAGATGTTTGTCTTTTTTAACTGTGCCATAGTCTTTCAGAGACCTGTATCTCCTCTTCCTTGCCCTGGTCTTGTCAATTGCTTTGCTCAAAGACTGATTTACCTCAGAAGTGGACACAGGATGTTTTAAATGTCCAAGACGTTTTTTCACTGTGCTTACACAGTCACCATTTTGTTATGTTTTGGAGTGATTTTCCAAGTGAACTTAATTATTTTCCACATCTGCTCAAGCTGATTTTCACTACATGGCATCTTCCTTAATGCTGACATCTCAACATGAAGGTGGTCTGAGGACCTTTCTTGGGGAAGGCAGTGCATGTGTAGAACTCTGTGGAAATGCCAAGGAAGTATAAAATAATTTCTCTAAATGTTCAAAATTACCATAAAACTAAATTTTCCTGTAACACCACTGCTAATTACCCTTAGATGTCTTAAAAAAAGGAGAATAAAAGGTAGAGCTTACCACCCCTAGAAATGGTTGGCTGCCATCAGAGAAGCTGTCCCTTGGGTCAGCCAGAGAACTTTCCTAGGTGCATCCCTCTCCTACAACGGCTCTGCACAGTGAGCCCTGGTACCTGGCCAGCCAAAGAATGCAGAGTCAACCCTTCAGCTAGGATCAGTGTCTTTCTGTATCTTCCCCTGGCAAGGTGTTCACAAACCAGGATGGATTCTGGCTTGTGGCAGCTGCTCTTGGAGTTGGTTTGTCCCAGAAAAGTGGCACAATTGCTTTTCACTCATTTGCTGAACAGAGCCTCTTTACGTCTGCCTGAGCACCTGCCTTGCCTGACCAAGCATTTCTATCTGCTTTCCTCAGAAACACCATCAGAACAAACCTAGAGCTCCCCTCTCCTTGGGGGAAAACTCTTCTCCAGAGACAGAAGCAGCTGCCACAGCAGATCTCCCGTCTTTATCCCAATATCATCCACAGTCATATATGTCAATTTTCCAAACTGATTGGAAAAAAAAGAATTAAATGGGGTTTTTTAGGTCAGGGTTGCAGTTCTCAGACAGGCTGGCCACTGAGCTAGTTTTTCCATCTGTCCAGAGGGGGCCTTGCTGTGGTGCCATCTGCAGGCACAGTGTCTGGATGCAAAATGAGGAGGTGGAAGAGCTGCGCATATTAGAGAGAGGAAACCAAGCCCTCCAGGCAGTCCAAAAGCTGCATGACTAGTTTGCCACACTCACTCTCCCTGTTTCCATACAGGACCAACCATGTTTTCAACGCTGTGATTCCTGGCTTTCCTCACCTCAGTACCATACAATTTTTCTAGGAATTTCAAGCAAGACTGTAAACCAGTTGAAACTATTTTAAACAGAGTATTTTAAAACAGAGTGAACCTTTATTCAAATGCTCCCAGCACCAGCTGGTCTGAGAGCACATCCTCTTCCTCCACCCCCAGGCTGAATGACTTTGCTCATTCCCAGAGCAATTCGAGCTCAGGTTGGATAAGGCTCAGACTTGTTAAATAACAGGAATTCTTTGCTCTACCAATTTTCAGGTAGCCTTATCTCAATTAGGAAACATAAGGCTTTTTAAGGGAAAAAGTTGACTCATAGAAACTTTCCAGCTTTTAACCCAGTTCAAAATATGTTTTACACGGGAAAACAGGACATCCATCCTTTTCCCCCATGAGATGCTTTAGTAGCCTCTCTGCACTTCCAGATTATCAAGTGAGATGATGACTGGCACGCACACAAATGTGCAGGCAGCAGCACACAGCACAGCCATTCAAAGCATCCAAGCACAGCAATCAAGAACAGGATGGGACCAACCCGAGACTCATTTGTAAGCCTGAGAGGTCTCCAAGCTACACAACATCCCGGCAGAAACCCAGCTCCACAGGAGGGCTGCCTCCACTGAGCTCCAGCACCAGGCACTTCCCACTTAACACCAGAGTTACCTAAAGCTCCCACGGGGCCATTTGTGGTGTAATCCAAGTATTTCTGCTGTCCCAGGGCTAACAAGCTGCTCAGAGTCCCAGTTCCTATCCAGAGGCTGGTTATTCAACCTTCTTCTCTTAGCAATACAACTTTGAGTCATTGCCCTCTAGCCAAGCAAACTTTTAATTCTTACCCAGCCCAACTGCTGGAGATAAGGGGCTCCAGGAAACCATGTCCAGCATACCTTGATCCTGAGAGTTTAACTCCTCTGGCTTACATCCTTGCTGCATCCAGATCAGAGTCTAAAGCAGCTGGGGTCTGGACAACAGCTCCAGCCATGCCTGCCAGGGAGAGAACACATCAGCCCTGAGATGCTAAATTAAGCTGCTGAAAACAGAGGGCCATGTGATTTTGTGCAGTGTATCACTTATCTGTCCTACTGGTCACAGGTCATGGAAGGCTCCCGTCCCTGCCCAGCAGCATTCATGCTTCCAGAACTAATGCAGGCAGAGGGCTGACACTCACCTTGCAGAGATTTGCTGCTCAGCAGCTTAACTGCAGCTGCCCTTCCTTACGCAGAGAATTAAGCCAGAATTAAGACTGGCCACCACCATGCCGACACCGGCCTCCCACACGTCCCTAGGCAGCCATTTCCTCTTGGGCAAAACCAATTCATTTTAAAAGGTAAAAGCAACTGAAACACCCTCCTTGTAACACCAGGAAGTATCTTCCTTGTCCCTCACTGAGGGAGAGGCAGGAAGAGAATTAGTTTCTTGCACCCCTTTACCAAACCAAATGCGAGAGTCATCTGCTCAGCACTTTTATTCTGCATATGCCTGTCAGACAAGCGAATGCAGAGGTAAAAGGTGGATGGAGCCACAGAGCTGCTTCCCATCCTGCCACACAGTCCTGCTGTAGAGCACAGCCCGGCACCACACCTTGTTTTGGCTCACGGGCTGGAGTCTGGGCTCTCCCATGTGGAACAAGCAGCTCAGCAGGCAGCTGGTGGTGACTGTGCCATGCAGGCACCTGCAGCTGCTCGTTACATACATGCCCTCTTCTCCCATCTCCCCCTGACAGACAGACAAGGCTTTTCAGATGGTGATCACTTTTATTGATGTAAGGTGGTACACAAACAGATCAGTTTCTATCAGCCTCTCCACCTCCCCCAGGTTCGGGGAGAAGTTGGAGGAGTGGGGGAGACAAGGGAACAGAACTGGCCTCTCACTGCAGGATGCAGAGCTAAGCGGTGGTGAACAAGGGCAGGGGCTCCAACAAAGGAGAGTCCTGCTTCCCTAGGCAGCAGGGGGGCTGTGTGCTCGGCTTACTCCTTGGATGCCATGTGGACCATCAAGTCCACAACACGGTTGCTGTATCCATATTCATTATCATACCTGGGGACAGAAAACAAGTGCTGTCAGGGCTGACCCATTTCTTGCACCCGTTCTTCCATTCTTCCTGCTCCTCTGCCCCATCCCCAAAACAACTGAACTCCCATCCACCCTCTGGGGGCAGGAAGGAGGCAGCTACAGTAACTTCAGGTAAGAAACAATCTCACTCCACAGTGGGACTGGAGCCACTCTACACCACAGGGGTCTGTGCATCCACCTGGATCACCAGCAGTAACCAACAGGACCCAAATCTGTAACCTGTCTGTGCCAGCCCCCCCATCCCCCAGGGCTGCACCTACCAGGAAACCAGCTTGACAAAATGGTCGTTCAGTGCAATGCCAGCACCCGCATCAAAGGTGGAGGAATGGCTGTCACCATTGAAGTCACAGGAGACCACCTGAAACAGAAGAAATTGTAACGCATATGGTTGCCCACAGCCTGAATCCCAAGTGCCCAAACCAGGATCCTGGCAATGCTGCTGCCAAGAGTCTTTTAGAAAAATGAGGCAAGTGCCAATAACCACAGGCCAAGAGAGCAGGCATTCCTTACCTGGTCCTCTGTGTATGCCAGGATGCCCTTCAGGGGCCCATCAGCAGCAGCCTTCACTACCCTCTTGATATCATCATACTTGGCCTGAGAATAGACAGATGCACGGTGCTCAGATCCCAACTCACACAAAATGTCCACGGGGACAGGGGAGGGAGGAGACACACATGGGCACACCCCAGCACGTGCTCTTTTCACAAAGATCACATCTTCAGGACAAGATGGATGCAGAGAGGGTAATTCCAGGTGCAAGACAGAGCTTAGAGGAAGGAGGGGCAAATCTGGAAGTTGTTAGGACCATATCCACAACACTTACTGGTTTTTCCAGACGGCAGGTCAGGTCCACAACAGAGACATTAGGGGTTGGCACACGGAAAGCCATTCCAGTAAGTTTCCTGTGAGAGACACGAGTCAGCAAGGAACGGCATCTGGCACTTCTCCATCAGCCTAGGAATGTTCTGCCTCCTCCTGACACCCGAGAAGGGACAACACTCACCCATTGAGCTCAGGAATGACTTTTCCCACAGCCTTAGCAGCTCCAGTAGATGCTGGGATAATGTTCTGAGCAGCACCTCTACCATCCCTCCAGAGCTTCCCAGAGGGCCCATCCACTGTCTTCTGTGTGGCTGTGATGGCATGGACAGTGGTCTGAAGAAAGAGCACAGGACTAAGAACACAGCCAATACTCTCCAGAAAGAGCATCCCAGGTGACACCGGGAGAACAGATGCCTTCCCTCTCACACGAGGGAATCTGTGGATAGGTCACCCTCCTCAGCACCAAGCTGTAGACCTACCATAAGACCCTCCACGATGCCAAAGTTGTCATGGATGACCTTGGCCAAGGGCGCCAGGCAGTTAGTAGTGCAGGAAGCATTGCTGGGGTAGAGAGATAAAGGCTCATCAGCCAGAGGCAACACGTCCACTGAGGTGAAGTGAGACTCCTGGCAGCTGGTAAGAGCTGCAGGCCAGAAAACATGTTCCTCTCTCCTTACCTGACAATTTTCAGAGACTTGTCATACTTCTCGTGGTTGACACCCATCACGAACATGGGAGCATCAGCAGAGGGGGCAGAGATGATCACACGCTTGGCACCACCCTTCAGGTGAGCCTGGAAAGAGAGATAAGAGATTACATAACTCAGGATCCTTCCAAGCTTGCTTCTTCAGATTTCTTCTTCACAGCTCCATTTTGAGCAGCTCTGTACATGGTGATATGCCCCACAGGCAGAAGCAGCACTATCCCGTTCTCTCCTGTGCCTATGTGACATACTCACCCCGGCCTTCTCCATGGTGGTGAAGACACCAGTGGACTCCACAACATATTCAGCACCAGCATCTGCCCACTTGATGTTGCTGGGGTCACGCCTAAGGAGGAACAAAATTTTAAGAGCTGCTCCATGACACACCTGCTTTCAATCTCCAGAGGTGCAATAGGGAAAAAAAATACTTACTCCTGGAAGATGGTGATAGCATTCCCATTAATCACAAGTTTCCCATTCTCAGCCTTGACAGTGCCCCGGAAGTGGCCGTGAGTAGAGTCATATTTGAACATGTAAACCTAATAAAGAGCGGGGGAGTGAAAGGTCAGGCATTCAGGCTGCCATCATCCTCTAACACCCTGGGAAGCTACTAGAACAGATCCAGAGGAGCCCTACTCGGAAAGGCCCAGAGGGGGCACTGCAAGGCAACTCACCATGTAGTTCAGATCAATGAAGGGATCGTTGATGGCCACCACTTGGACTTTGCCAGAGAGGACGGCAGCCCGGGTGACCAGGCGGCCAATGCGGCCAAATCTGGAGAGAGAAAGACAAGGGTGAGGAGGCACAACAGGGAACCTGCCCAGCTGGGAATGGGAGGCAGTTCTTGGCAGCCTTCCCTCGGGATCATCCGCTGCTCCCTGCCCGGCAGGGTGGGAGGAAGCCCTGCAGCTCGTCCAAAGGCCAAGGCGCCCCGGTTAAAGATTAAGAGCGACCCCCGCCCCGGAAAGGTCAATCGCTAAATTTACTGAGAGCCCCGGGGATCCGGTTACTCCTCGGCCCGGCACGAGAAGGTCACATCCCCGGGGCCGCCATCGACACACGATCCACCGGGAGACCTTCTGGTGGGGGGCTGCAGGGATCCCTGAGAACTGGGGGGAAGGGGAAATTGGGGCAGCCGAGCAACGGCAGCCCCTTCCGGGGTGAGTCACCCCGAATCCGAAGGGAAATGAGTCAGCAGCACCGCTCTGCCCGGGGGGCGCCGGCGGAGCGGGACCGCCGGGATTCAACCTCTCCCTCTCCTCAAATCTTTCCCCTCGCCCTTGAGGCGACCTTGCCCCCCTCCCCCATCGGCCCCCCTAAATCCCTGCTGGCACCGCCGGCCCCGGCACTCACCCATTGACTCCGACTTTCACCATCTTTGCCTGTTCGGGATGTTCCTGCGGGCAAAAACCACCGGTGGGGGAATGAGGGGAACCGGCAATAACCGCCCCCGGCAGCCGCGCCGTTACCGTCCCACCCGCGCCGAGGGGCGAGCGAGCGGGGGGCACGGCGGGGGGGCGCGGAGACCGCGCGGGGGGGGGGGGGGGCCGCGCTCCGAGGTCGCCCCACCCCCCCCCCCGGGCGATCACTCCCCCGCCCCGGGCGATCAACCCGCCTCCCCCCCCGCGACAACCATCCGCCTCCTTCTCCTCCTCCTCCTCCTCCTCCTTAGGCGACCACCCCCCACCCCTATCCCTCCTCGCCTCACCGCCCCCCTCACGCCGCCCCCGCCATTTTGCGCCGCGCCGCCTTTGTGCCCGTGGGCCCCGCCGCCACGCGGCCCGCTCCGCCCGGGGCTGCCGCCGCCCCCGCCAGTGGGCGGTGAGCTTGTGTGGGGAGAGGGTTTCTCACACGCCCATCCCCCGCCGCCTCTCCCTCCCCCCGCGCATCTCCCCCGCCCGGTACCTGCTGCCTCCGAACCGCCTGGCGCGCAGTGAGAAGGTGGCGCAGCGCCGCTCCGCCGCCCTTTATAGCCGCGTGAGGGTAGGGCTGGGGCCCGCCCCGCCGCGACGCCGTCGAATGGCAGCGCGGGGGCCGAGTCGGGCTACGTGCGCCCGTGTTGCGGGCGCGGCCGCCGAAGACCCCCCTGCTTCCCCCGCCCCGCCGCCCCCCGGTAACAAAGGCCCCGCGCCGGGAACGGGGGGTCCGCAGCGATCACCCTCCTGTCGAGCCACCCGAAGGGGGTTGTTGGTGGTGATGGCGGTGGTGAAAGATGCACCTGTCCTTGCGGGGAGGTGCCCCCAGGGCGGGGATGGGTGTCTGCGCCCCTGCCCGAGGGGGCGGGGAGGGACCCCCGGGTGATGGCCGGTCAGGGGCTGCTCCCGCCGGGCTCGCTGCCGCTCCGGAGGATGGTATGCGCTGCTTTCACCTGGTAACAAAGGGCAGGCAGCCGCCCGCCCCGGCTGCAGCCTGTGCCCCCTTGGATGGAGTAGTATCCAGTATCCGAAGGGACCTACAGGGAAGCCGGAGAGGGACTCGTTGTCAGGAGCTGTAGTCATAGGACGAGGAGTAATGGGTACAAATTGAAAGGGGGGAAATTTAGGATGGATATTAGGAAGAAATTCTTTACTGTGAGGGTGGTGAGGCACTGTTAACACGTTGCCCAGGGAGGTTGTGGATGCCCCAACCATGGCAGTGTTCCAAACCAGGCTGGATAAGGCCTTGAGCGACCTGCTCTAGTAGGAGGCGTCCGTGCACGTGGCACGGGGATTGGAACTGGATAATCTTTAAGGTCCACTCCAACCCCTTAACATTCCATGATTCTATGGCTGCAAGGGCAAAGGGACTGCAGGGATGCTGTGGTCACCGCGAGGGAGCAGCGTGTCTCTAGGCGTCCCCCATTCCCCCCGGCACGGGGGTTAGCTGGGAGTTCTCCTGCCCCCAGCCTGGGACGCCCGTCTGGGTGGTTTATCCAGGGGTGCTCTGGACGGGGTACCTGGCCGGGCGCTGCCCCGGCAGGCCACGGACTGCAGCGTGAGCACCATCTTAATGAGGCACTGCGGCACTGCTGCCGCTGCCCGCGGGACGTGACGGCGGAAATCCTGCTCGTCTGCCGCCTTGGCCCGCCTTCCCCGGCTGCCTGCGAGGAGGAAGCGCTCCTGGCATGGCCGCTGCCCGGTTCCCCGCCCCCATCCATGCAGGGCTCCCTCCCCGAGCCCTGCTGTCTGCATCCCCCGGCTCCCCGTGGGGCAGGTGCGGCGGGACAAACCCATGTTAGGTACAACGCCCAGAGCACGCACAAACCCCAAAGCTCCCGTCCTGGAGGAAGGTGTGGGAACAGTGGGGATGCAAATCTGAACTGACGGAGCCGGTGGGGGTGGTGGGGGCTGGAATGTCCCTCAGGCTGCTCGGCTGAGCAGGGCTTTGAGGATAAAGCGGGGACAGGCTGGGGGAACCACGCAGGTAGTGGGGTGGGGGACAGAGAGGGGTCATGCACCTCAAACGTAACCCTACTCTTCTTATACCACTGCTATTCCCGGTGCTGCTGAGGGGCTGGTGGCTAAGTTTAGACCCAGCTGAGGTTACAACCTTTTCTTAAAGGCCAGGACATGGTGATGGCTCGCGGGGCACAGCAGCAGAGCTACCAACTCGTGCCGGGGTCCGTGGTGCCCCAGCCGCAGCCCACCGAGGGAGGCTCTCGGGAAAGCTTCAGCGCAAACAGGAGGCCCCCGTGTTTGCTCTGGCGGGGGCAGAGTGCGGCCGGGGTGAGCCAACGCGGCCCGTGTGCCCCGTGCCCGGTCGATACCTCACCCGTGTCCGCCCCCCCGGCCGCACCGCGCCGCAGCCGCGCGTGCCGCACGCCCCACGCGGAATGGCGGCGGCAGGACCCGGCACGGCCTCGCGCGTGGGGCCGGGGGCGCCGGGCGGGCTCTGCCGCCGCCTCCCGCCCGCCCCCCGGCCGGGGGCAGCCACCGCCGAGCGCGGACGCGGCAAATCAGTACAGCTTGTTTAATGAGCGAGTCCTCAGGCACGGGGGGCAGGGAGGGGGCTGCCGGCGGAACGGGGGTTCAGCGGCCGCGGGGGGCAGCTGCGGAGCCGGACAGCTCTTTCTCGTACCGCCGTGCCGCTTCCTCGCTGCCGCTGCCTCCCTTCTTCGGGGCGGGAGCTTCAGGGCTTCGCGCAGCGCCGCGCCGGGCTGGTTCCCGAGCCGTGCAGGTTCCCGAGGCTGGGTGCACTCCGGCTGCGGGGAAGCGGGCCCGGTGAGCCGCCCAGCGGCGTCCCGCCCGCCTGCTCTAGCCCCGGCCGAGCCCCAGCACAGCGCCGGCAGCCCGGGGCGGCCCTGGTCCCGGCCCTTGTCCCGGCGACTGGCCCCACAGCCTGCCCCGCTGCCCCCATCCCCTCGCTGTCTGTGTGCTCAAGTCTGCCCTGAACTTCCTTGCCAGCTTGCTCGAGCCCGCACTGTTGGCCCTCTCACCTCGGGACCCTCCAAAGCTAACACCCCAAACCACTGAAGGTCCCGATTCGGTCCAGTTTCAGCCCAAAGCAACCCCTGGGCATGGCCTTCCAGGCCCAATCTCCAGGCAGTGCCCACTTGCGACTGGCAAGGTTTTTGCGCCAGAGGGATGGACGGGCAGCTCTAGCCCCAGATGGGAGGAAGGGGAGAGTGGAGGAGAGCAGCTGAGGACCAAAGCTGGAGCCCTCCTTTGTGTCCTCTTCGGTCAGCGTGGACTCGGGCTCCAGGGGCAGCAATCGTGAAAGGAGCATCTGGGATAAACAGAGGAGAGCAGGATGATGCCTGTGCTTCTGGTGGTAAGCCTTGTACCCCTGGTACCCCACTGCCCACATCCTCCTTAGGGCTCAGGCAGGACATGAAGTGATGCCTGCCGACAGCACTGTGCCTATGACATTGCACCCAGACACAGGGAAGGGCTTGACCAGCAGCTCCCACTGTCTGAAATGACTTTGCTGTCCGAAACAGCAGGCAGACAGCTGCTATGAGCTCTGCCTCTGGGCAGATTGCCCTGCTCTTGTGAAACTGCACACACATCCCACCCTGCCCTGGATTTAGAAGGTAACTGTCTTCAGTCCTTGCTCCTTTTGTGGCTGCTGAGCACCTCTGTGTGCTCAGGCTGCTGTGCAGCATTTCATTTTTTCCAGACGGCTGCTGGGAAGGATGGGCCTGCCTCAAATACCTGCTGATAAAAGATGAGGGAGAGGCAGGAGCAGAGCAGGTGTGAGGAAGGGGGACTCCCCATCTGCTGGAAATCCTCTAGGTTAGCTGTGCTGACTGTAAACCCCCAGCACTGCTGGGAGACAAGGGTTGGGGGGTGTGTTGGATACAGTGGAGGCATGGCATGGCTGCCCAGAGAAGCAGCCTGCGGGTGCCGTTCCACATCTGTCTCTCACATGGATGCTGAGCTAAGGCTGAAGATGCCTTTGTGCAGCTCTTAGTGGTAGCAAGTTAAGTGAAGCGGACACGGGCATCAGCAAGGAGCGAAAGTGGTGAGTCATAGCAGGATCAGTCTTGTGATTTTAGTTCATGTCCTGACTATTTCCCTGTGGCTTTCCCAGGGTGATGTAAAGGCAAGGTGCTGGGGCTCAGGTTAGGGTTTGGGTAAAGGGAGTTGGCTAGATTTGAAAGCCAAAAATATTATTGCTGTAATTGCTGAGGATAAAAGATTTACTCAAGTGAAGAAGCCCTTAGCTAGCATCCTGACAGGGCTCTTGGCCTTAAGGAGGGTCTTTAAGGGGGATAGTACTGAGCTTAGGAGCAAAACTCTTGGCCTAACAGAATGCATCTTCTCTCTGAAACATCAGAACCAGGCACTGAACATGATGAAAGACATGACTGTAATATCTGGTGGCTGCTGACACAGAGTGGGCTTAGAGAGGACTAGGCTCTGCCCTGTTAAAAGCTTTTGCAGAGCGCTAAAAAGCTTTTGTCTGTTTCCTGTCTGGAAATGCTGGTGCTCCTTAGGGGCTGGGTTGTAAAGTCAGCCTAGAGCTGAGTCTGCTGAAGGGGAGAGTCCAACAAGAATAGACAGCAGCCTCTTTGTAGCTGGAATTTGCGACCACCTCTCATTCGAGGTTCAAACACAACCTCCCCTCCTCCTCCCCTCCTGAAATCAACCTCAGCTCTCTCCCAGTCCCTCCTACCTGTAGCCTCTGTCCTGGTAAGGACACAGTCTGAACACTGGCAGAGAGCAGAACCAAGAAGAGGAGAAATGAGCAAGGCCACGACTGAAGCCCCAGCATCTTCTTCTTAGCCCAGGGCTGGCGGGAAGCAAGGCAGGACTCACAGCATCCGTGTCGGATGTGGTCCCTTGCCCCTCTCTGCCTTTATAGCTTTCGTTCTGGCAGACGACTGGCCCCAGCTCCCTGCTGAACCACCCCCTGGAGCTCCTTAACCTTTCAGCCCTTTTGTCCAGGGTGATGTATTTCAGGGTGAGCTCAGCAAGACCCCTTCCTCTAAAGAAAAAGGACACAAAGGTGTTTACTGAGTGTCTGGAAAGACAAATGTGAGTTGAGCTGCTGCTGGCCAGGACCTGGAGGTGTCTGTCAGGGTCAGGGATGGGGTGACACTTTGAAACACGTCTTGAAAAGAGAATATTGAAGGCTGCATTGTGTCAGAGTATTAAACATAGTCCTCACAGGCAGAGTGCTGTTAATGCTGTTTCTCTAATCAGTGTAAGCATGAACTGCAGCTCAGCTAGAGCTAGGCACACTGCTGGCTGCACAGAGGGGACACAAATTCAGCTCTGTGACAACACAGGCTTTTGTTTTTAATATTTATATCTTGGTGAGACGGGCTGGGAATGAAGAGCTTCTGCTGCAGAAGATGGGTGAATTCCAGTACTATACAGAATTCATAGCAGTGACTGGAGCATGGGTCTAATACTATTTGGCATATAATTTGCAGGCTGTTTGTCCCAAGTCACCATCTGGAGGACTGGGCTGAGTTTCCAGAGGAACCGTCACAGAAAAGAGCTTGTCGAGACTCAGCTTGCACTTTGTCAAGCTCAGGCACACAATGGGAGCAGGACAGCAAGGAGCAGATTCCTACCTCCTAAATCTTCTGGCCATTAGTTCCCCCCACTTTGTTTACATCTTCCATTTTACTGTAGTTTCTCACCAGCTGAACAAGGCAATGAGGTCACTGTTTGGAGATCAGGGTGCACAAGTCAGCCTGGGTGTGAAGACAGAAAGTAATCAGCAAAGTTTGACAGGGGAGAGGAATGGGGGGACCCCAGGATTAGCAATGGATGTGCTGGGAGAGTTTAGCAACACCCCAAACTTCCCTTTGTTCAGTACTGTTGCACAAAACAGTCAGATCAGAACTTGACAGGAGGTGTTCTGCTGCCTGCTTTTGTGTATTTTTTTCAAGGAAAGAAGAAAATTGGAAAAAAGTCTTCTGCAGAGATAACAAAAGTCACAGTTCAGATATGTCTGTCTTTCCCTCCTTCCCTCCCTTTCTTCCTTCCAAGCATTTTGCACTTGCAGATGCAGATTTTTGGGTCCATTTCTTCCCTGCCCAAGGAGACAAAGTTTTATGAACCATTTTGCATCCAGTCCATGGAAAGTGAGTAGGGGGCTTCAGTCTGGAGCACTGATGCTGGAAGCAGTGCTTTGCACAGGTGGGGACATCCAATTTTGTTAGCTCCACCCGATGGCTGCGACCCACGGCTGGTGCTGTTTCCAGAGCAATGTGATGCTCTGGTGATCCTGTCACCCTCTTACCTGGGACAGCACATGGAGGGGGCTCCCGAGGCCCCACTGAGACATTTGTGGGAAACAGAATTACTTTCATACCAACCATTTAATCTACAAAGCACAGGGCACTGCTGGAGAGTCGCGGGACGCACTCCCCATGTGGGCGTTCGGATGGGGTGCCTGGGCACAAGCGGAGTACGGGATGTGTGCACACAGCCAGCCCCTCCTTGTGCTGGATGCAGTAGGGTATGGAGCTGTGTGGTGTGAAAGTTTCAGAGGGATGGAAAAGAAAGGAAGGACGGGAAATGAGTACATGTTCATGCTGCATGCAGGGTGTCCCAGAGGATGCTGTTCTGTACTTCCCAGTCGCATGTGGCCATCCAGAAACAGCTGAGTCAGTGTGCTCGAGGACTCCTGCTGCCGCAGGACGGCCGCAGGCAGGCGCAGCTCTGCTGGAACGCCCCGGTTGCATGAGTCAGAGTCAGTCCTTTCCTGAGTGAAAGGTAAGTGCAAAAGCAACAACGCTTTGGTTTTGATACAAAATGTAGCAAGTTTGATCTGTCATCCCTTGAATGGGGTGGCCCCCGTACTGCAAGAGGAATGCCAGAAATGTGTTTGCATCTGCTCCAAAATTCCAGTCCACTTGCACAAAAACTGAGCCCTGCAGGTGGACAGGCTCTGAGAACTCAAATGACAAGTGCCCTCCTTGGGTTCAGCAAGAGCTGGGGCTGGCAAGAGGGAAAGAGCCATCACTCTCCCATATCAAGCAAGAAACTTTAGAGACTGCAGAAAATTTGCAAATTTTCTTGCAGATTCTTTGTACGTTCTTCCAAATCCAGCAAAGCCTGGATAAAATGCAGGTGCTCAGTGACACAGGTGCCGTGACACTGCAGCTGCTCTGCATCCCAGATCCTTGCTGGGACTGCAGTCGAACTGAATAGTTACTCTGACATGTCCTGGCAATGACTGTGAAGTGAAAAAGGCTTTGGCAGACGAGTCCCCAATTGCCCCAGTTTTCTCAGACTCAAATAGGTTATTGTCCTTCTTTCCTCTCTGATGTTAACAAGTTTCCTTTATAAAAACCCTTCCCCCTTGGATGCTGGGGCACTGACTCTAGAGCTTGCAAGACCAGAAAAGTGGTCTCCTGCTGAATCACAATCAGCCTTCTACAAACAGTTGCTTATATAGGGAAGGAGCAGGGGAACTGGAGACTGGGAGATCTGAGAGCTGAGTGAAGTACCCTGAAGGAACACTCCTTGGCCCAAGGTGATAGAAAGGGACAATGATTGCTGCAGGCTCTAGAAGCATACAATATTCACATTCACTGGTACCATTTGTAGGAGTTCAGAGCAACCATGGTCAGGAGTCCCTACAGAATGGAAACACCATTGATCTTAGCACTGAGTAATCCCACTGCCTCAGGAGCAAGGGAGTGGGATTACTCCTTCAGCAGTGAGTTCTGGTCATTGTGGTAGCCACCAAAATATGTATTTGTGAGGAACAGAAGGGCAGCAAATATCTACTTAAGGCTGTAGCCACTGTGTAACTGCCCAAACCCCTCTTGGGTTTTGCCTCATCTTTCTTCAGGATTTCCTTTGTCAATGACACAGGACTGCTAATTCTTCCCATGTCAGAAGAGGACAGTGAGGAGAGGACCTGAACAGCCTGCAGAAAGGGACCAATCAGAGCTCTCACTCACTGACTTTTCACTTGCTTGCCCAGGCAGAGCGGTGTCTGGGACTGAGCAAAGGATACACTGCACGGCAGTGAAGGAGCCAGCATGTCAGTCCAGTCACTGATTGCCAAACCCTCCTTCCAGAAAGGTGACTGTGTGGATCTCCTGAAGGAAAAAGTTCAACACTTGTAGTGGAGAAGTATGGCCCAAAGGTGAGCCAATACTTAGTTTTAGGGCCACCTCACTTCCTCTATCTACCCATGCATATCTCCCTACTACCTCATTGTCAACATATTATCTCACATCTACGCAAGATTTATTGCTTGTAAAGCCTTGAGCCTGGGCAGACATCCATATCTGCTGTCCTGTTCTTTTTTTATTCCCATATGTGAGTGTTATACCCTGTGGGTGGTGGAGGAATCACGTATGGTGTGCATGACTGTATTTACTGTCAATGCTGTAGCTGCTCTGCCTCCTGGAGCCTTCACTGAATATTATATCAGGGAGGAGGGGAGAGGGACAATATTGCTGTAGCTTTCTGATCTTTGTATTTCACGTGATTGTCCTGTTGCTACTGGTGTGTTCTGGAGTTGGAACCTATGTGTATTGGTATTTGGCTATTAGGCTGGTGGCAAGTGGGCAGGTGTTTTCACTGAGTCATGGGACTCAAGTGTGCTGTTTGTAAATACACCTGTCACCCCATCATTCCCCCCTCTATTTACTTCTGTAAGCATTTAACATGATTATGTCCATTCAGGTATCAACATGAAAAAACATATGCTCAGGTCAGTGCAAAACTGTGCACATCCTAATGATTGCTTTTTAAAATAGGGATCAAAATAAGCTACAGCAGCTGCTTCTGCAGCCAGGCCAGAAGGGAACAGAGCAGCATGCTCGAGTTGCTGGGTGAACCCGGGGTGATCACAACTGCAGGAAGGTGGTAGATCCTCAGAGACAGAGACTGCAGCTCTGCAGCAGAAAGGAGGAGGACCCTTCCCATTCCTGCCCAGCTGGTGACTAGTCTGCTTTCTAGACAGCTGACAAGGTAAGAGGAAATAAGAGCTCTGGGACAAATGCCAACTTGCCTCTAGACAGAAGGTTAAAGGTTATTTATGTGATTAACACAAAATCTAATTTAGGGCACTTCATGTTCACAGGGCCGTTCAAGGAGTGCCAGGACTGACTTGAAAACTGATGTGGCATTCCTGAAAGGAAAGAGCATTAGTGCCAGTTTTACTTGAAACATAATTGGATTTGCAGCAACAACCTTCCAGAAAGCAATGAGACAATCAAGGGTATCAGGATACTTAGTAAGTTATCAAATTAGCATTATTAAAAGTTAATTCTAAAGTTTTAGTGCTGGGTATCTTTGTTTTTTGTACAAGAAAAAGATGCAGGTACCTTCCCCTCAAAACCCTGCTTGGCTTTACAGGACAAGAGCTTCAAAAAGGATGAAATATAAAAGGGCCTAAACCCAGCACAAGCAGATTGGTCCTGTGTTAAAAGCTGAATAGTGTAGTATAAGCACATACAAAATGAGAAAGGAATGAGCATTTTGTACTCCATGGGTAGTTTGGCTCTTCTTAGAAAGACTTTCTTCCGAAGATTTTATTTTTATTTTAATAAGAGCAGCTTATTCTCATCTGCAAAGCCAGGGCAAAATCAGGCCAAGTGGCAGCTATGTTCATCATCACTGCCTTTCTTTGTGGAGATATCAAAAGACAGGCTTGGAATTGCTTCAGCCTGGTGTTAACTTCCATTTTGTCCTCATTTAAAGCACTGTCATACTATGGGGTAGTTCAGACAAGAGAAGGAGACTGTTGCATAAAGGGAGTTTTATTTTTAGTAAAAGACAGTGGCAGATGGTTCTCTCAGCGCAGCCGTCGGCCTGAAGATCTGGTGATGGGAGTTGTTTTGGTGGGATTTTCTTCCTCTCTTAATTCTGCCGATAGCTCTAAAGAGAGTAAAATGTGTCAGTAATGATCACTCCACTGCTCTGAGCAGAGAAAGCTACAGGCAGCCTCCACAGTGCTCTGAAGCCCACGACCAAAGGGACATCGCTGTTGGGCCAAATGTGTAGTCCTTCTCCCCTTTCACCCTCAGAGCACACATGTGCAGTGCCTTACCATCCTCAGAGCTGTTCTCCTCGTCGCTGGAGAAGGTAACGATGGCTTTTTTGCGTGGTGGGCGCTTTTGGGCACGCTTACGATTTCGGAGGGTGCGAGACGGGGGTGTGACAAAATCGTCATCTGTGTTGACTGGGCCCAGGGGCTGGCGGCGTGAACCTGTCAAGAAATAGGGAAAAAAAAATAGAGAAAGGTAGCAGCTTTCTGTCTGTAAGAGTGAGGAAAAGTCCCTAGGTGTCTCTGCTGGACTACAGGATCAGGGGAAGGCTGCAGTCTCACAAAAAGGAACATACTTCCTATTGGTTTCCGCTTGGCTGGCACTGGCATTGGAGTTTGACTACCATCCTGGCATGTCTCTGTTGAATCCAGTCCTTGGTTATGGGAGGCAGAGAGCTTCTGCTCCAGCTCTTCAGCTAGAGCCTGAGGGAGATGTAAAAGAGTGGTGGAAAGGAAAAAAAAAAAAAAAAAGAGAAGGTGAGGGGAGAGAAGTATGACATCCATAGCAGAACTGCCATCAAGTTAAATAAATGAATTGATAAATTGTTTGGGATGAGGAATAGTCTGCCTAAAATGGAACACTGCAGGGCTTTCCAGTCACTGTATGTAAAAAGCAATTGTTTTTCTGGCCTGGACTCTTGTCCCACATCCTTACTTTAGTCTCAGGTTTGATGCCTGCTCTGCGGAATCGAGCCAGCACAGTTTGGAAACAAGTGTAGACAGTTGGATCTTGGAGCTTGTCTGCAAAGCAGTCATAGTTGTCCTGCAGCTTGTGAAGGCCCCGCTCCGAGACTGGAAGCAGAGTAAGGCAGTGGGACAGATCCCGATACTGACGCTCAGTCCTGGGAAAGACAAAGATCACCATTAGTTCTTTCAAAAAGGGGTGTATGAAGATGAGCTAATAGCATTTCCTGCAGGTGCTTCTGCCCTGCAGAACATGAGATTCAGGTTGTTCTGTTACAAGTCAGTGACAGGGTGTTGTGCCATACCATACACAACCACCACTGTATTCCATGACACTGACTTAGTGCCTGTCAGAAAAACAGGAAGGCTCCACTGCTGAAGAACACAGTCATTTGTTTGAAAAGTGTCAGAAGTTATTGCTGACCAGGAGAAGAAGACTCAGGTCAGGATTCCTCTTGAAGGGCCTTATTTTAACCACATAACAAACCCCCCCTTGACTGTTAATTTTTGCATGTTTGAGATGATCTCAAGCAGAAGCTGCATTTGATGTTCTCTCTTTCTTTCCTGGCTAGTTACATAAAGAAGGTCATAGTCATTAAGTTATAAAGACAACAAATAACAAATGCTGTATCAGAGAAGGACTACATTCAAATTCCAGAAAAAAATTACTGGAATAAAACCAAAGGGAAAGAAAAACAAAAGCACATACTAACATCCCTAATGTAGATCACTGTGATGGAATGGGAGGCAAAAAAGTGAGGCCAAAGCCCCTATTTTTAATATACACAAAGTGAGGGCCCAAAGTCTGTCCTGCACATGCTGTCTCAGGATGTTCTGCTCAAACCCAGACAGGTGGAGAACAAAGGTGCAGCATCCAGGTGTTTCCACCTTTAAAACCTGAACGACACCTGGCAAGTTGCTATGTTTAGAACTCCAGAAATGCTGAGGAGGGTGATGGTGGCTGCAAAATCTTTTCTGATACGCCCGTTTTAGCCTGGAGCAACAGTCTTGCTCTAGCAGTACTACTGGTGTGCATCAAGCTGATCATCTTTGAGGTACAGAAATATCAGGACATTCTCCTAAAGGCTGGACACAACTTACATACAGATGGTTATTTACAAATGTGGTGTGAAGAGCTCACCAGTGCTCCTGGGAGGCAACTTGGGAGAGAGGGACCAATCTCCACTCTCTCAGGAAACAAAATCCAAATATTTTGGGAAATATGCAACTCCCTGAGGCAGCTGAGCAGATCACATGCCCAGGCACTGTGTACAAATGGCCAAGATAAGCAGACACAGCTTAAATCTCAAGGGCAAAGCCACAACAATGGAGAAGGAAAACCACAGGAATGGGGGAAAGCAGGGTACACCAAAGCCAGTGGAAGTTAAAATGAAGATATCTAACTGGAAGTACATGACAGGGAAGAAGATAAATTTCTATTATTCTTCTTCTTGGAAGGAAACAAAAAGTGTACACCTGGGTGAATGAAATTATAGCTTGGGGAGCGGGGAAAAAGCAGCAAAGAAACCCCAAAACCCAGAAAGAAAAATGATATCCCAGATTCACAGTGTGCATCCTGCGCTCTGTAATCAGCACAACGAGCAAGGCGTGCACATCTTGGAGACAGAGCAAAGCAAAAGCCAAAGTGTATGGTGGCACAAGCCCTTGAATAAAATAATAATAATAAAAAACCAAAACAGAATCCCAGGCATAGACTGAGCAGCCCATGCATGCAGAACAAGGACAGGCCTATATCAGCTTGATAGTTGAGATGACCCCAGGCAGGATGGCTGGAGAGATCCCAGCTTCTCAGCTGAACACACTCATTTCATAGCTGAGTTACAATAGCCTGTAGAGAAGAATCACAAAGGTATGTAAAATCCACGTGCAGGATGTCTCCTTGCTCAGCTGTAATGCAGATCTAGACTGTCACAAAACTTTTTCCTTAAAAAAGGAAGGAAGAGGAGATAAATCACTGCATAATAAAACCAGAAACCTTAATTTATAAGTATTCATGTATTTTTAGGAGAAGGTACTTAAAAAAAAAAAAAAAAAAGGAACTTAATCCAAGTTAAGTCAGCATTTGTCACTTTGCCACGTGAAGAATATAATGGGAACCTGTTAGAACCACCACATACAAGCTCATTTCTTCTAAAAATTCCTGAGAAGCAGAAGCACTTGGCAGGAAAATGAAGATTACAACCCACCTGGCAGTCCGGAATCTCTGACAAAGTTTCTCCACCAAGCTCTCTGTTTGTTTTTCTTTTGTAATATATGAGAACAGATGTCTGCAAGAGGGAAAAAAAAAAAAAAAAAAAAAGCAAAAGTTCAGAGCCCATAGAGGAATCCCCATTTCAGGTGGGAGGGGTATTGAAAAGGCAGCAGTGCTGACTTCTAATCTGCTCCTTCCATCCAGTTTTAAGAGCGTGCAGCATGTCCAGACAATTTCCTCCCTTCACAAGTTGCACTGACAGACTGGTTTGTCTGACAAGCAGACCTTGAGGGGAGCACTGTGGCATGCAGTATGTTTTTCCCCCCTCAAAACCATGCTTGTGACTTTTTCATTACTAATTTGCTGGAAGTGTGTTGTTGCATTTTGGATCAATGCAAAAGTGAGCATTACTTTGCACTAAAATGGGAACAAAGCCTAACACAGAATTTAAATGCTAATCTAATCTCATTTTTTTCTTAGCTTCTTGAGGAATAGAGATACCTGGACTTTAGCCCAGTTAAGTACTTGTGCATTTTGCACTATGTTCTCTTAGAAATTACTGAATAACTTCTATTTATTAAGAAGGTCCTGCTGCCCTCCCTTTTTCTCGTACCAACATTTCTGTTAACTTTAGTTCAGTCAGGTTGCCACTGGCCTTGATATAATTGTTCTAAAGCACTTCCTTGTTCAGTCTTTGTTATGTCTACTACCACCACACCAAGCTGCTTTTCTAAGATACATAACAGAGACAGCATTCTCAAGAGTCCTCCCTTTGCATTTGTTCCAGCATCAATTCATCTTTAACTTCAATGACCAGCACTATGGCAGTACTCCAGGCAAGGTCTCACCAGCACTGCCAGTGCTTCTCTACACCAGAAGAAACTGGGCTGCTAAAGCAGGAAGTAGAATGCATCTCTAACTTTAGCCATACCTTTACAGAAGAGGTTAAACAACTTCTAAACATTCAGCCTTATACTCTGTTCTGCTAGTTTCCATCTCAGTTTTTAATCACTAACTCTTGCACTCTCCAGTTAGTCCTTTAACAGTGATGGTCCCACCACTATCCCCATCTTTTTTAAACCTCTCTGTTCTCCAGTTGGCAAGTATCCCTGGAGCATAAGGCACTGCTTCATACCTAGCCTGTGCTTTTGTCCACCATGGTTTCCAAGTTAAACCTGGTCCTCTCCACAATGTAAGCATTTCATATAATGCTGCATGGGGAAATAGTTCAGTTTCAACTACTAATTCTCTTATTTTCCTATTTAAACAATATGTGGTGTGTTAACTGATGATCAGGTCTTTAAAATTAATTATCCTTATACTAATTTGATACCTGTCTATTTTGTTAAATCAATACTGCCTCTTCTCTTATTTGCCAGACACCTCCAGTTCTCTCTGTGTATGTTGCTGGAAGTCAAAAGTCCATCTTACACCTTCCTTAACCCCACCAATCACACTTTAATGAAATTGTTACACTTATTATGCTCTAAGTCTGTGGTAATTAATTAATTAAATTACATTAATTAAAAACAGTACTGAAAATTCCAAAATTATTTGGAATTTTTCTACACGCTGCCTCTTGTCTCCCTGTGATGGTTTGCTTCACTTCAGACATTAACTTCCACTTCTATGTGTGCTGTCAGGAACCACAAGCTGTATTTCCCAGTATTGCACATTACCCTCCTTAATTAAAACCGAAGCAAAATATCCATCTACTTTTGCCACCATAAATTAATTTCAGTCTCAGTTACACCCTCCCTAATAGACTTTTTCTGTGTCTTGCAATTCCTACCTATCCTAAATCCCATCCCTCTTCCTAAATGCACTGGATTCTCATAGGTGGAAAGGCTAGTTGAAAAATCATGGGAGATTTTATTGTTCCTCTCTTCAGCAACAGCAATACTTTTGTCTAATACTCCCCTCTATAATCCATAGGGATTCAAATGACTCAGAAAAACCCTCATGTGGTTAAGTTCCAGAAATGAGAGGAAAATTTCTGTGCTTTACCAATAAAGACATTATTAGTGCTGTCTATGAGCAACCAATAACCTCAGATTGAAATATGCCAACATCTCTATAGTCCAGAGTAAGGCTTTCTTGAAAAAAACCAAAACACCAAACCAAAAAAAAACCCCCATAAAACAAACCACCAGAAAGGCACCCCAGACCCAAACCTGTTACTATAACTACTGCTTTACTAAAACTGCTTACAAAACTTCAGTAGCCACGAAAATGACAAAGGCAGCAGTCTTAAAAACCTGTTGTGTTTTCCTAGTGTTGTGTATCCATGTTCCTATGTGTAAAACCAACTATTTTCCTTTTCTAGAGGGAAAGTAATTTTGAGTTAGTGGTAACTCTTTGTAGAGTCTCTCCTCACTCCCAGCTGTGTGGCTTTAAAATCAATTCCCCTCAGCATGACTCCATTTCCAGTACAGACTGAAAAAGTCAGATCAAAGAGACCAACTGAAAAAGCATTTTCTACATGTCAGTGTAGTTTTTCTTCCCTTGGTATGGCACCCCCTTTGCATAAACATAGTCCTGGCAATAAGAGATTTATGTAACCTCAGAATACCTCATAATAGTGTGGAAGGATTCCTCCTCTATGCCGCTGTTAGGATCTGAGAGATGACTGATGATGTCTGGAAGCAGGTTATAGACAGCATTACCCTGTGCAGAACACAAGTTTCTACATGAGATACAGCACTATAAAGGATATTTTGAGTCAAGCCAAATAAGCTGCCCACTTGATCCCAAATCTACTGACAGAAAGCACCAGTTTTTTGAAATGAGCTGTACATAGCCAGCCATGCCTACCCAGGAGTATTTGGCTGGGGGGAAAAATCCCAGCTAACCAACAAGCTAAATACTGCACCTCAGCTCTGCTCTTTGGCAGACTTGGATGCAGTTTCTTTGCTTTCCAACCTTATCACAACCCAACAAAAAAGGCTTCCTGATAAAGGAAACAGCCTTTCAGTTCATGGAACTGCTTTGCATCTTGCCTCAAAAGGTCCAGTCCATATTCTCTTTCCCACTGCTTATAGATTTGTCATACACACTGCAGAGATAGCGAGTCAGTGCAGTCAGGTGGCCAGCTCTGCTTCAACAAAGCAGACTGAGACAGAAAAGCCCCAGTGTCACTGCAGCCTCTCAGGCAGTACATCTCAAACTCTGAAGGGCCCATGTGAGGCTGCACATGGAATGAACAGTGTACAGGGGGTAACACTGCTCCTGTTCTTACCTGCTTGGGCAGAAACTGCTGCAATTTAAGTATCTCAGTGTCCCACAGCCAAGAACTACCCGGAAGGATTTCAGAGAAGGTGCATTGCCTGAGCCATAAGGTCAGGGAACTCTGCTGTAAGGCCTAAAGGTGAGCTACAGAAAGCTGTTCCCAACCCTGTGCTGGGCAAGCACAAGCAAAGGAAAAAGGCAGTGGTTTGGAGCCTGCCTTCCAATGTCAATGGATGAGGTCAAATTCAGCAACATCAGGCAGGGATGAAGCAAAGCTTGTATTTCTTTCAACTCCCCTTATTTAGTCCACAGAAAGACACACCAATGGCTCTACACCATTAACACACCTTCTCCAGAACCCATGTAATTGATGCAGCCTCCAACAGCCCTTCCCTGCTCTTGTGAAATAAGGTCCCAGAGCAACCACTTGCCTTGTTGGCGAGTTCACTGAAGAAGTTCTGAGCCACTCCGACGATTGCCTCCTCTGGGTCTATGAGCAGAGCTGCCATTTCGCTCACTTGGCCCTTCACCTTTACCATGTCTTTGAGGATGAGGTGAGTCATCACCAGCCCAGCCGTCTGCCTCACGCTGGGACAGGGGTCCCGCAACCTGACAGGAGCAAACAGTTACAGCAGCACGCAGCGAGGGAGTGCCTCTGAGTTACTGGTACTCATGACAGCCTATTCCACAGCCCAGGGAACCACAGCTCTGGTCTCCCTGCACCAACATCTTCAATTTGCTTCCTTGGGTCATTCTCACCTTCTGGGGGCCCGGTGTCACTCTTCCACAGGGTTTTCATCACATGTCCTCTTCCAACAATGAGTGTAGCATTACCTGGCATAGAGATGAGATGTCCAAGGCTCCACCAGGTTGGGGAAGCGGATGGCCAGATCTCCTGCTGCAATAATGAGGTTGGATCTCACACCAGGCAGAGCGGACTTCTCCATCATCGTGAACAGCAGACGCAAGTGTGAGTCACAGAACTCAGAGCTAACAAGACAGGGTACAGGAAAGAAGGGACAGATAGCAAAATTCCATCTCTCAGAGAGCAGAGGAAAAAAACCAGCTTAAAAAACAGTGATCTATGAACACTCTTCTGTGTTTGTTCTTTCCTTGGGAAAGGAATTGCAACATTTGCTTGTGCTTTAGTGCTAGGAAGGCTGGGAAAAGAACTCTGGCATGGCTCAGCAGTACCTGATCATGCAGAATTTGCCAAGAGCGAGGGCTGCAGCAGCTGACAGCGCCGAGTCACTGTAGAGTCCAGGGCTGTTGCAGATCTTCAGCACCAGTGGAACAAAGGCAGAGAACAGGTGCTTCCCTAGAGTGGGGATAAAGACAGTGAGCATGAGAGCACTGTTTGTGCATCCCACTTTAAGAACAATGACTCCATTTATCCCAGAGCTGCTGCAAGCTACAGTTACTGGTTGA
Source organism: Corvus cornix cornix (assembly GCF_000738735.6). Classification (NCBI taxonomy): domain Eukaryota; kingdom Metazoa; phylum Chordata; class Aves; order Passeriformes; family Corvidae; genus Corvus; species Corvus cornix. The sequence goes on along the minus strand of NC_046332.1, from coordinate 27,907,456 downwards.
CTCACTTTCACCACTGAACAACCACCTCCAGAAAGGCAGAGCCAAGAAACAGACAGCCCATATGGAAACGGACACCATGGAAAATGACAGTGCTTCCTTCCAAAGGAAACAGCCTTCCTCCTTCAGGATCTGTTACCCACTGTACCTGCTCTTTCACACAGGCAGGCAGAGCCAGTATTCCTTGGTGGCAGCCACACTTACCATCTAGGAGTTCTGTCTCACAAATACTGCGGATGAGCTCGGCCTCAGTGTCATCAGCCGTGGCTCCCACAAGGCCCAGCTCCTCCTCCATAGTGGTCTCATTCCCTGTGCTCTGTGCAGAGAAGAGACTGTAAGAAAGCTGTCAGGCAACAATAACCTCTTCCTTCTCAGGGTTCTCTTCTCTTCTCTTCTCTCAGGTGTGAGGTATATGCACGTTACCAGCTGCACAACTAGAGCGGGGAACAGACTGACAGAGTTTAATAACCCACTTTCCCCCAAGAACTGAATGAAGCTGTGAAGGGTAGTCCAGGATTTGCCAGTCCACATGCCACAGAACACCGGTCACAGGATCACATAGTGAGGTTGGAAGGGACCACAGTGGGTCATCAGGTCCAGCCTTCCTGCTCCAGCAGGGTCTTCCTAGAGCACATTGCACAGGATTGTGTCTAGATGGTTCTTGAGCATCTCAAGTGAGGGAGACTCCACAACCTCTCTGAGCAACCTGTTCCAGTGCTTGGTCATCCCCACAGTAAAGAAGTTCATCCTAATACTCAGGTGGAACTTCCTGTGCATCAGTTTCTTCCCATTGCCTTATGTCCTAGTGCTTGGCACCACCAAGAACAGCCTGGCTCCATCCTCTTGGCACCCCCTCCTCAAATATTTACAGACATTGGTGAGGTCCTGCTCTCAGTCTTGAGGCCTAAGAGGCCCAGCTCCCTCAGCCTTTCCTTCTAAGAGAGATACTCCAGTCCCTTAATCATCTTTATTGCCCTCCACTGGACCTGCTCCAGGAGTTCCATGTCTCTCGTACTAAGGAGCCCAGAATGTAAAGAAAGCCTGAACTACTGACACTATTAAGGTAAGACAGACCTAAGAGACATCCAGCATCAGTGTGTGAGTCCTGCATAACTTAAGGAACATTCAAATCCCAAAAGCAAGAAGTTCAGAGCAGCCTTTGAATTGCTGGTTTTGTGAGCAAGATTATGGGAAACCTTATAGCAAGGAAAAAGCAACACAAGGGAAGAAGAGACATGGGCATTGCAATGGGGACCAAATCTGTATCCAACTGCTACCTTTTTGAAAATCTCCTCATAACCTCCTCCTGTGTGGAAAGTGGTAGTGACACTGATAAGCAGGTGGATGAGGAAATGAACTACAAATTTCTCTGTGGACTCAGCAGGGTAAGCATCTAATAGCAACTTACCAACTGGATACCTAGGGGGACACATTTTTCCCTGTTCTTACCCAGGAAAGTCAGCCACATTACAGTCTAGAAAACATCCCAAGGTAGACCTAACCAAACAGGGCATTTGTAGCATCCAAATCACATTAGAAAGTCTACTCTTAAACCTTCATCATTTCTACCTAACAGAGGATAGGACTCTCAAATCTTCTGGACCAGGGTTCTAGGAAGCTTTTTTCCAGAACTCAGGGTACAAATGGATGTTCTTCACCACTACTGCATCAGTTGCAAAAGATTGCTCTGGTAAGAAAGGAGGTGATGAATACAAAGGAAATGTTTGCCTGAAGCAGGAAGATAACCATGGTCAGGACATAATCTTTCACTCCCTCCCCTCTGCCTCTTCAAAATTCAAGACCAGTGTGGGAGTTTTAGTGAATAGGGTCATTCAAGGACCTCAACTCTCCCTGTCAATCCTAATCAATATGTGTCTGTTTCTATTCCTGAAGCACACATTGCTCTGGACCTCATGCAACCTCAGGATTGCATTCTCCAGATGTTTGCTGTAGCTGGGACATTACAAGAGCTGCCCATAGAAAAAAAAACCCCTTGGTTCTCACCTGGGGTCTCTGCTTCTTTGTGCTGGTGTCAGATTGTTTCTTGGTCTTCTCCTCTTTGAGCATGCGGCGTCTGCGTAGCTCTGCACTCACTGACACTTCCAAATATGCTACCTGCTGCAGTGCCACCTGTCCCACAAGGGACACCAGGTGTAGCAACAGGAATGTGGGCAGACTGCCAGCACCATCAGAGACTCTGCTTGGAGAGTCCCCTGCATCTAAAGGAGAAAAATTACCACAGTTCAGTGTTAATCTAGACCTCTTCTCCATCAGTTAGTGCCAAGCCTCACTGTATAACCCATCTCCACACTCCACAGACTCCTTCACAGCACTCACACCCTCCCATGCCAACACCACCAGCAGCCCCTCAGCTCTGTTCTCCTGCAGTTACTCTAGGCCACCTGAAGCAGCACTGGAAACCACAGGTACAGATTTCCTTCATCAACTTTTTTCCTCACCAGCTTTCTGCTCATCAGCCTCCTGCAGCTTCTCCAGAGCTTGCTGACTGCACACATGCAGGATGTCAGCACAGATCTCCTCTGCCCCTTCTGCCAGCTGGTAGATGAGCATTACTGCTGCCTCCATGAAGGGGATCCAGTGACTGCTTGGCTGGGCAAAGCCTGATGAGAAGAGGGAGCAATGTACCCACACATACCAGTGACAACACAGGCGGTCTTGCAGCCCAACCCCATCTCCTCCAAACCTCCTGCTGACCTGAGCTCACCTTTACTCACAGTCTCACTCAGGCAACCAAAGAGCATGTGGTTCTGTGGCAGTCGAAAAGGGGCACTGTCCTTCTCCAGTGCTGGCTGCAGAGACAACAGGCAAGTTACTCCCATGAGAGCAGCACGTGAGATCCCCCCATGCCCTTCCCAGTACTTAACCTTGCTGTGTGCACAGTGTTAATCAAGCCCATGCCGGGCCCATAGCAGGGATATCCAGTACTGCTCTGCAGCTAAACATGCAGCAGGGACATTACTGTCACTTGTGATGGCATGGTGACAACACTGGGTGGATTTGAAGCTTGGCCAAATGATGATCCCAGGCCAACCCAGACAGTTCCACTATCTCACCTTAAATCAAAATAACTCTTTTGAAATTTCAAAAGGATTAATTTAAAATCTGATATTATTTACTCCTTCTCCAGAATGAATGAAGAGGGAAACCTTTAGAGCATCTTAGAGCCATCAACAATAAGTCAACTTGCCTTGGGGTACTCCAGAACCATAAGGGTTTGTTTAAAAACAAAATACCACCAGTGGAAATAACAGAGGATAGGTCTGGATCCAAGACCACCTCACACTTAGGTTGTTGCATATATTCTGTATCAGTCACACCACATTTTAGCTGGGAATAAGATAACCTAGAGGGCTACTAAACCAAGTATGACAATATCTGAGGTGTCCCAGCACACCTGTGTCTGCCTGATGAATATATACTTGAACAAAATAGAATTTACTTGAGGATTTACCAGCTTTCAGTAGCTTGAAACAAAAATTCCTGATTCACCACAATCCTGTCCTCTGTACTGAATTTCTGGTTGGGAGGATGGGTGGGGGAAGAAGAAGAGCTACTGCCAGTCAGTCAGTCAAATATTTTTGGTTCAGTCCCTTTTCACATACAAGCTTAACTGCAGACTTAAGTCAACCACAAATTGAATTACAGCCATCTTTAGAACATTTAAGAATGTTCTGAATTGTGTTAACTCATGAAGTTTGTGCAGCAACAACCCAAGTGGGACAGGCTGTCACAGAACGATGCTGCTCTGTGAAGGAGGGTTGCTTTTGTGGTAGAACTCCTGAACCAAAATGCCCCAAATAATTGAGTCAAAAAAAACAGAGACTTTTTTCCAAGTGCACTAAAAAAAAAAAAAGTATAAATTGTTTCCCAGGGAAAGAAGCCATCAACCATCGTGTTGTTCTAAGTAACACAGACAGGTTTGAAAACCTTTCATGTTTTATATTCTGCTGTACAGCTGACAACTCCTGAATATCAATTAATAGGGAGGGCAAAAGAATCACACCACCAGAACATCAGTAGAGGAAAGGGCTTCATGGTTGAGAAAACACAAATCAGTTTCAAATTGGGAGTCTGAAGAAGAGAATTGAAAGGAAAACATATTTTCTTGTGCACTGAACTCTTTACTAATTGAACTCAGCCTGTTGCCTAATGAAAATTCTTTTATTACATGTTCACTGATGTGTGCTAAGCTTTCCAGACAGTGCTGCTGAATGGTCTCAACCTACTTAATTTCAAAATCTGTAAAAACTTAATTACCTCTCTCTCTTCTTCCATACAAACCATTTTCCCCCTTTCTTTGTTTCTGGGTGACCTCAAGAACAAACCCAGAGCCTTACCTTAGGGTTACTGGCAAGCTTGGAAATAACATTGCATACTTCTTGAGGCAGCCTGTAGTCTTCACATGCCTTCTCAGACAGCCCCACTGTCACCAAGATGTCCAGGTTGCTACCTACGATCTCTGGCTTCCCTCTGTAGAATGGAAGGGATGGGGGTATCACATGAGGTGCTGCTGAAAGTTTACAGAAGTATGGATAACCAAGAGAAATACTCCTTGTACCTTGTGGAAGGGAGTGGTTTGAGTAAGAGGAGAAAAAAATAAAACCCATCCAACGACTCAAGATACAGCTAGTGGAGCAGCAAATAATATTCCACAGAAGCCAGTATAATCCACTTTCCACTAGGAGACAAGTTTCTCCAAAGTGATCAACACTTCTTTGTAAAGAAAGAAGATTCTTGACTCTTCTTTTTGATCAGAAAGGACCAAAACTTACAAGGATAAGAAAAACAGAAATGTTGGAAAGTAGAAGAGTCCAGGAGCTCAGGACTTGTGACATATGCCATTTCTTCCCCTGCTGCGGGAACCAAACCAAACCAACATCGTCCAAAAGAAGCCAATCCCAAATCCACACCCACCCGTTCCCCTTTCTGCTTGTGAAAGAACTTTAGGATCATCACTATGCAGGCCTGTTTCTGACTCGTGAAGGACTGAAGTAAGAACAGCAAGAAGAGCAGGTAAGTTGAATGCCAAAGGGTTACTGGGCTGGGAAACTGAGGAAGTAAAAACCTTTTAGTGCAGATACATTCTTTTTTGCCCTCTGAAACATTCATTTTTCTTCATGCTAAAGGCTCCAGACGTCTCTACTCAGCAGCTTCTCACTGTTCTTTTCCAAACACAGACAAAGCTGCAGAGCTGTGACACTGTAAACTCTGAGAAGGGATGGACATTCAGAACACAGGGAAAATAATCTAATCATAATCATTCAGAGGCCGTGCTGGTGGGACCCAGCAACAACTGTGTTTAGTTCCAGGCTTCATTACCCCATGAGAAGGTTACTATTTTTGAAGCTAGAGCCAAGAGTCAGCTGATGCAGCACCCACAGTTCTTCAATAAAAATCGACTCCCTGTACATCCTTCCACTCACAGGCTTTGACCTGGCCCCAGGCTCACCGTGCCATCATCCCCAGCAGCACCACAGCAGCGCGGCGTTCGAGCACCGAGCATGGAGATTTTTCCGTGAATCGCTCCCAAAGCAGCTGGGTCACAGCAGGCCTTATTTCATCTTTCTGCACAAACTCTGAGATCTGCAAAAGCAATGCAGTTAAAAAATTAGACAGAGGCAAAGGAGAATGAACCTCAAAGTAAAGACACAAACTGCAATGACTACCACTTTAATAAAACAGACACAATCCAAACTCAAGGCAAATACTCACTATTTCCTCTAAGCACTGTATCGTTCCCAGTGACGCATCCACCATGATGAGAGAGAGAGAATGCACCAGGCTCTGTGCCTTGGCCCTTTGAAAGGGGAAAAATAACAATAAAAAATTAAAATGTAAAGAAAAAGCAACTGTCAAAATTAGTGCCCTATTGGGAGAGCTGAAAACATCTATTGGATAACAGAGTTGATCCCTAGGATCAGGAAAACTTCTCCCACCACAAGCTTGAGTTCTCGAAGTCACCCAACTCAAGTGCCAATGACCATGATATGGGCTTAAAAGTCCATTGCCTTGTGCACTGGTGCTCCTTCTGGTGCTCAAAGATCCAATCAGAAGCACTAAGCAGCAACTTCCCAGTTTATTTACAACCACAAGTCAAAGTACAATTCCCCAGAACATAAGAAACTGCAAATCTCTCTATGAACAAGTGAGGACGGAGCACAAACTGTAGAAGTGCTGTCTCCAGGCAATATTATCGGGGAGAAATAAGAAGCAGCAGGTGCCCTTTATTGCCCTGATGGTACAAATGAGGGTGAGTTATGATGCATCTCCCCAGGGATGACAAACCAAGAACCAAGCTCAGCAGTAGGTCCTGCAGGAAGACCGGGATATTCAGATAATAACCTTACCTTTCAGTTCAGCATGGAGTATGGCAACTTTTAGTTCTCTTCCTGTCCATACCCCATTCCCAACAGCAGAAAGGGGATGTGGGTGGGAAAGGAGAAAAAAAACCCAACCATCTGATTAGGAAGATCCATACCTCTCTGAATCCTCAGTGGGGTTCAGATAGAGCTGTCTGTAGGCATTCAGCACAGCCTCCTTAATTCCAGGCTCCTTTGACCATATGAGGGGCAGCATCCTGCGGACTCCAAGCAGTGCCTGGGGCACACCAAACTGCGAGACCGTCACGAAGAACTCAATGGCCTCCTGCACCACTGCAGAGAGAACAATTGTGTTAGTGCAGTTCTTCCCCACTTCCCATTAGAGAGGCCATTAAAATAAATTCATAGGAGTACTGGTCTCACAGCAAGCTCTACAAGCATCTAGAAATCACTGCTACTGTCAGCAGAGGGCTTGAGTCAGAATGGGATCACTAGTACAAAGATGTAGATGTCCCAGAAAAAAGAATTAACAAGTTAACAGTATTGTAGCTAAATCCAATGTGATACAGTTAGGGAAAGAGCAGAGAGACTTATCTTTGATAAAGAACAAAATTCTCTTCTGGGAAACAGTAGCTTTGGGAAAAAAGATCTCATAGTCACAGCAGACAGCTGAATATAAGCCCCAGTGCAATGCTATAACCAGAGGAACTAAGCTATTTGATGTACAAATGGGGTAAGGAATACTGTGTTTGGTTCCAGCTTGACTACTCCTGAAATACACTGCCCAGTTTTCTGCTCACAAGACAAGAAAAAACCATTAAGATAGACAGCATCACAAGGCATCCACAGCAGTGATTAAGGAGTTGTACAACAAACAGCTCACAGAGTCTGACCTCTGGTTAAGTAAGAGCTTTTACCAGTATAAGCCCCAACTTAAAATCAGAGTTAAGAACATCTATCAGGCAAGCTGGTATGCTTTCCCTGTCCCCAGTCACATGAGAATACATAAATATGCAACAGAAAAAAAAAATATATATATCTTCAACTATTAAATCTTTAATTTAAAAAGGCTAAATCTGAGCACACACATCCCCCTAGCACCAGTCCCTCACCCAGCAGCATACTGTCTCCATTTGGAGACAGTATCTCAAAAGAGCTCTGCTGTTCAGACACTGAATTTGCCTTCCTTACACTACAGCACAGGACAACAGGGAGATGAAAAGTTATTAAAATTCATGCATCCATAAAAAAACCACTCCCACAATCAAACCCCAGGTGTTTAAGTATCAGGTAGGGCACTTTCTTGGCCTTGAACTTCAAAGGACCTGTAAAGGCACTGAACCCAGGAGTTCATTTCTGTGTGTGCAAATAGCTAATGACACCAAACCTTGCTGGGGAAGCCCACATGCTGATCACAAGTAACGTGAGCCCTCAACAGAGATGAAGCCTCAGAAGTGTTTGCATGAAGCCCAGGGCACTGCAATGCCCACACCCACACCCCAGATCTGTGCAAGTGGATGTGCTGGAGAGGAAGGGAGAGGGAGTTGTGCCCCTCATCCCTTGGAAATGCCAATTTCTGATAAACACTGCAAAAAAGTCTAAGTGATTACAGTAGTTCTAATACTAAATATGAACAGCTGAATTAACTCAAAGGCCTTCTCATCACCACCTTTCTCTACAGCACTGAAGAGGACCAGGCCACAGAACCTGTTGATCAGGCTCATGTTTAACCATAGAATAAAGTTTGAGGAAAGATGAGGTGGATGAGACCAGCTGCTTAGCTCCCCTCTTGAGGTCAGCATAACACCTGAAGCTGTGTCAGCACACTGAGCACGTAACCAAACCCAGCTTCACTGGCCAGGCTTACTTTGGGAGAACCTCAGCTGAGATGATGAACATACATCCCTCCCCACAGGAGGCAGGGCAGCTTCCACAAGTGAACTCACTTTGGTCCCCTGGCTGTTTTTTTCATTTCAGAAAGTTCAAAAACATTTTATTTCAAATGTCTTTAAAAACAACTTTTAAACATTTAGAAATACATTTTTCAACCTTGATATTTTAAAAAAATTAACTCCTAAAAAGTCTGTTCATGCCCTGTTCAACCCCTTCATGACACCCATTTAGATGATGCTTGCTTTTCCAATATCCTGGAAGTATCTATGACATCTACTCAATGAAGAGCAGCCCCTTCAATCTTTTCTCCTTCCCCTGTAGCTCCACCACTCCAACATCTTCTCTCAAGCAAGGGGAAAGATCTAGAAATGATGAATGGGGATAAAAGGGCTCCATGGTTATTTCACATACCTGAGACAGAGTTTTCGTACATCATCTTGCTGATCAGGTTCAGAGCTTCTGTGATTTTCACTGAGAAGTTGTAAGCATCCTGCAGGTATTGCACCAACATCTCCTGTTTGACCAGCTCTGCTGGAGGCTCCTCTTCCTGTACTTCTTCAATCTTATCACTACTGTTGTCATGTGGAGGATCCTCATTGTTCTCACCTGGGCATGAACCTATACAGCACATTTGTTTGTGAGCAGTACTCAAGATACAAGAGAAACAGGCGGTTCAGGGCATTTTAACCCTCCTCTCCCCCATGCCACAGTGACACCTCCCGAGAGCCAGGATACAAAAATCCAAATTCTGCCATCAGACCTAGCTACAAAATCTCAGCAGGCTGTGGAAAAAGTTCCAGTGCTACAGTGTGATGCTCCAGAGACATGCCAGCTTAGTATAATGGTATAGAAAGGCATGGTCCAGTTGGGGTAAACTCCATTAAAATGCTGATGGGGTTAATCTGAACTTGATAATTCCCCAAAGATAGATGAGGGCCCTAAAAGGGAACCAGGGAGAAGGCAAACACTACTACTCCTCAACAAAGTTTGTGCAAGTATGGAGAGTTGACAAAGTTAAGAAGATTTTTAGACAATAGACTTCCAACAGAAATACACTCAAGGCAATTGGCTAAGCAACCTTATGCTGAAACAAACACCAAACAAAGCATGCAAAGTCTTGAAAATACACCCAGAGGCTCAGGCCTCAGATAACCAAGACTTTGCTTGAACCAGATACTTGGTCAAGGCTGCTAAGGGTAAGCATTATGTGCCACCACCTGTTCAGGAAGCAGAACTCCTGACAAATTCAGACATGGCAGAAGGGGTGAGTGGCAACACTGGCTTCACTCCTCTCAGACATTACATGAGTTAAAGCACCAGAAATCCACTTCTACTGGGACCATGGAACTGTTCCAACCAGAAATTAAGATCAATATGATCCAGCTAAAATGCCAAGGTACTAGATGAACAAACAATCCAGAGATGCTGCAGCTCTATGAGCTGCCAAGTCCACACAGACTGAGCCCCACAGGTCAGAAGGAGGGACAGAGTATTACAGACGGTTTTAGTCTGGCTCTGGCATTATCCTGGACTTAGGGAACAGAGTGATACAGTTACCTGTGTAAAGTCTCTTCAGAACACCCAGGATTGTTACCTCTTCGTTCTCCTCCCCAGGGCCATTGAAAGGTTCCTTCCCCTGGAAGCGACACAGGGCCTTCTGCGTAAGGCGGGCCGCGCTCCTGGACAATGACATTGCCCAAGACAGTATCAGCAACACGTCAGAGCAGAACATAAGGGAAAGCATCCAACTTTGCCCTGAACACCTGGGAAAGCAGCTCCTACCAGCATCTTGTGCTGGGTGCCCACGTCAATCTCTTTCCACAGAGTAATGTTACTGGAAATCACCCCTTGGGATAAACACTGTCAAACTGCTTGACTTCTTACTTGTAATTCAGCTTCTTCAACAGCCCAGTGATTTGCTCCACTGTACCCTCCACTGTTTCTTCAACTTCCAGCTCCTCCTCTTCCCCTTCCTGCAGTGCTTGAAAGAGCTGCTGTGTGGCAGCCCTAACTTCTGGCAGCATTGCTTCCCACTCTTCCTCTGGGGCAGTCACTGGAGCTACTTAAAAATCAGACGGAATGAAGAACACAGACTCAGGTGACACCTTTAATGGGAAGGAAATCTCATCTGGAACTCAGGAGTTCTACTTCCCCTACCCCCTCCCCAGGCAGGCACTGCTCCCATTGCTGATCTCACCCAGACTGCCATAAGAATAAGACAAGAACTCTGACATTAAAAAAAAAAAAAAAAAGGAAAGAAAAGAAAAGAAAAAGAAACCACTGAAGGTAGAAAAAAAAAAAAAGATGGGTAAGGCAACCATCATTAGCCTTGGACTTGGTGCTGCCTACAAATCAAGTTTAAATAATATCTGACCAAAATCATGACTCTAGCAGTTCTTGAGTGGTAGAAAAGAGAAACCTGGGAGGGTATTCATAGATGTTTTCAGTTCTTACCCTGAAAATAGGATATATAGCTATAAGGACTGTTGATTTAGGCATGGACATTCATATGATCCTTTTATAACACCACCATAAGGAAAACTGTTGTGAGTTTAATCCCAGTTATCTGGTCTCACCATCTCACACAGGTAAGATCTGAGACAAAAGCTGTCACAACCTGGGAGCAAACTTAATATGAAGAAAAGTAAATTCTGGACTGTCCTAGAAAGTGGAAAGAGGAAGAAAGGAAATTACCTGCTGTGGGCCTCCTACGATCCTTCATTTCTTGCAGTTTCTGCACTTCTTTCTTCAGTGGCTCATCCAAGTCAGTCCAGTTTAGCTGAAGATGCCAGCAAGAGAAGAAGAAATACGTCAGTTATTCTCCTTTTCCTGAAATGCCAGAAGTCTCTCTCTTCCACTCCCTGCTTTAGTTGTCAATCCCCATAGATAACCCTGTTTTGGGAAACTGGAATAATAGACTCTGGCCCTGATCTTAGAATGAGAACTGCTCTAAGTTGCCAGTCTAAGGCTCAGAAACTCAGGAGAAGGTGCAGCTAAACACAAAGAGCTGCAGATTCATGAAGAATATTCTAAAAAACTAATTCTGATCCTAAGGAGAGAAACCCCACAGTGGATTCCAATAAAACTGCTGCAGGTTTTTACCTCAACCAATTACATCCCTCCTGGTCTTCTGCATAGCTGTGAATTACACCAAGAGAGGGATGAGCCCAAGAAAGCAAGATCTGAACCTGGGAAAACCAGAAAGCTCCCACCTGCAGAGTCAAAGGCTACCTTGTTCCTCCCACAAGACACAGAAATGCTACTGCCCTGGCTATAGCAGACTGCAGATATTCAGCCTGCAAACAGACATCAAATCCATCCACCATATTAGTTGGAATTACCTTGCTGGAGAAGGGGTTGTTGGACAAAAACGCAGCCAGGAGCTGGATCGCATTTTTAACCACTATGACAGATTTGTCTTTGAGCCGCCCAACAGCCAGCGACACCACAGACTGAAACTGAGTCAAAGGCAGGGCCTGGCACACAACAAGAGCACAGATAAAGTTATCAAGGAGGCTCAGAGACTTGGGAAAAGTTTACTGCAGATATATTCATGTACTAAACGGCACAGATTGTAGATTTACAGAAAAGTCTAGGGCTCAAAAGACCTCTGGATATATTCTGGTCCAGCCTCCATTGAAAGCAAGGATTTAGGCTATCCAGGATCCTGTTGAGTCGAGTCTTAGAATATCTAGTAATTGTGATGTTTTCCCAGTGTGTGAAAAGAGGCTGTATGCTGTGCTCTTTCTTCTAGTTTGTCCCAGTAACAAAGAGCAGCTTTTAATTTCCACCCCCTCGTTCCCCCACCCCTGGGATCTTTGGTCTCTTGGAAGAAACTGCAGACACCACAATACACAGGGACAATACCTTTCTCTGTTAAAACTTCAATCCCTTCAAACAAAAAGCAGGGTGGCAGAAATTCCCTTAGAACACACAAGAGGGGAAGGGATGACTGAGGCAACACCATTTCCCCAGCACAGACTTGCCTTGTGCTGAACGATTCGAGTGAAGAGCTGCAGCACACGGCTGCGCACAAAGCTATGGATGTCACACACGTGGGCCTGCAGCATATCCAGGAACTTGTCCCGAGTAGCACGGGCAGCTTCCTCCAGCTGATCACCTTCCAGCACCTGCACCAGCACTTCTGCCATAGCTGTCAGAATGGCATTTCGCATCGTGTAACTCTGCCAAGACAGGACTTACTGAACTAGGAGCAGACAAAAAGACATGACTTGATATGCCCAGAGTTTGGGCCTTCCAAGGCCCAGGCTCCAGTTTTAAGTGATTGTTTGCAGTACGGATGTTGTACTAAACTTGGGTGAACATAGCTGTGCCTGCAAGACAGAGTAACCTCTGCTATGAAGACAGAGAGAGTTGGTCTTGTTCAGCCTGCAGAAGAGAAGGCTCTGGGGAGGCACCTTCCAGTACCTAAAGGGGGCTATGAGAGAGCTGGAGAGGAACTTTTTACCAGGGCATGCAGTGGTAGGACAAGAGAGAATGGCTTCAAAGTGAAGGTAGGTCTAGATTAGATATTAGGAAGAAATTTTTTACTAAGAGTGTGGTGAGACACTTGAACAGGTTGCCCAGAGAAGCTGTGGATGCCCCATCCCTGGAACTGTTCAAGGCCAGGTTGGATGGGGCTTTGAGCAACCTGGTCTAGTGGAAGGTGTCCCTGCCCATGGCAGAGGTGTTAAGGTCCCTTCCAACTCAAACCCTGCTATCCAGGTAGGTTCATAGAAGCCAAGAACTGACATGAGAAACACTTACAGCAGGTAAAGAAAAGGTAAAACAATGACAAACTCATTAAGTACTGAAGAACAAGGGACAACAGCTGGGACCTCAGACAAGTGGCAGTCTCCTGTTCTCTGACATCTGATAGTGACAACCAGACAGGAGATGTCATGGTTTCTGTTCCCTTTGCATCTTTTAGGTAAGGGCAGAACCTATTCCACAGAGCAGGTTTTGGTTACTTGAGCTCTGTGAAAGAGGTTCTGTTTTCAGACAGAAAAACTGGATAGCAGCATCTCTACCATTTGACTTTTCTGGACAGGTGACTTTGCAGAAACGTACCTCCCCATCCAGGTGAGGCAGGAGAACACTCATGTTGGAGAGCACCAGAGCTGGAATCTGTTCAGCCAGTTCACTTATAAAGGTAGCATAACCCTTGACTCCAGAAGCCTCACGAGCCAAATCCTGAGGACATTTCTGTCCAATTTCCCTGCACAGAAAGATGAAACAAGGAATGGGGTGCCTCAAGTTGCTTGAGATAGAAGGACAAGCCTTGAGGTATTTCTCTCACCTTAGCAATTCACCCACCATGCTTTTCAGACCATACTCTTTAGCCCAGAGGCTCACAGCCTGTGCAAACACTGGGGCTACATGTTCGAAGTGCTGCAACATCTGTGTGATCTTCAGAGTGGCACCTTTCACACGTGACAAGGAAGAAAGAAGTCAGGGAAAGTAACTGGGAATGGCTTCAGGAAGAAGGCAGAAGAGCAGGAACTCACTGAACATGTGGTCACAGTGAACCAGAGCTGCAGCAAGCAGATGTGTCACAGCCTCCCGCGTGACCCGGTACCTCTGAAGGCCGATACTTGGATTCTCCAGGATACGGTAGCAGTTTCCTGTCATTAAACTAAAACCAATAAAAGACAGACAGCAAACCTCACTATAACAACTTGAACAAACATCATTCTAGCACACCACACATTTCTGTTTGAGAGATTCTCCAGTATCCCCTAAAAATTAGCAAACATCTGAATTTTTAAGGCCTACATGAGGAAAGGAAGCGGTTCCTATATACACTGCTTTTGCCTCCAGCTGTTTCCTCAGTTTCCCAATGATCTGCACCCCACAGAGGGCTGTAATACCACCTCACTGGTAGATTTATAATTTAACCTTTTATCCCTCAGAAGCAGTCACTCATTCCACATATACATCTGCTTCAACCCATACCTGACAAACTCTTCTTCCATGGCTAAACGACCCCAAAGCTGACGGAGATCCAGCTGCAGCAGCTGTGTAAGGAGCCGTAAGAGCGGCTCCCTCTCCTCTTCCCACAAGGATCCAGAAGTCTTGGCAAGGTTCTTCCTGTTCTAGAAAGAAGATTACACAGTGAGATACATCAGCAGCTTCACAACACACAAAAACCCATTACTACCCTGCTTCCTTCAAAATATAAAAAGTCCGCTAAATTCTACAGCATTAAGAGACACACAGTGAGATGTGTGAGATCACAGGGGGCTTTTTTTCCCCAGTTCTTTCCTCTCAGCTCAGGCCAGCACCGGTGCCTTGTGTGGTTTAAGGATTCTACCTGTATCCACTGCCATCATCTCTGCCCACAGACAGGAAATCTTCAGAAAATACTGGCACACTAAGTTCCAGCCAGAAACTGAAGAGTGAAATAGAAAGGCCTAGGCATCCAAGTCTCTGCTGATGTTTAGACACACGATTGTCCCTTTGGCTGTTTTCCATGCACAGTAACACAGGAGCACCAGCGCTCCACATTATGCACTGCTCTTGCTGGCATTATGTTTATATAAACCCAGCTATAACATCTGACAGATGCCACAGAGTTCAGCAAGCTTAAAATTTTATTCTGACTTTTATCATCTTTCCCCCAGCCCCATCACCTACCTTCCTACCAGGATCTGCCTCCAAACAACTGTTCTTGCAGGTTTCCATTTCAAAGGCATTCATCAGACCAGTCAGCAAATAGCAGTTCATCTTAAGAGCATTGAGATGAGCAGCACGGTCTGCATGGCTCAGCCCAGAGTCGCTCAAGATAGCAGGAAGTTCATTGGAATGGTGGGAAACCACTGAGGAGAAGCAGAAAGTCATGAGCACTCCTTGCCAGGTCCCTCAGACATGCTCTCTTTTGAAGGCTTAGAGCAGTCATCAGATTACCAAAGATGTGTGCTCACATCTCACCAGCTGTAACACAGGCTGCCCCCTGCAACGCAAACCTTGGGCGTGCTGTCTTGTCCTATCCCCACAGCCCTTTGTCAGCTCAGAGAAACACTCGCTCTGAGCTGATACATCCCACGGATGTATTTTCCAGGGACATGGGCAAGAGGATTTTCTGTCGGTCTGCCCTTACAGCGAACATGCACAACTCAGCATCGTCCACCAAGATTACAGACCCGTATGACAGGAATGGGCTGAGGGTGCAGCCCAGCTGGCCGAGTCACATTAGCCTTTATATCATCATTGAGCTGCCAAGGGAAAACAACCTCTCCGTTGGTGCCGCGGCGGCCGGAAACAGCGGGTACCCACCGTGCATCATCAGCTCCAGGGCGTCCTCCTTGACAGCCGTGCCCACGGTTCGGAAGTGGCTGCGGGGCAAACACAGGGCGTAAGGGCGGCGAGCACAGAGCGCCTAGCAGAGGGGCAAGCGCCCGCCCCGCCGCCCCCTCCCTGCCCGGTACTCACTGCAGCACGCTGTACACGCAGTCGAAGTGCTGCAGCACGGCCAGCGCGCCCCGCGCACGGAAGGCGGCCCGGAAAGCTGCGGGAAAACACGGAGAGAGACGAGGGGGATGGCCGTGAGCCGGCGGCAGGACCGGGCCCGACCGGGAGGAGGGCGTGCGGACACCTTACCTGCGAGTGCGGGCGGCAGCTCGCCGGTGGACAGCACTTCCTGCACCATGTAGCGCCCGGGGCCGCCATCCCGCAGCAGATCGGCGGGGGCGAGGGGCAGATGGAACTCCGGGACCGCCGCCATGGCCACCACCCCGCACGGCCCCGGGCGCTCAAAACAGCGCGCGCGGGCCGCGCTCGCCCCGCCCCTTCCCGCCACGGGCCTATCAGCGCCCGGCGGCTGCGCCGCGCGCCGGCCCCTCGCCCAATCGCCGGCTCCCCTGCCCTCCCGACCGTTGGCGCGACGTCACCCGCGCGCCCCTGCGCTCCCCGGCGGAAGGGGCGGCCCGGCGGCAGCGCCGCTCTTCCCGTCCCGTCTCGGCCCTTCCCCGGGGCACCGGGGGTCATCCCCATGGCGGCGGCAGCGGCAACGCTGCTGCTGCGGGCGGCGGGCCGAGCCTTGCTGGGCCGTGCCGCTCCCCTGCCCCGCGCCGAGCGGGGCATTAGCGACTGCGGCGGGGCGCGCTGGGCGCCTGTGCGGCCCGGCCTCCCCGTGCCGCTCTCCTCGCCCTTGGCAGGGCTCACCCGGCCCATCCGCATCAAGGAACCGCCCAAGCGCAAGCCGGTGGATCGGTGGACGAAGAAGCGGGCCTTATTCGGGGTGTATGATAACGTGGGGATCCTCGGTAAGACACATACCCCGCCCGCATCTCCCCAGCGCTGTGGCCCTGGTGCGGGAGGGGAGCGAGGCTGGACCCACCTGAGGGCTGGCGCCTCTGCCAGCAGTGACAGGGCAGGGAGCATCTGGGCCGGCCGCCCTGGGAACAGCCTTCTCCAGTGGCTGGCTTCATCTGTCTCTGCTCCCCTATTCTCAGGCGGCTTCCAGATCCACCCGAAGAATCTCATCATGGGGCCCACTTGGCTGCGGGGCTGGCGGGGGAACGAGCTGCAGAGGTGCCTCCGCAAGAAGCAGATGGTGGGCGATCGGATGTTTGCAGAGGACTATCACAAACTGAACAAGAGGATCCGGTACTTGTACAGGCGCTTCAATCGCACCGGAAAGCACCGCTAGGGAACAGCAGTGGCTTCAGCATGTGGAGTGTAGTTTTGTGGCATTGCAGTCAGAATAAAGCCAGCTCTCACACATCTGAGTTCCCAGTACTTTCTACAATCTTTACTGTGTATTTCTACCCTGGTCTCAAGGTCCTGCTGCTGCTCCAGCAGTCATTTCTGTGCCCCCTCAGTCATTTCTGACGTACTTCTTGCAGCCATCTGTTCAAACCTGAATCCCTGAACTTGATCCTCTGGTCCTCTGGTTTTTTGGCCAGGCTTCTAGCATCCTTTCAGTCTCTGAGCCACAGGTTCTCACATCTAACATGACAATTCCAGTACTCTCCAGCTTAGGTTTTTCCTCATAGCCGAATTTTTCAAGTTAGTGCCACGAGGTCCTGCCAATATGTCTTCCTGCTAACTGCTTTCCCCCTTGCCCTCCACTTGTCTGTGATTGTGTGAATGATTCAAATGTTAGTTGAAATGCATCAAAACTAGTCTTAAGAATGAGATTTGGCTCATTCCACACTCATGGTGACTTGATCCCCTACTAGTGACACTTAATGATCAAATGGCCTTTTGTTTATAATTAGGCAGAATTTGCAAAATTAACTCAGGTATTTAAATGTTTTTGAAAACTCTTGTTTCTAGTTGTTTCCGTAAGTGTTGCCAATTCCTTTAGAGGAGACTAAGTCACAGCTGGCATCCCTCCAGTGCAACGTCAAACCACTGTACACTTGGGAAAAATCCATACGATGAGCAGGCATTTGCGTGCCAAATGTGCCTTAGTCATTAATTTAGCTGCTAAGCAATTGGGGAGTTATCTGCTGACTGTATCGTGCTACAGAGCAAGGCTGCTCTGTCTCCAAAAGTATTTGGTTGGAAGTGGCAAGGAATGAATGGAAAGAACTGTCTTTAGATCTAAGCCTGAGGAAAGTGAAGGCAAACTCTCTGTTTAAACAGCTGAAGTCCACATTCTCAGGAGCAGGGTGGCAGACCTGTGGGACTTTGTCAAAAGATGTTGTGGATTCAGGAAGCATGCACAGATCCAAGTGGAGACTGAGCAGGTATAGCAAATCCTTGACTGAAAACATGTCAGAAACTGGGAGAGTATCAGAGAAAGTATCTCGTACCCTTTGTCATCTCTTAATCCCTAAGCACTAGCCTGGCTAGGGCTCTGTGGCCACTAATTCCATAAGCTCAAACTTCACTTATTTGCAATGGTTATTGGAATGGTCCTTAGACTGCAGTAGAAAGGCTGCCAGGCTACAGAAACTTCTTCCTCAACTCGTCCTTTCTGTCTGAACGCAGAGTTTAAAAATCTTGAGTGCTGAGGTCAGTGCCAGTCTGCTCCCATCTGCAAATCACCTGTCTCTAGTCACAACGCTGCATTACGTCTTCATCTTGTAACCACGATCTTCTAGTTACTGTGCTGTAATCTGTACCGTATCTGTCTTGTGCACCTAATAATCTATGGGATCTGACACTAAAAACTTACATGAATGTCCTTATGGAAGGAAAAGGTAATGTAAGTGTGAGCCCATGCTTGTCACTCTACTCACCATGCAAAATTCTGTATGAAGAGTCTTCTTGCTCCAGTACACTCCTGCCCCCTTTTTTGTCACGAATTGGAGAATCTCCCCTTCTGATCCAGCTGGCTTCCTCAGATCTTTAGATGGGAAAACCCCAAACACATTACTGTTCTTGGGGCTGCTGTGGGAGCCTCATTTCTCCCAGCAGGCTGCAGAAGCTCGATTGGTACTTGTTCAGGTTCGTTTTCGTGCCGTGCTGTATGATGGAAGTGGGCCAGCGACACCATCTCTTAATTGCAAGGACAGCGGATTAACCAGAGCCAACAGACACACTGCGGAGGTGGGATTTCGGGAGCGCTCCGCAGCCCCCACCACAACGGCGCCAGCCGGGCTCGGCTCCAAGACGAAAGCTGAACGGGGCAGGTAACCACGATCAGGCCCTGCGTGACCTACACGGAGCGCGGCGGACCCGCTCAGGGCTGTCGGGGGCGGAGGGTCCAGCGGCAGAGCCGTGGATCGGGACCGGGGCCCTGCGAGCCCGCGGCCCGGTGAGGCGGGGGGAGCACCGGGCAGCCCCGGCCCGCGCACCCCGGGACCCCCGCAGGGGGCGGGGCCAGGGCGGGGCGCAGGGCGCTGCTGCCATTGGGCAGCCCCGGGGCGGGGCCAATAGTGTGGCCGTTTCCGCAGGGCGGGGCCAATAGTGTGGCCGTTTCCGCAGGGCGCGCAGCGCTGATTGGCTGAGGAGGAGCCCAGGGGCGGTGCCGAGCTGCCGCTCCCGCGAAACAACTTTTGATTGGCTGCTGGCTCTGTGGGCGGGGCCCCATCGGTTATAAGTGGGGGTCGCGGGGCTGTGGGTGTGAAGTTCGGTGTTGGGTGTGTGCTGTCGTTGTGTCCGGCCCGGTCCGGCCATGTGAGTGTCCGCCCGACCGGCCGTGGGCGAGCTGCGGGGGGTGCGGCGTGGGGGTGGTGGCTGGACCGTGCGGGAGCGGGGTCAATGCAGAGCTCGTGTCCTGGCCGGCGGCTGTGGGGTCGGGTGGCGCATTGCAGCAGCCGCAGGCAGGGTTGCCACACCGCCCCCGGGCGGTCCTGCTTCCCCACCGACTGCGTGGGTGTGCGGGCCGTGCCCCGCCGGTGATGTGCGGGGCCCCAGCTGAGCTAGCCTGTCTGGCGGCCACCGCTGTGCCCGGCCCGGTGGCTGCTGTGCCCCTCCCGGAGTGCCCCGCGCTGCCTCCCTGTCCCTCTTTCCCCATCTTCCTTTCCTGTCTCCTGGTCACCTCCCTGCGGCCAGGTCGCTGTTCCCCCCGGGAGGCCGCAGTGCTTGGCGCGGGCGCACCCGCAAGCTTCTTCGACAAGGGGCTGGTTCCATTCCCGCTGACCCCTGGGCTTGCCTCTGCTTCGGGCTCTCCCACGAGCCCGCCTGCTCCCGGTCCGGGAGCATCCAGGGAGGCTGCGGGCTCCCGAGGCTGCTGCCAGCACTGCTCCAGCCTGGGGACACGGGTTCGCATGGATTTGGGGAGGCTCTCTCTCGAGCGGCTGAGTTTTGTCTTCGCTCATGTGTGTGTTTCCTTAGGTCTGACCCAGCTCAGCAGCCTGCTCCCGGGGCTCCCGAAGGAGGGGCTCCCGAAGGAGGAGCTCCCGAAGGGGCAGCCCCCGGTGGGGGTCCCCCCGGGGCTCCCACCAATCTGAGCAGCAGTCGCCGCCTGCAGCAGACGCAGGCCCAGGTGCAGGAGGTCAGTAGCTCTGCCAGCCCGGCTGGCTTCCCTGTGGGATGCCTGGACCCTTCTCCCACTGCTCTGCAGCAGCGATGTTCTTGACCAGTGTCTGTGGCAGAGGGGTGGCTCCTTTTGTTACGCCAATGCCAGAAATTAATTAATACTCGATACTCAAAAATAGGGCGGCAAACCTATTAAAGAGGCTGGAGGAGAAATTGCTTTATGTTTAAAAGCCGCTTAATTCCAGATACGACTTCCACGGACCAGGCTTGTTAGATTTTTTTTTTTTTTTTTTTTTTGTTACCTCGTAATCGTGCATCTCTTATGGAAATAAAGCTGTACAGCATCCAGGACAGCTCTTAATCCCTGCGGGCCCCTTCAAGGGAACAGCGTGTGCGGTGACGTGGGGGAATCCTTGCCTGGCTTCCCGGGATCAACGTCAGTGGCTTGGCTGCTGACGCGCAGTAGCGCCTTTGTGCCTCACCGGGGCAGCAACATGAAGCTCATAAGTTAATTTTGCAGCTCTCGGGAAGTGAGCATATGACTCCTCTCATGAGGAGGGTGGCTTTGGCGTGCTGCTGGAATGGAGAGCTCTTAAAAGCAGATGAGAATGTGAGGCTGAGGACCTGGCTGGAGTGTATTGAACTGATATTTTAACAGTGAGTCTCGGGTTTTTTTTCATTTCAAAGTAGGCAGTGACTTGAAACAACTTCTTTCTTACCCTGATCCTTTCCCCCCCCCCTTGTTTATGTTTTTTGTTTGTTAGTATCACAACATCAGTTACTGGCTAAGTTACTCCTGTTTTTCAACTGTCTTTACCCCTATAACTGCTCCCACCGTTCTCCCTCCTGCAGGTGGTTGATATAATGTGTGTAAATGTAGACAAGGTGCTGGAACGAGATGAGATGCTGTCAGAGCTGGATAACCGGGCAGATGCACTTCAGGCTGGTGCCTCAATATTTGAAAGTAGTGCAGCAAAACTGAAAAGGAAGTACTGGTGGAAGAACTGCAAGGTGAGTTTCCTAGTACCATCATCTCCTTCATCAGGAGGGAACTGGGCTACCCCTCTCCTGCAGGGCTTTGCAAGCGTAGCTGGGGCTTAGTAACAATTTCAAATGCTTAAGATTCTTTCACTGTGGGAAGGCTTTGAGGCCTCGGCTGTCACACCTTCAGGGCCTGGCTTACGTTCCCTGGCTGTCAGGAAGGATGTGAATTTGTCAGTCTGTTCTGAGTGTTGCTCTTGGACAATCTTTTTCTCCAGATGATGATCATGATGGGAGTGATTGGTGCCATTGTGGTGGTGGTGATTGCAAGTAAGTACCAAAAACCTCAGGCTCAAAGGTGAGGAAACACCAGCTCTAGAGTACTTTAAACTTTTCCTTTTTGGTTTGGGATCTCGAGGGTTTTAGTTGCATAAGTGTTATCTCCAGTCTCTGGGGAAGGGAGGTGGAAGTGCTGGAACTCCCTCACTTAGTGTGGAAATGGTATGCTTTACCTAGCATATGAGGAATGGGGGATGCCATCATTGTAGAAATGGGGAATTCTGCCTGCCAGGTCAGGTAAACCTGTAAGTATGAGGGGCACTTACCCTGGCGTGGGTGGGTTGGCAAATTCCTGCCCTGGTGGGTGGTTTGGAGTTCTCTGAGGGACCTTTGGTGTAACTTGCCCTTTTGTTCTTTTTTTCTTTTTTGTGTTGCTTTGTCTCCAGTCTACTTTTTTACTTAAAAAAGGTCTTCAGTCTGCAACGTACTGTCCCCTATTACCTTGCCTGTCTCTTCTTGCCTCTGAATTTTTCCTTTCCTTCCCTTTCCTTCCCTTTCACCTAGCTTCTTCATTGATTTCTTTATTGGTTTTATCTTGTGTATAGGACTCTGAGCTGCTTACTAAACATAGATAGATTTTTCAATAGCTGCTGCAGCTTTAGGGAGCATCCTCTAAGTTTAGAGGAAAGGGAAGTTGAGGAGGAGTGGGTAGTTATTTGCTCCTGCTCTTCTACAGGGAACTTTTTGTGTTTATTTTTGGGTGTAAGCTTGTCAAATAGTGCCTGTGTGAACTCTAGCAAAATAAGAATGCCTTAACACAGTGCCTTTTGGGATGAAGGACTTCAGCATGTGAGAGTCTTTAGTGTTCTGCCTAAAAAGAGTGGCAGCATGACTTGAGCTTTTCATTGAGCTTCTGAAATAAAAGCTAGTTTGTGTTGGCCAGTGGCTGTGAGCCATCTAAGCTACACGTAGTGATGTAGATTTCTCTAGCCATGGAGAGGTGAGCACTTGAAGAAATGATTTATTCTGCCTGTCCTCATTTCCAGATGACTTGCTGCCTGAACATGGCCATTTCAGTTTTTATAAAGGAGGGCCTACATGATTACCTCAGTCAAGTGCAAAAGGCTAAACACAGTTCAATGAAAGGAGCATTGCCACTATCTAAAAGGCGTGTGTGGGAGTAAAGTCTCCCTCCACAAGGAACAAAAGAACAGCAATTAGTCTGGTGGGGAGTGCCAAATATGCCTTTCATCTATGCACACACAAGCCAGGACCCTGTAGCTTCCTACTATCTTGTAGCTCTCCAGAAGGAAGACTTTGGAGTAGTGGAAAAATGGGAATTGGTGTTTTACTTTTATGTGCCTAGGTTGAACATCAAGGAAGCTCACTGCCATAGCAGATAGAGGTGAAGGGGACTGGAGGTATTCCAGATGAGACTGAATGAGCTGCACGGCTTTCTGATTAAGAATATCTGCTCTGTTTCTGCTGCCACAAAGCCCTAACTTTCAGCAGGAGTTAGAAAACCTTGAAATGGTTAGCTGGGGATTCAAAGGGAGATGGTGCTCTGGGCATGGATCTTGCAAAGTGACATCAGATGTCCCAGTTTGGCAACTTAGGTCTCTAGAGGTCTTGCCTATCGAACTGAATCCTCCTAATTGCTATGGGTTCTCTTGAATTTAGGTCCAGGGTGGTCTCTGATGGAAGTAAACTTGTGGCTTTGTGAGCAATTCCTTTGTTCTTCTCCATCAAAAGTAACAAGAGCTGTGAGTTGTTTGAATGTGTTGTCAGACATGGGTTAAATGAGCTGCCCTGTTTCTGTAGAGTCTTCTGAGGTATGTGTATCTTGTCTTTTAACTTTTTTAAACAAGCTGAGCTGTAGCCTGTAATCTAGACTGGAAAGAGGGTACTCCTTTAATTTAGAAAGCTCTGCCTCTGTTCTAGAATACACTGGGATCTGTTTAGGCTTAAGAGGAGGCAGGGAGGACATCAGTGGAGTTCCCAGATAAGAGCAAAGTACAAAAGATGGGAGGAGCAGATGCTTTTTGTTTCATTGGGTGTGCTGGGGAAGCCCCTTTCCACCTCCCAGGGCACCTGGAAAGGGGCTAAGTTTTGCATGCTCACTTCCATGTCCCGGCATTTCATTTGAGTTCATCTCCCTGCAATTCCATTCCTCTTCACCTCGGGGGAGGGCAGAGATGAAGATCTGGAGTGAAGCAGCCCTCGTCCCCTGAGCACTTCCCTAATTCCCTGTGGAACTGAGATGTGATGGATGGTCAGAAGTGCATCTACTGAAGAGGAGCCTGGGCCTGCTTGTGCTACTTCCTGCTCTCATTTTAGGGGGTAGGCTTACAAGCTTGAGGCCCCCAGACCAGCAATTCTCTCGAACTCTTCTAAACAAGCCTTTGGTGCCCCATTCCTCCTGTCTCTCTGGGAGCTGAGGTCCCCCTAGGCTGTCTCTTTAATTTCCTTGCCTTAGATGTTGTGTGTCTGCTCCCTTTCCTCTCCTTTGTCTCTCTGTGCATGGGCAAAACAAATCACCAAGGCCCTCTTAGTAAAAGCAAGGGACTCTGCTGCCCACGGCATCACAGCCACTCATGCACGTGCAGTTTATTTACCTCCTCTACAATCACAACTGTAATCTCCTCTGGCATGTTCTAGAAATCAGCTCCTGTACTTTTAATGGTCTCTAAGAAACACAATTTACCACCTTACTGAGTCTGTCTGGTCTGTCAGTGAGTGGGAAGGGGTTGGGATGCCAAACTGGTTTTGGCTTTTTTTTTTTCTTTTGTCGCTTCCATAGCATACACGTACCTGAAGTTCTGTCCCTCAAAGCAGTGGCTGGTTTCCCATTGCAAAGTGATGGTAGTTCCAGTTGTGCTGGACTGACTCTGGTAAGTCTGTAACAAGACGTGTGAACCAGCAGCTCTGGGGGAAGAGGCTGCCCAAGCCAAGTCTACTTTTAGCCACCAAATGTCCAGCCACTGTCCTGGTCAGGCGACTACCTTCCTGTGCATCAGTGTGTTAGTGGCAGCTCTGGCTCTCAGGCTGTGCTGCCTTTAGATTTCAATAACCTCCGATCCTTAAACCCAGAAACAATTCTCCATTGGTGTTGGAATATAAGTTCAGGACCCAAATGAAGACCTCCAAGAGCAGGATGCTGTTCACAGCATATCTTGGAGCATGGCTGGAATAAAGGTAAGTGCCCCTTTGTTCAGCTTCACTGTACCCTTGAAACTAATTAAAAGGAAATGACAGAGCTTTGTCCAGTGCAGACTTTTAAATTTAGATACTTGTGCCCTTATCTGCCCCTACTGCTATGAAAGCTGTCTTGTAAAACAGTCTTTCCTGTGGCTTCTGGTTCCCTTATGATCAATCATTATCCAGTCTTAAACATCACCAAAATCACACCAGAACAACGAACTCACCAGAACAACTCACAATGGTGAATGTGGAGCAAGGCAGCTAGAGTAATTCTTCAAAGATGGAAGCCTTCCTGGGAAGGGAAGGTGTCTGGACTGGCTGGTGGACTAAAGCAGCATGTACAGTCTAAAATTCCACACAGTTCAAGCCTGCACAACCCAAACAAACTAGTTGTGCTACAATTCCTGCCAAGTGTTGTGTGTTGCCTTCCTGTTAGTTCTCAGCCTCATTCATGTAGGGGGATGGGGAAGATGTTTTCTTAGGACAGATGCATTTTTAGACTGTTGATGATGCAGTGTCCAAGTCCCTAGCCAAGGCTGGGTGTTGAATGGTCATTTTCCAAAGCTGGCAGCTGCTCTGGAGCACAGAGCTGGGACTGAACATACTGCTGAAGGTTGTCCCAGGGTTGAGCCCAGTTCATGAGTCATGTTGTGGATGTCTGCAAAGACTTGCATGCCTAACCATAAATCCTCTGGAAGGCATTGAAATACCATGTTCTACCGGAAGCTCTTCTGAGGTGCCATCCTTTACTGCATCAGCCTTTCTGCTGCTCCTGCACTTTGTTATCCTAGACAAAACAGGGTTCAAAATGTGCCCCAAAAGCAAGGCCAAGGCTTTGGGAGAATAGTTCTTCATATGCCTAATTAAAAACTCAAGCTCTGCCTTTAAACATGGAACATGCTTAACATGCCTTTGAATGGGAACAGGTTGCCCAGAGAAGCCATGAATGCCCCATCTCTGGAGGTGTTCCAGGCTGGGTTGGATTGGGCTTTGAGCAGCCTTGTCTAGTGAAAGGTGTCCCTGTCCATGGCAGGAAGTTGGAACTAAGATGATATTTAAGGTCCCTTCCAAACCAAACCATTCTGTGCAATGTGCAGCTCCCATAGCAGCTGCTTCATCCTGATGTCTTCAGATGTGGTGGAAGAAAAGCCTCAACTATACTGCTCCTAAATAGATATACCTTAAACCTTCATATTTCTAGATGCCTGAGGCATTGCTCTGGCCTCTCCTGAGGTGTCTCTGTGCTGATCAAAGCAGGCTGCAGGCTCTCATCAGTGGTGGGGTTTGTTGTCTCAGCTGGAGAGTAACCAAACGATGGCTGGGAAGACAGATTTTCCTTCAGAGCCGGAATGCAGCATCAACACTTTTTAAATGAACCTAGCTTCCTTGGGAAGTGACAGAGGTCCCTGCTCTGATGTATCCACTGGGGTTGGAAGCCTTAACTTGGTGAAGAGAGGTAATAATGGGGAGGTTTTATCTTTGTTCTGACCTCTAAGCAAATAATTCTTCTGAGAGATGTAACAGATAAAGATACAGGTTTTACAAATAGGCAACTCAGCCATGTCTGTTGGATACCTGAGCCTCCATACTCCTGATAATCTTTGACCTATTTTTTGCTTGAGATAGAGTGCAACACCTGTTCAGAACACCCTTACTTGCTCCCCAGGTTTCAAATATGAACAGCCCCATAATGTCCTTCCCTTCATTGCACAGACCCATTAAATGATTTCTGCAGAGGACAAAATGACACTTTCTTTTTATGTTCTTTCTTCCCAGGCTTCTTTTCCAAAAGCCTTTGTACTATTTTTTTAAAAAAATAAATTTGCCATAAATTTATTAAAAGATTAATAAAGATCATAAGCTTTTTTTAGTTCATTGCATGCACTTGGAAGCTGAAGGCACTTTGCCCTCTTGTGCTTACAAGCCCCCTTTAAATATTGCATATTGTTAAATACAAAGAACTGTGACTGAATGTGGCTGTGCCTGTGGTATGTTCCTGATCTCTGTGGTTCCTGTGTCCTTTCACCCACAGCACTGCTGCCCTTTTCATTTCTTGATGTAGCCTGTAACCCCTTAGATTTTATTGAACCTGTCCCAAGAGCCTGGTAACCCTTTGCTCAAATTCCTTCTCGGTTTGACCTCAGTCTGTGCAGACAAACCTTGACCTATCTGTCCAGCTTCTCTAAGCCTTCCAGTAAGCAGGGTTTAGTTCTTCTAAATATATTGTTTATTCTCCCAAGTGATGGCTTTCTCATTTTTTTTCTAGCTTCCCTAGACACTTATGTTGTACTTCCCTGCATTTCCTCTATTACCTTAATTCTTATGGAAAAACAATAGTTTTGGTATCTGTTCTCAGTCCAAAAAGACACAACCTTCAGCTGTTCCCTGCATGTTTTCCATGTCCTCAAAATAACTGTGCTATGCCTCTAACACACATGTGACTACTGAGCGTTCACATCCCCTCAACTTTCTCCTCTTGTACAAATTCACTCCAGCTCAGACCTTTAATTTGCCTTTTGCTGACCTGCAGATCCCCATGCATGCATGCTTTCTTCCCTTTTCTCCAGGTTTTTTCACATTCTCAGTGAAACACTCCCATTTTTGGGGCTCTTACTCCAGCACTGCTGGCCTTGCCTCTTGTTCTCAGCCAGACCAAGCTCACTATACATCTGCTGAGCTCATTTGTGGACTTGTCAGCCTACAAGAAATGTAGGGATTATTTCTGGAACAATCACCTGATTTCTCCCAAGATGGCAATTTTTGCACTGATTCACAGGACAGGGAGGGCTAATCTATTTACCAACTTGTATAACTGCTTCTTCACGTTTGTACAGGCTTTTAACTCTGGATTTACAGCTATCCTGAATGGTGCCATTACTTTGAGTTCATCAGTCAAAGCTCATTTTTTTTTTTTGCATTTTAATGCTCTTACAGAAGAGATAGAATACGGTTCAAGCTTCCCCCAGGAAATACATGACCACCTTCTGCAGCTGTATTTCTTTATGATGAAGAGAACTTAGTGTTTCAAGTAGTTATGCCTCTGATTAATCTTGCTTTAATCACCCACTTAACTATGCATGATGCAGCAGGTCTCATCAATTTTATGGTTATTACAGGGTTATTTATAGTTCTGTGATGTGAAGAATCGTGTCTCGCTCTTTGGATACTCAGGAAAGATCATGCTTACCATATGAGTCATCGTATGTTTACGGTATACAAAGACTGTTTTAGGTGTTGCACCTGCTCTTTCTCCTTTCTTGATTGGAAGGTGGCTTTGTGAAGCAAACAGCTTTGTGTCCAGTGTCAGGTTTTTGCTCATTCATGTGCTAGAAAATACCCAAGGCATCAGTCTGCAGTTTTGAATTGGTGACCAAGAACTGGGTGCAGCATCCTAGCTCCTCTATCTGCCTGCCTTTTGTGTTTTAATTGTGGCCAAAGTTACTTTCAGCAACTAAACCTAGCTTTTAGCTCTGCCTCTTGGGGCAGTGTTTTTACAGAACATGAAAGTCCCTTCACTGAGGCAACTTTGAGATTTCGTTCATTACTCTTTTTTATTCCATTTAAAATCAGACACAGAAAATGGATTTTTTCATGTTTGCAGAAATTCTGATATTTTTTCAAGAGGGGGCCCCCAAGGAGGAATACATGTTCCCACACCTCTAAGTGCTTGTTGCAGGACTCTCCCTCCTGCTGGGCTGCCACCCTTGCTGAAGGACACCCCCTGAATTACTTGCTTCTATTCCCAGCAGAGAGACATTATCTTCACTTTCAAACAAGAGTCATCAGGTGAGCACTGGGATAAAATTTGAAAAACCATGTCTATTTGTGCAATAAAGAACATAGCATTTGTGTATGTGAAGAAGAATAAAATCACTCTCTGCTGGGAATTGAAAAGTGCATTTAGGTAATCAAGGCAAGAGCAGTACAAGCAGCACGTGTTTAGCATCTCAAAGGGAAAAATTAGGCAAACATTTAGATACTGCAGTAAACCCTTCCAACTTCCCAAGGGCAGTGTATCTACCTTAATTTTTAAAATAACTTTAAGTTTTTCTTTTGTTATGATTAACAAATAGCGGGTGTTCACAATGTGATTTGGTACAGGGTACCACAGGTCTTTGCCTAAACTGCTTAAATTCTGGTATCTGTGTTTGTCCTGTGAAGTGGATAATCCTGTTTGTTAAGGACATCACCCTTGCTCTCTTGATGCCCCATAAAGTGCAGTGCAAACACCATTGCAGCAGAAGTCTGAGTATTTGTAAGAAAAGAGTATGGCAAGCTCACTGCAAGAAACGTGTTCTCTTGTGCAAAGATTCCCAAGTTAGTTCCTGAGAAGAGGACCATTTTTGCCCATGTGGTCCAATTAAATAGGCTAAGGCTTTCCTTGGAAGGACTTTTGATTAAAGCCTGCAGTACTTTCCTGTGCTTCCCTCAGGAAGAAGCAGAGTCTCTGTGGGTGGAGCAGACAAGGGCTGAGTGGAGCAGAGCAGGCACTGCATGACCTGCGCTGCTCCGATCCTCTCTTGCAGGACCCTGTGGCAGCAGAGGTAGTGTTTGGGATTTTTGGGGGGTGTGCATAATCCTGCCAAGCTCTCTTTGTTTCCCTCCGGAAGAAAGCAGGGAGGGCCAAGCAAATGTAGAGATCAATTTGTCCCGGAGTTGTTGGCAAACAATCAAACAGCTGGATGTACACATGTATGGTGTATCCCAAGGAAGGGGACACCCAAGATCTAGCAATGCCACAAAGGCAGCTTGAAAAGGGAGCCTTTACTTTGCCAGGAGTGTTCTGTCCCAGGCCTGGGACTGGCAGCAAGCATTGAGCACCTCTCCAGAGCATTGTGTGTAATACAGATTGAGATCGTGCCAGTGGCTCTTGTCTCAAGTAGCCTCTCCTTGGGGGAGGAGAGGGTAGGTGACACAGTCTTGGGATCAGAGCTGGACATGAAGAATGAGGAAAGAGCAACCAGTTTAGTGAAAGCTTAACAAAGCTCAGCCTGTTGAGAGATTTGTAGCCCAGCTGAGACTCCATTCCTGTTCCTTGTCATACCACAGAGGAGGCCAGTCACACCTGCCAAACCTCTTTAATGAATGACAGACCAGAACTGTGGCAGCATCCTTGTTGGAGGGGAAAGAAAGCATGCATGCACATGAAGGTGTGCACATGCACAGAGGGTAAGGAAATCAAGAGGACATCTCCCCTGTACATACACTTGATCAACTCTCAAGCCTGGTGATCCCCCGAGCAATAGCATTTTACGAGACTGAAGAATTTGCCTACAGAAGTGAAAGCAATGAGCCCAGGCCAGCCATGGAGCAGTCTTTTGCTATGGTCCATGTGCAGCACCCCAGAAAGAAGGAAGCGCAGGCCCCACAGACAAAGTGTGCAGCCTTTGCTCCAATTGCCACCCATCTGAACAGCTGCCTCACTCGTGTCCCACCTCACCGTCCTGCTTGGCCCACGTGGTTCCAGGCTGTTGTAGGATGGCAGCGTGGTCACTACAGCCTCAACAGTGAAGCGATGTGGAGCACTGAGAGCTGGTGCCTCATCTTGGAAAGCAGTGTTATCCTGGCTGTTCGGAGCGGGTCCCGGCGGGGAGAGCTTCTGCCGAGAGCGGAACCAGCGGAAGGCCAGGATAAAGGTGATGGCGATGAAATCCAGAACCAGCTCTGCAAGCTCCATCACAGACAGGACAGAGGATCCAAACCAGAGGCTCCACTGGTTCCCAAGCTGGGACAGCAGAGTCACTACCTGCAGGAGATGGAGAAAGAACAATGAGGACAGCCCTTGTCTGGGACTTTTGCCTCCCTGCCTGTTCCCTCTTCCCTGTGTTATTGGGGCCTTCCCCTCACCCTGCCCCAGGAAGAGACTCAATATCCAGCAATGGTGCTGGAACAAAAGCTTGTCACAGTGGAGGGACATCGTGGGGGAATGGGTGGCCAGAGAAGATGTGGTAGTAAAGCGTGTACCGTGAAGGCTGGAGACTCCCCATTGGTCTTGTAGTTCCACTCCTCAAAAAAGATATTAACTTTGGCAACTCCATTCCTGTGAATGAAAGATGATGCTCAGTAACCCCAACTCCACAATCCCTGCATTTCTTCACCATGCCAAATTATCTCTGTCCCCTTCTGCATCCCATCCTTCTCCCACACATACCACCCAGAGGCTTTCTCCCATCTCTGCAGCTCCCTCATTCTGCACTAAATACAACCTTTGGTACTTACAGTGCACTTCTGACACGGCACTGTAAAACCCAATGTTTGTGGCAAAAGCTCCTGCACAGCTCTCCTTCCCACCTTCCACAAACACTTCCTGTGACTCCAGAACACACAGCAAGTGCCTGGGGCTTACTATTTTCATATCAGCATCTGAACCCTTTCAAAATTTTTCATTGAGTCCCCAGTTCTTGCTGAAGTCTCAGTGTATATCTATTCTGACTCAAATCCACTGGCCTTGTCCACAGGTCCCATGCCTGATCTCTTCCCATCAGTGACTCTGACATTTCCAACACACACACTGCACTGGGATGGTTTCTCATTTGCACACAGTCTCTGCTTAGGGGCTCTCACCTCTTGGATGTGATGTTGTATTTGTTCTGTTGTGAAAGCATGTAGAAAACCCAGTCCTGAAATGAAAGTGCAATAAACTGTGTTACATGATCACAGTCACCTCCTGCAGGTTTAGTACCAGCTGAGGAAGGACTAAATGGGAGGTGGGAGCAGTGCTGAGGCGCCAGGACACCCTCCGCTTACCTCTGAGACAGCAGAAGGCCAGCGGGAGTATCCAGCTGACAGCTGGTATTCTGTCATCCTGCGAGACCAGAGGCTGTGTTAGCTCTGAAGCTATGGGAGCCACAGGGCCAGGTCTCGACCATCCCCAGGCACACATGGAGATTCCCTCCCATGCTGAAGTTCCACCCACTTCCCACCATGTGGAATGCACAGTCCTTGGGAGCTCACCCCTAAGCCAGCCCTGATGCTCCTCAGCCCTTCTGGCTTCCTGATGGGAGAAATACCATTTCAGGCTGGAGCTCAGCTATTGACTCAAGCTTTTGCCTGGTCAGTGAATGCTTTCGAACATTTCTAGGAATAGTTTCCAATCTTCCTGCCTGACTGATGATAACTTACTTGCAAGGTTTCCGACACTTGTGGAAACAGCCCAGCACATCAGCTTTGAACTCAGCCAGCAGTTTGTAATAACAGTAGCCTGAACAGCAAAGGAAGTAAATCCAGGTAAGCTCACAGTGTCACAAAAGGTGATGTGTGACTGCGAAGGGAACCCAGAAGAGGTTTCCTTCCACAAGGGGCTAATCATCCAAGACAAGACTGTCTTTTGGATGTCCCACACCAGGAAGCTCATTGAAGACAATGAGGTGTGCTGGGACATGGGCTGGACCAAACAGGTTGAGGTGGTGCATGAGCTCTGCTGTCCCTGCTGTCCACTTACCCCAGGCCGTGTGCTTTCTGTAGTCACAGTACTCTGCTCCACTGGGCAAGGGATAGAAGTAATATGCACAGCCACAGCGTTCTACCATGTTGAGCTGAAAGCAGGAGCGAATGCAGACCTGGGAGGCACATAAGGTGGAAAAGGCTGATCAAGGGAACCAAACCCACTGCTGCCTGTATCACATCATACTAGTAACACAGCCCAAGGAAAGGAATGGCCGTTAGGGGGCTGAAGCATTTCAGGAAAGTAGGGAAACAAGGTGGCCCAGGAGGGGTGATGGCGAGTTACCTGTTCGGTGTAGCGGGACGAGTACAGATTTTGCACTGGCACGTCACTGCCATCCTCTGTGCAATCACTGTAACTGCCCCCGAGGCGCATGGTCATCTCCTGCAACAGCAAACTCTCACTGCACAGAACACTGCCACTTTGCTGTGCTTTTCCCACTCTCCCATGCCTTGCACTGCTCATCCATCAGTATCTGCTCTTTATGCTTTCCTCGGGCTGCCAGCTCCCCCTGCTTGCCCCCATTTCATTGTTCACTGATAAACTGCAGCCAAATGCTTCTCGTCTAGTCCAGCAAGCTGTTCTTCCTCTCCCTTCACTCCATGTGGTTAATCCCCTCCCTTAAACACACACTAGGTCCACAGGTTGAACCTCCCCATAACCTCCCATCCACAGCTCTCACCCCTTCTGCTTCCTCACCTTTCTCATGCTGATGGAGGTCTCGATGCCAGGACGAACGTTGAAACCCCCATCATCCATGAAGGCTGGCTCATTCTGGTCATGGACCATGACCCTGGCTCCTGTCACCGTGGACAGCAGAGGGATGAAATCATTCTGTTCGGTGCGCACCACCAGAGAGAGACCTGAGGGAATATCAGAGAGCGAGGGAGGTCATGGCCAGCTGTGGTGCAGCAGAGGAGGGAGAGCAGGGTGGTTAAAAGGGAGTCTGAAAGAGATAAAGGAAAAGACAGACATCAACCAGGGCTGCACCAAAGCTTGGCAGCAATAGAGAGTGGCTGGAGGGAGGCCAGCGACAAAGCTGGAGGCTCCAGAAGAGGCCAGAGAAAACTGGATTTCATCACTGTGGCTGAGAAAAAACACAACTGGGAATTGAGAGAGATTTCATGGAGAGACTTGGAGCCAGGTGGAAGAAAAGCCTGAAGATTTGGCCTAGAAAGGTTTCAGGGAGTTTAGGAACACAAATAGGTCAGTTTCTTGAAAGAGGAAAATGGAGAAGGAGAAGGTGAAGACCAGGAACACAGCACTGTGGCTCAGCAGCCGACTTCAGGAAGGGCCAGCACAAGACCAGAGGAAGCAAAGAGCATAAGGATCAGGCACTGCTGAGGGAGAGAGAGTTCAGTGGGCAGCAGTGAGGGACAGCCATGTCCATGAGACAGCTGTCTCCACATGGGTGAAAACAGCTTGGGCGAGACAGAGCAGGGCTGCAATCTGCCACCACCAGTACTAAGCACAGCAGGATGCCCATAACTCCTAGGGAAAACAGAGCTAAGCTGTTCTCCTTACTCACCAAGGGGTGCCTCTCACCCACCATTATTGATCCCAGGCAGCGAGGATGTCCACAGGCTGCTGCTGTTGTCATTAAAGGTATAGCAGTTCCCATACAAGGGATGGTGGAAGTGGGTATAATTCCTGAGAGGGGAAGATAAACATTTACACAGAATGAGAAGGGCTGTGAAACCAAGGGGAAGGGATTTCTGAAAGGAACAACTCTGTTTTCCATCAGCAGGGAGAGGGGCTTACAGCAGATGGGCAGTATTTGTTATGTAAACTCGCCCAAACACGGAAAAGCAATTAAAATGTGCTGTAAAAAATGTCCCGGAGCTGGACAGGTTTTTCCACGAGGTTTTTCATACTGCTTTTCAGAGCCCAAATGGGTTTTAGCAGTGCTAGCAATTACTGTATTATCTTCCTAATACTGATGAAACTCTTAGCTTTTCCTACCCCTTTTCCTCCCTTGCAGATGGGTTTCGTTCCACTACCTCCTTGGGGATTTTTGACCAATAATGGCAGGAGAAAAGTGGGATATTTTTTTACTTTCTTTTTGTATCAACTCTCTCTTCTCTTCTTCCTGTATGTGGGCTGATATGTACCACTTTACCACTGTGGAGAGTAGAATAAAAATACTTCTACGCTGTACATCTGTGCCCGCTCTGGCGTTTGTACCAGTATAATTATTTCATTTGTGTGGAACCCAGAAAAAGGAGAAATCATCCTCTGAGGTTCATAGTTCCAGGTCATAGAACCTGTGACCCTGATAAGCACAACCCACAGAAAAGACTCAAGGAAGATCATTTGACACAATGGGAGCTGAACAAGGAACGACCCCACCTCAGAAAAGAGGTTCTCTAATGTGGGTTCCTCGATTCCCCTCGAACCCAGGCACAAAACAAGTGTTTGCAGGGATGTTTCCACTACTTACGCCTTGTCACACGTTGCCTCATTGAAGCGGCAAGCATAGATAAAATTCTCAAAGTCAGACTCATCCAGGGCTTTTGCATCAGGCACCTGCGCCAGGATATTGATATAGTGAAAGCTGTACCATTCCCGCACGGCATCCACTCCCGAGGAGTACGCCTGATGGAAACAGTCGTTGTTTTCATTGCACTGTTAAGAAGGAGAAAACCAGCCATGTCAGAGAAGTCTTGTTGTCCAGGAGACAAGGCTCTGCCTGTGGATAAGCTGTGCTCCCTCAGCACAGGCAGGAGATGACCGAGGCAGTGAAGAGTTACACAGAACTCCTGTGTGTGACCAACAGGTGATCAGCAGGGTATGGGGAAAACACAGGGCAGCTCCTCGGTGGAAGGGAAACGCCAGGTGAATAAGCGAGGCTGAGTAAAACCCAGGAGGCAGCAAGGTGTGCAGGGCAATCTGCACATAAATTCTACCTGGTATAAAACCAGGAGCTTTAAATTCTTGCGTGGGGAGCCCTTCCTTCAGGGTGTGTCCAGAAAAACGTTTGTGATCCTGTGGGAACTCCAGTTAACTGCAGAGTGATTAGCCTCAGTCCTTCAGTGCCTTTTTAAATGCAAACACAGATACCCTAGGGCGAGGAAGCTGCTACCTAAGAGCAGTTGCGACCATGATCACATTTCAGGTGGCCCAGGACCATCAAATACTTTCTCCTTTGCTATTATTGGGCAATGCAGCAGCTGATGCTGATAAACAGCTCTCAAAGGCAACTGCAAGGCTGATGTACCCTCAGGAAGGACAAGGTTTCCCTGCTCTTAGGAAGAGATGTACACTGACACGGACATGTCCCCTGGGGCCTGGGACATGGACAGGGGCAGAATGTGGGGAGCGGGACTGTATGGAGCAAAGGATTCAGCTCTACCTTTATCTGTCATTAGCAATAGCCAGTGGAGATTAATCAGACTTCTACGTAAGGAGAGGCATGGCCAAGGGTCTAACAAGACAAAAGTAGCCAGGCAGAGACTGGAGTGGGTAGGGCGCAGGGTATCTAGGGATCTCACCAGAACAAAGCCAATTTTCCAGTCATTCTTGTCCACTGAAGGACTGTTCTCTGGCAAGTTGACTAAGTTATCCCGCTTCTGCCTCCGCAAAGGATGGCGCTGGACATGATGGAGCAGGCTCCTTGAGCTACGCCTTTGTGTGGACACTGTGGACCAGTCGCTTTGTGGCAGAGACATGTTGTAGTCATAGAGGTCCAGCAGTGTCTGGTGGGTGATTTGGTCCAGCTGATCCAGCTGCTTTCGGATGGCACTGTATCTATAGAGGGGGGAGAGAAAACCAGCACACAAACAGCTCTGAATAAGACAGGCAGCAAAGTTTGCTGGGGTGATTCCGGGCATTCCTGCCACGAGTTGTAAATCTAACCCCTTGCTGGAGGCTATCTTGCAGGAGAGAAGTAAATCTGCTCTAGCCCTGTGGCACTTTACACTGCAGCCTGCTAACATACACCACCAAGCAGCGCTGCCTAAACCCACATGCCTCACTGTGCGTGCCCTGCAGCAGCAAAGGCCTCCCTCTGAAAAGCGTCCTTTCCACCGGCACCGCTACAACAGTGGGCAGTCGAGGATCATGAGGAGAACCACAGTGAGTTTGTGCCGTGTTCCTACACTCATCAAAGTCACAGCAGTCAACATCTCTGCAGCCTGTTTCTTACCTGTACGGATTGAGGGTGCACAGCGTCACGGCCGGGAAAGTCAGCCTGTCCGAGTTAAGGTTGAGGTTGAGGTTGACAGGGTAGCTGAAGTACTCCCTGTAGAGGATCCCAAACTGCCAGTACATTAAGCCGAAGGTGAGAAAGAAGAGAACAGACCAGAAGGCTGTCTTCATCTTATTCTTTTTGGAGCACACCAGGCGGATAGCCCCGTGGATGGTTGTGTTGCTGCAGAAGAACTGGAATAGCTCCTGGTAGGAACTGTAGAATTCGATGAGACCCTCCCGCTCCTCTTCTTTCTGCTGCTGCTCCTCTTCTTGCTTACATTGTCTCATTTTCTCCCCTTCTGGCATCTTCCCTGCCTTCACAGACCCAGCCTACAGTACAAACTCAGAATTAGTGGGTTGCCCAGCAAGACTGTAGCTCCGGGAAGCCATGCCCGCTTCACCAACTGGCTCTGCATCCATCTCCCCCAAGCCCCGCTGCTTT
This sequence comes from Corvus cornix cornix, assembly GCF_000738735.6. Classification (NCBI taxonomy): domain Eukaryota; kingdom Metazoa; phylum Chordata; class Aves; order Passeriformes; family Corvidae; genus Corvus; species Corvus cornix. The sequence goes on along the minus strand of NC_046332.1, from coordinate 27,870,816 downwards.
CTCCCGCTCCCCCCCGACCCCCGCCCCAGGCTGCAGGTCCCCCTCCGAGCCTCCCGTCCCACATGTGACACGGGTAGATCCTCCCGCCCGCCCCGCGGGGGCCGCGGCACTAACGCGGGGCGCGGTGCCCATGGCGAGCGGCGGCTGCTCGGGCCGGGGCCGGGGCCGGGGCCGGGGCCGGGGCCGGGGCCGGTGTGCTATGCCCAGCGCTGCCGGCTCTCCCGCAGCCTCCCCGGCTGGGCTGGGACCGGTTCCTTTCCAGTTGGAGCCAGCACCCCGCCCGGCTCCTGCCCTGCCAGCCTCTCCCCCGCCCCTCCCGCTTGTCCCTCCTGCCTGCCCCCTCCTGCCCCTTCCCCTTCCCCCGGGCGCCGCTCCCGGGGAAGAAAAGCCTCTTTAAACTCTCAAGTGTCGGCGGCGGGACAGCAGCGGCCGGGGGACCGGGGACCCGTCGGGGCGGTGACCTTGGCGGTGCCGACGGGGTCAAGGCGCGGCCGCCGCGCTCCCGGGGACAGCGGGGCGCTCCCGGGGACAGCGGGGCCCCCCCCGGTCCCCCGAGACAGCCCGGCCCCGGCCAGGGACGGCCGCCCAACAGCCTGAACCTCCTCCTCCCACCCCTCCGGCGGGGACGCGGCGTCCCAGCGAGCCCAGGCGATGCAGAAAGAAAGTTGGCAGCGCTGGTCCCCGAGGCAGCGCCCGCCGGCCGGGAACACCCCCCGGTTTGTCCTCCCTGGGACCGTGCCCTGTCACCGACCGGCGGTGAGGGCTCCTGCCTGGCTTTCATCGCCAAATTGTGCTTTCCAAGGGAAAAGCGGCGAGTTTCGGGTGATATCTGCGAGGGGGATGGAGCTGGCACAGAGAAGGCTGGGGGCGAGTCAGGGATACACCTCAGTTACCGCACCGCCTTTGCTGGTGCCTTGGCTGAAGAAATCTTTTGGGTCCATAACTGCCTGGCCCAACCATGAGTGGGAACTTGTTTCGCTGATCTGTGCCTGGGAAATCAAGGCCTCCCGGCATTACCCAAAACCTTCCAGTGTTTCCTTGGACCACGGAAATGAACCCTCTTAGCAAAATGTGACCAAAAGTCCCAAACATCCGCCCCCCATCATTATAACCGTGAAACTTCTTTACCAATCTTTTCTCCCAATGATTTTCTTTCAAACTAGCTCTCTCTGAAGTGTTCACTTATTTCTTTCCTTTCTGCTTACCTCCTTCAGGTAAGTCCTTGTTCAGAGTCTTTGGTCACTGAATTTTGATCCTTATGAGAGTTAGCTGTGGTTTGGTTAGTGACTCAAAATACTCAGCCACTTTCACCTCTTCATATTGCAAAATCCCATGCTTGAAAACGGCAAGCAGCACACTTTTGAGGCCAGCAGTTAAGTGTCAGTGTGCCAGGAACAGCCTTGTGACAGATGCTTGTTGCAAACCTACAGCCACAACTTAGAGCGTCCCGCTAGCTCCGTCGTCTGACAAAAAGCAATGCAAAGCAAGAGCATCATTTCTCCTGCAGTTCTAAACTTAATTATATCTCCAGTAGATTATTTTTGAACTTTCATCAAAGATGAAAGCTGCAAAAAGTGGGTGGGATGAAGTGAATGGACTAATACTGTATCAAATGCTTACTACAAAGCAGCTTCCTCAGAGCATTACTGCTTCCACTTCTGGGGCCCCCAACTCAGGAAGGATAAGGTCCTATTGGATAGAGTCCAGAGGATGCCATGAAGATGATCAGAGGGCTGGAGCACCTGTCCTGTGAAGGCAGGCTGCGAGGAGAGAGTTGGGGTTGTTCAGCTTGGAGAAAAGAGGCCTGCAGGGAAACCTTATTGCCTTCCAATATCTAACAGGGCTACAAGAGACCTGGGAAGGGACTATTTATCACAGCATGTAGTGACAGGACAAAGGGGAATGGCTTCAAACTTAAAGAGGGCAGGTTTAGATTAGATATTAGGGAGAAATTTTTCACTGTGACATTGGTGGGGCACTGCAACAGGTTTCCCAGAGAAACTGTAGGTGCCACATCCCTGGAAGTGTTCAAGGCCAGGTTGGACGGGGCTTTGAGCAGCCTGATCTAGTGGAAGGTGTCCCAGCAGGGGTTGGAATGAGATGACCTTTAAGGCCCCTTCAAACCCAAGCCATTCTATGATTAGAAGTATCCTGGACTGGACCGACAGTCCGTGCAGCTCCGTATCCCATCTTGGGCAGTGCCAGTAGGAAATGTCATTTAGTGGAGGAATGTGAGCTCTCCTGACTCGTACCACTTGCAAGTTTCGTGCACTCAGATAGACCTGGAGACCAGCAATTATGCAGCATTGGTGCTTGCAATTACCAGTGGAGCCAATGGAGCTCTAGTCCAGTCGCTTCACAGAGAGCAACTTGTTTGACTTACATTATTATAATTTCCTGGAATTACTGTTACACTAATGGACTAATCCTCCAGTACCACCTTTTTCTTACTGGAATTGTGACTCTATCTTACTGGAGTAACAAAAACTATTTTGCCCCTGGAAATTCCCCTTTTATACTCATTTAAGTTAACAGCACCCACTAAGCAGCTAGAGCCAAATTTGGTAACCCATAGGCATTCTCTGATTTCCACAGTATGTGAAAGGATTTTAAATTGTCTTCAATTGATCTTGGTGTGAGACAAAGGTAACTTACATTTTTTGGTTTCTTTTGGCTTGAGGAATAATTAAAACCTCAAATATCTGGACTGATTTGCTGTATCCAAATGACATTCTAAAGCAATTTTCTTAGCATTTTGTCATGGCCAACGATTTCCATCACCACGTTGTTTGGGAGAACTTTCGGCCTTTGACAAAGCTTGGACAAGAACAGCAGATAATTATAATATGTATGTATCTGTCTATCTCTATATACACACTCACATCTAAACTTATTTTGCAGAAGACTTTATCCATTCATGTGTTGTTTGGGGGTTTTATAAGAATGAAAAAGCCATTTACTAGCCCTTTGACCATTTTCAGTGGGCGTGACAGCTGTGCTCGGAGCAATTCCCCTTTCCCTCTTTCTCCCCGCGGTGTGCTGCTCGGGCTGCCGTGCGTTATCTGCTGCTGCGGCACACCTCGGAGCACGCATCAGCCCCGAGGTGACTCCCAGTTGCTTCAGTCATGCGAATATCACACTTTGGCCGTGGCTCTGTAAAAGTCCCAGCGTCCCCATGGTCACACAGGTGTGCTGCAGATCAACTGCCAATGCACAAAGGAACAAAAATTTATTTTTAACATTGCTACAATTACCACTTGATTCCCCAAATACTTTAGAAACAGTGCAAACAAGTCTCCTGTTGCCAGCTCAACTGCCAGTCTCAATCTCCATCAGAAGGAGTCAGAACTTGCTAACACTTCAGGGTTGGGCTTTTTAAATTACTACTTATATCTTCCCAGTTTTGGTGCTGCTTTTTTTTCCTAGTGTGTACGTGAAGTAGATCACTGAAGTGACCATTTTCTCACCCAGATTGTCAGTCACAGATGGTACCATTCTCCTCAGGCACACTGCACTGTAACAGAAGACAGTGGTAAGGAGTTCTAATTAGTACAGTTTGCAAAAGCAGCTCCTGTTGATCATTTAGGTGATTAGGTTCACTTCTGTCTCAAGCTTTCCTCTCACAAGAGTCTTCTGAGCATTTTGCCCATCCACAACTTTCTGGATATTTCCATTGTACTGAGGCATTGACCTATCAAGGTGAGTCACACCTGATGGAACTGGTTTTGACACTGATGGTTATTACCCTCACTACCATTCAGGCTCAGCAATTACGGGATAATTTGTCTTCTGAGATCCCAAGTCTTGCAATAGAATGAAAGATCTTCCATCAAGCACTACAAATCCTCTTTGGAAGTTTTGGTTCATCATATCTACTCCACCTCTAACAACATTTTAAATCCAAGGAGCTTTATGCTGAGAAGATCCTTGTCACTACTTCCTTCTCTTGTGAAATGGGAAGCGCCCTGTTGTTCTGGGCAGTGCTTCTGTGTATTACATCTTCACAAGCTCTGAATGCATGATTGCTCTTTATTGCTACTGAACAACCTTTGAGTAAACATGAATCACTCTTTATGGCACCAAATTTGAAATGTTTCCTTACCAGCCATGTCGATTATCTGCCCAGGTAGGAATTTGATAATGATCTGTAGTACACACAACATTTTAAAATAGAACAAATTTCTTTTCTACACACTGCTACTGTGGTGGGAAAAAAGAAAAATCTCTCCCTGTCTGGTATGGATTCCAAGTGTAACAAATTATACATGTTTTTGAACTAGTTGTAAGACTTTCGATGAGTTTAATTCTTTCTTATATCTGTAAATGAAATTGTACTTTCCTTCTGCTGCAAGGCAGAAAGCAGTGATTATTTTGGGATTATGTCTGGATTACCTACAGCTGCTTATATTTTTCTCCATTAAAACTAGTGACCCAAGAAGTCAAGGAATATCATCACAGATGTTGCTGGAAGTTTGTTTGGCCAAAGAAGCCCCAGCGCAGTAGGTGGCAAAGATGGGTGGATGCGAGGCTACACATTGAATGGCTGCTGTCTTCAGCAGGGAGGTGTTTCCCCAGGGTGCAGGGACTTCCTTGAGGCAGAGGTGGTGATCTCCAAAGAGGGTCATTATCAAAACGCCAGCAGGGATTTGCAAACTGATCTACTGGGCTGTTGAATGCCTTCTCCTTTGCTACTGATGTAACTTGCCAAGGCAGCAGTGGTGTCTGTTCCAAATACCCAGTGATAGCCCAGCAGTAAGAGCATGTCCATGTACATGCTTCTACTCCTTTGTGTCCCCAGGAGGCTGATTTTCAATGCATGCCTTCGTTTGTACCTTGTAGGAGCAGAGTGTCTGCAGAGAGCCATTCTGGTGAAGCAAAAGGGAGCCCTGGAGGAAAACTGGAGCTGCATGTGTTACCCTTACCTTTCAGCATGAAAGAATCTGGCTAGAATCGTGAAAATAAAATATTGTAGGACTGAGAAAGTCCTGCTGAAGACTGCATAGAGGGAATGCAGTCTCTCTTCCTAGGGGAATGAAGCCAAGATGAGTGGACCCCAGAAGACTCAGCTGGCAAACCTGAATTAGCTTCTGAAAAGTGTGGCTGACTCCCATCTGTTGTCCATATTTCAGGGTAAGGGATATTGCTTCCTGGAAATGGTGTATCAGACAGGGTGTTGAAGAAGCCCAGTGACCCAGACCCTTTAGCCACACTACTTTGTGTCCGAGCCAGCTGCCATCTTCACTACTCGTGACCCGTTGTCCTGCACGAGAGAATCAGAGTCACCAAGCTCTACCTCTGCTGCACGTTCCCTCATGGAGGATCACTCAGCCAGATCCACAGCTCAACAGACACTGCTCTCTGTCCAGTCCTGCTGCAATGGGACCGAGTGTGGAAATGGCCAGATGAAAATTCCCACCCACTGGCACAGCTAAGCTAACACACATCTGGAAGCTGGGTGAACAGTCCAGGCTGGAACAGCAGCAAAGCTATAGAACTGATTTCTCCATCTGCTTTGTCCTGAGGGGCAATTAATACGTGGGCAATCAAGATGGAGTCTCTTTGATGTCCCCCCGCTCTCCCCAGGTGAAATCTTCGATTTCCTCATTCCAGCCCTAACAATATAACCATTATCACAGCCACCTGACTCCCCGGCTCTCTGTCCCCACCCCTTTCTTGATCTCTCCTGCCTGTTCCTGGAAATCGGAGGCAGAAGCAGCCACCTCAGACCAGTTTTTTATCCGGCAGCTGCTGCTCCCCAGCCAACAGAGATGCCAGGGTTGGGGCTGGTCCCCTGTGAGCCCAAGGCAGCACCCCCCTCGGCACAGCTCGGTGGACACAGGTGCTCCCTGCTGCCTGCCTGCAGCTGTGCGAGAGCTGGTGATAGGACAACCTTGCTTATGTTTAGCTTGATTTTTGACACTGCCTCATGTAGTTCTCCAAATGCCCCTCCAGGCACTCCCACCCCAGTGGTTTCATGTTGCTTCTGCTTCTTGGCTCTGCTCTGCTGATGGTGATCTCTTCTCCTCTGGAATACAAGCCAAAACTTATACCCTTGGAAAGGGAATCCAAATGGAATTAGGCCCTTAAGAAGAAAAGTTAATCTATAAATCCCAATTATTTTATGGGCAAGGCCAGATTTCATAGCCAAATGGCCCAAGGGAACACCTCCCACCACACCCTTCTCAAAAGGAGGAACAGAAGGCATCACCCCCACTTTCTAGTCTCCCTTTTATTTGTTCCAATGCATTCAATTCATTCTTCTGCTTGAGAGGTTTTATGTCTTCTCTCACAAGATCTCAAGCTAGCAGTGACGCAGTGGTCTGGAAATGGTCTGAAAGCTCTGGAATGGTCCAGGAGGCAAAGAACCTAAATTTTGTTCAAGGTGTAACTTGATAAATTCAAGTGAAGCATTAGGTAACAAGATACCCTTTGGTGTTGTCTTGGTTTTTATAATGAAGTAATCTGAGGTTTGTCGGTTTGTCTTCTGTAGGACTTGGAATATCTGGATTCATATCTTAATTATTTTTCTTTTTTTTTTTTTTTTTGTTTCATCCTTTCTTTTAAGCAGAAAAGGCTGGCCAACAAAACATGAATCTTAGTCAAGCCATGTGACCACTTCTAGTGATACTGAGAAGAGTGAGATTTCTTCATTATAGTCATTGTCCCATTCTGTCATTTCTTAACTCTGTATCAAGATTTCAGTTGCTTCAGATACATCTCACGTACCAACAAGTGTATACTCCTGGGTAAATTTTGGGGTTGGGAGGGCATTTTCATCAAGTAAGACACACAGGTTGCTTTTTTAGAGGAAGAATCTTCCCCTGTATCTTGAAAAATGGTCTGCTTCAAGGGGTCTAGGGCTTTTTGTCTTTCATATCCGTTGCCAGTAAAGAATCTCAAAGTATTTGCTCCTGGTATGAGAATGTGGATATTTATCAGCTGAGGCAATTGATCTTTCCTGCTAAGGACTTAATAAGATGTTGGTGGTATTTCATGGGAGGACAGGTCTGTGAGGATGATTTAGGTACATACAGAAACACATAAGAAAGGAAAACCAGCAATTTGTAAAGAAACCAATACTAACTAATCACAGGATTTCAGAAGTGTTTCAAAAAGGGGGAAAAGGAAACAATAAAAGTACGGTTGAAAACAAGGGAAGGAGAGGGAGCTGAATGGAAAGAACAGTAGTGAATGAACTCAAAAGGAGAAGAAAACTTGCCCTCCTTCTCTGCGAGCTGCACCTGGATATGGTGGGAAGTCAGTGTTGTCACCCCATACAACCCTCTGCCACTGCCCTTCTTTTTTCCCTAACCACTTTTGCCTCCTCAGGTTGTAACACCATGTCACCACATCACTGTACCTGCTGGGGCAGTGTTGCTGCTCCCTCTTAATTCTCTCTCACTCTCTGACATTCCAATGCCCAGTACTGATGGCCCATAACAGCACCTGCTACAACTGTTCTGCTTCTGTGTGTAGAAAAGTGTCACCCCTTTCACATTTTCATCCCCTGAATTCACTCCTGTCACGCTTTGCCATCCTTACTAACTGGGCATGCTCATGGGCTGAAAAATGGGGTGAACACCTTTCTTGTGGGATACAGAAACAATTGTTCAGTGGGGTAAGGGAAGTTACAAAAAGCATCTGGAGTTGTCTACAGCTGGAAAATTAGAGAAACTTTGTAAGGTTGCATATAGAAAGGCAGCAAGTCAGGTCAAACAAGGAACAGCTAGCAAAAGGAATCAAAACGAACATAGCTCTCTTGAAATGCATCAGGCACCTGCCAGATGTTCTGAAGGGCAAAACAGTGATCAAGCTGTGCAGGGAGCGCACAGCAGAGATAAGGCCATGACAGACACCTCTGCAGCGTGTGTGAAGCGTTGAGTGATGAGATCAGGGTGGCAGAACCCATTCTTCAGCAGGGTGGGGTTTGCCAGCCAACATGTCTGAAACTGAAGCGGCTGCGGAATAGGCTGTTCAACACACTGACAAAGCAAACAGTAACAACTTGCTGGGAGCAATGGCATTTGTCCAAGAGTCTTAAAGGATCTCCGGGATGAAGTAGCTGAAACTGCTCCGAGCAGTGCGTGACCCCACGTCTACCCCAGCGCAGTACCTCAGGAGGGGAAAGGGCTGAATGTGATGCCCCGATTTGGCCAGGGGCAGATGGTGGAAGAGTTTCTGGGACTTGTTTGGGCTTCAGATGAAGATAACATGAATAAAAAGATGTGAGATTAGTACAGCTAGAGACTAAGAGGGTCTGGAGCAGCCTGTCACACCACTCCATGGTGCTTACCTCCCCAGCAGGCTGTGAAATCCATACTGTCCTCTGCCAACCCGACAGTATGTGCTCTCTGGTCCACCTCCTGAAGGTTTGGATGTGTGCTTGGTTGAATGCTACCTGGTGGTACCGGAGCCAGCCAGGACTTGTGGAGTGGTTGGCTCTTGCTGCAGGACATGAGGGATGTGGTGGTCCAGGTGCTTTGACCCAGCTCCTGGTGAAGGTGACAGCAGCAGTGACAGAGGGGTGTGTTCGTGTCAGCACCAGAAGTGAAGCTGCTGGTGCTGACCCTCTCCTTCCTCCTCTCCTGATTCATGAAAAGGAGCTCCCAATGCTGCAACTTCCTGAGGACATGAGTGGGGATGCTCCTTGTTCCTCTGCTGTCTCTCTTCACCAGGGGCTGCTGCCAACTGCTGCTGGTCCTGGAGCCTGAAATCAACCCTGTCCACTCCAGATGGGCTTTTTGAACTTCTCAGTTAATTTTTCATCCGGGGGAATATCTGTCATTTTTCAGCATCAGCTCATCACTCATTGAAGGAGGTGCATGGAAACCCACCTGGGTGTGCTGGGAGAAGCGGAATTTTCAACTGACCTGGGAGGAGGAACGTGTTTTTGCAGTGGATAGGAGCTGGACAGACCTAGTGTGAAACATCACAGGGAAGCATGAGTCCCATGCTTTTGTCTGGGACACAGTTTAGGGGTGGTTATAATAGAGCTGGAGGCCTTGAGAAAAGAAAAGACCAGTCCTTTTCTCTTTTCTTCCTTCTCTTTTTGTTCTTTTTTTTTTGTGTGTGTGGTTTTTGTTTGTTTGTGGGTTTTTTGAGAGGTGGAGAATGTGGAATGTTACAGGCACTTTGCTGTCTCCATTGTGCTTTATCATTGCTCATGTTACTGAAGTGCAGGTGAAGGACACGTAGGAGAAAGTGTTCGGTGCAGAAGGTTGGTGTCACTAGGAGAATCAAACATGCAGCACTAGTGATGACGTGTCTTTGGTCAGCGTTTTGTACTCTTCAGGGACCTGTATCCTTGTAACCCTTCAGGAACCTGTATCCTTGTAACCCTTCAGACCCAATAAAGGGCTCTTTGCAGTCTGATCTGTGATGAATTACATGTGGGGTGAGCACAGTTCTCAGGCCTTCTGACATTTTCAGAGATGTCAAAGAATCAGAGAATGGTTTGGGCTGCCAGGGACGTTAAAGATCGTCTAGTTCCAAGCCATTGGGCAGGGACACCTTTCACTAGACCAGGTTGCTCAGAGCTCCATCCAGTGTTCTCACACACCTCTAGAGTGACATCTCTATGGCTTAAAAAACAATCCTTGGTAAGTATTTCCTGTGATGCACTTACACTGAATTCCGCTGGTGACGGCCGGCACACTGAGCTGGAGGGTTGGGAGTGGCCTCTCCTGCTCTGTGTCTGCCATGCTCCACAAAAGGGCTTTGGCTGAACACGGTGCCTGTGCTGCTGTACCTGTGCTGGAGAAACAATGCCCACAGTTGCTTTGGAGGCACTGCAGAATGTGTGATTGTGATATAATGTGAGGTTGAGGTAAACACAGTTTGTTTAAATGCTTTACCTCTACTCAGTGCATGCTCTCTTGGAGGCAGCTGAGCTTCAGCTGTGTTCATAAAGTGCTTCTAAACCAATGTAGTTAGACTGCTGAATCTATTTTGCTAACTTAAACTGAATGAGCAGAGGCGTAATCAAACAAGGGGAACCTATGGGGAAAAGATCATCTTGAGCTTGGCTTTATTCTTTGAAAAATATCTGCTCTTTCAACACCACCTTAGAAGTTCTGGCTTGTCCATATCCACAAAACAATGCAGCCACAGCCTCCAAGTAATCTTTGTTGGCTGAAGTGCAAAGAACTTAATCTTATGTTTTGCAGGTTGACAAAACATGTATAGAATATTGTGTCTTATATCCAACAATCCTCCTAAAGGGTTAGTTTTAAACACCTACATTTAGTATTTATTTGCACCGACACAGTGTGCCTTACAATGGGCTGGTGTGCCCAGCAGCTAATCAGATGATGACCAAATTCCTGCTCCTTGATCCATGTGGCCAGGCAGTGATGCCATGTGGCACTTGGCCACGGCACATTTGACCTTGGAAGGCAGCATGGCTGTCTCCCAGAGAAGCAGAACGCCTAATATTATTTATCCCTGTCTTCTTAATGCAGTCAAGTTTATATTTGATGCACTCTTAGTCTCAGTGACATTTTCTGTAATAAGTGTTTTATATTTAAAATGGAACAAACATTGCTGTTAAGCACAAGGTCACCTTGTTTATCAGTGAGTATTACTTTTTTCTGCTTTAGAGTATCTGCTTCACTTGTTTTTGTGGATTAAATCCAGCTTCAGACCTTCAGGGACACAGTAATTGTAGACTCTAGTGGGGAATATCAGAGAGCAGGTAGTAAAATAAAATCAAATGCCACGGTATATTTCTCCTTATGGGGAATACGGCCACTCCTAATGCATTTCTTCCATATCTCCATTATTTTTTCCTTCCTTCCAAGTGAGTTGATGGGCCAAAAAGGTAGACAAACTGCCAGCTCTCATTTCCTGTGTAACACAGGCCTTGGAATTTTACCCAGTGTCTCTTTTCACTGATGTCATTAATTTTCTTCTTTTTTTAATTACTATGAAAGGACAGCTTGAAAAAATGAACCTGACCTTTATTTGAATACCTTCAAAGACAGTCTACCCCTTTGACTGATAGCTAGGACAGTCATCCTCACTGCTGAGGATGCGATGTCTTATTCTAGTCTGAAGGGGCCTAAATACAACTTGCAGCAGTTGATTGTCCGCGAGCCTTTCTCTGCAGGTGATGGTGCCACCAGTACTCTGTATTTTCTGTGGTGTGACTAAGAGATACTGGTTTAGCGAGACCAGAGTAATGCCTCAGAGTGTCCCCTGTCAGGTGTTTTCTGACCCTCCTAATTGCTCCTGTCATTTTGCTCTGGACCCTCTCCAGGCTTTCAGGATAATGAAGAGCTGTGTGGGCGGCTGCTCTGTGGGTGCTGCAACTTCAGGCTTTGCTGGGCTTTCAAATCCACATCGTCAGTCACAGGTGACTGTGACTTCTCCAGGGGCTGCCAGTGAAGCTCCTGCTCTTGGCAGCTTGTCCTTCCTCACTGTCTGCACAGGAGCCAGCGGTCACACACCCATCTGGGCTTATCTGGGGGTGTCCGAGGCCAGTGGGCCACTCACAAAGCTTCCGTGAGTCCTGAGCCAGAACAGCAGCATCAAAAGAGGAAAGGATTTAAGCATGAACTGCTTCCAGCAGCAGTTACACTCTGCCCCTGGTCACTCTCAGGTGTTCCCTCAGGTTACACAATTCAGAGGGATTCATGGATCAACAGCATTGAGGGAGCATGGTGGTCCAGGACCTGAAGAGACTCCACTAACGCTGCTGAGCATCCTGTCTTGGCTGAGTGTGTTCACCTGGCTGGGTGACTTGTGCTCACCTGAAGGACTCCCTCTCCTTTAGCTACTGACCTTGACATTTGCAAATATTATCAACAATGTTTTTACAGTTGTATCTCCTGGTGCAATTATTAAAAAGCACAGTCCTTACAGAGAGACACACATTTTCAGCAGTGATTGCTGCTTCTTTTTGGACAGTTTTGACTGTTAGCTAGTAATTAATCCATGCAAATTGTGATGTATACAGACATACATTCTTTTTTCTTCAGAATTTACAAATTTCTTGATTTATTAAATTTACACCAGTGCTTTCATCAACCAAACGTATTATTTTGTCAAAGAATGAAGTCAGGTTTGTTTCTCACAACTTTTTTTTTAAACACTAACTTATTAAAATTATTTTGTTAGACCATCTGTTAGCTAACTTGTAATAACTTGACACTCTCTTACCTGTGATTATTAGTGCAGAACCATCTAACACTCAGGTGTCATCTCGCTTTCTCTCTCTGGACACTGGCACATGTTTTTCCAAGACCTTGGGATTTCTCTAGTATACCAGGATTTTTAAATACCTAACTCCATTGAGCCAGGTGCCTCCTCAGTCAAATTTTTTACAATTATGAGATGCAAATTTGCTTGGCTACTGATCTGAAAATACTTATGCTTAATAGACACTGTTAAAACTTTCCTTAGTTTGCAGAAAGATGAGGAAGTTTTTTACTATCCTCATGTAGTGTGAGTACATAAATCCATTTCTTTCTGTATGCAAACAAGTAACTTTTGTGTGTCAAGAAGCCTCCATCAAAAGTCTTCACTATCAACAGTTTTACCTATATCCACCCAGTAAGAGCCTAGACTGTGACTACTATTTCTTAGTTTTCAATGTATTTTGAAAAAAACCTGCCTCCAAGTGCCGTTAGCACTTGCAGCAATCCAGTTTTTCCAGATTATTTTGAACACTCCTTATCACCTTGTATGCTCCATAAATTCTCACTTTTATTGTGTGCCATATACCTCCTTTCCATACACCCCTTCCTTCTGGTTTTTCTTTTTTTTTTTTTTCCCCCTGTTGGTTTTATACAAGGTTTCTAAGTGTTAACCTTCAAATTCCCTGTTAGGCCAGAAAAGCGTTTAATCATGTCTGTCTTCTTTTTCACAAATACAGAGCCACAGATCTTCATCTTGTAAACTCCCAGCAGTGAAACGTCTATAAATAAAAATTTTATTGCAGCTTTCTCCTGGAGAGTCCTATTTTTCTGATTGCTTGATTTGCTCTCAGTTTAACCCATAACTTCCCCTGCTTGAGGATTTACCATTTTGAAGTACTGATTTTTGCCTACATATATGCTCAGCTTCACACATAAAATGCATAAATACATAAAGATCTTGGTTAATGCCTTGTAGACATTGACCAAGTGTACTTATATACAGGTGCACATCTACATCCACATACATGTTGTGTGTCTACTTACATGCACATCATATGTGCAGTCATACAAACACATCTACATGCGATGTAATCTTCTCTGGAACCAGAGAAGAGGCATTTCCAAAAGTGTGTGCCTGTTGCCTGTAACACAGCAATGCAGCATGGAGCTGAGGCTGTCCAGGCTGCCCTCCCTGGACAAAGTTGTGTTTTCCTGTGAGTCCATCCCTGAATGGTCATTCAGCTTCTCCACCAAGGGCAGACCTCCCCCTCCCATACCAACCAAGGGCTCTGTTAATATTTGGGCAGGGCTGGCTCTTCTGAGCAGGATATGTCAAGGGATAGGAGGCAAAGGACTGCAGGTGAGTGGCACAAAGGTGTCCTCTATTCTGAAGCCCTTAGAAATTGCCGAGGCTTTGGTTTACCTGAAAAGGAGAGAAAAAAAAGAAGTAATATGCAGCAAGACCAAAGCAATGCAAAACATCACCTCATGCTGCCTTCAGAAATGAGTCTCCAGCTCATCCACTCCCTGCCTCTCCCTGCAGGATCCTGGGATATCCTGACCTCCATCTCTCCTAAGCAGCGGTGCAGGGGAGAGGCAGATGCTCTTCTCTGCATCCCGACCACAAGGGAAGTGGCTCAGCATTTTAAACTCCCACCTGCTCTACTCCTGAGCACAATGAAGAGGTCAATGAGAAGATGACAGCAGCAACGACATCCCCCACCTGTCCTTGAGATCTCCCTTGCTCTGCAGAGGAAGAGAAGGATCAGTGATGTTGTGTTGCCTGGAGCAGCTGAGTAGCCAGCAAGTTGTCACAGCTGAACAACCGCGCTCCCCAGCAGCTGACTGTGTGCGTGCTCTTGCCAGGCACACACGTGTGACAGGAAACAAGTGAGCCAAAGCCACACAGGCTCAGGGCCAGTTATACTGGCTGCACTGATGTCTCATAACTCGTTAAACTGCAGGTATGGCTTTCTTTTCCCTGCTGGGTCAGGAGGAGACGCAGGAGCAACCTCGCATCAGCAAGGAGAGTGCGAACCCCAACAGCACCAACAGGGGGAAGCATTTTTTGTTACAGTTCTTTGGTAGCATCAGTCTCCAGCTGAACATTGGGTCCAGCTGTGTGTCTAACTCCTTGGGGCATGGCTGTTCTCTAGCACCTGTCCACTGGGGTCCAGCCCACTTGCTACAGCCTTTTGTTCTGTTGCTTCACCTTCAGTCATAAAATCTCTTTTCCCCTGAAGGAAATGAGATGTTTGCTCCCTCAAAATCTCAGGGAGTCAAATAAAAGCTGAAGAAGTGAAAGGGAAGAGGAGGACAGAGAGAATGGGTATGAGAGGACACCAGAAAGAAAGCATGGGGGACCAGGAAGATGTGGAGTGACTCAGAGGTTTTGATCCCTGTGGTGGGTAGATGAGGTGTGAGGAGGTCTGGGCAGGATGAAGAACTCGTCCCTCTGCCCCTGACACCTACCTGGTGCCTTGAGATGGGCACTCACAGACATGGGCTCTGCCAGGGCAGCTATAGGTGGCTGGTGCCTGCGTTGGGACTGAGCTGATGCTGAGGCAGGAGGTGATGCTGGAGGTGCCATCTCAGCTTTGCCAGTGGCTGGAGAAATGTGTTTTTGGGAGAGGAATTTCTGTGTTGTGGCAGGCCAGACTAGGCATCACATCTCCCTCAAATGATGCCACTGCTGGAATGACATCAACTCTTGGAAACTCTGAAGGGAATTGATTTATTGATAGCACAGTACAAAAGTCTGTCCACAAGGGAAAGAAGATGAGCAGCCTGTGATGATGAGTGTTGGGAGCAGTGGGATTAGGGTGCAGGGCAGTTTCAGTGCCTGAGGACAGGGGACTCTTGTTGTCCCCAGGCACTTCCTTTCCTCACTGGCCATACTCAGCTGGGTGATTGCTGGGCCTGGTGCAGTGGGGTGGTCACACAAACAAATGTTACATCTCTTGTCTCCCAGGCTCAGTCCTTGCAGCCAAGTGTTGGGTCCCCACTTCCCAGCAGCTTTGATACATCCACATGGACTTTTGGCCACCTGGTCACCTGTAGTCAGCAATGTTTCCTCCTTAACTGCTGCAGCAGGGTTCTCTGAACAGCAGGGCGATGCTGACCCTGCTGGAGAGCCACAGAGTGACCATGAGCCAGGATGTGCAGCAGGGGCCCTCACCAGCCCGCTGGAAGCGGTGTGTGGGGATCTCAGGGTCCACCTCCTCCCCGTCCTAGACCGTCCACAGCAGGGATTCTGTGGGTGGGATGGATCCTGACTGCCAGTGGATCCCTCTCACCCTGAACCATTTTCCTCTCTGGAAGAGCATTCACCTTTAGGAGGACCCTATTTTCATTGAGTGACCTTCACTGAAGGGGTGGGGGTGCAGGAGAAGCCCCACACTGGCACCAGAGCTGCTTCACTTTCACTCTGACAAGGCTAAAAGGAAAAAAAAAACCCTACATTTAAACCCATTAACTCTTCCTGTACCAAGCTTGGGAGCCTGAAGGCAGCCAGGAAATGAGGCACAACCTCTGGGATCAAGGAGCCCTTCCCAGCCTGCAGCCTCTGAAAGCATCACCTGTCTGCATACTTGCTTTTTAGACTACTTCATCTTTGTGAAAGACTTGGAGGCTGAAGATGGTTTCTTTCTTTTTCTTTCCTTTTTTTTTAAAGCTGTTAGGTTTTTTGTTTATTTTTTGGTGTGTGTGTTTGTTTGTTTGTGATTTTGTTCTTGTTTTCCCTGTGCGAAACCATCGTCAACTGGGAAGAAGACAGTTGCTCTGCAGTGGCATGAGCCACCTCCAGCTCCCTTTAGCCCAGTGGGCATGTAGGGCCACCAGCAGCTGCCAATTCAACCCTGGCTTTGCAGGAAGAAATATCACTGGGGGAAAAAAAGCTGCGAGAAAGGAAACCTATGAGCTCTGATGGTATTTAACTACTGCCTTTTCCCTGTCTTTCAAACACACGGAGAGAAGCTGGCTGCTTCTCTGCTGCTCTTTTTCCTCTCCTCACAGTAACAGAACTCACACTTGCTGGGGCCAGCTAAAATCATGGATACACACCTGCAAGAAACCATGATAACCCCCAGCCACAGCTCTCTCTCAGTACAACCTCCTGACACCCAGCTTGTGCTGGCCAGGCACGGGCTCTGGACACAGACTTACCTTTTGCATTCCGGTCCCATCCTCACTCACCACTTCAGTCCTTCTTGGAAAAGTCTCACAAGGAATATTAACTCTTCCTGCAGAAGCTATGTTTAGGAGCCCTGAGCTGTCAGACATGGCCAAGCTGTTCTGCCTGGTGTGCCCGCTGCTTCTCCAGGGTAATATCACACCAACCAGCACACCCTGTGAGTCCCTGCCAGTCTGAGATGCACTCATCTGTGCTCGCCTGGCCCTACACGTTATTGTCCAGCATTATCCATGCTCTCAGAGAGCACCCACATATTCCAACAAAGCAGAGCTTTACCATGAAGGCATCGAGTTCAAGAGAGCCATTCAGTGGTGCTACAGCTGCTGGGAGAGTGCTGTGTATCTGTTTTCCTACTCAGGGAGATGAAAACCTGTTAAATGACTATGTGATGACAGATAAGGAGGTATCAATCAGCAGAGGCCTAGACAGCAAGGGGAAAGAATACACTCATTGTGCTGAGAGAAACAGCAGCAGACAATAGCCTTAGCCAAAGGACAACCTAGCTCAGCTCAGAGAAGCAGGTGAGGCCAGAGTGGCAGATGCCGGTGCGCTGCAGGGAATCTCAAGTGATGCTGTGGAATCAGAGAAGTTATGCTGGGAGGAGACCTCCACAGGTCTCTGGTCCAACCTCAGTCAGGTCACCGTAATTTTGTCCAACCAAATCTGGAAACTCTCCAAGAGTGGAGATACTGCCACCTTTCTGGGGACCTGTTCCAGTGCTGCTTTTTTACCTTTCTGGTAAAAAAGTAATTCCTGAAGTTCAGCCCGAACCTACCAAGTTTCAGCTTGTTGCCACTGCCCCTTGTTACATCACTTGTTACTATTGAGAAGGTCTTGGCTCCTTTATCTTTGTAACCACCTTCCAGATATTGGTAGGAAACAATATAAGGTGTAAACTAGACATCATGCAACCAGGAACCTGGTTGCGTAACAGTCATCCCTGGTATTAAAAATTCTGCTGTTCAGGACTGGTAGAAAGGAAAAGAAAAACAGTTCATTAATCTCACATGTGTGATGTTACAGGTTGTTTAGGTGGAACCCAGAAAGTTAAAAGAGGCTTTTCTCTGGCGCAGCTCAGTGTCAGCCATGAACTGCTCAAGTTCATACATGGATATGTAGGGAGAGAGCAAATATTAAAAGAGATAAACCCCAGTAAGAACTCTGCTGCCATGGGGAAACTAACTTTAGAGTTATGGACCAGTGAATCATCTCTCATCATCATAATGGGCCTCAGGCCTATAATTCTCAGCATGACATGACAAATTCCTTCACAAAACCATCACTGAACCTACAAAAGATTCGTTGGTTGTAAATAGCAATTAAGTCATAGAGCAGGTGGCCATCAAAAATAAATTTGGAGTGCATGATCATAATTTCCTTACATATAAATTCAGTAGAATAGATAGGGAAGATAAATAAGAATAAGCCTGCACTGCATATGCATGCTTTGTTTCAAAAGAAATTGAACCCCAAAGAATATGAGACTCTTTAGTATGGACTGCACTGGTAAGGAAACTGTATGGGAAAGACGCCCAGAATTTCTGACAGAGATGTGCAGTGTCTCTGGAACATGCAAAGTAAAAAAGCAAAAGCCCTTCTGTAGCTACCTGGATAGCCCCAAAGTGAAGGGTAAGGAGAAAACTTTTCTTCAAATGTTTGTAGATATAATGTAGCATCAATGTGGAAAATGGATTTTTAAAAGAAGAGAGAGTTTTTCATATAAGTAAGTAACTGAACCAGGAAGGAGAAAGTGGCTATGCAAAGAAGATGGGGTCAAACCTAAAAATATTTGCTAAAATTAAATAAATATAAACCATATATTAATAATAGTCCTCAACCAGGAAAATGATAGTGAAAAGTGTAGCAGAGGACAGAAACATAATGAATATGAGGGTACAGGAACTGCCACACCTGATTTTAAGGCAAAACATACATTAATGTGATGAAACTAAGAAAACAAGCTAAGACCTGAATTTTGATGGATTTTTTAAAACCCTAGTAATTTTTATTCTTAAGAAAGCAACAAAGAGTTACAGAGTTTCACAAAATAACAGGCACTGTTCAGATAAACTTCACTGTATCTGTACTCACTCAGTTTTGGGAGTTGCAGGGCCATCAAAAAATTCCTTCCTTCAACCCAGACTTAGGATACATGTCAGTAGGTCACCTGCCCTTTCAACCCTTAAAAATTATCATCTGCCCCATGTTACTGTATAGCACCAATTGGGAATTTCCAGAGTCTTTCTCAAGGAAATGCCTTTATCCAGAAAACCTCTGGTTTTGGCAGCACACCCCAACTTCTTTCATTCCTTTGCCTTTTTACCTGTCTCCTCTTGTCTCTCCTCACAACACCTACAAAGAGGCAGGTCTCTCTATCCAAACTCATTATCTTTTCTGTTTCCTGTCTTCTCTTGTCTTGAGTATTTTTGCCCTGCTCTGACCTTTCTGATTTCCATGATGCCTTAATTTCATTTCCACTTTTCCAGTGAGAGGAAACACTGCAAAATACATCAGCTTGGAGTGTGTGGAGTATTGCTCTTGCCCCTCACAGGACTTGTGGACAGCACAAACAAGATTAAAGTCATGAAGATCCAGAGTGTGGGGGCTGGATTGGGAACAACCTCAGTGCTCTGCTGGAACTGGATCCCCTTTTCCAGTTCAGACCCTGCCAAAACAAAAGACTATTTTGAAAAACACCAAATGCTCAGTTTCTTCTAATCAAATTCCTCAAGCTGAAATTTAGCTAAAGTTTTATTGGCCAAATTACAAACTTAAACCAGGAGCTAGGAACTTGCTGAACCTAAACTGAAGCCTCTCACCTTTTAAACAAGCCAGCATTGTGCTCACCAAGATACACAGGGCAGGAAAATTCAGTTCCTTACAGCTCCTAAATCTTCTGCTGACTCTGCTAATGGGCAGGACCATCAACACTGAGCTAGCTTGGCATGAACCTTAGATTAATAAAACTGCATCTGACACCAGCCCACACCTCTCCACTCCTGGTAAGGGTGAGATGAAGTGAGAAGCAGCTCCCTGCTGACATTGGCCAGGTGGGTATGCAGAGGTGGAAGTGTGATCTCCCCTTCCCTGTACAGCTTTGCCTCTCCCATGTCAGGTTAACCAGACTAATCTGAAGATGGCTGTGGATTTTCAGCTTTCACTGGATGTGCTGAAGGTTATTTAATCAAATTTACAGTTTACAGAAATACACCTATATATTCACAGGAGCAATATGTCTCTCTGTGAATGAACACCCTCTGTCTCTCCAGCATGCTCTGTAGGAACACCAGGAGCAAAATGATCCAATCTCCTGGATGTCCTATGCACACCCTGGCTGATCCCAAGAGGCAGAGGTTGCAATATTCCTAACTCTGACCATCAACCATCATATTTCCAAAGGTTGCATCCCCCTGTAGTGTGACTCAGGCACCTCCTGTGCAGGGAAGAAGCAGGATCTGTTGCAATAAGGCTGGAACTGAAGTCATGCTATCTCCAGGAGCAGGGAGGGATAAGAACAAAATCCTCTGGAACTGACAGAAGGAGGCCAGGAGCAGAATAGCAGTGGTGCTGGTACACTGGAACTAAAGGTAAAATGAGCCAAATTCACACCTAACATAGGCCAAAATTTCAGGGCAGCCACAGCAGTTTACAGCAGCTAAGTGGCTGATCATGTGAGAGATTGTTCACAGGCTGAAATTTTTCATGGTTTCCTGCCAGCCTTGAACACAGACTTATTCTAAGACCTTATTATTTAAGCAACTTTTTTTCCACCCCCCCCAAATTATCCATAAAATTATGTGGCTCCATTTAGTACCCAGCATAGATACTGGCACCCAATTTTTGGACATGCATTTGCAGATACTGCAGTCTGCAGATACAGTTACATGCTCAGCATCTTTGAAAATCAGGTACATGGTAAGTGAAGAATGAGGCCCTGATGTAGAGACCTAGGAATTCTAGGTCTCTTAGGAATTCCTAGAGGCCTAGGAAGTCTAGGAATTCTGGCTGTATGTTTTCACATCTGTCAACTTTGCTGGGTAAAAGAAGGTGATAATATTGAGCAACTCATGTTATATGGAATGTTTTGAGGACAGGTGAGTTTTTGTAAGCAGCTTGAAAGGATGGCCAGTTTGTTTTTGTGCAGTGGCTTAAGCCTCAGGATGAAGGATCAGAGCGTTTGGTTCTAACTGCTCCTGGCCCAGCTTAGGTTCCCTGTGTTCATTTCCTTCAGCTCCCTCTTCATAAACCTGGGATGCTACTTGCATTTTCTGCAGCATATCTGTGCAGAGAAGTTTATTTTCATGTCTAAAGCATTATGAGACTTCCCAGAAAGGATCTCTAGGGGCAGAAAACAGAGCAGCATTAAGAAAAAAAAAAAAAAGTGCTTCTCCTGTTCCCGGGACCATTCCACAGTCCTCACAGCTCAGACAGTATGCTCCTGAGGGTGTGTGTCTGGAGACTAAAAACATCCTCATATGGTTAAAAATCTCACAGGCACCACTTAAGCTGCAAGTGTAGACAAGGCAGAGCTGCACTCAGGGTGGTTTTGGTCACCACCCAATTCATGCCTTTGATTACCAAGCTCTCAGCCCAGGTTCATCAGCAGCCTCTCTGGGTAAGAGAGGGCTCCTTCTTGCATGGCCACCTCATCCCAGGTCTGCACCAAGATTGAGGATGGCAAGTGTGGCATGTATCCATCTGCTTGAGCTAGTTTTCACCTGACCAGCCCAGGTGAGAAGGACAGTGGTCCAGGCCAGCAAATATCCTGGCTCCCAGAGAGGTTCTCCTGCCTGAGACAGAGAGATGAAAGCCAGACCTCAGTCCTGAGCTCACACTTCTGGCTACAAGCTTAAAAAAGAAAGGGGGTGAGTCAGCACCCTGTGGCTGTGCAGTGGCTGGAAACTGTCCTAAGCTGACAAATAAATTTATGGCCATTTCAGAGGAATCTCACCCACCACCACATCCATGGCATTTCAGACTAGCACCACTGATAATGGGGTCAATTAGTGTAATGAGACAGACACTGCTGGTAACCTGCCTGTTTTCTCTCATCTGTTACCTCAGCAAGCCCATTCTGGTTTAAGTTAGTGTATTTATTAAAAAATAAACCAAATCCTAGCCACTTTTCTGCTGTGTAAAAAAAGAAAAGTTTCTCTGCTCCAGCCCATTTAACTGAAGCAAACATTACCCATACTGTTACTGAATGGGTTGCTGAATTACTTTTCTTTTATGAGAAAGAATATTATTTCTTTGACATCTTGTTTTCAATTGCTTACAATTAGAATTTGCAATTTACAACTGCAAAAGTGATTTGGTAAGGCATTCTAAAAATGACTTCAAATATTCTTTAATAGCTTTAATGAATTTTCAGATAAAACACAGAAAGTTGTTACCTTAAAATACAAAAAGTCGATTGAGTCTCTAAAATTGTTTGCTACTTGGTTACTTCTAACAAATAGCAAGTTTGTTTGCTTTGGTTTGGTTTGAATGCTCCCATGAGCTCAGCTTTAGGCTTGCACTCAACTAGGTGTGCTTGCCTGAGTCAGGGTCCTAAATGATGGTCTGTGCCTGCGCAGTAATTCCCGAGTTTTCACTGGAGTTCTAATTAATTCACATAATTTTGGGGCGTCCTTTTCTTTTGCCGCGTCTCAGAGCAGGTTAGCAGTCCCTAGGTCTGCCAGGCAGGAGGGCATCTACTTGTGCTCCAAGAACTCGGCTTTCCAGACAAAATGAAGGTGTTTCAGATCTATTTGAGCTAAGTACATTAACTGCTCTTGCCTCTCTCAGGCACATGGTACAGGAGCAGCAGCCTACCTTCAAGGATGTGAAAATGCTGATTTCAAGTAAGATCCTCATTGCTTTCTTCAAGATGCTGTATTAAACCAGGAACAGAAACATAAACAGAAAGCATGTGGTATTAGTAAGCAGTGGATGAAGTTTTAACAAATTAATGCAGGAAAAAACCGATGCAGATGTTTCAAATGCAGCTGGAGAGAAGCCAATTTTGTACGTCCAAAGGAGAGTTGGAAGCAACAATCTTTACACCTGAATTCCCAAATCTTCATCTCAAGAGCCCTGAAGGGAGCATGGCAGAGGGGAAGCAAGTTGTTCAGACTCTGCGCTTGAAAGTAGAGACCAAAGTCTTTCGAGTCTGCTCCCGAGATTCGCTCATGCCCGTCAGCAGCACGGGCTCCGTCCTGTGCTCCACCTGGTAGAAGGGACAATTCCTCAGGTGCTCCGACATGCTCGGGCTGCTGCTGCACTGCCAGTTGTGAACTCTGGAGAACAGGCTGCTGAACTGCCAGATCTAATGCAAGAGAGGGGAAAGGAATTGGGGAGAGGAAATGAGGATTTAAAATACCTGTCTGTGCTTACAGTGGGTGTGCATTACTCACCCTGGACACTCTAATGAACATCTGATTGTGCAGGCCTGGCATAGCAAGTGAAAATGGGGTCTGTATTGTTATGTACCTCGTACTTGCTGGTTTTGCTGCTTTAGTTATCGCCTGCCATTTTTAATGGGGAAGTATCCTACAGTTCGGCGTCAATCCAGAGCAGGGTATGAGGAAATTCAGGATACCTGACCACTGCACCTGTACAGAAAACTCCATCACATGTGCAGTGTGATCCCAGGTGTCTGTAAAGCAAGGGGACCACAGCATGCCTTTGTATCTCAAAGACACATATCTCAAAGAAACATGACTTCATAAGGACCTTCCAAAGCATCTATTGGCACCTACAAAGCAATTAACATTACAACACTGCTGTTATTCACCCCACCCCAGAAAAGTCTGGGAAATCTAAGGTTGAAGTTATTCCTAGAGGACGTATAAGCTCATAGAAAATAGACATGTGCTGTTAAACTTCTCCGATTCTGTTTGCAGTGATATCATGCACCATTTAATAATATATTAGCATGTAGTGATATGACTGTGATTAAGTGACTTTAATATTTGCTGTATACCATTAAATCAAGTTAATTTTTAGTCAGAGTAGATTTCTTCTCCCTAAAAATGTTTCTTCCTTGCTTAAGATTGCCTGACCCTCTCCTAGTCCTAAGTGATCATAGCTATTACACACAGTAGTACAGAAATTTGGAATAATTACGAACAATGTTTTCAAGCAGAGTCTCTGCATTGGAAACAAGATCCCTGTGTGGCCAGTACAGAGAGCTAAAATGAAAAGGGTTAGACAGTCCTTAAATTCAATGCTGCTGGTTTGAAACTGAGCTACAATAACTGAAGTTAGTTGTTGTATGATTGGGAACTGGAATATCTTCCTTTTACTGATGGAAGCCACATCCTCCAGTAAATTATTTCAGTGGCTAATTCCTGATTTGGATTGGGCTAATTCAACTTGCAGCCACCAGACTTTGTTACGCAGATTTTGAATTCACCACGTTTCATGTCTTTTTTTAACAGAGAGTGCTTTATCTTAATAAGGAGTCATTAATTGATAAGCTTCTATTTGATAGGAATCAATAGGTAGATATCTTCACGGCTCTGCTTGGAAGCCAGATCCTTACATAATCTCTGGGAGTTTTTCCTGGATCTCTAAATTATTTGTTTCTAGGTCTTTGTCTTGTCATCTTGGTTAGGCTGAAGTCTCATGCTACTCTTCTGAACAGTTTTATATAACAGTGGACTTGTCACTGTTAGGTTAATCATTGGACTTGATGATCTTAAAAGTCTTTTCCAACTTAAATGATTCTATGACTCTATGATTCAGTGTTAGAGCAGCTGCAGGGCTATCACCCAAAGAAATCCCTGTAAAAACTAATGTTCAACTAGGACTTAGACTAAGTTGTGTCTACATATTTCTTTCTAAACAACCTAAACAGCCTATAAGAGTGGTAGTGTTCCAGCACAAACAGTGGGAGACCAGCTTTGCAGAAGGTAGTTTTCTATCCCTAAACTGCTTCCTCACTCATAGTAATCCTATGAAAACTAATTATGAAAGCCCTTGGAGACTGATGTGAATGCCTGAGCACCTTTCACAGACATTTTTCTTTGATCTTTACCTTTTTGGCATTCTAAAGCATTTTGACATACCCTAGATTGCCTTGTAAATAACAACAAAAACAACAAAAAAGTATGAATTTCAAGTTCTTCAAAAATCCATGCGTAATGCTTAAATATCAGGAATTCTTAGTTCTCAGTGCCTAGAAATGGTGCACATGCAAATGGGTTACCCAAGATGAGCTTGGGTGGGGACTTTCAGCTAGTCAGAAAATGTCTAGTTACACCTTCATCCTTTTGCTAGATGTACTGCACTCTATGGCCCTGGCCCCTGACAACAAAGCCCTCTGCAAATTCACAACCTCATGAACCTCCCCCATATAAATGTCTGCATGTTTATATGCAGCTTTTCTCACCATTCTTGTGTTTTATCTGAAGAGAACTCATGACTCTTTTTCCCAGTGTCACAGTCACTTGCCTTTTTGCGAGCTTTCCACGAAGTACCACCGTGGGAATATCTTTTTTTCTCCCAGACCAGCAGGACCATCCCCCTCTCTTGAAGAAGAGTGGCACAGATGTCCCTCATGAGCACTGACACTTGTGACAGCTGAGATAAACTGAAGCTGTCCAGGAATCCCGCAATGTACTTGAGCACTTCCACTGGGAGGCTGCTCAGCAAGTCCTTGTTTTCCCCTCGACTATCCACTGTGGAATTGCACTTTCCCGGTTCAGCAAGAAGCGTGTCCACCTCTGGCTTAATAGCAAATGTCTTGAGAGGCTTGCTGTAAATAACCTTGGCCTTAAGTCCCTCAGGGCGGAAGTGATTTTGAACAAAAGGACATCCCAAGTAGGCCAGCGGGCAGCGATGCTGGAACCATCCATCCAGGCATGACTGGATATCAGCGTGCACATTCTTGAAGTGCGATGGGAACTCGTCCCTCCTAAAGAAATGACTGCAAGTGAACGTGAAAGCTGAACTGCTTTTGTTGTGTCTTCTGGTTACACACTCAGTGTAGAGTTCCATGTGCAGTTCTGGTGGGCTGTTTTCATCCAGAATATCTGCTAGAACTGCGCTGGAGGAGAAGGGCTCCAAAGGAAAGCTGTATGTCTGTGTTGCAAAATCCACAAAGAGTCCATCAATACCTCTTGCTTCAGAAATCTCATGGCCTTTCAGCTCTTTTTCCAGAGCACACAGTAGTGTGGCTTCAACTATGTTTGTCTTAGGTAGTTCTTCTATGTTTATTCCCAGTTCTGAGGTATCCACTGACTTGTCTGAAGTTGGCACCTTGTGGCCCATTGCATCTCCTAGTCGTGCTCTTTTGCCACAGTAACTAACTGGCACTTTGAAGGTGTAGACAGTCTTTACCTCCTGGGCTTCCAAGTTCCCATAGACAAAGTCTTTTTCTCTGGGAGTGCAAGCAGCCATCTGGCCAAAGCGGATGAGCATTCCCCCATGATGTACCAGATACATGTTGTAATCAGCTACACCGACTTCCTTCTTCAGCCTCTCCAGGACCCCTTCTTGCCAGGGAGCCAGTCCATTCATTTCTCTACTTGGTGTTACTTGTTCAGACTTTTGGCCCTTTCCCTCTTCTGCACCATCAGGTCCTTCCTTTGCCTTCTCTGTGGAGCTGGCAGCACGAGGGGCTGATGCTGTTTTCTTGGAAGCCTCCTCTGTCTTTCGTCCTGTGCTGGGTGCTGAGCCCGTTACCTGGCAAGCCAGAAGCTCTTTGCTGAAAATGTTCTCCCAGGTTTTGTAACTCCCCAGATCCATTCCCTCTTTGTCCTTTGCCAAATCTTCCCGCTCACGCTGGCTGAGCTCAGACTGGTCACTGCCCTCTTGGGAGCTACAGGCAGCTCCCCCCACAGCACCCGCTTCACCACCCATGGCTTGATCCATTAGTTCTTCCAGTTCATCCTTTTTCCTCCACTCTGGAAATAATTCAGCTATTTTCAAAGTCCTGAAAAGTATCTTCTGGTCTCTGAGTGCCAAAGCTATGTCCAGACATTCTTCATTCACGGTCTCTTTCATAATATTCTTGTGCAGGGTTGTGTCTGAATCCACATTTGGCCAGCGATTCCACTCCATTGAGCAGCAGACAACACTGGCTGGACAGACCTGGAGGTGTTTCCCCAGCTTAAAGCGGGCCATGGAGAAAGGGCAGCCATAGGCTGAGTTGAGGCAGGACACCTGCTCCAAGGGGCAGAGCAATTTGTGCTCCTCCTCCTTGCACATGTGGAAGGTGGCCCCACAGTGGAGGCGGCAGCTGATCACCATGCAGGACACGGAGACCTCAATGGGTGCGTGGCAGTGCCGGCTGAAGCACTGCTCACAGTGCCTGTGTTGCCCAGGGGGAGCTTTCTGGGCCCGGTGCTGTGTGTGGCAAAGACAAGAAGACAAGAGTTATTGCCCGAAGGAGCGAGGACGGCCACAGACCCTCCATGCCCACACTTGGTTTCCACACATGGGGTGCTCACACGCACTTCTAGTGGGAATAAGGCTGTGAGAAAGTGATACTGCCAGCTCCATACAGTCACGTACCACCTCTGATCCCCACGGTACAGCATGGCCTGGTAGCAGCACGGATATAGATAAGGTCTTTACTCCTTAGCCCAGGCAGCCAGGGTATGAGCTGTTTTCTGTCCCTATATTTCACCAAGCTGCTGAAATCAAGACTGCCAGGGGCACAGTGAAGGAGCATCCCACTTCCTCAACACTGAGTAAGAAAAATGACATTCCTTTTTCCTATCTAGATGTGGCCTAGGCATCTTCTCATCTCCCCACAAAGACATGAATGTTGCACAAATGAACCTCCCTTTGCTCTACACC
This sequence comes from Corvus cornix cornix, assembly GCF_000738735.6. Classification (NCBI taxonomy): domain Eukaryota; kingdom Metazoa; phylum Chordata; class Aves; order Passeriformes; family Corvidae; genus Corvus; species Corvus cornix. Next base: position 27,843,699 of record NC_046332.1, on the reverse strand, counting down.
AGCAAGGTCAAGAGTGAGGATTATCTTCAGGATCCCAGTTCCCAGTGTGGAAAACTGGGTAAGAGCTAATCTCCTTGGGCTTCTTTACTCTGTTTTCCTGACTTACTCTTACACTTCACTTGTTGGATTACAGAACTAAAGGCTGCTCAGTCATAACTTGGAACTACTTCCTTGGACACCTTCAACTGGATCTGTAACTTGGCCCAAAGAAGACCTGCTGCAAGTAGCAACCTCCCGACTTTTGACTTCCTGCTCCTTACTATAGGAGCTGCATTCCAGCCTCATTCTGGAATCACTGCAAATCTTTGTGAAAGGAAAAAAGCTAATGATAAGGAGGAACTTGAGTTTTGTTTCCAAATAGAACCCAGAGTGCTTTTCTTTTTATGTGAAAATAGGAAAAAGATTTTTGACAAATCTTCCCACCACACATTTCATGCAGTAGGAACTACCATAGGCCAAATAGACTCTCACTTGGCGCTGAGAAAAGACAGATATTAGTAGTAAAATAATTTAGACTTTGTTTCAGTTTTCCTAGGGTTAAAGAAAACACAATACTGTTTACCTAGATGTGTTTTCTTTTGCAACCCCAGGCTTAAGTGACCTAGCCCTGAGGAGAGCTGTGCTGCTGTGGAAGTGGGCTCAGGCTCCAGGGGTAGAGATGCTATGTGAAGAGTGTCCTCTCTGTTTCTTGAAGGTATTCTCTTAACTTTCTGTCTTTCACACTTTTACACCCTGGCAGAGGAAGTCATGAACAACACCGGAGAAGGAAAGATGCCTGGGAAAGGCAGTGCTTGTGTGTCCCTGCACTAAATACCAACACTCATTTGAAAATTTGATGTGCATTAATTGCTCAACACAACTTTGTTCCATCTTTTGCAATTTCCAAAGCTGATCAATACCTGCTTACACCTCCTCATGAATCAATCCCATTCTCTCTTGGCCCTGCAGAGTAAAGGAACACATCCTTGGTAGTCCCTTTCCTCAGAGACAAACTTACACTCTCACGTATAAGGCTCAGGGAAAGAGCTGAAGACAGCAATGCCGAAAATAAAACTTTGTTACTTCCCACTTTAACATCCCTGCCTTGCCTTGGGAAGCACTGGCTTCTGCAGAGAGGTGACACCAGGGCACTGGCCAGGGTGGCCTCAGCCACACCAAGCCCTTAAATACATGTGCTTTGGGGTGGCACCTGTCCTGCTTTAGGCTGTTGAGTTACATCTACTTCTATGCAGCTCAGAGAAGCAGGAGATACAGATGGATTTATTTCACACTGGTGGCATTCTTGCTGCTCTCATTCTTGTAGCATTTTGCTGCAAATATAATCTCTAAAAATAGTCCCAGCCATGACTTGCATAAGGTCAGAGGAAGGCTGGGTACATTACACTGCAATAAAAACATGACTTTCACTTTGGAAAGTGAACAATACTTTCCACTGCAAAAGTAACTCTTGGGGAGAAATAATTGATTAAAAAAAAAACAAACCACTACATCAGAGGCATAGGCCTTATTGTTCTCCAAAACACAGAAAGGACTGATGGCAAAGTTTCTGGAGAGGAGCCTGCTTTCACATTGCTGTATGCTGAAATAAACCCCATCCAAATCATGGTAGAGAAAGAAAATACATGCTTTGTTTATGAAAAGTGACCATATCACAGCATTCAGATGCAGAATCAGTCTTCCTCATTATTCAGGCATTTTTTAGTTTAGTTTACCTCATCTCTAACTTGTATATGCCGTTCTTTTCAGACAAAAGATATCTATGCTTCTTTTCTCATTGTCAAATCTGTGAACATAGAGGACAGGAAGTAGGGACAGAGAGTTTTATTCTGATATTTATCAGGGCTTGAATGCTTCTTCTATTCTGACATGACAGTAATCAGGAGCTCTGTATTTTAATTGATAATTAGTTAGCTCTGTGGTTTAATTGATGATATTATTGCACGTAAACAAACTACAAGCTTTCAAAACACTCAGCAGAAAGTTTGCAAATTTTGCCTCAGTAGGTTTGATAGATAACATCCAGAGGCAGGTGACACACAGATATGTCAGGTGACAAAACATTTCTCTAAACATGTATAAACTTACAGATTCCCTGCAACTTGCAAAATGTCTCAAGGTCTGGGTTAGGAAACAAAAAAAACCAAACCAGAAATAATTACTTCAATCATGTTCAAGCTACTGTGTAAACAAAGAATGCACATTACAGTCCACAGTCTGTCCACTTCGGTAAATCTTTATTTTTAGACCATCATGACAGCAAATCAAGTAACGTTTAAAAATATACAGCTGCTATTTTAACTGCAGCTAAGTCTGTGTCTGGAGTGGACCTGTTCCGTGATAATAACGTACAGCTTATAAGCCAATTAAAATTTATTTTCAGGAGATATATATTTAATTAAGTCGCAGACAATGAGCCAAAATAATAAAAGTGTTTTCTCATTTGGCATGTGCTACACGTGACTGATCATTTGACATACTAAGGTCATACACTGTACCTGAGCTCCTTGCACAGAATCAAGGGATACCTCCCAGTCTGAAGAAACATCAAAAAGGGCCACCAGAAACCCAGATAAAGGACCCTAAAGAGTGCCTCTGAGATGAGATTCCAAATGAACATAAAACAGTCTTTCTAAATTTTACAACATGATAACAAGCTCCTAAAAAAATCTCATGGAAGTTCACATCCAAATGCTGGAGCCAAGAATGCTGAAGTTATATATAATGTTACAACAGACAGAATGGGAATACTTTCAGGGAAGTGTATAGGGCATATAGGCAATGTTCTCTATTTCTTATAATCCTTCTTACCTAGTATAGAGTGTTTATCTCATCTTTATCATATTGAAATCTTGAGGAGAATACAGTTATTAATTTTCTTACTGTATAAAAATTTTCATTTCAGTATATTTACTATCTTAGATCTGATCATGTTCACAATAATGAATCTATCTTTGCAGTACTAGAGGTGCACTTGAGGTTGAAAAATACTATTGCTTCTATTTGGCAGATGTAAAATTAAAGTTTAGAAAGATGAAAATATATAGAATTAAATATAGTATTTTATACAAATACGTAAATATACATGCCAAGCATAGAGATGCTCAGGTTCTGATGTTTCACTTGCAGTTGCATGCCTCCTGCATAAAAACCCTGGCAGAACCAGCTATAGAATCACATTTTCTAGGACACCAAGTAAGTCTTCTTAAACTAGTGATTTTCTTTTTCTTTCATGCACTGCTCTTCCTCAATCACTGCTTGCTTAACAACCTTGTCAAGAAATCAAGCTTGGGTCTCCTTTTGCTAAACAGATATTTTTATTTCTTAGAGCTGAGGAAAAAATCACTATGCCATTGGAAACCATACTGTACTGCATTTGTACATGAATCTCGGCAGCCCAAGATTTCTTGAGTCCTCTCCTTAGATACAAAATAAAAAGCAAATCCAGGATTGCCACCACCTAGAATCACAGGGCCCTCTAAATAAGTCAAACTCCCCACTTGAACACCCACAGCAGGGACAGTACAGCTTGAGTGACCCCCTGGCACTCAGCACTGTGGGTCACTGTCCTTCATGGCGCTCCTGCTTTGCAGTTGCCATTTGGACTGATCTTGCACACACAAGTTGCCAGCCAGGCTTTAAATGAGGCAGGCAGTGAGTAATGGTATGGCTCAGGGGAGGTGGAAAGGGACAATTAAAGGTGTAGATGAAATCTTCATCAATAACACTAATAACATTCCAGTGAGCGTGAGCAAGACCTACTTTTGAGGTGACCTTGAACAAGTTCACATGGATTTCATAGCGGCACTTTGATTACAGGGCAATGCTGGTGAACTTCAGATCCTTAGTATAAGATGTGAGGAGGGGTAAGGTTTTCTGTGAAACAACTGACTTGTTGGATAAGCCCAACAACAAAAGGATGAAGATGTTACAATTAGGGAGCTACTGCCTGTATTTTCTACCTGGAGATCATCTGGATGAGGCTGTGGTGTTTCATGGCAATAACCACTATTTCAGAGTTACTGAACAGGTTGGAATTGCTTTATACTGCCAAAAATAGGCTTGAAAATGTCAGGAATGAAGTAGATCCACAGTATAGTGCATCAGTTGCGCAAAGAATTCAATCCATGCTCCTTGCTTTTCTTCTGGAGAATGCCTGTTGCTCAGGTTCTCACAGCAGCACATCAGCTTCTCCTCAGCTCCCTACACTCCACATGCAGGACCATGGAGATCAAGAGAAGCTGTTGCACCATGAGGCCTCCCCCTCGCCTGGAAAATCTGTGCTGCACACAGGCAGTAAAGTGGCACCAAAATTTGCTTGTGCAGTTTCTGACTGGTGAAATGCATTAGAGCTGTCACAGGAGGAGCAGAGAGACTTCAGAGTAGTGAGGCACAGGTAACACAGGGCACTGCTGGTGGGAACCCCACACTGCACTCCTCACTAAAAGACCTGGATCAGCAATGTTTCTTGCTCCTCCCTACCTGGTGCAATCTAGCCACAGCTCACCTGAGAGAAAGCCACCCAAAAATTCCAGGCACTGAAATGGTCCCCTGGGCTGGTGGCATTGTGCAGAATAGCCTAGCAACAGCATCTTGTGCTGGGCATGTTGGGGAGTCGTGTGGGAGACAGGCAGAACAGCAGGCTGTGACATGGAGCTGCTCTGCTGCTCCTCAGACATGTCAGTGCTATCCTTGGTAGACACACAGTCAAGCAAACTTTCACTTTGCATGGGTAACTAGGAAATGGGTTTGGTCTTGGTTTGAGTTCAACAAGTGCTTTAAAATAACAGTCCAATTTTGTTGCAGTTTGAGAAAAAAAAAGGCGGGGGTGAGTAATGGTCCAAACCGTGTTTTTTTCTCTTTGGGCTCAGGTTCTATATTATGCTCTGGTAACAATCTCACTAACATACTTTTCTGAAAGGTGCCCAGCATAAAGAATCTCAGAGCTATTGGTTAAGATCTAAATAATAAAATAAAAGAGATTAATGAGTAAAAATTGCTGAGCAGTCACAAGACTAAATGGTACAGCAGTACCTTTAACTCTTGTAATTCTTCATCATTCATTCAGTGTAGATTGCCAACATAAAGTTTGCAGTCTCAATCTACAAAACTAATTTGATTTTAAGTCTAAGCAGTTCTGCCATGAGATTGCTCTTGCCTCTCCTCTGACCCTTACTGTATCTCCTTGTCTTCTCTGAGGTTCCTGAAAATAATAGAAATTAAATTTTTGATTTATCATCTGACCTGCTGCTGAAGCTCCCATCTTACAATCAGCATCTTAGTTTTTTAAAACCCTGCATACAGTGCTGCAAACTACAGCTAATTCACTGAATACATTATGGAAGGTTTTTTTTTTTAGAGTAGTATGTCACAGAAACGCTCAGAGTTACCAGCTGCCTCTGTTCTAGAGTGTCATTTAAGACAGCTCATGATTATTCTGTTTCATCTTAATTACTAAGGCTGTTTTGAAGATATCTTGATTTTCATAGCGCACTACAGTAACAATTACGTTGCATAACGTTTGTCCAAAAAAGACTCCAGCTCTATTCACAAAGCCTTACCTTGATCATAGAGTCCCTGTGCATGTACCAAACACTTCTCTCCTGGTTGTGCTCAGCTGGGCTGAAGTGAGGTGGGTGAGGGAGAACTGCAAGCAAAGAAAGAGAAGAGAACAGAAGGACACGGAGCAAGCCCTGGCAGAAACATCAAGTAGTTTTGGGATGTTAAAAATAAAACCTATGCATGTGACCATGTAGCTCAGCTTACAGAGCTGTCTCTTCCACTGTATTTGTTAACACTGTCACTCCTGGAGTGATACTTCACAGACAAGTAGAGAGGAAGAACAAATAATACTCCATGCCCCCTGTATGACAGAAAAAGATCAAACCCATTCCCCAGCCCTGCATCAGCTCCCAGCTGCTCTCTGATGGAGGTTTGCCCTTTACAACTTGCCCCCCTTGGTGTCCACACCAGTTTGTGGTTTCTGCAGTTGGAATTGTCACCCAGTTCCCATTGTCACCAGACGTAGCAGCTGGCACAGACAGCAATGGTGGGTTTCTGATCTGTCCAGGCAGGGGGGACATAAAGAGAGTGGGAATGGCCCTGACTTGAGCAGCTGGGCAGATGTGCCTACCTTCCTTCCGGGGACCCCCAGGAGACTCCCAAACTTCAATCCCTCCACTGCACAGTGAAAAGGTCCCACCAGTCACCAAGTGTAAGCCTGAGGGTACAGCTCCCTGCACCATCCTTCCTCAGCCAAACCTGGGGAAGCAAAGGAGCAAAGGAGAGCACTCATGTTTTACTGCAGGCATGGACCCATTAAAGCATTTCATGGTGACTTCCATGGTGAGCATTTCATACTGATGGTGAGTACGGACAGGTCCTCCATGCCACTGAGGTTCGGGGGTGCAGATGGGGCAGGCGCTGCTTCTCCCTGGTGGGTGCTCACCCTGTCTGGCTGCAGACATCCCTTGTGACCCTGCTGCTGTACACAAACACCTCTCACCACCTCAGAAACACAGAACAACCCTTTTGGCTGTGATGACTTTGAGATCCTAAGTCATGATCAACTTGTTAACTTTGTCTTATCTTTTTCCTTTCCTATCTGTGAGTCCCCAGTGGCTCTCATGGCTTGAAAGAGTGCAGGCAACTGTTTTCATTTTTAGGGCTGAACAAAATGTCAGTGGGTGACAACCAAGGCTTGCTGGTGCCAATTGCAATTTAGTAGAGCTAAATATGGTCAGCAGTCTGGCTGTGTGGCCTTTTTTAGAACGGGCTGTATTATCGTGATACCATTTTCTGGCATCCCATTGCACTGGGGAAAACAAGAGTCAGGGATAATATGCTTAAACTCGAATTTAACCCAATCACAGCATGATGGCTGATCTGTTTACTCTGTCCACTTCCACTCTTCATCCCCCAGCTCTGGGTCATTTGTCAGCCTTCAATGTTGTCGTCATCTTTTGAGGCTGTGTTTAAAAACATGCTGAGGGCATGCCTCGCTCTTGCATGAAGAAAAATTCTTCTCAAAATTGTGTACTACTGGTTTAAGAGTAAATTCTGTCCAGCTGAATTAACTCAGATTACAAAAACACTCAGGGCTTCAGAAGTTGCTTCGGTCTCAATTTTACCAGCACCTGATGTCAGCCTGGTCTCAGATCTCTGTGCTTTCAGACAGTTTGAACTCTGGTGATGCTTTTTGCTGTTTCCATGCTTTGCTCCGTGACCACACAGACCCAGAGAGCCTGGACCTGCCTCTCTCTCTATCTGGTACGCTACCTCACAGCCTCACCCCACACAAGGCCCCAAGTTTTGCAAATCCTTGCCTGCAGGTGATGACTGTGGTCCAAAAGGTGTCATCTGTGGTGGCTGTTAAGGGCAGGTTATCACAAGACATGCAAAATGAACATAGTTCACCGTGCCTGAAAATATGTACTTGGTGGGGAGAAGGGAGCAGAAGAGCAGAGAGAGAGGAAACAGGAATTCATCCTTGTACCTGCATTGCATTAGCTCAGCTGCACCTGAAACTAGACTTTTATCAGAACCAGGAGAACCTGAAGATCTCTGCTGCCACCCATAACTGTGCTCATTTGATTCAAGGTATATCAGGAATGCCAACCATTGCTGTAACCAGACCTCCTGCTGCATTACAGAAGTGCTTAGGTAGGGTGCAAGAAATGTGAAATCCCTGAAAGAAAAGCAGAACTATTACTTATTTTTTGGCCCAAATGCTTTGGGAGAAAGCTGTTGCCTGTCTGCTTTAATCTATCTTATCTCAATTCTATGGGTAGAAATGCCGTGCTTCTATATGAAGCCCTATGAAATATACCAGTGTATATACATATGTACATATATACATATATGTATATGTACGTATGTACATATATACATATGTACACAAATATATGTATCTACTGATGTGGGAAAATTGACTGAGGTCTGGTAGCCTGAAAGAGGTGAGGCTGCTGCAGCCCCATGCCCATGTCCAAGCAATAGCCAGGCTGAGTTTGTATTTCCAATAGGCACATGCACAAATTCACATATACCCCAATTAAGCAAATACACATGGACACAGCTTGCACATCCATGCACACAGAGCACTCCCACACAGCACTGGCAGCCATCCCAGCCCCTGCTCCAGCTGAGCAGGATGGAGGAGCACTAGTGAGCATCTGTGTATTTATAGAAGTTTTCACACGTGTACAGTGTGTCTCCTTCCAGCAGCTGGGCTCAGGCACTGCCCAGTAGCTGTCCCTCGATCCCAACCTCTCCAGCCCCCCAGTAGCCAACTCCCTGTGGTACTCTGGCCACAAGTTCCTCACCCAGGGCAAAGTGTGAAAGTTTAATGAGAAGACGGGACCAGGCTGCACTGATCAGGGGCAGGACATGGACAAACCATCACAAACCATTTGCATGTGGCTGGCCGTTTTTATTCCTGTATCCCACATTCGTTTCCCTATAAATCACCTAGATCCCTCCCTTTCCTGCCTTTGGTTCCTGCTCTAAACACTCCCTGAGGAGTCCAGTGCAATTCCCCAGTGCTCTTCCTCTGCATCCCGTCCTGTGTCCCACAGCCCTGAACTCAGTGACACCCCCAGTCCTAAAGGTGCTCTGGGGCTGAGGCTCCCCTGGGAGGGGGCTGGACAGGGTGTTCCTTTCTCTGAGTCCTTAATTTGGGTTCCCACCTGCCACTGTGCCTCTGTGCCCCTCGAAATGGGCCTTTAGTGGGCCGATGGCTCCTGGGATGGGCCTGGAAGCAGCCTGGCAGGTGCTGCTTGGGCTCCCCATCCTGCCATCATCGCCCTGTGCTCCTATGTGGGTGTGCGGGCCAGCTTGTGCCACACAATCTAATAATGTACGTGTCTGTCACATCATACACCGTGGCTGACCAGCAGCTGTGGTGTCTTTTCGTGCTGACTCTCCGGCGAGCGGCCCCCCGGTGTCTGTGGCTGCCGCGGGATTGCCCGTAGCAAAGCGAAATGGCTCCGCCGTGAGCCGCACCCGCAGTGACGCGGTCTGCGGTGACACCGAGGCCACCGCTACGGGACCTGCATTAATTAAAGTGGAAATACCAGCCCGCTGCGCTATCCTGGGCCGTAACAGCCCCGGGAGCGCCCCTGCCCCTTTCACTGCCCCCCGGCACGAAGCTCCCTGGCGGCGGCGCTGGCGGGCGGCGCGCTGGGGCCTAACACTGCGGTGACACTAGCGCCTGCTGCGCCATCGCCACCACCGCCTCCGTGTCCCGGCACGCGACCCCCCGGGTCGACCGCCGCCGCCCGTCAGGCGGGGAGGGGACGCGGTACCGCCTCCCCGCTCCCCAGACGCTCGCGGGCGCGGCTCCGCCGCCCGTCGCACTACATCTCCCGGCATGCCCGTGGCGGGAGACGCGCGCCCGCTCCAGCGCGGGGGCGCGCGCTGCTTGCCGGGAGCCGTAGTCTTTCACTCGGGACCGCGCCGTCCTGAGGAGGGCGCCGCCGCCGTCGGCCTCTCTCTCCGGAAGGGCTCTTCCTCCCAGAGGGCGCCGCGGCGCGCCCCGCGCGTGCGCAGTGCCTCCTCCAGCCAGCGCCGGGCAGGCAGGGAGGGAAGGAGGGAGGCAGGGAGGGAGCGGCGCTCGCGCGCCTCGGGCCCGAGAGGAGACAGCGCGGCCCCGCGCCGGGCCGGCAGCAGGTACGGGGGCCGGGGGGGAGCCCCGTTGCCTCGGCACCGGCGGAGCGGGGGTAACGGCAGCCGGGCGGTGCGCGGAGCCGCGTCCCCGTGGGAGGAGGGACCGGGTGGGGATCGGCTGCCGGCGGCTCGGGTTGTGGGGGAGGGGAGGGAGGCCCGGGCCGGGGGTGCTGCGCGCAGCGGGAGCCCCCTCAGGAACCCCCGGCCTGCGCCCGCGCGCGCGCAACAGGCGCGCGGGGGCCGCGCGCGGGGCGGGGCGGGGCCGGGCCGGGCCGGGGCCGGCGCGGCGGGAGCGGCGCGCGCGTGGGCCGGGATCGGGACCGGCACCGGCACCTCGCCGGGGAACTGGGCAGAGACGGGCCGGTCGTGCCCTGCTCCGGGAGAGGCTCCTCGTGGCTGGAGGGAGTCCCTTGGCTTGTGCCAGTGGCGGGGCCGCGCTCCGGCTTTGGAAGTCGCGGGGATTGACTGCGCAGAGTCGGACAAGTCCGTGGCGCGGGGACGGGCTGTCCTGGTGCTGCTGCTCGCACGGCGGGACGGGGTGCGAGCAGAGGCAGGGCCTCAACTGGACGAGAGGACATAGTCGTAAGCTGCGCCAGGGGAGGTTTAGTTGGACATCAGGAGGAATTTCTTCACGAGAAGGGTGGTTAAGCATTGTAATGGGCTGCCCAAGGAGATGGTGGAGTCACCGTCCCTGGAGGTGTTTAAGGAAAGATGGACGTGTCACTCATTGCCATGGTTTATTTGACATGGTGGTGTTGGGTCATAGGTTGGACTCGGTGATCTGAGAGGTCTTTTCGAACCTAATTGAGTCTGTGGAGGAGGAGGGGAAGGGAAACTTTCTCCTGGATCTTCCAAGCTTGTGCTTTTTAAAAAAAATTTTCCCTAGTGATGATAGTTGATCTTAAAAAAGCTCTGCCTTCTGTCTGCAAACATCATCTCGTAGCCTCGCATTATCTCACTTACAACGTAATTTCTCTGACTGCCTGTATACGATGGAAGGTGTGCGCTTGGTAGCCGTTTCCAGCTGTCCTGTTCTGGAGACTTTATATGCAACAGAAACTCGTCCCATTCATAGTCTCTAAATCTGTGTGGCCCGTAGCGCGGTCCATGTAACAATGATTTTCAGCTTTGCCTCTTGAGGGCGTTTCATGAAAATGAAACTCCGGACTGAAAAGATACGTCATGAGCTGTGAAAATACCGGGCTGCTGTTTCTGCAGAATTCCCAAATGGTGCTGAATGGTTGTGTTTAATGGTCCCTTTATCCTTTATTCAAGCTGCTGTTCCTCTGGATTTTTTTGTTTGCTGGCGTATTTTCTGCTCTGACTGCTTGATGTTAATGAAAGACTTAGCAAAGTTGGGATATGTCTATGAGCTCTCAGGAAATGGGATTGCAACTTTATCCTTAGAAGCTATTTTAAAGCTATTTTGTATATACTTCTGGCAATTTGTAGTTAGAACAGAATAGTTAATGGAGCACTGTTTAAATTAATAGGTTGTATCAAGCTAATCTTTTGTGTATTTGGCCTTGTTTTTATTGTAACTTCATTGTGTTCTCCCTTCAGTGTTACTGCCTGCACGTGAACTAGCTCGTTCAAAACAAGTTTTGAAGTTTCTACTTGAACTGTGGTTGCACCTTTTAATTACCCTTTAGACATACCCACAGGCACAGGCAAAATGAATCGTAGCTTGAGGCATGGTAACTTAAGATGACATGTGAGGTAGAGGTTTTTCTCAGCATGACTTTCCTTGTCATAGTCTTTCAAACAGATTCAGTGATGCTTCAGTTCTGAGAGATGTGGCTGTTTTGGGGGCTTGGCATCCCCCTACTGCCCCCCAACTTCAAAACAGAGTCTTTGTTACATCCCATCTCATTCTGACACTGTACCAGGGTGTTCACCTTCTGCCATCAGTATGCCATGTGTTGATTTTTTCCGATGCGATGTTCTCTGTGTTGATGACTTCAGAGCTGGCATGCTCATGTGGTCCTGTATATTCAGCTGTGTGCAGGCTCCTGGAGAAGTCCCAGTTTAGTCCATTTAGAAAGGGAAAGGCAGCAACAGCCCATGTCAGCAGCACTGGCCCAAGTCACCATGAGAACAAAAAAGTCCTACAGTCAGCTGGAGCAGTTTCTGAAAGGTTCTTTATAGAAACTTCTAAGTGTAAATGTTTATTTTAAGCCGGTTATTTGATAGTCTTATTTCAACTTCAGTGTTTCTATACAGTGCTCTTTTCTTTCTTTCTTTCTTTCTTTCTTTCTTTCTTTCTTTTTTTTAATTTCCTCCCCTCTGTTGAATAAGGTAATGTGAACAGAATGGTACCTTTTGTTTTACAGTCCTGTTTCTGCAGGCTTGCTTTAAAATCTTTCTGTTTGTCCTTCCACAAGGTTGTGGAATTTTTCTTCTGAAGTGTTCTTGAGGGGGCTTAACTTGTATCTTTAAGAGCACAAAAGAACAGTGTACCTTTAAAGGCAACTAAACAAGTTCTTAAGTTGGAAAATGTAACTTTTGTGGCAAGAGGTTAATACATGTCAAACAGTGCCCCCCCAAACCTGAAATTAAGTTTTTCCAAAATAGCAAATAGCAGATTAAAAAAAGAGTGATGTGATTTAGGGCTAGGGGCTTTAACGTAAATTTGAAACATAAGAGAAATAGAAGAGCAGCAGCGAAATAGCTAAATCTATTGTATTTGTTTAAATATTTCTGAAGGCCAAAGGGAATAGTGAGCAAGCCTAGTGGGCTGTGAGCAAGTCAAGAAAAAGACATTAAAGGAATTACACACTTGATGAAATATTCTGAGTGGCTGAAATACCTGCACAGGAGGTTCTGGAATGATGTAATGGATGTAATGGACAAACAAGTTAGAAAGACCAGATCACCTTTTTTTTCAGAGAACAAGTGGAAGCTGGACTGATTGAAAAATTATTCAGCTTCATACTAAGGGGCTAAAGCATAATGGATGCACGTGTTTAAATAATATAATAGTACAAATTTTAAAATGCTGATGTAAATTGCAGAGAAAAGAGGCAGCATTATGATAGCAAGTCAGCTTTTTTTCTGCTCTGAAAAAAAAAAAAATCTTGTCTGTTACAGTTTTTAAAGTCTGTTAAGCAAGTAAGTGGATTAAACTGCTCGATGTTATTTCCAGGAATGAATGTGGAGTTTTCAAGATACAAAATGCCCACAGTAGAATGCAAGGCCTGTAGAAATATCAATATTTTAAAATTATTGTGTACAAGGTAAAGGAACTTGGGAAAAACAGAAAAGGTAATTTTAAACTAAACACTCAGTGAAAACCTCTACTGAATATAAAATCTGTAGAGCAGTAGGACTGGAAATTATATTATGCCACCTCCTGAATATCTTGAATTGCGTTAAACATTGTGCAGACTTAATAATTCATTTTGAGGATAAAAAGTGGAGGTAAGTCTAAGACAGGTGACAATAAATTTCCTTTCACCAGAACTGATTCATAAAGGGTGTTAGTAGCAGGAGGGTATGAAAAATTGCTAGAAAGTAATGGTAGACTGGACATCACAGGGTCAGTTCTGCTGGTCTGTTCATGTTAGACAGGAGTAAATAGAGTTCAGTGACAGAAGAAATTTGGTTTGGAATAATGTGATTACTTTCTTGAAACATAATTACTGCTTAGTGTCATGAGGAGACAGAAGCTGAAACGCATTGGAACTGAAAGAAATACAGCTGTTCCTGGATGTGTGTGGAGAGTAAAAGACTCTCAGCTTTCAGAGTGTGACATAAGATTCAGCCAGTCACCTGCTCCTGACACCTTCCCTGTGACTCAGAGAACTTACTTTCTCTTTTTCTGTTTTTATTTGGTAGTTCAGTGTGTGTATCAGTCTCAGAAGGAGGATTCGTATGTTCTGTGAGAAACCAATGGGTTTGGCACACACCGATCTTTATCTTATTCTATATGGAGTTGAGATTACATGTAGGTGATGTGCTGATTCTAAAACCATAAAATAAATACCCTGTGGCTAAACATCCTGAATGTATCTCCAAACAAGGCATTGTAAGCCTACCAAATTTAGTGCTAAGGTTATACTTGAAAGCAAATTCACCAGTTGAATTATGAAAATGTCATTTTGGCAAAAAAGCCACCTATTAGTGGATCACAAACTGTAAGTAAAGTCAGATAATAATGTTGTGATTAACATTAGATTGTTGTGGTTTTTGTCTGAAGTAGGGTGAGATTGCCTCTTAAAAGACACAGGGATTCCTTGTAGAGCTTCCATATGATCCTGTCTTCAACTGCCTACATGTTCTTGTTCTACCTTTTTTTGCATTGATAAGTGATCAGAAAAGAGGTGTCTCTGTGAATGTGCTGTTTGTTGGATTCAGGAGCTTTTGGTAGGAGGGGTATTAGGTGTAAATGGGATGAGGGAGGCAGAATGAACATAACCAAGCTTTGAAGTGCCTCTGGGTTTTGGCTTGATGTGGCTGATACCTCAGTGTTTTGTGACTCTTTCATTGCTGATGTCCAAAGCTAGGATGAAATCAGTCGAATTTTGACTTACTGTTATTTTGTGGGTTTGCACATGTATCTTCCATAGTGCTGAGTCACAGCAAATAATGCAATTGTTGCAGGCAGATTTGTCATCGTGGGAAGCATGGGGTAGCTTTAGTTTCAGTGCCTTCTGATATTCCCAACCCCAAACAAAAGCTTCTTGAAGCTACAAAGTGAACTTAATTAATAATTTAGTGTATTTTTAATCCATTTTGTTTTAAAGTGTCAGAGATTTCTCCTTTTCATGATACAAAATTCTAAAAGGTGCATTCTTGTTCACTCATAAAGAATTTTTAGGACATGTTAGGATTTTAGAAATGTTAGGGTGAATTTTTTTTTTTCTGATAGATGACTGTTAAATGTGGTTCTCCAAACAGTCCCTTTTTCAGATATGACCTTACAGAAAATACATTGTTGGCCAGCCCATTCTGTAAGTGCAGGGAGGATGTGCTGTAATCTTAATCAAAATACAAATGTATCTCCTCTTTAAAATTCCTTTGATACACAGGAATAATCACTTCCGTTGTTTCATGTGGATGGGCACAATAATATGAGGTTATTTTTTTAATGTCAGTATAATCCTGTGTGACTGAAAAGTTTAATTCCCCATCACTTGCTGCTTTGTTTTATGACTTGTGGGAACTTTTTGGTCTCAGGTTGATTGTGGACTGTGGGGTTATAGAAATGAAGGTGAGGGTTTTTAAATTGAAACAGATTTATTACACTGCAGTGTCTTTGAATGCAGTAAAGGAAATTTTGTGTTTTCAACTCTGGTCAGAAACTTTCAGTTAACAAATGTGAAGATGTTTTCATTTTAAATTGACCTGGCTTTGACAGTATTTTTGCCCTCTTACTCAAGTTAAAAACTTCCTGGAACTTTGAAAGCTGTATCTGCTGCCTTGTTAAGTCAAGATGGACCTTTAAAAATGGAACTCAAAACATCTTGTAAATATCTTCATGGTAGTAAATGTAGAGTGAAGTGCTAGATACACTGTGTATAGTCTTTTATTGTGGGGTGGGTGTGTCCCCTTGCTAAAACTGTTTTCCACTAAACCTTGTAAATGCATTGCTTCTTAATCTGTTCAACAGTGTTTCTTCAAAAAAGAGCCAAAAAAAGTGCACATAATTCTCAAACTTTTAAAAATTAAATGTACAGCTGTGTGGCTGTCAGTGGGTCCTACTAATAGTACAGGCTGATGTGCCAGATCAGTTTCTGAGACAGCACCAAGTGTCAGGTAATTGTTTCTGTTGGTGGTCAGGTTTTTTTCTGCAACCAGAAATACACTGCCTTGATTTTTTGTTTTGTTTTGCCCTTTTTTTTTTTTTTTTTTTTTTTTAGTATAAAGAATATCAGGAGCCTGGCAAGCTGGTGTTGGCCTGATTTAAAGTACATCTCTTAAAAAATAGGTACTTTTTTTGTAAGAACCGTGTAAGATCTTTTGGAAGATCTTTCTGAATGTTACCTGGAGATATAATCAATTTACCCTTCAAGATCAGTAATTTTGCAGAAATACCTTTGATATGGTAGTTGTTTATTTTTACTTTAGCCACCTTTTCAGCCCTTTTTTTTTGTGGATGAGAAACTCAAGATGAGGTGTTGAAATGTGACATCCCTGCAGATTTGACATAGGTGTCTCAACATTCTTCAGATAGCACACAGTATTTTTTTTTTTTTTTGCTTTTGAGCAACAGTCAATATTTAAATGTGTAATTTGTCTATAATATCACATTCCATGTTGTGCAATGTTGTTTGTCTTTTAGGTCTTGTATTAATTATTTTCAGTTTTAAGATTATTATTATTTTTAAGCAAGAACCAGTCCAACTTGCCAAGTGGTCTAGAGCTAGAACATGCCAAATGAGCTATAGATTAGGTGGGTTAGTACTTGTTTTGCTATTTCACAGAGTTATAAAAGTGCTAGAACAGAAACAATCGTGCATTAAGGCTTACCATTGGGCAGGGAAAAACTCTTAGAGGACTAGAAAGCCTACAAAATAAAGCAGATTTGAAAGACATGGAGATGGGCAGCAGTTCCATGAAGAAATCCACTTCTTAGTACCAGTTCTTGACAGAAAGTCCCTTAAAGTTTGAACCCTGTTTCAAGGCTATATGTTCTATTCATGTTTGGCTACAATTCTTATGTTACATTTGAAGCTCCTTTAATCTTCAGGTCTTTTGGATAGCAGAGGGTGGTGGTTCTTTTCTTCTCCATTGTTCTTATGTGCTGGTTGCCCTAGGAGTGTGGATCCCTGCTGTTTGGCTGTTGCAGCTTTCATGAACCACAGAAAATGAAATTCACAGGGTTGTTTTGTTTCCTTGTTATTGCTAGGGTTTGATATATTATCAGCAAAACTTACTTTACTGGTCTTTACAAATACTGTGCTAATTTTATAGGGCCTGTGAGATGTGTTTCCCAATCCCATTTTACAGCTAGAGGAAGGTAAGCAGAGCTTTGGAAATTGGCTGTGCTTTGCTTGACAATAGCTTTTCGTAGTTGAGATGATTAAACATCCTTTTCTGTAGATGTCCTGAGCTTTACAAGAGTCTGAAGACAGAGAGAAAGTAACACCCCTGTCCCTCAGATGATATGGGTGTTTCTTCTGGTGGGCATTCCCATAGACCCCTATAAGCCAGAATGATTTGTCAAATAATTTTGCAAAAGAAGTAGGCACAACCTCATCAAAGTGTTTATCTGGCTGAGCTGGTTTTTACAACGACGAGAGATGGCAGTGAAGAGAGAAGTCCGTCTGTTGATTTCCTTTATTTTCGTTTTTCTCTCAGATAACACTGACAACAGATAACACTTGGTGGATGTGTTTTCATCTCTGTAGGATGATGCCAAATGCAGGATTTTGCTCTAGAAGTTTTTCCAGGGAGGTAGCATTAAACCCAGGTGATATTTTTGTCATTCTATGCCCTGTATTATTCATGGTTTTATTATGAAGGGCTTTTGTTATCTGTCCTCTCCAAGAAAGCTGACATTTACTTCTATGAGATTTAAATACTTCCCTTAGCATCCTGACTTGTTGTCTGTGAATTACCAAAAAGCAAATTAGAAGGACTTTCCAAAATCTACACTTCATAGGGAGAAAAACCAAACACATTTGTGGCCAAAACGTTTATTTTTTTTTGGGAGTGTGTTGATGAGAGCAATGAAAGACCAAGTGCTGCTTTCAGGTTAGCTTTTAAAATTGGATAGGTTTCCTAGTCTCATACTGAAGAATGTTAGAAGGTGATGTATCCTGTAATCAGAGCTCAGGGAATTGCTCAAACATCTGTCCAGGCTGTGCTGTAGGTATTTGGCTTGATGTCAAGAAGTGTGATTGTGAGGAAACTTCTTCTCTAGGACATCTAGAATTTCACAGCAGAGCCAGTAAACAAACTAAAATCTCCTTGGAAGTAAAGGTTTTGTGCTTTCTTCCCTTGAATAATTTCAGCTTCTCTCACTGCTTGGAGTTCTGTCTTGACAGTGCCATTTCTAACACAAGTTGTCCTTTCAGGGCTGACAGTGCCTCCTGTATCTTTTCTGTGTCTCTCTGGCAGCAATCTACAGGAGAGACAGCAGTTTGACAGCACAGCAGAACTCCCAAGTCTGCCTCCAGTGAGTCCTTTCCTTCTGACAACTGCCTCAGTTAGGAAACATACTCTCATAGTGCGGCAAATCATGGATATTTCGATAGTTTTTTATCACATTGTTTATCTTCAAACTCCTTTTCTGCTTTGATTTTCTGCCTTAATTTTACTTCCCCTTTTGACCTATTCCCATTGTGAGATAGAATGCCATGTATAGATCTACACTTCTGAAATACATTTTTTTTCTTATTCTTGCCCCTATTTCCAAAGACGGAAAGTCTGTTTCTTAACAGTCTTTAGTATCAGGAGTGTATTCGGTAATTTTATTTTCATTATATATACATGGTACATATATGCTCTTGCATGTGTAAAAAAATACGGAGTGATATATATATATATATATATAAAATTATGCAGCTCTTGATTGATTTGTAAGGGCTTTATTTTTACATCTTGGTACCTCTGACGTGTGGAATACCCAAGAGTCACATGGTATTCCTTCTGGCAAAGCCCTTAAGTCTAGTGACAGTGATAGCTGATTTAAGAAGGCAGGGAGTTCATTTTTGTTCCTATCTAGATGATTGCTTGGGACAAGGTAGGTCATGGCAGTAAGTGACTCTGTATTTCCCAGTGCTTCAGAGCTTCTTTGACTTGATGAGCAAGGAGAAATGCAGTATATCTTTTTTCCCCTAGAAATGTGTGCTTAGAGCACATCCACATTTGGTTGGGTTCTTTTCTTAATCAGCAAAAAAATTTGGGATCATGTTTTCCTTATGGAAATGCAGACATTTAGGAATAGTTAATTATGCTTAATGGATTAATTTTGCTAAAATTTGTTTTTATGGCAGACAAACTGAGAAGGAGAAGGTGTCATATGGGGTTTGAGTGGTGTTGCACAAAAGCCCAAGAAATACACAATGAAAATTCCTTACCAGGTCTCCAGAGGTTTTTATCTGTAGCCAGGAATATCAAAAAATGTGGACAATACTGTGCTATCTTTAGGAAAGAAAAGATGGGTAGAACATTTCCATGACAACCACCACAGATTTTCTCCAGAAGTAGCGTTAATTTTGACAATACAGAGAAGATCCAGGGTTTGCTATTTGCTGCATGGGTGAACTTAAAGTGACCATTGAAAGATTTTCAGTTAAGTCACACCAAAGCTGCTGAAGACCAGTGAGACAATTTGAAGTTGCTTTGCTTCCGTGGTTTAGTCTGGGGAAAAAGCTACATCCTTGAAAATGGAGGAGGAGATTTGTAACAGTCCTTAGATGACTGTAACAACTAACAGAGTTGTCACACTTTTAGTCCTAAAAAGCCATTGTGTGCTCACACATTTGAATAGGTCCAAAGATGCTGGCGGTATGTGTGGGCTGGATGGAATCTTTGATGTGCTCATTGAATTTTTCACCAGTAGTCAGGAAACCAGTGAAAGAATGGTGAAGAAAGAATTGATTTAAAGATACAATGAGGATGTAAGAACTACTTCTAGAAAATAACTATAGGTTTAACAGTTCTACAGGTTAGACAGACAGGTGTATAAAATAGGTATGTGGCTATGTACTGGGATTTTGTTTATTTACTACCAGTGACAGCCTACTATAAAATAAATTCTTGAACCCATCGCTAGTTAAATTGGTAACTTCTCAGTGATGGAGTTCAATCTTTTCATCTTTAATGAGAGAAACTCTCTTCCCAGTCATTTGGTGGTAGGCGTTTGTACTCCCAGGTAAAAGACAATGTACTATTTTGAAAGGATTTTAAGTGTAGTTTACTCATGAAATAGAGGAAGGGGTTAGTCAGCAAAGTGAGCTGTCTTCAAAGTCAGAAATGAGCATAGCCAAAACTTGCAGCTACAGCTTGTAGAGGGTGTAAGAAGGAGAATTCTTGTGAAGCTGTTGGGTAGAGGGGTGTGGTAAAGTCAGAGAAAGAATTCAAGCAAATCCTGTACCTGTATTTTCAGTAAGTGAAACATTGGCATAAGGTGCAACAGGAGGAGCTAAGAGAACTCTGAAAGGAAAATGGAAATTACTACCTTAAAGACAGAAGCAAAATTAATCGAAAGAAAGTCAATATGCAAGTTGGGAGATGGAGGGGAAACTAGTTTAAAAGTATGGGAAGGAAGAATACACTTAAGGAAAGTTACTTATAATGAAGTTGGTTGTGTCATTGATGTTTAGAAACATTGGAACATATGGAGAGGCTACATAATAGAAGTTAGATGAATTCAGTATTAAGGAATGAAGATGTTCCCTGTCAAGAATTCAATTAAATTAAGAACTTGTAGTTATTGAAAGTGAAGGTGTGAAATGACCACAGGAGTTTTATCAAAGCAGTTATCAAAGTCCTGAAATCCCAAATAAAGGCAAATGCAGTCTTATGAGTTGGAGAAGACAGACTTCAGACAAAAATGGAGAATTATTAATAACATTATGGAAGGCCTGAGATGTTATCTGGGCTGTAGTGTATGCCTGCGTTGTTCATGGTCAGGGACAGAATGACCAGAGTGTCTGCAAAGCTGTTTTCCTGTTAGGAATGTCCTTCTAGCTCATTGTTGTCCACCTGGTGTTTGAGTTCAACTTGCTTATACTAAAATATATAAAATACTTTGTTCAAAATATTTTAGGAATGAAAGAAATTTTGAGTATTTTTTGACTGAACTTCTTTTTACAGTTAAAATCCCAGGCTTTTTCAAATAGTGTGTGTGTTTAGTATAGGTAGTAGTCATTTTAACTAAAAATGTGAAGAATATATAATTGCCAAGCATATTCTAAGAAACACTAACACTTGAAGATCAAACATGTAAACACAGGAAGAAAGGGGTCTCAAAGCTGTTAAGAAGTAGGGAACTTCTGGTGCTCTGAGATTTATCTTTTTGTCATACCTTTATTTAAAAAAGGCCATTTCAGGAGAGCCTTTTCAGCAAAGTGAGGCTGCTGAATTGCTTACCTTACGCTCAGGTTTTTATGTTGCGTTCGGTGCAAACTGTGACTGACTGACAATCAATGTAGTAGTTTTGTGTCCCTGAACAGTTTTTTAAATCTCAGTTTTCAGAACACAGTAACACTTGAAGTGATGTCCAAAATGTTTTCTGCAAAAGTCAGTTCTGATTGTCAGAATTCTTATAAATGGTTGTCAGGTAGCAGCAACTTAAAAAGAGGCTCTAACAAGAAGCATATTTGAGTATCCTTTTTTTTTTTTTTATTCTCCTACAACTCTTTGTGCTAACTGAAAGAAAAGTAGTTAGACTTGATATACATTTGATGTATTTTAAATAGGAAACCTAAGCTGTTGAGAATCTGTATAGACCCATGTTGCTCCATTTTAAAGTAAAAAGTGCACAGGAGATCGTTTATCATCCGGTGATTCTGTGCTTACGGAATTTGAGGTAGGTAGCTTATTTAATACAACACATTAGGGCATTTGAAAGAGAGCTTTGAAAGTCCTGTAGAGTAACTTTTTATATAGTGCAGTTTCCTAAATTTTGTGTTGCAGGATTTACAGTATGTTGGAGATTCTACATCTCTGTGAAGACACATTGAAACACTGACATGTTGAGAATTTGATTCCCAACCTCTTTTGGATTTAAAGGGGTGATGTAAGGAGAGGAGTAGCAGCAGAATGGAGCACTAAGAGTAGAGACCTAATCCACACCCATTGCTTTCAGGGGGATGAGTTCTTTCCACACAGTTCTTTACCTACTGCGTTATGCTAAGTGGCTCCAAAGTGCGGTGTTGTACATGTGCAAATCACCATGGGCAGCTATAAATGCTGACCCACTGAGTTACATAAGACAGATGGTACTTGGAAATCACAGACTGAAGAAAGGCCCCTCTGCATAAACAGTGGCGGGATTAGGGACTGGGGTGGGGAGGAAGGGAACAATAGCACTGCTTTCTTTGCAGGACTGAGCATTTTCAGTGGTTAAACCATCTTCACGTAAAATTTTTCTTTTCATTTCAATTTCCTTGTAGGCCTTGTCTGGATAGAAAGAACACAGGGTTTCTTCAACAGGGTTGTGTTGAATTAACTGAAAACATGAATATGAAGTGCAAAAAAAAAAGCCCCTGTACTGGCATGCAAAGTAAATTAAGCTAAAAAGCAGCTAAGACACTTTCACTTCTGAGTAAAGACAGGAGTATGTAAGTTGGCAAATTCTCTGTGTGGAGAAATGGTAAAATTTTTAAGCGCAGTTTTCTTTTTAGCCCAGGCTATATACGCTGCCTTATAGACCATAGTTCTTTCTTAATAAAGTATTAGATTTGCTCTCTGAAGCCTCAAAAAATAAAAGCTTGTTAGACTGATGTGAAGAACTGACACACCAAAGTGACAATTCTGTGAAATTTTACTTTCCACCTTCTAAGCTTTATTGGAAGTTGGGTGATGGAATATAGGGGGGCAGTGGCTGGAAGTTCATGGCTACAGAATTTAAGGAGTGGAGACAGTATATAAAATGATGTGTTGTTGAAGAGTAATTCTGTCTTTTTTAAATTGCGTTGTGAAGGAATCATGACGACCTCAGGAAAAGAGAATTTCCGGCTGAAGAGCTACAAGAACAAATCCCTAAACCCTGACGAGATGCGTCGCAGGCGGGAGGAAGAGGGTCTTCAGCTACGGAAGCAAAAGAGAGAGGAGCAGGTAATGCACAGCAGTTGATACCTGTGATCGGTCCTTAAACAGTCCTGTCTTGCAGTGTCTGGCTCTCTGCTTCTCCCAAGCCCCTTCTTAGTTGTTCCCGCCCTCCACATTCATACGTAGTCTGAAATCAGAATCACTTGCAGACTTCACTGCCTCTTCTGCAGGCTTTACAAGATGTAGAGTGAGTGCTCCTCATTCACTCAAGTGTAACATTGCCAGAGCAGCTTGAGGGTTTGAACAAAACTGACCAGTAGCTTAGCCTCTCTGGCTCTCCTCATGACATCTCGAACTGGATACCTTCTTTAAAGTCATAGCAACCAAATTCTGCTCATCCCAGTACAATATCCTATGTATGATCATCATCCAAAGCCCTCTCTTTGCCACTGTAACTCGATTGTCAGAGCCCCTGCATGTTTTCTGTGAAGATGTGTAATACACAGGAATTTATCAAGTCTTTGAGCCCCAGCATCCTCTGCAAGAAAGCGATGGTATGGAAGCTAGACAGCTTGTAGATGGAGGCAGATGGTGAAGAAGAGAAGGGGATATCAGTGAAAAATTCTCAGAAATTTTAGGAACTGGTATTTTAGCAGGTTGCTGTTTTCCTTTACTCCATGGCCAAACTTTCTCCGTGTGTTGTCAGTTGAAGTCCTGTAGCCAGTGTACTACCTTCTTTCAGGTGATAGCATATATAATTTTTATAGCAGCCTAACATAACATGCTGTGTAAATATTGGCTATGCAATATATATTAAATACATATATATATTAAACACTTTATCTCTTCAGTTGTTTAAACGCCGAAATGTTGCAACGGCCGAGGAAGAAGCAGAGGAGGAAGTGATGTCCGATGGGGGCTTCCATGAGGCTCAGATGAACAACATGGAGATGACTTCTGTAAGTGATGAGAAATGAATACAGTGTTTGTTGAAACTGGGCAGGTCTGTTGTGCAGTGACGTGATGGGAATGAAATTCCAGAATAACGTGAAGAATGCATTCAGAGATGGACAGCTCTGAGACACCTGTCTCAGTGAACCGCCCTGAAACAGATTACATGAGAGAAAAATGTCAGGGATACAGCAAGTGGTTTTTCAGAGGATATGTGGTCAAGAAAATTAAATAAAATTTCATTGTCCTGGCAGGCTGATCACACTTTCTGGATTTGGTGTTTACCATTACAGGTGATTCTATCAACTGTTGCCCAGAGTTGTTGGGGATTTTTTAATCTGAAATTCATAATGCTTGAAACTTGAAAATATAAATCAGGCAGTGTGTTATTGCAATTCACAAAGTTAAAAAGGGGCTCAGTGGAAATCTTTCTTAGCAGACTTTCAAGTGGCACCATTTTTAACCAAAGTGTTGGAAACACTGCTAGACCTAGCTTAACTGTGTGCATGAGGCCTTGAACTCCTTCCCATGCTAGAATTTAATACTACAGAAAAACAGTTTTAGTTGGAATTACACTTTTTTACTTTCTTCCTGGAAAGAAAAATGGTAATGGTTTCAGTTCTATTACCGAAGATTTAAGGGAAAGTGCAGTTCTCACTTAAAAGTGTCGCTGATCTTCACAGTGTCTGTGCTCAGAGTATGCAAGTGATGTTTCCATAGAAATCAGACTGAACTATTGGTGGTTATATGAGCCTTGAAAATTACTGAGAAACAGAGAAGTGCTCATAAACAGTGTGGTAGATTGATAATAGAATGTATGGTTTTGCTCTTCAAGATGGTATTCAAATATCAGGCAAGTCCTAAATACCATTAATCATTTGTGTGGAAGCTTATGTGAAACAAATGGATAGATAGTAAAAAGTAAGGAAAGGATTTTGCCTAATTGATAGATATTGTCATTACACAGTTTGCCATTAATTTCAGGCTCTTAACAGTTGGAGCTGTTGGCTGTTACAGACAACGCTTAAGTATTTTCAGCACTGTCATCTGTCTCCCTGTCTGTCTAAGGGTTGGGATCAGATGTATCTGAGGATTTAGATTAGAAGTGGAAGAAAAAAATCTGACACTTCTTACACTTTTTTACATGGGTACACATGTGGTGAACAGAATGTCAGATTTTACCTAGGATAAGGAGAGGTTGCAGATTTAATTTAGTCATATTATTGGAAACCATCAGTATTATGGAAAATTTAATACTCCTACTTGATGATGATAAGCATTATCAAGGTTTGTCAACTCTTCTAGAAATGACAGGTCCTATACATTTTGGTGTAAGAGAATAAGTCAAAAGGTACATGTTAGGGAAATCTAAATGCTAACATAATTACTTTTTGTTGAAGCTGACAATTTGACATTTATTTTAGAGGAAGGGAGAAAATACCAGTGAAAAATTTTGAAGAGCAATTTTCTTGCTATATCTTGAGGAAAATTTGGATTTTGGCTTTCAGTAAAGCAAAGTTGCACTTAAGAATGATGCTGCCTTATGTGGATGTACATGTATAACGATTCCTTTGTTGTCCATAATGGTCTTACCTAAGTTTTTATTCAATAAGAGATAAACTTGATACTGGTTTAGCAAATGTAACCTGTTTATCGCTAATCCCAGATTTTTTTTCCCCTTTTTCTCTCTATCACCTTCATTCTGTTTCCCCACCTAAATCCTAGAGTGCAGTCATCACCTCTGATATGATTGAGATGATTTTCTCCAATAGTCCAGAACAGCAGCTCTCAGCCACCCAGAAGTTCCGAAAGCTGCTTTCTAAAGGTAAGGGCTGAAATTACTTAGAGAAAAATGTAGAAGCCTCCCTGGCATGTGGTTTTACTTTGACAGCAATAAAAATTGAGTTTCACACTGAAATTTCTGGGTAAAGCTCTGCATGACACAGTGTCAGCTTGATGTATGTAATAGTCACTTCTTTTCTTGAAATCTGTACTAAGTGTTGCAGATGTGAGATCTCCTCTTGGATGTAAGTTTAAATGTTGTAGGCAGTGTCTCTGTGGCTCAAATATGCTGATATACCAAAGTTCCTCTGCGTGTGTGCATGCCCGAGTGACTGCACAGAGCTGCTGCTGTGGAATCAGTCTGCCTAAACTACTGAGTGCATCAGTGCTTTGAATCACGTTATCTTATTACCTCAAAACTCAGATTGGAGTTTCCTTATGTTGACACATAGGAGTCCATTGCCTTTTAGTGAAGTATTGTAGAAAAAGAACACACTCCAAGAAAAGAGCAGTCAGTATGTCACTGGATATTGTTTTGATGCAGTAATTTGAGAATTTCCTTACAAAGAAATGAATGTATCTAACTTAACTTCTTATTTTAAACAGAACCAAATCCTCCAATAGATGAAGTCATAAGCACACAGGGAGTGGTGGCCAGGTTTGTGGAGTTCCTGAAGAGAAAAGAAAATTGTACATTGCAGGTATAAAAATATAAATGTATCTGTCTTCTAGTTTAGGAAGGCATTGGGTGATGCAAATTAGAAAGGAAAAAAAATTAAGGATTTGTTCAGCTGTACTTCCTCTCTTTCTTCACTATGTTAAAAAAACTATTTTATCTTCAGAATTTCTGGCAAGACCTCTGGGTACAGGAGAAAGAGAGAGAGATGTCTGACATTCATTGAGTGATTGATAGGATGGGGTCTTCAGACTTTAACAAAAATAAGAGCTTGAAATTTGGAACTTAGCAGATGAAAAGCTATTAAACAAAACCTTAATGTTTGTCTTCTTTGTACTAATTGAAGACAGTTTTAAATCTTCAGAATTAGGATTTAAATTTTTGATTAAAGTAAAAAAAAAGTTTAGAATTAGAAATCAATCTGTAATGATAAGCATAGAAAGCTGGAAACCTTATTGTGGTTTGAAAAAACTGAATTATGTGTGCTACAATGGTGGTTAATTTTTTTGGACCTTTGTCTTATTTCCAGCTGTCCATTTTTCTGGTCAGTCTTTCTTGGCTAATAGAATGTGGAAGAAAACAAATCACCTAGTTAAAAACAAATCATCTAAGTTAAAAAATATGTTAACATGTAACCATTAAATACAACACTTAAATTAGAATTGGTGTTCTTTCAAAATGCGTAAGGCAACAGGTTTGTGAATGCCATGTGAAATCCAAATTTTGTTGACTGGAAATATGCAAAAAATTTACAGTTTTCTTATACATTAGAGAAATCATTTACAGGTATTACTTTTCAAATTGTTATCCACAGAATTTCAGAGGTCTCTTAGCTTCCTTTGAGGAGTCTGTGGACAGTAACTAAGAACACGTATCAGATTTAAGCTGGTTGGTTTGCAACTCCAATGGAAAATTTGTAAAGCTATCTGATGGAAAAAAAAATGGAATGCCTTTTATTACTTACAGTGGTCTAGCGCAGAAACCTAAGGGAGATAAATGGAAGCAATTCTTGTGGCCTTACTGGTGTAACATTTATTGATTTTTACATGGAAATAGGAAAAATCAGTCAGAGTGGAAATGTGGAAAGCTTGTCCTAAGGAGTTTGTAGGAAAGCAGTGAAAATACAAGCTTGAGTATGTTGCTCTCGATATTCCATTCTACCTGGGTAATTTTCCTCCATCTTGCCAAATCTCTCTGCCTGCTTGGCAGTTTAGGGTCTGCAGGTAGAACCTTTTGCTGTGATTAGTTGGGAAGTTCTCTGGACCTCACTTTCTAATATTTGTTCTGTCATTGTTCCCAAAAATATTCCTTTGGGCTTGGCATTCTTGGCATTTCTAACTGTAGCCTAGTTGTAGAAGGAAAGGATTTTCAACACATTCTGAGACAGTGAAATATAATTTATAGCTGCTTGTATGGTGGATTGAATATGGCAACTTCCATGTTAATGAACTTGGAACTTTATGGGAATTTATGATCTGTTTTTCTTCTGTGTTGTCAGTTGAATATGCTGTAAAAGCTAGGCCTCTGAGATCAGTAATAGGAAGGCCTAATGTGTTAGGAATTCCTCTGTCCTGTTGTTACTCAAGGTGAATGGAAGACTTAAAAAAGTTCTCCAGGGTCATTTTGGCCGTATATGAACAAGTACATCTGTCTCCTGTGGAGAGAGGAGTCTTACAAAAGAACAATACCACACAGATATCTTTGCCATTAACATGTGACTATTCCTTAGTTATACATCTTGGAGCATCAGGTCTCCACAGAGAAGGAGCAGGAGAGAAACTGTCACTCTAACCTTTCTGTGACTTACACTGGAGACAGTGTGAGTCTCCAAGCTGTGAATCGTTCAAGCTGGTGGCACCAGTGGGAAGCCAGAGGGCAAATTTTAAAATACGGATAAGAAACCTCTATGGTTGAAAGATGAGTAAAAAGTTATGTTACAGTGTATCTCAAAACACTGGATACTCACTTCAGCGAAAGTAAAGTTACAGGAAAGCAGTATTTTATGTTGGCCTTAGGCTCTGTCCACACAGTTTTGCTTCTAGTTCATTAATTATGAATCTTGCAGTTTTGATTTTGTGTGTTTCTGCTTTGTTTTGCAGCCCATACTCCTTGTGTATTGCAGTGATGTATTTTGGAATTGTTTATTCTGATCACATCTTACTAGAAGAAGATAGTTTTTTCTTCAGTTGATCAGAAGGGCAGGATTAACTGTACTTTCAAAACCAAAGTCTTTAGTAACACTTAAAAATGAAAAGCCTTGGAAGTCTAGGCTTAATTCTCGAGTTACTATTTCAGGCATGTTTCAGGATTTGGTGCAACTCCTTAGCAGGAGTTGTTTTTATGATTAAACCTGAAATATAAATCCTTGCTGCTCTTCAGAGAGAGACAGATAGTTTTTGAAGGTATGTTGGTATTTTCACTGGAATACTGATGGATCAGCATCTTTTGGTAATGTCAAAATTGGTCATTTATAGTTTACAACTTTCCATTTTTACTGTTTGTTGATTTTTACTTTTCATTCACCTTTTAGCAGTCTTTTAATTCTATAGATTCTGGATGTACCTGATAAGATTTAAATTTGCTAGTGTAGTGTAATAATCTTTGGGCTGAAAGCATGCAGAAACCTACTCAGATTAGGATTTCTAGAATCTGCGTTTTCTGAGGCCTGAGGTCTCAGGTAGGGTTAAAATTTGCATTTCATCTTAAAAAGTTAATGCTTTTGCAAGTTGAGATTAAAACAATAAATGACAAAAACAGTTAAAAGATGCAGGATATTAGTTCAGGATCTCACTTTTGCTTCAAGTCTTGAATAAGAACATCGTACTCTAATAACATTTGGCATTGATCACCAGAGTTGGAGAGAAGTACTTTGAGTTGTTTTTTAGAAATCTGGTTTTGTTTGAGTTTTTTTTTTTTAATCTCTTTTAGATCTTTTATTTGCTTCATATCCATGAAATTTTGTCAAACAATGTCTTCTCCTGCATCTTCAGGAATATCACTGGTGATTCAGTGAATGCAGGTGTCATGTCACGTGGGAAGGCACATTGTTATGTGTACAGGTTCTTAGCCATTAAGAAAGGCAAAGGTAACGTAAATGCATAGCAAAACCAAAAAGACTTGAAAAGCCACAGCAAACTCGATGTTCTCGTAAGGAACTTCTGCAAATTTTTGTTTCAAGTGATAGTGATAACCCTGAAATATATGATTCTAATTCTTTGCAAATTGTCTGTTAATTAGTCATATCTCACATTTGTCCTATGCCAAATCTCTCTGGTTTTAGAAGACATTTAGTCTCCATGTTTGGTGTGGCATAGAAAGCTCCTGGTAAACTGACTTGTATTTTGTTTTCCAGTTTGAAGCTGCGTGGGTGCTGACAAATATTGCCTCGGGAAATTCCCTTCAGACTCGAATAGTGATTCAAGCAGGAGCTGTCCCCATCTTCATAGAGCTGCTTAGTTCAGAGTTTGAAGATGTACAAGAACAGGTAAAGACTGAGAACAGTGTTGAATTTTGTGTGTATGTGTTAATTTGTGGAGTTGGAAGCTTTTTTGTTTGACTTTTTGTTTGTTTGGTGTTTTGATGGGGGTTTTTTCCCTTCTCTGGAAAGGAGCAAGGCTATTCTGTAAGAAAGCCTTTAGAGAAAATGCAGTATTTGGCAATTTTGCACAATAGTTGCTTTGTGCTTAATATGTGTTAAGTTATCTAAGCAAATACTGGTTTTTTTCTCTTTCTGGAAATTATGTATTTAAACATAGCTAATGGGGTAATCCATTTTGTTCTCTAACAGGTTAGTATATTTCTGTGTATGGAGGAATTCAGCGAGCCTTGTTTGAATAATTGCTTTAGATATGGAAAGTTCATGCCTGTTTCTCCTGAAGATAAAGCATGAGTGGAAGTTATAGTTTGTTCTCCAAGTTCCTTACAGCATAGATGAATATTCTTCAAGGCCCACAGGGATCAGTATAAAGCACAGACCAAACATTTGATTCAGTAGTTTCCATTTGAGGTCTATAACTTGTATTTGAACAAGGATGTACTTCAGACATATAATCTTGCTTTGAAGACTTAGGGTGATGAAACATTAATGATGTTAATAAATTTAGTTTCAGCCAATCTTAATCCTAATGTGAAAGTATGTACCTTTACTATACAAATTTGACTGGCTTTGGGTCCAGGTATTGCTTTTGTTACATTCTCCATTAGTAAGTTCTGTATTTTTTCCTATAGCTACTTGCAGACCATAGCTTAAGCTTTACTTGAGTAAATGAAATGAAGCACTGAATTCTCATTTTGAGAATATTTCTGTGGTGGTTGGTTTGTTTTTTGGTGAGCTTTTTCTGAACATTTCTTCTAGTTTCCATATCCTTTTGTGGTGGTGAAATAATGAGCACTGGCTATTCCAGTAGCACTCTTTTGGCACTGTTGTTTGCAGAGATAGTACCTCATTTTCACTTCCGCTTGATACTTTGGTGTGTAAATATCCAGTGTCTTTGCGGACTCCTTGCCACAGAAGCTGGCTGTGAGCTCAGCTTAAGCTGATTATCCAATATGATCCATTGTTCTTTTCAGAGTCACTGACTTCCAGGGTTCAGTTCTCCATCCTGTAAGTGTGACCTCTATTCTGTGTTCCTAGATGTCTGACCTTGCATTTGGCTGTATTGAGATGCATGATTGGAGGAGTCCCAACTCATAAACATTGGACTGCTTTGTGTAACTTGCCTTTCTTTCTTGTAGAGCTGGCTTAGAATGTACCACCTGTACTTAAGGTTGCCTAACATTTGCCACAAGACAGATTTTTTTTTTTCTTAGTTGCTTGTAGCTTTCAAGTTATTCCACTTTGTATCTTTCCATTTTCAATGCTCTGTCTCAGGCTGAGTTATTGTTGAGAAGGCTTTTAAAGAGGAATTGATTCAGGTGTTTGAAAAACTATTAAAGAAAACAAGAGGTATGTTTTGTCCATTATTGCAGCTTTGAGGAATTGAGTCTGCTGTTGTTGTAGAAATCAGAAATGTGATAGGGAACTTGCCAAAATGGCAGATAAGTGCTATGTTCTGCCCATGTGAAAATCCATCCAGACTTAGCTATATGGTGCCTTTTAGATTTTGTATTTTGAGGGTTGAACTTGGTAGCATTGCTTTCCAAATTCAGCCATCACTTGAAGAGTGCTGTTTCCTGCAGAAGGATTGGTGCTCTGTATATGGTAAAGGCTACTCTTACTTATTTTTCTCCTAATGATTGATCTTCTGTGCAAGAGCTAACTTGCTTTTTTTATTAGGTTCTTATCATCCCTGCTGATGTTCAGAGAGCAGGTGGGAAGAGCAAACCTGTGTAGATTAAGTTGTGTGGCCTTCGATCTTAAGATGGGTGAATTAACGGAAGAGCTTAGGGGCCACAGTTAAGTAGTTTATCTGGCTCCTTCCCCCCTCTGTGCCTCCTAATGAACTGCTGATGTGTTAAAATTCAGATTGCAGGCAGGCAGAGTGGCTTGGTTGTCATTACTGGAAAATATTCTTCTGTGCTGTTCAGGTGCTGCTAAATTCACGATCTCTGTCTTGCTGGTAATCTCTAAATACCAGTTACAAATTGCTCTGTAGTAAGTTGTGCTGAAGAAGGAAAATGTACCATGGCAAAGTGTTACCTACACTGTTTCATAGTGGGTTTCTGTGCTGCAGCTCTGGAGGTGGCAGCCCTGCTCACAGCTGAGTTGGGGTTTAATGCAGGTCAACATAAGAGGAATTCTGCTTTTTTCCCTACAGCTTTAAAAAGCCTCAAGCACTTCACCATAGTATCATCTGAAACAAAAATTAAAAGCATATAAGCACTGAGAAGTTAGCTTTTGTACTTCTGTATTACAGGATAGCAGTAGTACACAATTCCATAGTATTTTTCCAGATGACTCTTGTCTCATTCAGTATATGCACAGATTGTTGCCCTGGTAACAGATGAGTGGGTAGTAACGGAGGCTTTTATTTGTCACACTGTGACCCTGTTTGTTGAAGTTGGAACAAATTATAGTGCATGGAGGAGAATAGGGAAGAAATTCTTACAATTAAACCGATTGTAGGTTTGTGAGAAAAATGTTTCTACTGCTTAGTGTCTGATGCTGGACGATTTCCTTCTATCAGTTTTCAGTAGGTGGATACTTGTTCTGTGGTTTTTAAATGCTCAAGGTGAAATATTTCTTTTTCATTTCGTAGGTGAGGACAACTCAGTAGTGATTTTTATAGTTAGGCCTGTGTTTTGAGCGGGTCTGATCCTGGGCTTCTCTAGTTGGATTTCTGAAACTGGGTGATAATTTGGCTACGATTTTCTCCTAAAATGATCACCCTAATTATGTCTCACTGTAGTACTGTGAAGATGATTATTTGCAAGCAACTGCATTTGTAACAAATTACAAAAATACAGCAAAATACAGAAAATATAATGACATGTTCAGGGCACAGGGGCCAGAATCTAACCCTATAATCATATAGTAAAATATGAAGAGAAAAAGAAGTATTGAAGGCTGTGTTTAGGAAGTCATTCTTTGTTCTAATTTGGATAGCAATTCTATAGAAGGAAATGTTAGGTGATAACATAATTTTGAGTATGTATCCTAGCATAAACAAAAAATATGTATAATATTTTACTTACTGGCTAGTCATTATCCACTGTTTTCGTTTTACAGTAAGTCAGTCATAAAAATGTACATGTTTACTTTGTCTTTTATTTCTAACTTCCCTTAGCAGTGGCTCAGGAACAGATACCAGTTTACCTTACCTTCTGATCACAATTTTCCCATGTATTTTTCATATTTATAAGCCAGTTTTAATCTAACATGAGGCACTTTTTCCCTTTGCATATGCTAGTTTCTGAGTCTAGTGAAGATTCTAAATCAGCTGTTTTATAGAAGTCTGTGAGGGAATCTTTATAGCTATGTTTAATAAGCAACATGCATGTTAATGAAATTATACCTTACGTACTTTTGCAAGATCTGTTTCCCATTAAGCTATGCAGGCCTCATTTAATTAGCCTACCATCCTTTAACTCTTTAATTACTTGCACTGTGTGTCAGTCTGTCTTTGTGGTCAGTGGTCAAACCATTTGGCATACATTTTTCCCATCAGAGAAATTGAATTTATCACAGAATCTACATCAGTATTATTTATGAAAAACACCTTGGCTACATCTCCCTGCTTCTCCCCATTTCTGTTTTTGGTGTACTGATTTTTAGGTTTAGTCAGTGGCATATGTCCTAGCCCTCTTCCACTTACCACAGGTTTTTTCTTCAAAAAGACATCTAGAAATTTTGATCTGCCTGCCTGAAATTATTTATATTGAAAGACTGCATCAAAACCCTTTAGACATGCTTAAAGGTTGATGTGGCTTCAGCAGTGTCTTAGCTGCAATTCTTTCCTGACTTCCCCTTCTGTGGTACTTAAAACCCAGAAGTCAGCTCGAGTTTCCTTGATGAACATTGAATTTCCTTCAAAAACCATGCAAGGCATTGTGCTGCCTGTCGAAGAGGATTGATACTGTCTCACAGTGACAGATATGTGTCATCGTGCTGCGCTGGACAGCCGGTGGCATGAGCATCCCCAGCTGCCCTGTTCTCCTTTGGGAAAGTTTGCATTTTCAGCTGACGCAATTAGTATGCTTCTCCCTCGGTATTTTTCCATTTCTAGTTGTATTTGCTATTCCTTTTGGTAACCATCTGTCTTGGGGTGACATACATACATACGTATGTATGTATGTATTAATGTGTGTGTGTAAAGCTAGAATATGTTAATTTGGACATTCAGCCGATGATATGGGATGAGGGGAGGAATGTCTAGGGGTGACTTTATGATGTGTATCCCCTATCGCCTGCTCTATGCCCAGACACGAACCCTGTGTCCTTTTCTGTAGCTTTAAGGCAGACCTTTAAGAGAGAGCGGGGTGAAGCCAGTGGAATTCCTTTGGCACTGTCTTCCAAAACGCAGATCAGCTTGCTGGCTTCTCCTGCCTGGCTGCTCAGCTTGGCTTTCTGCAGCAGGGAAGAGAGTGGCATTCTCCCACTTTGTAGCTAGCTTTTTGTTCGTTAGCTAAAGCAAGGAGTTTTCCTGATACTTCAGTTTCTTCTCTTCTGGACTTGCTACCACCAGAACATCATCTGGGAGACCTTTACACCTTGGCCCGGAAGGGCCCAAGCCAACCCAGCTCTGAAAGAGAGAAAGTCACACCCACAGAAGGGACTCTGAGATCTACCCAGGTTCTCTCCACACTGAGAGGTTTTATTATTTAGCATTATTCTTTTCCTGTGTCTGTGTGCACTGTGTTTGCTAAATAAATTCTTTTCCTTTCACTTTCCTCCGAGGAAACATTCTTTCTGAATCTGGTGGGGGAGAGGTGGCTGTAACCTGCCTTCTATCAGAGGACGTTCCTTTCGGACGTTCCTCCGAATTTGTCTCAAACCAGGACACCATCACTTGCTTGGCAGAGCTGACCTGTGAGTCGTGTTCAGGCTCTGTTAGGCTTTTACATCAGCAGTCCTATTAACAAACTCTTGATAATCACAATCAGGACAAACAGTCAAGGTATGAGTTTGAGCTACTTTCTCTGTTTGGCAGGTGAGATGTGAGAAGAAGGACCACTCCAGCCACTGAAAGAAAGATGTTTTCTGTGGTAGGACAAAGTAGCAGTCATCTCTTAGGAATGTGTCCTTCTGGTATCCTTCCTTGTGTTCACTTACCCAATCACACTTGTATGCAAGCTAATCTTTATCATCTTCATCCCAGCATTAGATCCTTTTCCCAAGTCAGCATCCAAATGTTGAGAAAGTGCTGATTCTTTATAATATTTCTTCTCCACTGAGAGGCAAAGTCTGCACACTGTTGGTGATTGGCTTAAGCACTTAGTTAAATATCCGAAGAAATAATGGCTGAGAATCCTCAGAATCCAGGGAAAAGTGGAGAGTTGTCAAAAAGCACAGGGATTATTCACAGAAGGCACCATATGGTTCAACAGTGCTCTACAAGACTTGTACTTTACTTTTACTGACTACTGAAGTTGTCCAGCACTGCAGGAAAAAACATTGGAGGTCAGTGATGAGTAAAATAAACCAAAGATTTGCACCAAGCCCTACTCCACTGTTAGCAATAAATGGAAATTTATACGCGTGTATAAAAATAGGTGCTGTCAATTAACAAGGCAACATTTGCACTTTGAGTTTGCACACAGCTTTCTCCCTAAGATGTGGGTTAAAAAACCAGGCTACAAATCTTAAAATTGCTGTCATCTTTAAGCTGGGATTTAGATAGTAGAAAGTACTGAAATGGATTTTTTTTGGTCAAATATTTTTTTAATTTAATAAGCTCTGAAATTTAATGGAATTAAATATCCTTTTACTTCTGCAACTATGCAGGAAAGAAGATGAAAACATTTGAGTTGTGTAGAATGAAGCCAAAGCCATAATGTTGTGGCAAGTATTTGTATCTTGAGGAGTGCTCAAAAGAAGAAATGGAAACCATTGAACATTATTCAGACATACAAACTCTGAAGAAACTTGTCATTGTTCATGTGTTGTCTGTGAAAACCATGACAGAGCTTTGCATTTATGGCAGTGTCTGATGAGTTTAAACGAGCTTAACTTGCATTCCTTACTTATCTGAAGAGCTGAAGTAATTCCCTAATGAAAGACATCTTCATTATTGAATGAAATGCATATTTTTCTAAAGATATTTCAATTTATTGGCATCTTGTGTTCTATCAGTCATTAGCATTACAAGGATTTCTTGCAACATCTTCTCTTACCAGGTCCTGTGATACCAGACTACTCAGCCAGACTTTCCTTGCCATAAAAAAAATGAAGAGTGGGAAAGCAGTAGAGGTGCTATTTGACTTCTCTGGTCAGACTTTTTGATGTGAGATTTGCTGTTGCAAAACCAGTCAGTCATTCAGGGTCAGAATGGATTCTTGGATTAAGTGATTATCAGTCTTGTCAACCCTAAAAATAGATACTGTTATAATGGCAGAAATAAAGACCACAGACAGATGGAATAGGGCTTCCTTGTTTTTTACCTGTGTAAGGGTGTCCAGGCAAAGAGACTGTGTCTTCATACAAAATTACTCACATCTTCAGTGAAAGGGAATTATTATAAATTCTAACTTTTTCCCCTCACTAAATGTTTTCAGAAGATTCACAAGTTTATTTAGAACTGTCTGAAATCTTTGGTTCATTCTTCAGGCTTATTCTTGCTGCAGAAATGCAAACATTGGGGTGAGCAACAGGTGTGGCTCCTTGAAGTTCTAACACGACTGACATTTTGCAGGAGGTGGCATATGTTCTGTCTCTTAAGCTAAATTTTTCTGGTAGCCGTCTTCTGTGCCTTAAGTCCAAGAGGCTGCCAGACCCAAGGTTATACTTCTTAGATAAACTGTTGTCACAACAGTTGTAAAAAGGATAAGAATTAGAATGAAAAATAATGATGAAGATCAGTTTTGGGGGAACGCTGCATAGTAGTAATGGCTGTGCTGTTTCATGGCAAAGGTCAGTACAGTCTCGTGCCCTGCCTCTGACTGTGGCTGACAGCAGAAGCCTGGAAAACAGTAGAAAACAAAACAAACTAATCCTTCCCCAGAACAGTCGCCTACTCTCTTCACAACTCTCAGTTTAATGGCTCCAATCCTATGCTGTTGTCAGTAGTACTGGTACAGATGAGGACTCTATTTTGTATCTAGCAAGCTGACATCTGTTATCTACATTCTGTATATACTTCTGGTTTTAGCTGTATTTGTTTTGCAGGGTTTGCTAGTGAATTTGGGCCTCTAGAGTGGTTGAAGTCTGTTTTTCAAGTAGCATTTTTTTGCCACTGTTTAAAAACGTTTTACAGGAGAAACCTAATGCAATAAATTAATTGACACCATATTGAAAATGAATAAATATGTTTATTTCAGGTTATCCAAAAATTTCCTTTAGGTAAAAAATTTGGCAATTCTGTCAGTTTTTTTAGAGGAGCAGTTTATTTCAAATAGGTATAGGGAGAGGAAAAAGCATGTTCATTTTGTGTGAGGAACTTGCTTTGTTCAATTGGAGAAATAGTTATGCACTCTAACACGTTCTACTGCAGCTATATACATAGCCTTCAATTGAAGAGAAATTTGGGGAGGACATTCAGCTGCTATCCATGACAAATAGGATTGCTTTTGTCCTCTGTATGCATAATTGGAAGTATTTCCAGTGGTTGTGCAGATACATGTATCTGTAAAGCCCAAAGGCAAATAAACCAACCGAATAAGCAGATACGTGTATCTATTTGATATGACACTTAGTCTTCTGCTAACTTGAAATAAATAGCAAATGTGAACTTCATAAGCTTCCTTGTGTGACAAAATATTGTAATTTGCAAGGAATTAATAAAATCGTTTTCATACTTGACATAGACTACTTGTAAATTTTTAAGTTATAGCTCTCATACTAGTGGACAGTGATACAAAAAGCAGCACTTGGCCCAAATGTATAAATCAAAACTAATTAAATCTTCTATTCTCATCATATTACAGAAGATGGATTTCATGCTGCTTTAATTCTGGTATTTTTGATCTTCTCAAAATGAAGTGTTAGGGGTAGTACTGATGTCCAAACCCTTACATTTTGCCATGCACGTGACTTAATCAGCAACAGTGGTTC
Organism: Corvus cornix cornix; assembly: GCF_000738735.6. Taxonomy (NCBI): domain Eukaryota; kingdom Metazoa; phylum Chordata; class Aves; order Passeriformes; family Corvidae; genus Corvus; species Corvus cornix. The sequence goes on along the minus strand of NC_046332.1, from coordinate 27,806,317 downwards.
TGTCTCATATAGTTTTATTTTAAAGAATGTATGTCAATGCCCATCTGAACTCTTTAATTCTGAATATTGGTTTATCTTGCACATAGATTCTCATTTTTATCTATGACTGTGTAAACAATGCATGCTTTTATGGCTTTGTAGTAAATACTAATATGGGCTGTTCCATACAAACATTTTTGGGTAGATACAGACTTGCTTGACCTGTGCTACGAACATCTGGGATTAAATTAGCTGTGAACAAGGAGTGTAGAATTGCAGTGTTCATAAGCCTGAGGAGCTGAGCTCATCTCTTATATTGTGGACAGAGCAAGGGTATGTCTGCCTGCACAATCGTTGGAGACATACATGTTTGCTGTTATGGTGTTCTTCTTAGATCTCCATAAATATTCCTGAATCATATAGTGAGCTTGAGTGTATACATGTAATATGCAACCAGAATGCATTCCCCTTCTGTACATTGTCCAGGACCTAACAGTGAGAACAGATTGTCTCCCAACTCTAATACATATGTTAAACCGGTGGAATTTTGAGAATAAAAGCAATTATTATTCTGTTTTTCATTACAGGCAGTATGGGCTCTTGGCAACATTGCTGGAGACAGCACTATGTGCAGAGACTATGTTTTGGACTGTAATATCTTGCCCCCTTTATTGCAGTAAGTATGTTTTAATGTGTTTTCCAGAATTTTGCTTGAGTGTCTGATAAGACTGAAATTTGGGTTTTGCCTTGAAGAATAATAATACCGGGTTTTTTTATTGTGGACTAATCAGAGTTTTTAATGGGGAGTCCTGAACTACTTTTGTAATGAAGCTAAAATGGAAACATGCTTTAGAAGCAGCTAAGCTAGAACTATTTTATTCTACAGTGTTGGTGAATGTCTGGGCTTATTTTAGAGTCAGAGAATAATTTAAGTTGAAAGGCACCTTTGGAGGTCATCTAGTCAAAGCCTTTCTTCATAGCAGGTGAGATCAGATTAGATTGCTCAACTACTTAACCAGTCAAATTTGGAACATCAAAAGTAGATTTCATAACTACCTGGTGTAACCTGTTGCAGTATTTGACCATGGCATAGTGAAACACAGTGTTCTGATACCTAATCAGAATTTTCTGTGTTTTACCTCGTGACAGTGCCTCTTGTCTTGTCACTGAGCACCTTTGAGAAGGATCTGGCTTCCTGTTTTCTGTATCCACCTGTTAAAGTGTTGTTGGCAGCAGTTGTATCTCCTCTTGCACCATCTCCTTCTAAGGCTGAGCAAATCCAGGTCACTAACATCCCACTGCGTGTCATTTCTCTAGCCTGCTAATTATCTTGATGGTCCTCTGCTTAAGAAGCATATTATTGCTGAAACAGTGACACCATCTTGTGTTGTCATGTCCAAATTACGATTACTCAATCTGTGTCCTTTGCAGACTCTGCAGCAGGGGAATTCTCCAGTGCTGTCATAGACAGCGGTACAGTGGGGGATGGCTGTGAGAAAAAAAACCTGAATTGTTACTCTTGTGGGAAAATTAGGTCTTTCGTTTCTGCGTTTTCCTAGGCCAAAGTAGGACTCATAGTCTGAGACGGTCATAAAAATGCAATTTAGCTAAGAGAATACTCTCCAAAACTACCTGCATGTCCTCCTCCTTAGAGTAATTTTGTCACAATTCCTGCAGCTTTTGACTGTTAATCTGCCACGTCAGTATATAAGTGTTTAAGAGAAATTTAGTGTAATGTTTACTGTTCTTGTTGGGATACTAGATTCCTGTATCTAGCATGTGTGTTAGTAGCCATCAAGAATGATTTTCCTCAGGTGTATTTTTATAGAAAAAAAAAATCTAGCACATTTTGCCCTGGTATATGTTAAAAAGAGTTTGTTTTAATGATTCATACAGTTGATAGGGTTGCTTGGCTTTGATTTTTTAAAAGCAAGGGTTGGAATTTTTTGTTGGTTTGTTTTAGATTGCTTTCAAAACAGAATCGTCTCACTATGACCCGAAATGCTGTATGGGCTCTGTCCAATCTCTGCAGAGGGAAAAATCCACCTCCTGATTTTGCCAAGGTAAGAGATGCTTGAATGAAAATGTGTTGTGAAGTGGTGATAGCCAAATTATTAGTTTCAGGTGGTGAAGCTTAAACTAAACAGAAGTAATGTTTCAGAGAAATTCTGAAATATTTGATGGGCTTCTTACAGATGAAGTTTTTTGAAGTTTTTTTTTAGTCCTTTGGGCAGACATTCACAACCACTGTTTTAACACAGCTGCCTTGTAACTTTTTGTTCCTGTTCGTGTACTGGAGATGACTGTCCCATAGCAGAACAAAACTCTACATCTTGGCTGCTGTAGAGCAGCAGGTGGCACATCTGAGTGGACAAGTCTGAGTTTCACTGGCAGACGTCATTCTGTAGAGGCTGAAGAGTTGCTGTGGTACTTTTCTGCAGTAATGCTCCTCTGTGCTTGTATAGCTACAGCCCTGCATAGAAGTGCTAGCTAGGTCTGAAGTTTTCTGAGTGTTGAATCTTAAGATTCCAGTGCCAAGTCCTATAATGATATACAAAATTAGCTGACATAATAATAGATCTTCTGGCCCTTTTAATTGTATGTATCTCCTCTTAATGTCTTACAGGTCTCACCTTGTCTTAGTGTGCTTTCCTGGCTGCTCTTTGTCAATGATACAGATGTATTAGCTGATGCCTGCTGGGCTTTGTCTTACTTGTCTGACGGCCCCAATGATAAAATCCAGGCTGTGATTGATGCAGGAGTCTGCAGAAGACTTGTGGAACTGCTGATGTAAGAAATCTGTTGCAAGCAAGCGTCACTCTTTTCCTTGAAATCAAGATTATACCAATAAGGAGTTTAATTAAATATGCCTTGAAATGATGTAATTTCCAGAGAGCAAGATTTGAGTTTGAATTTTACCCGTCTGTTCAGTGTTCTCTATTTGTCATGAGTAACAAAAGCAATGGAACATTTCTTGTACTAGTTTTGCTGTTTCTTAAGAGGTTTTTTCCTGCACCTAAGAGCTACATTTTTGTAAAATCCATAGTATACATTGGAATTTTCCTTGTGTCATTGAAGTCCATATTATAGTTACCTAACAAGGAAATTACCTAAGGATATCAAAGATAAAAATGTAAGAAATAGTTCAATTTACTAGAATTGACAGTACCAGGGACTTGAAATATAAGTAATTTCCTCAACCCTTGCTGTAGAAGAGTATATGCACACTTTGGTCAGTAAAGTGTAGCTGTGAGAGTTGGGGTCGCTGAGACTGGCCTTGTTCAGAGCCATGGCTTCAGATCCAAGGTCAGGACATGGACCATTCAATGGCCTAAGAGCGAGGAATAATGGTTTTCAGTGATGTAAATAAAAAGACTGTTAAGGTTTCTAACATTAGAGCAAATGTGATGCTGGATTAATTAATGGAACATACTGCCTCTAAGTAGCTTTTTTGTAAAGAAGTGTTTTCATTTGAGAAACAAGTTCCTTACTTCACCTTTCCTATTCCAGTCCTGATTTAACGATGATGCTGGAGGGATGCATATGATGACAGAAGATGATCAAACAGCTCTATGGGTTAAACACACAACTTCTACCCCTGTTCTTCTGTCTCATTCTTGGCCTTTGTGTGTGCTACATTAAGTGTATTTTATTATTAAAGCTAATTACTTTTTCCTCCCAAGGATGCTTGGAAGTACTCTGAAGTACTTTTATCCTTCTAATATTTTATTTTTATGTTGCTGAGTGACATCTAAAGGTCTAAATATTTAGAAACCCTGGAAAGGCTTACCATTTGTTGAAAATCAGTGTCTATTTAGATAGTGAAAGTCAGATTTATCAGGGAAGTTTTCCCCTGGCTGATAGATGGTCCTTCCTTGAGAATGTGAAGATGGAGATGCTTTGGGAAGGTTAATACTTATATTTTTCTTTGTCAATTTTAGGCACAATGACTACAAAGTCGTATCTCCTGCCTTACGAGCTGTGGGGAACATCGTTACAGGAGATGATATCCAGACCCAGGTATGGATTACCTTTCTCTTGTGTTGTATCACAGTTCATCTTTCTGTTAATTGTGGTAACCTGTTCACAAGCACCTCCTCTTGTTCCTTTTGAAGTTTGAAAGTGAAGGTTAATGATACTAATTACTTCAAAATGTGGTGGTTTTCAGTTTTCCTGTTCAGTCCTGAACTGGTGATGATTCTTAGGTAGCTGTGTCTAGGACTTTTGGGCAGCCGTGCAATACCCCTCAAGGGTGGGATGTTTTTGGTTTATTTAAAGCAAATCTGTCTCTTAGGCTGAAATTCATGCTGAGAGATGCACCCTGGTAGTGCTATCAAAGGCCTGTCACATTCAGTGCTATTGCCAATCTGTGGTGAATATATCGGATCTATGATGAAAATATATCATATTTATAAGGAAGAACAAGTGTCTGGTCAGATTTTGGATGGTGTGTAGCTGTGTCTGGGGATTTGTTTGGAGAAGCATCAGTAGGAGGCAGTGACTCCCACCACTGTATTAGATTTAAATTGGAAGGCAGGAAATGTGTTTCTTCAGAGGCACTAGGTTGTCACTGGGATGCTTCCATAGTTCTGTGACTCTGAGACCGGAATTAAAGATGTGTTACCAGCACCAGGGCACTGTTTCAATGTCTTATTGCTAGGAGGAAGATAACATGATTTTTTGATTGTTACAATGTATTTTGTGTAGCTGAATTGCAGAGTCATTGTTCTATTTTTTTTGCAGTGGCATTTGTTTTGCAGATCAGTCATAAAGAATGATTGAGGTGTGATTTCATAATTTTGTTAAAGATAAAACCACAAGGGATCACTAATTCACATGTAATGCAGGTTATTAAATATTGCATAAACCTTAGATTTTAATTAAAAATTAGTTTAAACGTTTTTGTTGTACATGATTTTTTCAGAGGAGCATACCATGAGCTTTCCTAAAATTCTAGAGAACTGTATAAGTAGGATAGTTTGATAGTCCTGCCTGCAGATTGTGCTGTATGCTAAAAAGTGTTACAGGATGAATATAAAAATCAGTAATCAGAAGGAAGAGGCCAGCTTTGAGAGCTGATCCATTTCTGAATATGAATGCAACATACAGGACAGTTCTTCAAGAACTTCTCTGTAAAACCGTGGGGCACAAACTTGCTTTTACTTTTTGTCTCATTTTCAGGTATTAACAATGCGAGTGCTTGGAGATGGCCAAAACCATAGATAGTATGCATGAAGAAAAAAACCAACTTGTCCCAGCAGACACCTGATAAAATCCTGAACCATAATCTTTTCTTCTTTAATCTTAGTGGGGAGTACAAAGATTTTAAGAATATGGAGCTGGGGGGATACAAGCAAGGGAATTAAGTCCTCAGATTCCATGATCAGAAGTCATGACCATGATTCAGCTTGACTGGAGTATTTCTCATAAAATTCTATGGCACACTGTTCTTTCTAAGGTGTCTGCTTTTGCCACACAAGGCAAAACTACTGTGCTTCTTGGTATACTCTCCCAATTTTTGGCTTAATTGTTAGAAGTTGGAATGGAATTAAAAAAAAAAAAGTCATTAATTTTTCATTTTTTGAATCTTGTTAGGCCCTTTTAGGTGGTCAAAAAGTCCTTCACTATCACACATGACATAATCAACTGTGCTGTCTTGCAACATCTAAGTTCTGGGGCATTTTCTGTTGTACTTTGGTTATTTAGGAGATGGAAATTTTGCTGCACCTTTTCTGCACTGTAAAATTGCAGGGTTTTTACAATTTTTGTAATTTTTTAGATAAGAATTGCCCATTCATAATGTCACTGGATACAACACTGGTCACAGTATGCACCACAGTGCCAGCAGATGGGGAACACAGAAGTAGTTGGAGCTTACAAGTGTACAAAAATACAGGAAGATACCATCATCTTGTTTTTGTTTGGTCATAATGTGCTTAGTATCTTCTTGTTTTCAGGTCACACTGAAACCATTATGAAGGTGTGGTTTCTTACCTGAATGACTTGGTAGTTTTGCTCTTTAGCTTTCCTGCAGACATTTATTTCTTGGTTCTTGCAGGTTTTTTTGTTTTGTGTGTATTTAGTGGTTTTTAAAAAAAAACCCAAACTCTGGGAGCATCTAATGGGGGTATGCTTTTTAGATTTTCAAGACACTGTATTCCTTGTTCCTATGATTCTTTATCCTAAAGTTCTTCTAAGGTGTGTTTTGTTTTGTTTTTTTCTGTTGTATTCAGGTAATTCTGAATTGTTCAGCCCTGCAGAGCTTACTGCACTTGCTAAGCAGCCCAAAAGAATCTATCAAAAAGGAAGCATGCTGGACAATATCTAATATAACAGCTGGAAACAAAGCCCAGATCCAGGTAACCTTTTCAGCTATGATCAGTAATCTTTGTCTTTCAGACTAGAAGGAACACAGGTGGTTTTTTGTGTATAAAATGAGTATTTGTGTGTATGCACTGTCACAGATATATAATTACATACAAGAAATATATTATTGTGTATAATTAGAATATTTCAATGTCCCAGTCATCTCCAAATTAAAATAATTTCATTTTCTAGTCATCTGCACATTATAAGGGGGAAGACTGTCATGGTAGAAAATGACAAAATGTGGCTAAGCTCAAGAAAATTTCGTCTTAAATAATTTGCTTTGTGCTTTTGACAATAACTAAAATACAGAAATTCTGAAGTATGAAAAGAATACAAATTTTGAGAATCAAATAACTTCACATATTTCTTGGTTTCACCATCAGATACAGACACCTATATTTGAAAGTACTTTATTTCTGTTTCTATTTTCTTAAAATTCCTTGTATAACTTCCATAAATGGGCCTTATAATGCCCCATTCTAGGCATGTGTGCTTAGCCGAGTCTGTATCTGCTATTTATTAAACTGAACAATAATGGAGGCTATCTAACATGTTGCCCTGGGATTTGTCCTTTCTGATTACACTAAATGTTGTAGTCCCTTCATATTAAGTGATAGCACACAGAAGCAAATGAGTCCCACTCCCTTATGTCAGTCATTATAATTAGGCTCCAAAAAATCAAATCATTGTTCTGAGTCTGGACTGAGTGTCAGTTGTCAGGAAGAATTCCCAGGACTTGTCTCCAGGTAGTATAAATGAGAGATGGAACATCTTTTCCCCAGAGAAAAGTCTTTGGCTAGATAAAGAAGAAACAGCTTAATATATTTTGTTTTCCCTGAATATGGAGTTCTGTTTAAAAACAGCTGTACTAGGGAATTTTTTGCTTGTCTTTCAGGGATGTGGTTTGACTTGGTGGGATGTCAGGTGTCCCCCAAAGCTGCTCTATCACTCTTCTTCTCAACTGGGCAGGGGAAAGTAAATACAAGGGAAATTTCATGAGTTGTGGTTAAGGACGGGGAGAGATCACTCACCGGTTACTGTCACAGGCAATACCAGACTCGACTTGAGAAATAAATAGTATTACCAATCAAAATCAGAGCAGGATAATGATAAGTAAAAGTAATCTTAAAAGCACCTTTTCCCCACCCCTCCCTCCTTTCTGGACTTAACTTTATCCCTGATTCTCTTCCTCCTCCCCTTGGCAGTGCAGAATACAGTCAGTTCATCACAGGTTGTTTCTGCTGCTGCTTCCTCCTTAGGGAGGGAAGTCCTTCACCTGCTCCAGCATGGGGTCCTGCACATGAGAGACAGTACTCCAGGAACTTCTCCAACATGAGTCCTTCCCACAGGCTGCATTTCTTCATGAACTGCATGGGGTGCAGTCTTCAGGAACAGGCTGTTCCACCATGGGTCCCCTCTGGGGTCACCAGTCCCACTAGCAAAACTGGTGCAGTGTGGGCTCCTCTCTCCACAGGGCCACAAGTCCTACCAGGACTCTGGTCCATTGTGGGCTTCCCATGGGGTCACAGACTCTGTCAGATATCCACCTGCTCTGGGGTCCTCTGTGGGCTGCAAGTGGATCTCTGCTCCCCCATGGACGTCCATGGGCTGCAGGGGGGGCATCCTGCCTCACCATGGTCTGCCTCACGGGGCTGCAGGGGAATCTCAGCTCTGGTGGCTGGAGCACCTCCTGCCCTTCCTTCTGCACTAACCTTGGTGTCTGCAGGGCTGGTTCTCTCACATATTCTTACTCCTCTCTTCTCTGGCTGCAGTTACTTTTACCCAATAATTTTGTCCCCTTCTTAAATAAGTTATCACAGAGCTGCTGTCACTGTCGCTGATGGGCTCAGCCTTGGCCAGTTGCAGGTCCATCTTGGAGCCAGCTGGCATTGGCTCTGTCAGACATGGGGGAAACTTCTGGCAGCTTCTCACAGAAGCCAGTCCTGTAGCTCCCCCCACTGCTGCCAAAACCTTGCCATGCAAACCCAGTACAAAGAACATTGCCTCATTCCTTCTCTTTTGCAGAAGTGTTGGGAAAAGAGATTGTAGTGAATCATAGAACCATGAAGGCTTGGTTTGGAAGGGACCTTAAAGATCATCTCATTCCAGCCCCCCTGCCAGGGGCAGGGATGCTGTTCACTAGATCGGGTTGCCCGTGGCCCCGTTCAACCTGGCCCTGAAACGAGGCTTGATCTGATAAATACAAGTGTTTCCATCAAGGCAGTCAAATAACAGTCTTATGTAAATCAAATTTAGTTCTGAGGTTACATTTTTCAATTCTTTTGTCCCTCACTGGATACAGAAAGTATTTTCAGAGATTGCAGAGGATGCATGAAAGTCTGGGTGGAGACATTTATTCTTTGAGGAATGGCAATAAATGTCAGAAATATTAGACTCTTGAAATACTTGTCTTACTCATTAGTAACCTGGAAGAAACAGTGTTTACACAGAAAGTGAATCAAGCCTCTTAATATATTGGCAGAGTAGCCGGAGCGTACTTGTTAGCTCTGTTTTCCTTGGAAGGCAGCCTGACTGCTGCTCTTATAATGATGAGTCTGGATTAGTCATTCTATATGATCATAATTAGCATGAAGTGGTTAACCCTCTCCACCTATGGGGTGGAATTACTTCTCTTTTTCAGAAAACTTGCACAAGATTATGAAAAGGCTGCATATTTTTCCTGAGGAATAAGTGTATTGTACCCTTTGCAGGTGACACTTGGAATCTTTTGGGTTTACATTCTTCCTTAAAAAGAACATTCAGCTGCTGAAGGGGCAGCATAAAGCCTTAATAACTTCAATGAGGGCTTCATCTCAGAAAGCATAGGGAATAAAGTTAATACTTTTGTGAAAGATATTTCAGTCTTTGCTAAGATACCTGAAATTCCTGAAAATGAGAGCGAACGCTCATTTAACATTCAGAGATCCTTATGTTAGAAAATGAGTATGCAAAGCCCAAAAACTTGTGAAGCCCTGTAGGTCCTTCTTGTTTGATGTAAAGATGTGACTTAAGATGGAAGTGGGACTGTGAGGAAAGGAACCCCCTGCAGTGGTATTTGCTCTGGCTTTCTCAGTCAGGATTTTGTATTTACCACTGGAGCTCATGTTTTTTGTCAGATATGGAGAACGATACGGTTACTCACTCTAACCTTGGTAGAGCTCCAAGAATTTTGATTCTGCTTTTATTGTGGTTTGTGTGTTAATCCATGGATTAGCTGAATTTCTAATGAAAAGTGCTGTGTAAAATCAGCAGCTGTACCACTGTTTTTTTCCCCACATCAGCAATTGTAATTGCTGTGCAAGTAGCAGTGCAGAGTAGGTAGTTACTGCTGCTTGTACCAAGGTAAAAATGTTTTTGCCTTTGTGTTTCTTGCAGTAGAGAGTCTTTTGGCTCTTTATCCTTTCAACTACCACCTTTGAAACCCAGTATTTGCTGTCTAGAAGGGCATTTCTGCTTTTTCTGGAAAGTCTAAGAGTATTTTCTGAGGAACAGTCCAGCCAAATACATTGTCTTAAGTTTGTGTTTTTTCTCAAGTCTGTTGGAGGGTTGCTTCAGGATGTGTAATTGTATGGAGATGTTCCAAATGTAAGAAGAGCTTTAGAAAGCCAGATATCTATACAAGTCATTCAATAAAGATGTATCAGAAGTGACAATGGAAAGTAGTTTGTTGTTGGAACATTTTTTCAAAACTTTGGCTCTCTATTTTCATATTCTTGATCTACTTAAGATACAGTTATGAAGAGTCATAGAGGTAACTTGAATTCTAGTGCACCAGAAACTACTGCAGTAGTGTATTCACTTCTGTAACTTCTTCATAAGTATTCACTGTACCACACTGTCATGTTTTCAAATGAAATGTCCTTGTTTGCACAGTACTCTGACACCTGGTATCCATTACTCAGGCATAAGTGAGGCTTTAGCTGGAGAGTCTTAACTGTATCCCTGGTAATCCTTGGTCTTCTAAACTGTTACCACATCTTTATTTGAAAAGGAGTAAGGATAAAATGATCTCCTCTTTTAAAACAGAATTTGCCTGATCTACCTGAACAAAATTGTTAGTCTATGCATGTGTGTGTTTAGCAATTTTTAAATGTTTTGGGGTGTTCTATCACGGGTCAGCTGCTGTGCTATTGAGAACAGATCAGAATTGCAAGGTGACTTGAAAAGGTGAGGTCAGAAGGTAGGGAGAGGAAAATTAATGCTATGAGCCATTAGTATTGCATCTTCATTTCTAGCAGTGGCTCTTTACAAGTGCATAAAAAGCTCTTTAACTATGCATACAAAAATACTTGTGATTATGTGGATAGAAGCTCTCTTTCTCAGGAGTCTTGTATCAAGAAGAAAACAGTGTGAAACAAATCACCAGAATACATGTGGATTTAAAAGAGTCCAGCTTAAAAGCAGCTGCCTTAGGATATGTCACAGACAAGGTTGGAAGTGTGTTGGTGCGTTATGCAAGTCCAGGGAAAAAGAATGTAAGAAGCATCTTCTCAAAAGTGAAAGCTGTATTTCATTTAAGAGTCCCTTGGGCCCCATTCAGAGTAATTGATCTGCCTTCAAACTCCAAGCACACACAGGCTTTGTAGTGAAACACTGACTGCCCTAAGTACATACCCAATTTAATCTATACTGACAGTTACAAAAATTAAATTAAAAAACAGTATATCTGACTGTGAGTGGAATATAACTATCCTGGTAATGATGACATACTGCAAGTCGTGTCCGTCATCAGGCCTTGATTTTTGGAACTGCAGAAGATGGCCCATTAGAGGAAAGTTGTGAAGTAAAGCACAGTGGAGAATGCTTACAACATGCTTGATTGGAGAGCTCAAAGCCAGTGTTTCTTGGAAGTAAAATTGGCAATTGCAGGTGTGATTGCAGTGATTACCTTTTGTTGAAACTCAATCACAGATGTGTAACAAGTTCCAGAAGGACCCTTGATTCTGTAGTTTCTAGTCTCAACTTAGAGAATGTTGAGTGAGATACAAGGTGTGATGAAATCTCCTTTCAGCTCCAGAGCTGATAAGTCTGCATTTCTCAGAAAACGCCTTTGAGGTATTACTTCAGACAACTTCTATTTAATGGCAAAATCACTGTAAACATTTGAGCTGAAAAGCACTTGAAAAAAGAATTTCTGAAGTTGAAAAATGCTGTTTGATAAAATGTTTCTTGAAGGTGGTTATATGCTAAAATGGAGAATAAAAGTGTAGTCTGTTTTTAATAGCAGTGATGATAAAGGACAATTCCCATCGGGATGAATACTTGATTTAACTAAGTTCATGGGTGAACCTATTTCATCTGTGAGTTGAGGATTTTTTTTTTGTCTTTACATTATTTCATGTTGTGATGAATTAAAACATTACTTCTTGAGAACTGGTCTTCCTTACAGAAGGAATTCCAAGATACTAGATGCAGCTCTAAATTAAATTATTTATTTTCCTTTCCTCCCAGTCCCTCTAAATTGCTAAAGAGCTGCTACTAGAGGTCATAAACTGGAGCAGGTCTGTTCCCCTATCTGTGATATTTACCAGATTTTGAACATGCACAGTCTTTAGCTAGAAATCAAACAAGAATGATTTCAGCACATGATAATTTTTTTCACATCTGCCTGGCATAGTAACCCACATTTTTGTGAGTTACCAGCTGATCTAACTAGTGGATTGTTGCTCCAGAACAGTTGGGATGTTGAAATACTATGGAAACTTTGAGTAGTGCTCAAGCCATAATCTAGCAGTCCCTTCTGCACACCAAGGAGACATTAAAATATTTTGGTGGATCTGACAGGTATTTTACCTAACCAATATTAACAGACAGAACTATATTTAGTGTTTAAGATTGCATTGGGTTGCACTCCCTCCATCCACCCACTATAAAGTATAGAAATATAAAGTCAGAGGGAAGGACTTCTATATCCATCTCCATACTGCCTATGATGCTGTTTGGTGGCACACTCCAAAGGCTTTCACTGCCATTTCTAAAAGATAAGGCAGCAGCCTATCACTATTAGATTTGCACTCCAACACAATCAAGTAAACTCTTTCTAGTGTTAAGGCAGTGTAAATTAACATGCATGAAATGTGTGAAAGTGCGTGCTGGACTTTCTTTGGTGGCTCTTACTAAAGCACAGGAGGTTTGGGTTTATTTCCCCACCAAAGGTGGAAGTGAAAGCCTTTCAGAGTGTGTTATCAACAGTGCCTAGGCAACAGAAAAATGTGGTGGAATACAGCAGTCTTTCCCCTCTTTATTTCTGTGCTTTCAAGGTTTGGGGTGGATGTGTATATCCTGATGCAGTCGTGATTGTCACTAAGTATAGTTTTTGTTTGTTAATTTCCTAGTTTGTATACAGCTTTGCTGTACATCAGTGGATAGCTTCCCCAGTCAGGGAGAAGGGGAACTACATCTTCCTGGGAGTCAGAAGGAGAACTGCACAACTGAAGCTTAATCCTGACTGTCGACCCTTCTGAAGGGTATGAAAGGCTATCACATACCTCAGAAAATGTTCTGTGTGTCTTAACTTCGCAACCCGTTGAAAAGCTATGAAGGGCAGTACATCAGACACAATCTTCCATGTCTGACAGTGAAGACATCATAGGAGTTCTCTGCTCTTGACAGGTTAAGAAACTTATCACTTCTTTTCTAACATACCTTGAATTTTCACAAGAACATCTGGAAGTCTGAGTATGGCTAGGCATGGTAGCAATGGGATCTGTGCCATATTTTTCCTCCTCTAGGGTTTCTTAACCTTGCAGAAGGGTGACATGGGCAAATGTAGCAAATGATGTATTACCTGTCAGTTTTAAAAACTCTGGAATGAAATGCATTTTTACAACATGTGGTAAAGTTACAAGCTCAGAGTTGTCAGAGGCTCTTCTCCAAAAGGACCACTGGGGACCACTCCAAAAGTAGTGCTAGGGACATGGAAAAGGTATGACATGGTTCACACAGAGCTGGGGTTTACACAGGCATCAAGTTACCTGAAATATGAAGTGTGTTTAGTTTATGTCATAGTTTGCATAAGTAATCTAAGAATTTAACATGCTCTTTGTGGTAGTAGAACTTTAAAAAGTATATCCAGTAGGAGCAAAATACGGCATTGCTGACAAAGTCATGTTAGTTTGCAGACTAGTGGAAGTCAAAGATCAATCTCTTTCAGGTTTAACTTTGTGTTTAAGTACAAAATCTGTTTTCAGGCTTCTACATACCTTATACCACATTAAGGGCAGCAGAGCTAGAACATCTTTAATTCCTTTATTCTGGCTGAAAACCACACCAGTCAGTGGTGTGTTACTGCATTTGGGAGGTTGGTTGGTCTGTTTGGTTTGGTTTTTTTCTTTCTTTGTTTTGGTTTTTTTACGACTGACCGACCCTAAAAGCAGGAGAGAGCTCAACAAGGTGCTGGTCATTATACTGCAGGTTCTTCCTGACAGCAGTAACAGCTTTGTGTAAACTGGCTAGAAGTTTGCTTTATAGGCAGTTTGGAGTATATAGGCTTAGGTGTCTGTGTCAACAACATAAAGGTTCACTAGAACTGAGATCTGAAGTGCTTCCTCTCCAGCTCTAGGAAGGCAGAGGTTTTTTGTACTCATGCCATAGTGTGAAGTAGTTTTAGCTTACAAATATTTGCTATGTTATTTATAAAGGAGCTGTAAATTGAATAAATAAACAAGGTAACTGGAAAATAAGTCACTGAGAAGCCTCTATGAACTAAAATTTCCAGCCAGGAGGGGGGATCATAGCAGTAGGGCTGTATTTGCAGCTGCCAGTTATATGGTGACTGTAATTTTGATTTGTTAAAGGTAATGAGAGAGCTTGCAGGAGCAGGGAAACAGTCACAGTCTAAGACTTGTTTGCTTTCACATTTATGTGATGAATGATATGTAGACATGTGATGCCAGTACGTGCACACTAAATGCGTATGTGTGTGTTTGCATATCACAAGTGATTTAGGTGTGGGAACCCAAAGGGGGACAAGCAAATTCTCACATGGTATTGACCAGCTCAAAATACAAATTTAATATACTATGACTGAAGGCCTCCCTAACAGCAGCTACAACATATTTAGATTAAACATCCATGCAGGTGTAATGGTACTTCAAAAATTCAATTTTTAATCTAGCTTCACTGTTTAAAAATCAAATACTGTGAAGTGAAGAAGCTTGATTAAAATAAGACAGGTAGAATGTTTCCAAGAGATGGGCAGCCCTCTTGGAGGACTACACCACAGGGATACCAACTATTAAAAATATCGCCCTCAACCCAAAAAAACATACACATCCCAAACCAAACATAGAAAAGTTGACACTTTAGAAGTGAGGGCCAGATTTGCTAAGTACTGAGCATTACAAATTAAATCTGAAAGTCCATATTTCAATAAAAATTCCATTTCGGTTAAAATTCAGTTTTGGTTTTCCAAAAGACTCGTGGTTACAACTCAAGAGGGGGTTCAGTTCCAATAAATACCAATGGATGCAGCTGGGCAAAAGCTTCAGTGTTAGTTTAATGTATTGAAGGATGGGCTTTGGATTACCTATTGTGCAAAAAAGAGATTTCTAATGTATTTTGTAGATAGCACCTCAGTGCCTAGTAGTAGCAGCCTAAAACATTTTTATTTCCTTCACGTTTTTCAAGTTCTTGTTGAACTGAAATCCCTTAACTGTTTCTTTTGTTTGAAAGCTATGCTTATCTTGAGTATTTTCTATGCACTACAAACACTACTTTGGTCTTCAACACACTTCCACGTCAGGCACATGCAGAATAGGAATGCTAAAAAAGTAATTTGAATTAAGCCAATCTAAATCCTTGTAAGTTTTAAGTTGCTTCATCCTGCCACAGCTCTTTAAGGTTTTGTTCTGCCTGAGGCTTGCTTTTCTTCAAGGAAAAAAAACCCAACAAAATCCAATTGTCTTCTAGCATTTACTATTTTATCACTTAAAAGAAGTTTAACTGAAAGGGAAACATGACCTGTTTCCACAGTAACAGTTGTTCCCACATAAAATATCATAGAGATAGGAATCCTTAGGCATTCAAGGGTAACTGCTGTGGGCAGGCTGCAAGTCTGCAGGGTATAAATAATAGATGCTGCCAAGAACTTACTCTGTATTGGTACTTCATTGTTTCCACCCTTGCTGAGCTTAACTAGACTTTTGAAATCTAGTGAAGATATTAAGGTGAAAGCAGACCATTTTCTGACCTAGTTAATGTGTTTTTTTTCCTTAAAGGTAAGCACTGAGAGTTTCAACTGTCGAGAGAGTGCTAGTGGAAAAGCTTGGCTCTATTACAGACAGTTGAGAACCTTTAACTAATACTTGCGCTAGGGCGAGGTGGCAGCACTTGTGTTGCCTCTCAAGCAGTAGCAAACATAAAAATATACTGACTGGTAATCTCTCTTGAGTCAGTCTCCTCCAGAGGAGTGCCTTACAAGAGGCTGTGATTCATTGTGGTGCTTTAACCTGTTCTGCTTGGGTAAAGATAGTCAACTTCATTGTAGAGCAGAAACTAAGCAAGGTCCCCATAGCCTTTTATACAATAGAAACAGAAGTAAGAGTACTCACCCAAGAAATGTGAGATCAGTTCTTTCTAGGAAGGTTCAAATACATATTTCTCTGCTTTTAAGAGTAATTTTACCCACTGAACCGAAGCATCCAAGCACTGAAGCAGAGTTCAAAATTGATTGAGCCAGAAGAAAAACAGTAATTATCTTTCGTGTTTCCCCCACTTAATTGCCATCTTGTTGCTAGTTCCCTTTATTGTGGAATTTGCTTACTATTTTACAAGTTTTAAGTTGAAACATTTTAAGGTAACATTTGTTTTTGGCAGTAAGAAGACTCAAGTGTTAGTTACTGCCTGTCAGGTAAGGTATGCTGATTTAGTTCCATGCTATCATGTAACATACTCTGATTTTAGTACTTGTTTTAGAAATTGGTTTTAAGAAGACATTTTCTAAGGAAATAAATCTCCTGTAGATGGGTTTTTTTGGGGAGAGGATTTAAGAAGTGATAACGAGATTTTTTTGACTTGTTCTTTGCCAAAATCGTAAAATCCTAATGCCCTCAAATATCCCTATCCTAGATCCATATCAAGCTCTTTCAGTAGGCAGTGCTTGATACCCTGTAACACACTGTTCTGGTGAGGGTTTCTGCCTCAACAACACCCTTGTGTAGAATTCTCTGGACTCACATAAAGCAAAGTGTAGACTGAAAAGTCCCCTTTCTCCTCTCCATCTGATGAGGACTGAAGTTCATGAGTGAAAACACTCATGCTCTCACTCTCTAGATGCACAGTCACAGATGTCTCAAGTACCAGTGTGGGCTCTGCTCAGCTGCTGTCCATGGCTGGATCAGGAGCTCTCTTAACTCCCCGTGCTGGGGTTCTACTCACTGCCTGGTTCAGCTTGATTCTCACTGGCAAACAAACAGATGCACACGTTTGTCTTGGGTATCTCCACACTTGCAGACCCATTGAATATCAGCACAAACCCTCTGTCCATGCCTGGATCCTGGGCCTCCCACTTGCTGCTCAGTCAGTTTGCCAGCAAACTAAGTACACTGGGATCTTCCACACCCACTGCTGCTTTTGGGGATAACACATAGGTGGTGCCCAGGCATGTGGGTCCTGTGACCTGGAGTCCCATTGCAGCTGAGGTGCTGGGATCTTCACTTAATTTCGCTCCAGTCCCTCTACTAGCTGGCGTCCAGGTACATGGGCCCTGTAGGCTGTGATCCTGCCCCAGTGGCTGATGCTGGGACCCTCACCTGGTCCAGTTGCAGGGGCCCTTTCGTCCAAGGCCTGACAGCAGTTGCTGGCCCCAAATTCACGTTTTATGGGACCTGATTTCATGGCCCTTCCAGCTACTGATGCTGAGACATCTACCCACCCACTCTAGCTGCTGGCCCTACAGACACAAGGGGTTCTCCTGAGGTCTGGTCCAATTCCTGGCCCAAAGTGAGTTGTGCTGGGTTGCTAGCACGTAATCCTTAGAGTGCTCTGGTGGGATAGAGAGAGTGGTTACACGGTAAAATAGTTAAGGTAAGATTTGTTACTCAGTTTCGCACAGTTGTACTTGTCCCTGTCATCAGTTACAAAGTCCAGGCTGGCTCTCTTGCCTGTAGTTTCCTAACGACCTATTAATTAGTGACTGGAACTTTTTCTTTGTGATTGTTTCTCTTATCCCTTGTCTATCAGGTTTGTGTAGCTGTGTGTTTTATTCATTACTTTCCTGTTATTTGTATCTGCCTTTGAGCTGGAAAGGTCCTTGATCTGTTAACCGTAATGAAACAGGAGGTCTTGTGTTCCACATACCCTTACAGTGATAATTTTACAAATCAGTTGGGGTTTTTTGCAGTTAAATATGTCAGGGGGTAAAATGCATCTCTTTTCAAGATGCTTTCTTTTATCTTTTTAGGGTTCTTTTTTTTAATAGCTGGCTCCTGTTTATTACCTATCACTTTCAGCAGTCATGTTCAAAACTTTCAGTGAAGGATACTTTTTCAAATATTCTTGGCAATGTACAAATGTAATACAACCTGGCATGATGGAAGTAATAGTTTTCCTTGAGGACCCCAGATTGCTGTATTAGAAGTGTGGATTCTTTGGCATAGGAGACAGTGTTCATGGGCCTGTTGATACAACTGATAGGCTGTATGGATTTACAAAGCAGAGGCAGCGTGGATGCCCAGACAAACAGGAAGGATAAAAAAAATATCAAACAATTGGGTTTTTTTACCGGGTTAGCCATTCACATTGTGAATTGACTGTAGCTTTTTGCTGTATGTAATCTGTTTTCTTCTACAGAGCTCTGTGAAAAGGATCTTTTTGGCTTTCTTCAAATTTTCCTTCATTAGTTCTGAGATGATTTATACTTGTAAAGCGGTAGATTAAAAAAGTATTCCTGAGATCTTGCTTGTTTGAGTGATCTTTATCCAAGTGTTTCAAATCCTTGTCATAGGTGTGTAACAAAACTGGTTTCGTTTTTATCTTATTGCAAAAGGCCATTTTCAGAAGGAGTTACTAGAAACTTAGAGTTGCTGCCCAAATGCTCATTTGACTTCTATCACTTTGTTGAGCTAAGCAGCCAACCCACTGCCAAACCATCAGTGCTTCGTCTTTTCACTAGGTGGCTGCTTGTTTTGAGCAGTTCTTACATGAACAACTTTGCTCCGTTGTCTCTCCCAGTGGAAATGTATTATAGCACACAGCCCTATGAGGTTATGGGGATCTTAATGACTTAATGGTTTACTGACTTCATAGCTGAGTGGCTTACTACCTGATAAAATAAGGGAAGTACAGCATTCTTTTGCTGTCAGGGTATGATTAAGTAACTCATTAAATATGCCAGTCACTTCAGTCTGAATGTGTTTTGAATTCATTTAGGACAAGCATAGACTACAGGAATAACTAAGGTTTTGAAAGTAAAGCTGAAAACTGATTTATCAGTTTTGACGTTTGATAAAGTGACATTTCTTTGTTTAATATGTTGTGCTGGGCATGGACATTAACTCAGGACAAAGCAGTTATTTCTAATTTTTATTATGACCCTGCTATGTCATTTATTTTTGCAGACAGTCATAGACGCCCATATCTTCCCAGCTCTTATAAACATTTTGCAAACGGCTGAGTTTCGGACAAGGAAGGAAGCTGCTTGGGCAATCACAAATGCGACATCGGGAGGCTCTGCCGAACAGATCAAGTATGAAATAGTTTAAATCTTTCAATGCAATTGACTGAGTTAGTGTTTGTGCAAGAAAACAAACTGTCAGCCTAGAAACTGCAAAACCTTTCAGTATGCTTTCAGTGTTGTATCCAGAGAGACCATGTCCTTGTTATAAATGAGCCTTTCATCCCTCCAGGGAGAAGTCACAAAAGTATTCAGCTGTAATACTTATTTAAATAATTGAACCATTTGTCTTATATGAAAAAACTAAATGCAACTTTTAAATTAACTTCTGAGTGGTGTAGAGTGTAACAGTGCAGTAACAGTCTGGAGAGGAAGCCCCTTGGACAATGGCATGACATGCATTGTTTCTCCTGTTTAGCTTATACCAGTACATTATGCTTCTATGCAGTTTTGTATAAAGAAAAATTACTTTGTAAGCATGTTAATATAATTGCTCTTTATAGAAAATATGTATAAGTTACCATTATAGAAATATAAATTATGGTACAAAAAATAAATTAGTATTTCATAGCTATATAGAGAGAGTGAGACAGAGAAAGGCTTTTAAAGTTATTGTCATCGTTTCAGCAGAATTGACTAGATAGAAATAGATGTGTGTAATTTCTCTAGTTTTTCCAGTCAAGTTGATATTTTATCTGATTGTTTTGATTCTTAGACCTTCATGCTAAGTACTTAAATGGCTACACCAATTATAATTTTGCAGACAATTTACTGGGTTCCGTGTGATATTTTTCAGGTATTTAGTAGAACTGGGGTGCATCAAACCACTCTGCGACCTCCTTACAGTAATGGACTCAAAGATTGTGCAAGTAGCACTGAATGGGCTGGAGAACATCCTGAGGCTTGGAGAGCAGGAATCCAAACGCAGTGGCACTGGCATTAATCCTTACTGCGCTCTTATTGAAGAAGCGTATGGTAGGAGCAAAACACCTGGGGGACTCTGGGGATACAGCAGTGGTCACAAACCCACTGGAATCTCAGTAGGCCCAGTTATCACTGTGACTGAAAATAACCTGTTCTTTGATAAATCTCCAGTGTAATCCATCTGCTCCATTATCTTTGTCGGTGTATAGATTGGAGACAGAACGTGCAGATCTTCTTTTCTTGATTGATACAGAGTAAAAGGTGTTAACAAGAAAACCACTACAATTCCCAATAGTAGAGATTTACTAGAATGGCTAACACTTGGATTATAGCATCATTCCTTGCTGTATTATTTTTCTTTGTATCTGACTACAAGGCTTGAGTTTGCCCATTTGCTTAATGCCTGCCCAAAAACTGGTTGCCTGAGTTTAACTGCATTGTATACATATATACTATACAGGTTAGGAAATGGAGTCTCCATCCTTGGCAGTTTGGAATACTTGTTCAGACGCATCAGATCTAATCTGGTGTTGGTTAGTACTGCTGGGCTGGGCTGGGCTGGGCTGCAGGTTGGACTAGATGATTATCAGAAGTCTATTTCAGCTTACACTTAGGTGATTCTGTAGTCACAGTCTTCATAAAGAAAGCACTGTGAACACACTTTTAGGAAACACAGTCCTGAAAGTCTCCTCAGAAAAAGTCTTGGAGTTTGAGGCCTTGTTCTTTACCCATTCAAGCTTGTTGATTTAATTTTTGAGTGAAAGGGTAGAGGCAGACAAAGTGCGAAGGACATAACACAGTTACAGAGATCTCTGTAGTTCAAACTGGCTTTGCTTGGTTCTGGAGGGTACAAGTTGGATACAGGTCTCCATAGAGGGGCCTGTTCTTTCTGAAGGTGGGGAGAATCATGGAACAGACTGGAAATTACTGTGGTAATGTCCTTTTGCTGAGGTGTAACTTCTATGTACTACTTTTCTCTGCAGGCCTAGACAAGATCGAATTCCTGCAGAGCCATGAGAATCAAGAGATTTATCAGAAGGCCTTTGATCTGATTGAGCACTACTTTGGAACAGAGGATGAAGACAGCAGCATTGCCCCACAAGTGGATATCAACCAGCAACAGTACATCTTCCAGCAGTGTGAGGCTCCCATGGAAGGCTTCCAGCTTTGAGGTGCCCCTGTGCTGTGTGCTCCTCTACCTAGCCAATCCTGTTGTCGAGCCACAAGCCACCCGTGGAGTGATTCTCTCAATGTTTTCCATAACCCTGTTTGCGCTCATTCGCTTGCCTTGTGCACATGCTCTTACATACGTCTGGAAAACTTTTGGCTCTCCGTGGCAGGATGTCCCCTCCTTGGCAAGGGGTCACCAGAATCACCCTTCTCCTCTAGATTCTGAATCTCTCCACTATCATCTTTGTGGAGTTGAGGCACCTTTCTATACTTTGAGAAATTCCCTGTTCCTATTACGGGAAAGTAATCCCTCCTCCACTTGGCCCCTCACTCCTGGCATCCAAGAGAAGGCTGCCTTTCTCTTGTATTTGCTGCAGAGTGTGCCTGCAGTCCAGGGAGACATTCAGCCTTTGTGAGAACGTAGCTGAATTCATCCCCCATGGTTGCCTCTTTGGATGGCTGCGAGAGATGCGTTAAACCTTCACACGCGATGTATCTACCTTGCTGTATGTGCCAGCTGGGGTTATTGGCATGAGGAACACGTTACAAACAATGGAGTAAGTTCTCTATCCCCTGCAACAACAGGCTGCAACGGACATGTTTTGTGGTTCTTAGGAATACTGAACACATCTGGCCCCATCCCGTCTCAACACTGAGCTCCCAAGTTGGATTGCAGACCACTGTGGAGATTTGTATACCCTCCTAGTTTTTTCTCTCCATCCACAAAAAAAGAACCTGTGAATAGGTCACTCTTAACACCTCCCCAGAAATGACTTTCCAAAACAGCTTCTAGAATGGAGAAACTGCCCCCACTTCTGCTTGCCAGCACAGTATGATCCAGCTGGACCTTCCTTAAAAATCAAGCCCTTTCTGGCTCCATGCTCCACAGTCTGGTCCCTGGTATTCTAGTTATGGCTGAAAAGTTCCTGTCTGCCTCTTTACATTTTTACACAGCTTGACTTGAACAAATTTGTCTTCTGAAAAGTTAACTTCTGAATACAGAAATCTTAATTTGTAAAACTTAGCACAAGGAGCGTTAGGTCTCCTTTTCATTTTCACGAGACAAGAGCTTCCTCTCCAGCTCACCTGATGGAATATAGTCCTCCTGGTCAAGGCCCTTATTTAACAACTCAAGTGACACTACATTCGCAGGATAGTACTATTACATCTGGATCCACCTGGCCTCTCATTTCACTTTGCCCTTCTGCTGTTTATGAGACTTCAGGTGAATTAGCATGGAACGCATGGTTCCTCCAGGTGACATCTGTAAGGCGTCGCTGACTGCATGGCAGCTGCTGCGCGCAGCTGGAGACTGCCCTTCTGCTAGCGGCATGTTCTTGGCTCCGCAACCTGCTTGGATCACAGACTTCTGATGCAAAGGCCAGCCACTCCTCACTGAGTTCAGCTGACATTGACACCAAACTCTTCACACAACTGGGGAGATGCCACGTGATTGAAAGTGGTAGTTCCATTTCAGAGAATGCAATGGATTCCCTAGGCCGTCCGCTCCCTCCTGCATCGGGCTATGTTCTTTCAAGCCATTTTGGATGCTTGGAACACACATTTGTCCAGTGTAAACATTTCAAAATTGCCACTGGCAACTGCAGCGTCATGTACCTGTGGTAAATGTTTGTGGCAGAACTGTTGTCAAGATCCTCATGACTCCTCTCAGTGATAAGCCACTGCAAAAGCAAAACCAGCCCATTGGATACAGAGTTATAAAACACATAAGTCACTTGTCATACTGCTGAAAGAAGCTAGGTAAAGGCCTGAACATCAGCTCTGTGTGACCATTATTTAAATAAAGTCTTCTGTTCTGTCTCTGCTTCAGGATGGAGACTCTGACCTGTGTGGCCACTGCAGAAGCCACCTGCTGCCTCCCTAGCTAAGCCAATTGGCCTCCACTTTCCCTCTCCCAGTTATTTTCTCTAGTGCTGCTTTGTGCTGAAGGAACATTTAGTTTACTGCACTTGATCTGTAAATGGACTTCAATTCTTTGTAATTTTAGGGGTTAAATTTGGTGGTTAATTTAAAAAAGCAAAAAAACCCCTCAGTGTTGCCTTTACATCACATATAAATAACTGTGTTTCTCTTTTCTTGAAGGGTGATAGAAGCACTGATGAGTAGCAAAATCTTGTTTTAGCTTTTGGATTTTTTTGTGCTGGATTTTTTTACGTGTAAATTTCCAATAACATGTCATTTCTATAAGATTTGTTTAAAACCATGTACCTCTTATTGGATGGTATAAAAATGCTACATATTTTGTAAACAAATCTGAGCAAAGTGTGTGTGCATATATTCTGTATATTCATATATGTATATTCTGTGTATATATACACTAGTGTGTATATATACATATATACACACACACACATATATATACACACATGCATAAAGTGTGTGTATATATATATACATACCTATATATCTATATATATAAGTGTTTTCTCTTCCAGGCTAGTGAAAACAATGTGGTGCATTGGCGTTTCCCTCCCCTGCCCCTCAAGAAAGTAATGACAATTGCCTCTAAATGAGTGAATTAAAAAAGAGTCCATTTAAGCTGACTGGTGTGCCTTCCTGTGTAAGGAGCCTGGCCAGTATATGTTACTTTTGCCGTGGATATGTGAATTCAGAGCAGATAAGTATAAACCTTTAAACTTGGTATGTTTGTTTGAAGTGACAGGCCTGGTTGACACAGGTAATATTGTTGTCGTAAGTACTTAGACTGTGTAAGGCATTTGACTGGTACTGCATAATATTTTGAGTGAAAACCACACCAATACAAGAATCAACATGGCACACATTAAACGGATTAAAATGTGGCTAACTCATAGGTCTCAATGTAATTTTAAATGGTGCTTAACTGAGTGTATTTCCATCAGGATCTTCCAGCAACCAGTTCTTGGTGTTGCTTTACTTAGCTTTATTAATAGGTTGAAAAGAAACAATATCTCTTTCTAACAAAGGCTGCAAATTAAATGGGTACAGAAGGGAGATTAGACTTGTGATTTATGAAAGGAAAAGCTCACTTATACAGACTGATCAGAATTACTTGGTAAGCCAAGGGCAAGTAAACTACTTGGATTTTAACAGAGCCAAACATGTAGTGTAACGTTACCCATGTAATAAATAACATTCAGGCCACAGATGAAGGACTCTCTTGGAGGAAAAGTGCCACTGAAAGTATGAGGATCATTATACCATATTGCTTGAACACTGCTTCCTAACACAGTTCTGGGTGGCTGTGTCCCCTGCTAGGAACACTGAAACCAGTATTCTCTGCTCTCCTGAAGGATGTGCTCAGACAGGGACCATCTCAGAGAACACCTCTAGCTGCCACTTGTGTGAAGGTCATGCTGTTTTGAATGACCTATTGTTGGTTTGTGTCTAAACAGGAGGTGGCGTGGTCTCATGTAGAGGGTCGTTGAGGGAGCTCTTGGAGTTCCTGGGTTCTTCTCTTAGCTCTGTGAGACAGCATGTAATGCTAGAAAAGTGTTCTCATATTTTCTTCAAAATTGAAATCCTCTCATTGGTTTCTGTCTGCTTGTGAAGACACAATCTAAGCACCTTCCAAAAGCCCCACAGGCTGGTAATGAGAATTTATTCAATGCTTTTTGAAACATCAGTAATGAGGTAGAAGCACTGTACTGAGGTTTTAACAATGTCTGTTTTAAATGGGGTGTTGGAGAAAGGAAGATGCAGGACTGCCTGGGGTTGCTATCTAGCAGTCCAGCACGCAGATCTGTAATGCCATTAAAGTTGTGGTTTTGTTGGGGCAGCAGACAGGAGCCATCGTTCTTTCTGTTGCTGAATTTCCCAGTGGAACATGGCAGGCAGGGTCAGTGTCTTGGATACAGTGTCTTGGATACAAAGGATGATGGAGCAGGTTATCGAAAGCTCAGTAACTAAGCCAGGACCAGCACCTGGGGCTCCTTGGAAGAAACCACGCAATCATTTGAGGCAACTGCTGCCTAGAGACTTCAGCCTGTTCTTAAATTCCTGTGTTTGTTCCTTGATGCCAACCAAATACAGGTGGTTGAAGGCCCTTTGCCTAATGTTAAAAGAAGGGAGGAAGGCAATGGCCCTGGACCTACGTGTTCTTGTACCTGCTTTTTTTTTTTTTTTTGCTGTCAGCACCAAGGCTATTGAAGAACTAGATTGCCCAATGTCATCCTACATGTGACAGTGCTCCTGGCAATACACTTCTCTGCTTCCCTGGGGACTTCCAGAACAGCTGTCTTACCTCTGTGCACTTCGATCTCTATGCCAGCTTAACATAAATCCTCATCTCTTCCAGTATGATTATTTTTTGCTTCTGGAAATTGGCACAACACACCATTAGTACTCTCCCATGCCAATTTTAGACATGAAGGTCTTTCTTCAGTTGCCTGAGTCTTAGTAGAGAAGTAAGCAAGACCTCTTTGTGTACTGCTATAGCTGTGTCCATAGGGCTCCTGCACGTTCCACTGAAGCAGTGTTGAAGTTGTCAGGTGATTATTGCATTAGAAAGTTTCAGTTGCCTTTGGACCAGGTACAGCAATAAGGCACATGGTATAGGATTGATAAATTGGACTGTTCTGGATAAATGGGAATGGTGTTACAGACCAAGCCAAAGGGGAAAAAGAAAATGAGATTCAAGGGCTTAGGATGTTCCTTCCATCATGCACTGTTGAAAGGCTTTGGGCTGAAGCTGTGAGCTGTCAGTGATCTGAGGGGTGTTAAGTTCTCTGGTCAGCTGGACTGGCTGCTTTGGCTGGAAATGTGTGCTGGTTTTGTAACCACTGCCTGTGTTTAGAAGTGCTTCTTGGAAGCCCTCACACCAGGAAAGAGGTGGTTCCTTTCATTGCCTCTCTGAGAAAGATTTACATTATTTTTTAGTACCCAGCTACTTGGAAAGAAAATACTGCAGTGGTTGGGAGCAAGGTGGAGACCACACAAAGCTCCTTGTCTTGGGCTTTTGTTTGAGACTTGAGCCTACACAGAAGCTGAAAGAAAACACAAAGTTGGGCAGTGATGCAGAGTCTTTATGGCAGATACTGAAATGGTGGAGATACCAGGGTGACAGAAAGATACGTGGAGCTTTTGTCAAACCACTGGACCAGACTTCAGTTTTTGAGTAAATGGCATAAAGCTTATAGAAATTCAAGTAAAACGAAAAACTGGTGACTGTTGCTCCTCTGAAGTGTTGCTTTCTAAATGGTATTTTGCATATTTTTATTTGAAGTACTTTACCAGCTGGATGAGTCCAAATAGTTCTATTTCCAAAAGTAGAAGAGGTACTTGCCAGTTCTGTTCACAGAGTGCACTCAGAGGTGTGTATTGAAGGGGTAATATTTTTGAGATGCACAGTCGTAAGCTTTGCCATCACCAAGCATAAATCAAGTTTTTCTTCATAGAAAGCTGAAATGCTGTCTGAAATGCACGTTCTCTTTTTTGGTGTCATTTACTACATACGTGACCACAGGCATGTAATCTGGCAAGATTTTTGTTTTGGTTCCCACCTGTGTGCCTACTGGTGTGGCAAAGAACCAGAATTGTCATGGAAAATCTGTTCACATACCTGCAGTGAAATTAAACATGGCTTGGATTCAGTGCTCATTAAGTGGACAAACCTGTGGAATCCTGCTCTGCTTGATTGACAGTGTACTTATGATAATTTCCACCCAGAGAATCTGATGACAGGTCATTGTATCACCTAAAGGTTGTAAGTTCTGTGGTGGAATTGACTACACAGCTTGTCTGATGGGTTACAGCTCATTGTGGTACTCAGAAATGCAATTCATAGATGGACTGCAGCAGTTAGTGAAGATTTACCCTGCATTTTTGTAGGGCTTTTGATTATTCAGCAATACTGCTAATTTTTAGGCGTACAATAAAAATAATCCCCCTCCCACTATGAGAAAGTTCACAAGATAATTCTGGCAAACTGATACGTCTCTTCTGGTTTTGGAGTCCCCAGGGCCAGTCAGCAGGGCAGTGCTGGGCAGGAACATAGTTTTGAGCAGTGCTGACACTTCCAATCTACATTTCCTTCCAAATGAACTGAAAGGAAAAAGGAAAATACTTTCCCTGGTTGCTGCAGGCTGTTCAACATGAATAGTGTGTGACTGGGCTCAATGCCAGAAATAGCACTCTTGAGGCAGGTGATCTCTAGGTGGGCCTAGCATCGTGAAAGCACATTTAAACCATTTAAAAGAGCAAAATATGTATAAATCTAAATGAGATTCGTAAAGAAAGAACTTAGTAGCAGAGAGCAGGAACTGACTGACTTTCTGATACTAATGTGCCTCTAAATAGTAAATCTGACAGTACAAGTTGAAGCTGTTGCTCAGTATTCCTCAAAATAGTCATCTCTGTTCCCTTAGCTTGGATGTTCTCTCATCTCACTGCCAGCTCTGGTGGGACCACTCTTAGGGTGTCAGCTGCACCACTGTGGTTCTCTGGAATGCTATTTCACTCTTCCTCTCGTTTTATTGAAGGCAGGCAGTTCTTCACAGAAAGTTATCCTCACTTAAACAAATAGAGTCAGAATAATAGGACCTACAATAGGGAAGCAGGCTTTTTAATAACTTAGGATCATTTTGCTGATGTTATTGTTTGACTTGCATTAACTCTTGGTTCAAGGGCTCCCTTAATAATTGTTCTGTTTTGCACAAAGAAGAACATGTGGATTATTTGAAGTAGCCAGTACCAGTACAGAATACATACAGTTCCATTCTTGCTGAGGGGACCTGAAATAGCCAGTGGTAGCGGATGACTGGCCAGTGAAGGTATTTTGTTTGTACAAGCACAGATGTACAAGTGGGAACCAAGTGGACTGTCCTTTTGTGTTACAGTGACCTTTCTGTAAGGGGTAAGTAAGAACATGAGACTTCACGCAGGGGCTTGGTACCAAGAATGCAGGTGCAGGTCCTGCAGTAGTTCAAAAGATGCTTGGTCTGGTGCACAGCACGTGGGAAACAATTACATTGCTTATTCAGTGTGCTCATGTGTCCTGTCCCACTAACCATGAAGCAAAGAGTTTGGAAGAAAGGGGCAGTTATTAGGAAAAGAAAATAGGTAGTTCCGGTTTTATTGATTACAGGACAACGTATTCATTCTTTCTTGAACATGAGTGTACAGAACTAACAGACAAGAAAGATGTGACTATGTCCTCCTCTCAGTGCTGAAAAGGACTTTGCTTTTTTACCCCAGTCCTTGGTCTCTTCATTTTTTCCCCTTAAGGTTTAGCAGATGTGCTTTCCATTTTCCACTGGGCTTTCTTCTCCAAGTTTATGTTCGTAAGCGATTCATGTCTTTTCATAGCCTACAACGTGATAAGATCATCAGTTATCACCTGAAGGACCACAGAGTTGAAGCGTGAATCAATAACTTACAGAATACCTGGCCTGTCCTTACCAAGGCACAGTTCTGTCAGTTTTAACACCAGGAAGCCAAGAGGGTGAAAATAAAATATTGAGAGATTATTTTGGCTGAAAGTAAGTTACTTCTCTGGGAATAAAGTAAACCCTTTTGTCAAGGCACTTGCAGATAAATAATGACCAGAAGCACAGAATGTAATACTGATCTGATTTTCACAAGACAGAGTTACTAGAAACAAATCAAAAGTTAAACAATCACAGATTCACAGAATATTTTGACATGGAAGGGACCCACACAGATCATCAATTCCAGCTCTTCAGTCAATGGCCCACAGGGCGATCAAACTTGCAACCTTGGCATTATTAGCACCTGGCCAACTGAGCTCATCTCAGGAAACACAAACAATTCCAGCTGCTTTGAAAAGGATTCCGAAGTAGCTGTCCTCTCTTCCTGGTGTTTGCATTCATACTACTCCAGTACAGAGGAAAATGCTCTGGCAAACATCGGTGTTTGATCTCTGCTGTTAAAACCAGGAAAAATCCTTCCACTGTTTTCATTTAAGAGTGCTGCATCCTTTTCATTCTAATAGACAAATCCTGACAGAAATGTCAGGTGACATTCAGTAGCTCACAGTGCTGGGGTTAAGACTGTCACTCCTTCTAAGGTTTCTCTAGAACACTTAGCAGTCCATAGAAAGAAGACCTGAACATTGTCATCAGAAGAAAGGCTTCAGAGAAAGGCAGCATAACAAATAAGGTTCTTCTGCCATGCAAATGCTTTACACTCAGGGTTTTTTGTTTGGTTTTTTTTTTAAAGGAAGTATCTTAACTGTGCCATCATCCTTTTCTGATGGGAATTAGTCAATGAGGGTCACTTCTGGGGAACCAGGAGGACTTGTTAAAATTTTGTTCAGTGATAAAGTGACAAAAAACCCAAACCAAATAACAACCCAAACCCCCAAAGCAAGACAGGACTAAAAATCCATGGAGGAACTGAGAAATTTATATGAAGATTTATTTGCCCTCATCAGCCCAAATTCTGTGCTTACCTGCTTCCCTCTGACCACCATGATGATGCATCCCAGTATTGTCAAGGCAATCATGACATAGCTGAACTTCACACGCAGCGTGGTCTTTGCTGCTCTCACTGTTTCAAGCCTCAAGAAAGAATAAAAGAACAGACTCATCATCAGAGACCCAAATAATTCACTTGGCTAATTATTTAATTTCTCCTAGCGTGCTGTCTCGGTAGTTTGTATAATGCTAAAAGTTTTACAAGAACAGGAGACGCTGATCCCTAAGTACCTTGGGAGATACTTGGTCACAAAGGCATTCCTCTCAAAGCTGGAAACAAACCCAGTTTTAAGCTTTGGTTACTCAGCTGTTAAAATACTGCCTTTGCAGACCACTTGACTGCCATGCAAAGGAGGAAGGCTGCAGTATTTAAGTATGTATGTTCATTATGGAAAGAACTGGAAAAAGAGAGGGATGGTTTTACTAATGCAGTATCTTTCTTACTGTCTGCTCCTTCTGTGCTCACTACCACTTTCCAATACTTGCAAAGTCAGGGAGAACTCATCCTTATTATAACTGTGAGGTATTTAACATTGTAAAACATGCATTTTTCTCTCAATAGTAGAAGCATGGTAAAACCCAAAATAGGGTGTTTGAACAGTTGAGAGTTCCTTGAGCAGAGGGAAGCATTATCACAGCTTTGCAATTTCTTGTGCCTGAACTTCAAAATGGTTTCATTTATGATGCAGTCTTATTTTCCAGCAAGGTGTTTCCTCTGCTACAGGACTTGACAGTGCTATAGGTGACACACAGGCTGCTGAATGCAGCACTCCTGAGAAGTTCTGAAGAGAACTTGGTAAAAGACCAGTGGTTCCCACTCCTGCTGGAGTAAATAGTCTTAAAGTAACCTGCTTTCCTGAGAAGCTAAGGAGGTGTGGAGGATCGTTAGCTTTCCAACATCAGCTTTGGACAGAGGAACTCTTTAAATTTTTTTAACTTTTTTTTAATTCCAGGGGGCTTACCTAGCCACACCAGTAGCTGTACTACCCTTTTGGGAAACCTGTTGCCTATTGTGCTGTTGTCTTTTAAAAACCAGAAGTCTTCCACTGGAAGAGTAGCATTTACTAACACCTTCCAGCTGTACATGTGAAGAGTAAAAAGCAAATCATTTATTTTGAGTTAAACTCTGAAGGACATTCTACTCAAATGCCATCTTGGTTACAGCAGATTTCAAGTTTGTGTTAGAGAGAACAATGCAAGAAGGGCCAGTGAAACATTAATGCTTTTTAGAAGTGCTTTCCACAATAACCAAAGACCTACACCCTGTATATTTAACTCTCCTTGCAGAACAGAGCAGATGGCTCCCTTCTCAAGGAGGTCTGATATTCTCACTGATTACATTTGGCACATGATAAAATTCCAGAAGACTAGAAAAGCACCAACATAGTGTGATGAAAAGAATAAAAGGCAAACTAGGTTAATTATACCCCAAAACTAACGTGGAAAATGAATTCAATGGAACTGGGAAATTAGTACTGAACATAAACATGAGTGAATATGGAATATTTTACTAAATTTTGACCCTTATATTTGGAAGAAAAAAAAAAGATACTTAAGGATCCATGACAGTTCAGTGTGGTAAATCCCACAGGACCTGAGAGAGAAGTTTTGTTCTTGTTTTTGTCAGAATATTGATTTGAGTACAAGATTTCTGATCGTAGGGAATAAAAACATCCATCCATAATGAACTAATGGTTAATTTTAGCATCCAGGTTATTTGCTTCTGCTAATAATCTGCAGTGAAAGCCTTGAGTGCAGGCTGCAATTAAGCTGAAATGCACAGTAGTAGGATTAAAAAAAGTTTGCTAGTTAATTTTGGGAATACCTTAGATGTGTTAAGAATTTACAAGAGCAAAAGGTAGATATCTGGACAAAACTTGCATTTTAAAATCAATTCAGTAGCTAAGTTTAACATTTGTTTAATAAACAGGTTGCTTCACCATATTTTACAAGATTACTGAGTTATATCACAAGCCCTTACAACCCACAATTAACCTCAGATTAATTAATCTCAGAACATGAAAACAAGTTTTTGTGCTTTTATAGTTCTCAATTGTCTTCTCAGATTTGGCTGAATTACTTGTCTAAATAAAAAGAATTCCCTTTGCACTTGCAAAAATGGTCAGCTTTTATCAGAAGTTGGTTTGTCCTTTCAATAAACTACTGAAATCAATCACTCTTGCTAACGCTGTTTTCTTAAAAACACTCATAACAAGTGCTTGGTATACAAATATATATGAATAATAATTTACTCCTGTATGTATTTCAAATGTAATTTTAAGAGAAATTATTCAATACAGAATTGAAGGATTCCACTTAAACAGAATTCATTCATTGTGATACATTTAAATACAGGGGTGGATTTTCAATTCTCACGTGGTGCATCCAGACAGACAAAATATTTAGAGGGCAGCTACGTCATTTTCTTACTCAAGTAGTGCAAGATTTACTGTTTCTTTTTAATTTAAATAAATACATGTATTTAAAAGCATTATGAGCATGTTTTAAAAGATAACTATACTACCACTGGGAATGTTTTTAAATGAATAGTTGTCTATTTTTGATAAGTTTGATCTTTATTTTTCATGTGCAAACCAGAATATCCAGTTTTATTTTGTACTTTTCACACTGGACAAAGCTTTGACATTTGGACTCAGCAACAACAGGGAAATTTTGACTCTATCTGGTTAGGGAGCCTTTACACTGTTTGTCAGTTTAAATTCCAGCTGTAAAGAAGTTGGCCCATGCCCTTTAGGTATTCATTAATAAGTATTTCATATGAGTTTCAGTTATTTTATAGCTGTATATCTGAAAGTTTCCCACAGCGGGATACTGACATATAATGAAAAACACTAGAAAAAGCTCACACTAATGTTTGAAAAAAGCTTTCAAGTTGTGAGAGAAGAGTAACAATGAACGGATCTGCCACGTTTTTCTAATGAAACAACTGATAAATACTGGTCATCCCTTTGCAAAAAAAAGGGGGAAAAAAAAAATCAAGAGGGACACATTATCTTAGCACAAGAGAATTGCTCAGGTCATTTCATCTACAAGGATGACACACCAAACACAGCAGGGTAAGATTTTTCAGCTGTGCAAACCCATGCTTTTTCAGAAAAGTTATTCTGGAGTTGCATTCATGTAACTTATTTCTGCACAAAGTCTTTTACAGCTTCAAAACCGACACTTACGAGACAGTCTCTGGTATATCCTCTGGCTTTTTGAAATGGCCTGCCCACAATAAAAACCTTCTCTCCCAGTCTGTAGGCTTGTATCCAGGCACCCCCGAAGCAGATCGACCTAAAAACCCCCAACAAAACGCACAAACAAAAACAAAACAACAAAACACCACCAAAAACACCAGTCAGAGAGGCTGGATGGCCAGGGCTGTAACAAAACCAGTTAGGGCGAGCAATGCAGAACTCTCAATAGGATTGCTAGAGTTGGTTAGAGAATGAAAACCGTACCACAGATTAACAAACGTGTAAGTGTAGATTCAAATGAAGCCATGTAAGAGAGACCAAATCCTTCCCAAAACCTCTGTATCTGCAGGTCTAAATATGCAGAAGCTGCTCCAGTGTCTAAGCATCCTAAGGTGCTGTTTTTCTATTTCATTTAAATAAGGTTAAAAAAAAATAAATGGAACAGCGATAGAAAAGCCAATATAACATCACAGAATGTTAACTTTTTCAGGCAGTGTAAGATTTTATCTGAAGGTATAAATAAACAGATGACCATAGGCAAAGATTAGACACATAATTTTCAGTTCAGTCTTTTAAACTCCATATACAAAATATTCATAATGTAACAGGGGAAGCTTTTCATATATAACGTACCATTAAAATCTAGCAAACAAAGTGCAGAGATAGACAGCTTCTTCCTTTTTTCTTTTAAACAACGGGCAGTGTCCTGTATGGCTGTGTTCTCCCTCATGGATTCACGAATTATCTAGGATGTGGGGTGGATGCACAGTTTTGCTGACAATGCCACGTTATTCAAAAACATAAAGAAGAGGGCTGAGCCCAAAATGCTGTGGGCTTCAGAAGCCAGAGTCAATGAACTGGCCTGGGAACTCCCTAGTATATAAACAGGAAGCAATTCCAGTTCACACACAAATGGGAGACTCTACCCTCACTGTCATTAATCATTACCTAAGCCTGAGCAAGGCCTCGGGGTTTCACAGTGGTTTTGGCAAAACGTTCAGTAACAGAAAGGAAAACAGCGTAACTGGCAATGATCAGAGGCACAGACAAGCACAACAGCATTACTGTGCCTCTGTGTAAAACTGTGACTCCAGCATTTGGAAAAGCATGGGAAATACTTAGAGGGAGCTGAAATAGAACAGGCACAGAGAACACTGGTAAGGATAGCCACAGGTATGGAATGGTCACCATGTAAGAAGCAGTGTCACAGACTGAGACACTTTGGAGTAAATAGTCTTAAAGTGACCTGCTTTCCTGAGAAGCTAAGGAGGTGTGGAGGATCGTCAGCTTTCCAACATCAGCTTTGGACAGAGGAACTCTTTAAATTTTTTTAACTTTGGCGTGGAAAAGCAGTGACTGAAGCTCTCTTCATCCCAACACAGCACTCTAAGAGACTTTGGGAGTGTGGGTTATAATGAGGTCCTGTTTTGGAAGGGGTACTGAATAAAGGAAAACCAGATTATAAAACAGTGCACATCGGGTTAAAAAAAACCCACAAGACTGCACTGGCTCTCTCACAGCATGGTTCAGCTGAGGAATTTCTTCTTAGAGAAGAAATTCTTAGAGAATTTTAGCATCCACATTCTTAGAGAATGTGGATGCTAAAAATACATCCAGCTTCAAGAAACTGGGCAAATTTGTGGGGAAAAAAAAAATACAGTGAGGACTATTAAACACCAAGATGCCACCTCTGGCACAGTGGTATAGAGGAGGCCTCTTCCTATTCTCTTCCTTAGGTTCTTGCTGTAGGTCACCATTCCCACTTGTCTTCACAAAAATGTAAGGGACTTCCTTTACCGGCCCCCTGCTGGAGACATCACACTTTTAAGGACACCTTTTGTCCCAGTACAGCTGAATTCTGTTTTTAACACAGAATTATGCCAAATGCTTCACATCTGTGTGCCATGGGTGGGCCATAAGGAACCTGCGACACAGGGAGCAGAGTAACTGTCCCATATATAGTGAAAAAATGTTTCATGACCTCAGCTTTCCCTGGCCAGCTCCACCCTTAAACATGAACCAATTCAGACTCTTTCCTGCAGGGCACGTTCAATTTTTGGAGCAGTTGGAGCTGGCTGCACTCTGAAAAACTGCAAAAGTCTTTTAGCTCACACAACATTCCTAAACATGAATAGTTTACAGGGGGCTGAACAGACAGTTCCAGAGCACAGCTGAAGAGCCTCAGTGTAGGAGTGTACGCCAGACAAGGTCCTGGTGATCTGCTACAAAGTGAAAGCTCTGTGACCGTCACAAGAAGAAATATTGACCCCTGGCTTTGTCAGAAAACAAGACTTTACTAAATTGAATGCTCCATTTTTCAGTCTAAAGATCAGAACTTGCTCTCACAAAATCATATGAACATCTATGTCAGCTAAATTCCTGTTTGGTAACTGCAGCATGGATATGTGAGTATTTCGTAGCAGGAAACATTCCAGGATCTTATCAAAGACTCTTACTCTTTGACTGAAGGTCTTGCTGGGGTTTAATGCACAGCCTTCTGCTTATCTTCGGGTCCACTCCCTCAGTCATCCTCAGAACTGAGGGAATATTTCTTCCCAGCAGTTTAACAGCCCTGTCTGGAAGAGAAAGCAGAGGAAGCAAAGAGGCCAAATTTAACTCAGAGTAGTAGAAAGTGGGAATACCAGCTTTCCAATGGAAGCATTCGGGGTTTTTTTTTTAACGCAAGAGGAAAACAAGAAAGAAAACTGATAGGTACAAATGTAATATTTAACAAGAAGTACCAGAGTTAGTTGTAACAGCTTACTGAAGAAATTAAAACTTGTCTATAAGCTATGCCTTGAGCTTGCTCATTAACCTTATGTAGAAAAATGTCAGTGCAATTAAATTCATTTAGGAAAAAAAAAGAATGCAAGATAACATCCTACCAGCAATTTCTAAAACACATTACATATCACAATTTCCGGGAACTCATCTATACCTATGCTTTGGATGGTGCTGTTTCAAGGACCCCACACCAGCATTCTACCAATCTTGTCACATCCCAAAACCATTGACAGAGTCAAGGGAAAAGCCAAAAAAGCAGAATCTTGCAGCGCTAAGAGGCAACTACTTTGTAGTGCACTAGAAAAGGCCAGGGCACCTTATATACAAAAGCATACTTTAAAGAAGGCACTTCAACGCGTTACTTAATATAATGAAAAAATTCTGGAAAAAAACCCAAGGAAACAAGCAAACTAACTCTGAAAGGCAAATAGGGCACTTTAAAAAATATAAAATGAGTTCTTTTTTTCCTTCATTATGCTGTCTGAAGGTGTCTCTCCTAAGGCCCTTTACTTTCGAGGTATAACACACTCCCGCTCTGAAAAACCAGTAATTTACATTTACAGGCGTCGCCCCCAACGAAACCGGACTCTTTTCAAGCTCTTCAGAGAAAAGTGGGCACAGCCCCACTCCTATCATTGTTTTTAACGCCAGTCCATCAGATACGGCCCCTCACGCTCGGCTTCACCCCCGCCACAGCGCCGGCCGGGGCCACCCCGCTCGGGGCCCGGCCCCTCGGGGTCCCGGGGAGAAGGCGAACGGGCGGCAGCTCCGGCCGGGCCCGGCCCCAGAGCTCGGTCACTCCGTGCCTCCCTGCCTCACTCACCGGCGCGGCCCCACATGGCGCTGCCTCGGCCCTGCTCGGCGCCCTCAATGTCACCGCTGGGCCCCGCCCCGGGCCCGCGATTGGAGGGAGCCGCGCCGCGGGACGCTCGGGGCAGCCGAGGCCGGGACCGCCTCCGGTGGGGGCGACCGAAGCTCTCCCAGCAGCTGGAGGAGGCGAAGGGGCCGCGAAGCCGCTGCCGGTGGAGATGCCCGTCGGGGGCCGCTGCGCCGGGGGCCGCGCTCCGGCGGGTCCCGCCCCGCTCCGCCCCGCGCGTCATCCCGGCTCCCCGCCGGATTGGGCGCCGCCGCGCCCTCGGCCGATCCAGGATGGCGGCGCCCAGCGGAGCCGCGGGCTGCGAGGACTTCGCCGAGTTCCAGGTAACCCGCGCGGGGCGGGCGGGGACGGGCCGGGCTGGGCCGGGCGCTGCCGCCGCCGCCGCCTCCTCCTCCCCCTCCCCGCTCCGGCGCCCCGCGCGCTCCCGCCGCCTCCCGGCGCACGGCCCCGCGGGAGCGCGTGCCCCGCGCGCGAGGTCACCCCGCGCCTCGCGGCCGGCGGGATGCGGCGGGAAGGGAGCAGGGTCCGGCCTTCCGCCGCTCCCCTTCCCTCATCCCTCCGGCAGGAGCGGGGCCGGGTATCTCCCCTTCCCCACGGGTCCTTTTCCCGGGACGGAGCGCTCGCGGCGCGGGAGCCCCCGCGGGCGGCGGGAGCTCCGTGGGCGCCTCCGCGGCGTTTAACGGAGCGTGAATTGCCAGCCGTGTCTTCAGCGGTGCGAGCAGGGCCCAGGCCGGCGGGGCGGTGGGAACCGGCCTGTTCCTCGAACACAGAATCCCAGAATATCCTGGGTAGGAAGGGACCCTCAGGAATCATCGAGTCCAGCTCCTGACCTGGCACAGGACGCCCCAAGGGTCACACCGTGTGCCTGAGAGAGTTGTCCAAACACATCTTGAACTTTGTCAGGCTTGGTGCTGTGACCCTTCCCTGAGGAGCCTGTTCCAGTGCCCAACCACCTTCTGGGTGAAAAACTTTTTTGTGTGTTCCAACCTAAACCTCCCCCAGCTCAGCTTCACGCCCCCTGGAATGGTGGGGTGTTTTATTTAAAGTTTGCCGTTTTGGTGCAGGTTGTGCCCAGTTTCCCATCTGGAAACGGGGGTGGGACTTGGGCAGAGGCTCTTCAGCTGCCTGCAGGGCCAGGGGACTTCAGGGGACACCGGTTACTCACCCCTGCTCTGGCCTTTGCTGCCAGGGAAACTCCGTGGTTTGCAGCACATACTCCTGCATGTGGGATTGTTCCTTTGGTGTGTTTCTACTCTTTGTAAGGAATCCTGTTTAGTTTCTATTAAAATGCTTAACTATGCGAATTTTTTTGTAGTAGGCTTTTCTCATAGATATAACCAAGTATATCTCTCTCTGTTTTTTAATACAGGAGCTGCTCAGGGTGATGAGGACGATCGATGATAGAATTGTCCATGAATTAAACACTACAATTCCAACAGCTTCCTTTGTGGGGAAAGTTGATCCTGGCCAGACGTGTAAAGAGCTGTATCAGTCTGTGAGTGCACATGCCTTCCACTTCCAGCTCCCTTCCTGCTGCTTTCTCATGTGCAGTGGCCAGTAAAGCATCCTCAGTGTGTGAGGAAAACTGCCTTGGTAGATCCTGCTTTGTGTATTCCTAACTGTCCTGCTCAACATCTCCACACACCCGTGTATGTAACAACTGCTTCAGTTTAAAACCATGCTGGGAAATTCTTTGTTCTGCAATACTGATCCTTTGAGGATCTTTCAAAAAGGATGCTTGCTTTTCCTACTGGTGTGCAAGGCTCTTTCTCATGTTTACCTTTGACTTTTGATCAACTTGGTAAGAACAAGAACCACAGAATAGTCTGAGTTGGGAGTAGCTGCTGCTCAAAGCAGTGTTGTTTCCTACATGTGGATTATGAATTCCAATACCATGACTTTAGAAAGTGTTTCTTTAAACTTGTAACTTAGAGGTTTCTATTCCCTGATGAGTCACTGTGACTTTCTTTCTCTCCCCACTTAGCTGATGGATGCTCACACCAGTAGAGAAAGAATCATCAAAAACTGCATCTCTCAGACTTCTACTGTAGTGAAAACTCTCAAAGAAGAGAGGGAAAAGGCCCATGAAGATGCAGCATTATTAAAGCAACTCAGGAAAGAGCAGACAAAGGTGAGTGGTGGAGCCTTCTAGACATCACTTAGAGAGGAAGAAGACGGTATCTTTCCCAAATGGAAGGATCTGTGTGATGGAGAGAACCCAAAGTGGATCCTGAGTCACGCAGTCTTTTTTCCAAGGTTCTTGTTGGGTCTTGTGAGAATTATTATCCCAAGGCCTCAAGGCAGAGAGCTGCTTTCATCCTGCAAGTGGAGCATTTTCTGAGATTCTTTTACACAAATGCCATAGAAAAACACGTGTTCTTCCCCATGGTGGATTCTAACCTTCGCTGACTGACACCACTGAGGCACAGCTTAACTTTTCCTGTCCTCTACAAGATGCTCCTGGGCAACCTTGAATTCCACTTACACCACTTCTTTGCTGTTTGGTATTTCTTGGATTAATATTTGGAGTACCTTGTGATGGTGTGAGAGAAACTTCTGGGTTTGCCTACAGAATTCTAATGTGCAAATGCCCTCTCAACCTTCTGGCCTCTGGGTGGAAAGTGTACTTTACCAGAGGTGACCAGAGGTGATTGAGTATCAGAAATGGAGAAAGGAACCCCACTGAAGCTCTCACCCCAATTCCAGGGCCCCTTTGTAAGGAAAAGGATACTGAGAGAACCATGTGGCAGTGAGTGGTTTTATTCTTAAAGCCTCACTTACTGAACTGCTAACAAGGATGGATACTAGTTTGGAAAACTAGAATGGTAGCTTAATATTTTCTACAAATTTTGTTGGCAGAACCAATTCTTTAAATCATTTAGTTACTGAGCCCAAAACTTCTCACTGAAAGCACTGGGAAGGTCACTATGATAGTGTTTTATGATCAGAGGTAGCTTCAAATGTTAAAAGCAATCCATGATTTAGAAACATCTCAGAATTATGAGATCACCTCAGATTTGTACTTGGACCTTATGAGGTGTGATCCCCCTGCCTTTTTTTTTGGCTCACCATGAGAGGTGTGTTTTTCTACAAGTCGGAAATGCTATCTTGACAGAACACATCCTAGTTTTAAGACTGAGAATTTCAAATGTCTATTCAGTTGGTTGCAATACAGATCTTTTTTCCCTTGTTATATGTGTTTCTCTCATCCTGCTTATTGTACAAATTGGAGGACTTTATGCAAAATTATTACTTCTGGGGCATTGAATGGGAGAACTTGGAGTAACAGTTTCTTTGAAAGATCCTCTGAGTGTTTATTTTATAGAGACTTATCCTGGTCATCCAGTCACTCTGTGGATGCTGGATTGTTATTTCAAACAGTTTGAAGTCCCGTTGAGTTGGGGAAAGTCCATCCAACAGCTGTAGCAACTCTGTGTGCCTGGATATCTTACTTGGAAAGTTTTTAGTGGGATTGCTGTCTTGGCTTGCACTTGTTCACCAGGCCTCTAATTGGAACCATGTATTGAAAATGGATAAACTCTGACTCTTAGTCTGTTGTGTTAAAGACTCCAACAAGAATACATCCTAAATATGGGAGGAAATGGCAGATGATTCTTGTATCTCCTACTATTGCTTCAGGACCAGATTACCTGAACACAGCTGCCACACCTGCCCCTTGGGGTTTCTAATAGGTGTGAAAAGGTTCTAACCCTTCTCACGGGTCAAGTAAGTGCTCAACAACTGTGTATTGTGGTAGTTCTTGCCAGAGCTTTTGCATCTGTGTAGAGCTGATTTATTCTGCAGTGATGGCATAAAATATGAACTGGTTCAGACAGCACGAGCACACGTGATCAGACTGCAGACCCCTTTTGGTCAGTGCACTGAATAGATGGCAAATGAAGCAGAGAGGGTCTGTTCATAACCTTAGTTTTAAATCCAGAACCCTAGCTGGGTTCCTAGCTTTGCTGCCAGCTCCGTGTATGACTCTAATAATGCAAGAGTGGCAACTCGAGGCTGCAGAGCCTTCCCCAGCCCTGGCATTCTCTGTGCTGAGTGCTTGAATTAGGTGCAGTTATTTCTGCCTGTGAAGCCATCAATGTTAATCAGTTAATTGCTAGCAAATCTTGCTGGGCAGTAGTTAGGAATAGAGCACGAGTGACCAGGATCTACTGCCAGGCTTGCTTTGCCAGTCTGCCTTCACTGTGCCCTTGCAGACTTGTGTGTGCCCCAAGCACCGGCTGACTGGAAGGGCCAGGCTCCCAGGGTGATTACACATTGTGCCCTTTGGTTTGCACCATCAGAGGAGGTGTGCACCTGGTGCTGGGGTTGGGAGCTGGAAAGTTGCAATGGTAGTAAATACTGAAGGCTGCAGGGAGAC
Organism: Corvus cornix cornix; assembly: GCF_000738735.6. Taxonomy (NCBI): domain Eukaryota; kingdom Metazoa; phylum Chordata; class Aves; order Passeriformes; family Corvidae; genus Corvus; species Corvus cornix. Next base: position 27,765,585 of record NC_046332.1, on the reverse strand, counting down.
CTGTTTGACAATAACCTCTTTATCTGTTACTTCCTGCAGTTGAAATTGATGCAGTCGGAGCTCAATGTTGAAGAAGTGGTAAACGACAGAAGCTGGAAGGTACTCAGTGATTTAACAGTGATGATGTTCTGTCCCAACAGACAGTCCTGCACTCCAGGTGTGGGACTGGTGCCTTATGAAGCAGGTTAACTAGAAATAGATGAGGGCAGTGCTGGGGCAAATGCTTCAAGTCAGTCATTTTCCCAGTTCTGATGCAGAGATCAAAGCTTTTCAGTTGCACTGCCAAGGGAAGAAAAGCATCTGATTTTGGGGGGAGAAAGGACTGTGGATTATTCCCTATGTCACTTTTTCCCCCTTGCCCAGTGGCTGAGGACTTTGTAGGCTTTTCTGTGGTAACTTCTCTGAGAAGCTTTGCTGGGCATCAGAGAGATGGGTCTTTCACATTTGCCTGTATCTGGTGCTGATCACAACTCTGAGCAGAGCCCAGGGGAGGGTTCGGCTGTAGAAGCTGAACCTTTTCCTGATGGAGTTTTTTCAGGCCTGAACCGACACTCCCTGGTGCAAAGGGCAGCCTTGCCGTTGCTCTCCTGTGTCAGCAGAGGGTGCAGGTCACCCTCTGGATTGATGGCCCCGAAGTCTAGCTGGTGATTTTAACACCAAGCTTAAATTCTGAAGTGGCTGTATTGTGTCACTGCAGCATCTCACATCTGGCATCCTTTTCTGGTTTGGTGTAGCTTTTCAGAGCTTTCAATATGGCAGAGAGAACCTCTTTTCCTCTCTAAATGCAAAAAGGATTTTGGCAAATAGCTAGTACTAGCTGCACCTTCCTTTTTAATCCCAACTTCATGATTTTAGTCCCCTAGATTGCACCAGTGTAAAACCAATACAGCTTTAAGTCTTGGGTGTTTTTCAGTAACCTCAGTGCAGGCTGATGAAATTAGCATTTACACAGTTTTCCTCATATGCTGTGCCATCAGTACACCTCTGTACTGTCCCACAAAGCTAAGCATGCACTTCAGTTTAATTTTAAACCTGCTCAGATCTGGTTAAGCAATGACACAGCCTTAACAACAATGTGCTGCAGGTCACTAGGGGCAAATATTTTATGGTGACACTGCTATAGGGGAACACCTCCCACCCTAATATTCATTCTGAAGCACCAGATTTAGTAATGATTCCAGGGGTTTCTTGTAGCTGCATTAAGCTGTTACTGGTGACAGAACTGTCTAATTTTTCATGAAGATGGAGAGTTTATAAACAGTGAGGTATGCATGGTGCAGGGGTACTTTAGCCTGCTAGTGTATTCCTCAGCCAGTGTTCAGAGTGGAGCTTGAAGAGATAAATATTTCTGGGTTTTATCTCCAGCTCTGCTATACTGTGCTCTGAATATACACATAAATGGCTCATTTAGCTGCCTGTGAAAATGCCACTAATGGAATTAGAACCAGTCATGGTTGCGGACCAAATGCAATATGTTACATGGAAGTGATTATTGGTGTGCAGGCTGGTGTTTTACTCTTGCAGACTTGTGGTTGGAAAGTACACCTGTGTATTTCCATTAACCCTAAACAACTGAAAACTGATTGGAAAAATCTGATTAGGAAACAGTTTTTTAAACGCTGGCTGACTGTAGCAATAGTGGCATACAGAAGGATGCTACTTTACAGAAATGCATGCAGTGGAATTTGGATGATACCAAAAAGGAATTGATTTTCAAACAAGACACTTGCATTAGTCTCTGTCCAGCACCTCCACATTGGAGTTTATTGTTGGAGTGGTTTGTACAAATATGTAAAAGCCAGCAAAATTAAACTTCTGCATAATAACATGAATGTTAAGGTTTCTCAGCCCTTGCTTTTGCTGAAAAATATCTGAAAAATGAGAACAGCACTTCAGAGGTAGACCAATGGAGTTAAGTGGCCTGAGTAACTGGAGATCTGTGATTCAATTATCCTAAAAGTAGGAGGCAGTGTTAGTAAGACTGCAGCGTTGATCTTCCTTCCGTAGGTTGTGGAGTTACTGTTAAAGACACTTTAAAAGTTTGCATGATAGCAAGCAAGCTGGTGTGTTGTTTGATGCTAGAGACCCTTGTGGTGCTTTAGAGAGTATTTCCAGCACCCTTTTAGACATACATGCCATTAAAATGTCATTAACAGACAACGGACAAAAAATGGTGCAATTTGTTTAGTACTAAAATGTTTCTGAATTGGAACCCCCTGTTGCTCTTAATTTCTACAGTTCCCTCCTATCAGTGATCTCAAACCTTTACCTCATCTGAACCCTTCCAGAGGTGTCTACTCCATGTGGTAACATAATGGCAGCACAATTTCTATGTGTGAAAGAAACTATATCACAGCTTTTGTTTTCTGCAGTATGAAGCAGTTTGTAATACGTCTGTTTCTTTTAAATTTGAAAGGAACTTGAAAATTACTCCAAAATTGTTGAGAACCAATGCTGTAACTAATGCATGCTCCAAGCTTTGCTTTTGCTGAAATTGCTATAGGTTCTGAACTGTGAATAAGAAGATCAGCTGTAGAAGATTGTAGGAAGATAGAGCTTGAAATAGTGTATTTATATAAAGTGTTGGATAACTTTCCCAAAATTACAAGTCCACTCACTTTGCACATAAAGCCAATTGGAGAGTTTGCGAAACTTCATATCCTGATCATCACAGGCACTTGGGTCTGCCAAATCCCTGGACAGCTTGGCAAAATACGCTCTTGTGGGAATGCTGGGACAACCAACACCTGCCAGAGCCTCAGCTTGGTGTTGGGTGGTGCTTGTGTCACTTTCAGGACTTGTGCTGGACGAGTTTGGATAAAAACTGATAGATAACAAAATGGCTTGTGAAGAGCACCTGCAGCCTTGGTGGGAGCCTGTGTGGTTTGCTTTGGATTCAGACTGCCTTACTTTAAATAGTCACGTTTACTGGCCCTCCTCAGGGCAGGCCAGCAGCAGTTCAGGCTAAATATACACGATCCTCAGTATCCAGTTCTGTAGGCTAAATATTACCCAAAGAAGGTGCCAGAGGTGAGTGAGGCAGGAGTGGTGTGCCCTTTGCAGGGCATGCTGGTAGCATTGGCAAAGGTAGGCAGATCATTGGAAGTGTGCACGTGGCTTGCAGGAGCCCTTGCCCCTCTTCTTGGCTGTCATGACAATCTAAAATGTGCCTGCTCAGGAAAAACAGGAACGCAGTGTCCAAATTTGAATGCCAGAGTGAACCTGACTGAACACTACCATTCAGGAACCTTCCACTGATTATTTCCCTCCCTTTTAAAAACAAAAAAATTTGATGATAACATCATCAAAATGATGTTTAAAAACACCATTTTTGATGATAACAGGCTGCCAGGATTAAGAGTCTGCATTATCTGAGGGAGAACACTTAGTGCTGTGCAGTGTCCCAGCATTAGGCTGCAAACTCTGGATTTACTAAAGCCAGGAGAGAAGGTGAATGGAGATGGATGTCTTGGTAAGTGCCATTCATTGATACCTCAGAGCTGGGCAGCTTGAGATGGGTGCTACATGAAGAGGTAGTTGCCTGAACTGTCTGTGAAGTTCTGCTCATTTCCTGGATGGGGCTGATTCACTTTTGCTCTTCTGTTTTGGTGTCTCAGGTATTTAACGAGCGGTGCCGAATTCACTACAAGCCTCCGAAGAGTCAATGATGATGTGGGGTATTTTCCATCAAGGTGGTCCATAACTGTGAGAGCCAAACTGGAAAGAGACCTTGGGTGAGCTGAACTGGGACCCTCCAGAACCAGTAGAACCCAGTCTTGTTTTGTTTTGGACCTACTTAGCTGAATTCTCAATCTTGAAATGATTCTCCTGTAATTAAGAGAAAACAACTCATCTTTTGTACAAAATATGTGAACAAATGAGTTTTATAGTATTAAAACAATTTTCAAATGCAATGCAAAACTGGCATCTTTCTTGAACTTCCACAGCTGCAGTGATCCCAGAGGGGAAGAAACAGTAAAACCCATCCTGAGCAGGGAGAACAAGGCTCTCCCTGAGCTGGTGCCTACTAAAATACCAGTGAACATGGTCTTTTTGTGGAAATAATCTGCTACAGCCTGAAAGGAAATGAAAATTGCAGACTGATCAGCAAGTGTAGTAAGTTCAGCATCGCTTAAAGTAAGAAGTTACCAGCCTTGTTCTGAACTGCTCAACACAAGCAGCAGTGGCCCCGTGTTGTGTGTGGATACAGGTTTGCCATGGCTCCTGCAATGCTGACAGGCAGCATCTGTTGCTTACTCTCTTCTGGTCTGTGTTACCAAGTTCTGGAGTTTTCCTTTATATAGGGAATGTGGTGTAGATTAAAACCACTTTGGGTTGGAGCTGAAGATGTGTCTCATTTGGGAATGAGACTGTCCAGGGATCCTTTTTTGTCCCTTCCTTGGAACCTTTAAGATCAGTTGTAAAGGTGAATTGTGTTTGAGCTGAGGAAGCAGCTGTGCATACCTGATCATGTTGATCCTGGCCATGGTGTTGTGTTTAGAAAGCTTTAATGCAGCACCCCTGCAGTAACACAGCATTTAAAGGCAGGTAAGTAGGAGGAAAGCTGAATTGCTGCAATCACACCTGTATATTTTACATTTTTACTTTTTATTTTGTATTTATTTCAGATTGGCTGACAGTCAAGTGACAAGGTCTGTGTGGTTGCCAGCTGGTTTTATTACTTAGTGATATGACTTTAAGAACCGCTGAACTTAAACAGAGCCCTAAAAATACAGGACCTGTCTTGCAAACACTTCGGAATTCAGCAACAGCAATGAGGTTACTGGATATACTCTCACATCCCTAAAGCTCTGCATATATAGGGAGTGGGAAATAAATGGAGGAATGTACCTGTGTTACTGAGAGCTGGCAAAGATGTGTGCAGCAGCATCTGTTTTATCTGTTGTTTATGCAGTAGAGACTCAAACTGCTTGGGGGCCTTTTATTTTTAGACACCAGGGTAATTTCATCTCACCTTTTTTTGAGAATGAGGCAGAAACATATTTTAAGTCTTTGAGGATGTAAATCCTAATGTTCAAACTTCATTTTTTGTCTTTATTTTTTTCTCAAGGTACTGCAACTGCTTTATGGAGAACTTTACTTGAGTTGGAGCACTCATTCTTGAATATTTCTTATTGTTGTTCTGCTACTCTGAAAGCAGAAAATGTGTTCATTCTTCAACTGTTAAATTCTTATAGTTGTTTATCATCAAAGTGTCAATCAAATACTGCTCAGAACTCTGGGCTGAATTGGCACTAATGTAATTTCCACAGGACACATCAATTAATGAGATGCTGAGAACAGTCAGTTTTGATTTCAAAGTTGGTATTTTAATATTGATCTCTAGTATAGGTATCTAAAATATTTGTTCTCTCTAGGGTTTGGATCAACTGCAAGGGCAAATTTTCCTTTTAAGCCAGTTGTATGATAGAAACTTCTATGAGTGTGTATAGACTTGGATCAATAGTCTTGAAATATAATCTTTTATTCTGTATAAACTAGAGACTGTAATGAGAATTAATTATTGTCTTCCTTTATCCATCCAGATGTTTGCTCAGCTGTTGTGGAAAGCTTCTTCACTTAAGCAGATGCTGTGATAAATGACCTGTGAAATGGATGTGATACAGATTTTTTTTTTTTTTGCATTTGTTATGAGGAAACGGTTAAAAAACCCCAAAACCTGCAACCCCAAAAAATCAGCCCAACATAGAATTATTTTCAGTTTGAATATAAGGCCAAGCAAGTAGTCCTATACAAACCTGAGTATGAAAAACTGATACCATGAGAAGACTCCTAAATCCCCAAGATCCCTTCTTTGGCTGTTGGCAGCTGGCACACAGAGGCTTGCACTAAGAAGTTGAATTGCTGTATTTAGTTTTCTCTGAGCACAGAGGATTGTCTCTTACAGTAGTCCATGGCAAATGAGGTGGCTCAGAAGCTGTTTGAATGTTGCTGTTGAGCTCGATGGAACACGAAGGTGAGTGGATGGAATTGCACGCCACACTTTGGGGCTCGGGGCAGGAGCACGCGGCTCTGCTGTTCCCTGAGCGCCTCAGAGCTGCGCGTGGAGTGGGATGGTCTGTGATGTGTGCAGACGGCGTCGGTGTGAGCTGTGTGCCACACTGAACACAGGCAGGTAAATGCTCTGCGTCTAGGGACCCCTGAGGATTCCAGGATCCTGCTTAGTCAGGGATTGAACCTTGCTTCAACGTTACCACTGAGCTAGTTACAAAATTACTGGGCTGTTTGCTGTCATATGGGGGTCAAATAGTGGACCCTACAAACAGCAGGATTTCATCCTTTCCCTGGTTTTAACTTCTATTTCTGCAAGTAAAGGCACTTGAGCACAACTGATGGCCCTGTCCACAGTCCTGTGGGTGTCTTGCCTCCTGCTGGGGCTTTCCCATTGCTTGCAAGTGGTGAATAGAGGTGGGCAGATCCTGGTTGCTTGGAAAGTCCTCTCAAGCTTGTGCGTATTTCCTTCCGTGAAACAGAAAGAGGTGTTCTTTTTCTGGCACTCAGTGCTGTTGTCTTCTGCAACCTGCAGGCATGAAAAACTGATGAAACAGGTAGTTTCTTTATAGGACATTTTCAACAGCAGAATTCAGTTGTCTTGAAGCAGACTGAGAGGAAGAGGCTCAGCATAGGCTGGGCTATGGTAACTTTGTGCTGCTGAAGGTCAGGTTTCTCTTGATCCTTGTTCATGTATGATGTCAGAAATCTTTTAAAATCAGGGTGTGTAGCAGGAGGGGAAACCTTTTTGCAGACCAGCACACTGAAAATCAAGGCTGTTGTTCCTGTGATGATGAAAACATCCTCGGCTGGTACATGGAGGGCTGCTTTCCTCTAGAAGCTCTTGTAGACATTCAGACCATGTGTCATGTCCAGTCACAGTTACATGTCTTGTCACTGTGAAACCAGAAGACTGGCCTTACTGACTTGGCTTTCACAGTCATTTCTACAGAGCTGACTTCATTCCTGGTTTAAAAATGACTTGCAAATACATAACCCTGGGGTTTGGATTTTGGTGGGTGTTTTTTTCTTAATTTTAAAATTTTTATTATTTTTAATTTTAATATTTTATTTTGTTTGCTTTATTTTGTTACTGTGCTGGTGTTTTTATCAGCTGTAGCTTGTACCTCTTAAAATTGCTTAAACAACACCAGGGAGTAGTGGCCTGCAAGCTGTAAAGATCTGTTCCTTCTGTGTTGGAATAGTACATGGTGCAACGTTACTCAGCTTCAAAGCTGTACAGAAATGCCAGTGGTGGTGTCCCAGCAGAGATTCTCCAAGATAACAGCAGTCAGTGAGGTGAGGGGAAGCTGCCGTCTGTGCCGATGGAGCGCGTAGGCTGGCCTGGTACGCGATACCAGCTGCGTCTCAAACGCTACGGGGGGATGCTCACCAGCTTATCCATGTTGTGCAAGAGATGGAGTAGGGGCAGCTGTTCTTTTCATGGCAGTGTTCCAGCTCCTGGTTCATTACATCCAAAACTTAGTGTAGAGAGGGCTGGAGGTGGGGGTTGCCCGAGATAAGGTTGATCAATTGCCACTGATCATCTTTGATCACAGGTTTGTGAAACATCAGTAATTCGAAGTGGTTTGATGAAATTCTTGTGCAGGATAAGCACTGCATTCCAGTCTTAGAAATATCACTGGATTTTGGGACAATAATTAGCGCTGCTGTGGAAAGGAAACAGTCTAATTTGCCTCTGTAAACTTCAGCATCAACTTGCTGACAATTAGTGTTGATTTTCCTTCCCTTCTGCACAACTCTGTGCATTTTGGGGAAAAAGAAGTTGCTATGCTTTAAAGTCAAAACCCAGCAAACCCAGAAATACAGAGTCTGGTGAACGATTTCCTCACATTAGCATCTTTAGTTTCACATCTAGAGTCTTTCCAAGATTATAAATGAACGCTCCTAGACTTTGTGCTCAGTGTATTTGTTGTTAGACAGAATCAAGAGTTCTCCAGGAGTGTACTGCTGCCTTGGGGATCTTAACATCCCTTCCCAAGTAAGTTAGTAGGATCTGTATCCTGGTGAGTGGACAGGTGTCCTGGGTTGCAGTGTATTCTATCACCATCCTCATGAGCTGTTGAAACCAGGTGGGGCAGTGTTTCCTTGCCTCCTCCCCCCAGTTAATGGCCCATCATTGTCCTGCCACAAGATTCAGAGAGAACTCCCTCCGGACTATCTTCTGTTAATAAGCCCATCAACGCCTGGCCTCATCATCCCATTGTGAGATGATCCACCCAGAGGGAGGAACCAAGCATCCCATCCTGGATATAATCTGAGTTTCTGAACACCACAGGCCCCCTTTCCACTGGATTCCCAGAGGACAGTAGCTACATAACCACCACTGGACCTTCTGAGGAATTCTACAGGATCACCCTTCTACAGGATCACTGCTTCGACAGAACCACATCCATCACTTCAGGAGGACTGCAGCCACCATCTTATGGGACTGCTACCACCACTCTGACTAACAGGGTGTCAGGTTGTATCCTGACTCTGTCAGTTTAACCCCGTGTTTTCTGCCTGTTTTTTGATTTCCCTATTAAATTGTTATACTGACTTGGTGCCTCCCATTGGTTTGTTTTCAAACTAGTACAACAGGTTTATAAAATACCCTGTTTTAGCTGCGCAGTTGTTGGACACATTCTCTGACTTCTGGCTTCAGTAAGGTGAGCTGGCTCTTCCAGTTCCTTATCTGTCCTGGGGTGTGAGTAAGGCACAAATGGTGGAACATGATCAGCATATATTTGAGTTAATCAGCAGGGTCTTGTGCCAAAGAAGGTTTGAGTTGTCATCACTTCCATGAAGAGGGCTTTGAACTCCTTATCTGGAGAGGAGATGTTGGTAAAAGTGGCAGAATTCTGGTTTTAAGAGCTGCCACTCCCTTTATTCCTGAGAACTGGAAGGATTTTTCTCTTGGTTCACAAAAATGTTGTCTCAGGACAATTGTTTTTCCTCACATGCTTTTTGTCCACTTCCATAACACTGCTGCTCAAAATTCTGCAGTATCTTTTTTCAGTAACATGCTGCAATATCCATCAATACTGTTGAGTGTAGGGCCCCTACAGCCCCAGTTTCTCAAATTCAGGGGCTTTGTACCAAAACCAGGCCTTGAAGTCAGATCTGAAGTACTTTTTTACAGTCTGTTGCATCACTGGTTATCTGTGAAGAGGAGGGTCAGTAGTATGGGTAGGACAGAGATAAGTTTTTTGCTGTGGCCATAAACCCACCTGTTCCTAGCAAATTCCCTAATGCTGATTCCAGTAGAAATGCCCATTGCCTGTGTACAGCACATATTCTCATTTCACCTGCTCCCATGTACTCACCCCTAGAGACTAAAAAGTGTCTGGTCTGTTGCTGCTTCTCTGGTAGTTTCTCTGGAACAACATTCCTTGTGTTTGATGGAATGTCAGGAATACTGATAGGGAGTAACTTTTTCTGTGGTCTTGAAGCGTTAGTTCTCCCTTACCAGGGAGGGCTGCTAGAGTTGTTAGCCTTCCCCCAGTAGGTTTTGAGCTTTGTATATTCACATTCACGAATGTGACTGTGCCATGTGACTGTAACTACAGAATGAATACTTCTTAAACTATATTCTCATGTTATGTGTTTCAGCAGCGTACCTTGAAATTAGGATGGCTTTTGTGTACACACTACTCCTCTAGTGAGGGGGATTGTACTTTGTCTTCCAGGAAATTGGCACTAGAGTTAAAAAGTAGATTTTATTGCATATTCTGTCGCTACTATGATTGCCTGAATGCACCTGTCAGTTTGATGGGAAAGAAGCAGAAATACCTTATCTGCAGTACTTACCTGAATCTGGGATCGAATTTATTTCCACTTCTGGTGCTGGTGTTTACCTTGGCACCTGTCTGGTGAGGTAGAGGGAAGTCAAGTCACTGAATGTAAGATGCCATCTGCTCCCATTTCCCCACTTAGAAGGATATTGAGACAATACAATTTCAAGATGAATGGGACCTATGCTAAGGAAATAACTGCATTCTTTCCTCTGATCAGGAAAGGTGTTGGGAAATACTGGGTGTGTCTTTGATCTGTTTCCCAAGAGCTCAGCCTAGTCATCTGCACATGGGTGGAGAGCAAAAGGTTCCAGTTGCAACCCAAACCAACTCTCTTTTAAGATGGGGGTGACTGGAGGCTGATGTTTGCCTTTCTTTTTGATGTGAAGACCATAAACACTTCTTTAAGTGCTTTTACATTTATTATTAATACTGCCAGTGCTTTACATTGCTTTTCCCCCCTCTTCCCTGTTTGTTCAGTAATGGTAGGCTCCATGTGTTGCAGGTCACATGACTCTATGACACATGTGTGTGTGTGTATATATGTGAGATACCCAGGGACTCCACTCAGACTGCACTGAACTTCCCTCTTCAAAGCCACCCGTCACTTCAGAGAGGTCACCTGCCACTATGATGCCTGGGGGCTTATCTGACACCAAGCCTGCTACTCCAGAAGTTCAGCAGATTGCTAACCAGGTGAGTTATTTGTTACCCTGTCTGTAGATTAAGTTACTTGTGTGCAGGGATGTCATTCCTGAAGCTTGTGTAGAACCTGGGAGACTGAGCCAGGGTTTAAACTGAAGAAGCCTGTGCTGAAAGTGGGAATCCCCTTGACTGGCAGTGTTTTCTCAGCGTTCTGTGTAGGCAGTGCCCTGGTAAGACTGAGACAAACCACTTCTCTGTCTCCTCTGTCCATGGCTGGGCATGGTACTGGCTACCTTCAGTTAATGTCCATGTGAAATTCAAAGCCTACCTCTGCTATGCCAGCACTGAGGTCACCTGTTTGAAATAAGAGGTGGCATATTGGAAGGGAAAAGCTTGTACCTGGTAGAATTCATACCTCAGTGAAGGGCTGCCTAGGACAAACCACATGCAAGTATGCAGCAAAGAATTATATATGCAGGACAAAGCTATTTTAAAATTGTGTGTTGCCTGCTGGCATTCAGCGTTTATATTCTAGAGTCGCAGCTGTGATGCAGGGGCTGCTGGTGAAGCAAGGTGAGCTTGGCACAAGGCAGGCCAGCGAGTGAGCCCAGTTGCCACGTTACAGGCAGTGCTCCTGTCCTGGAGCAGGTGTGTGAGCAGCAGCTCTGCAGATCATCTAATGCCCTGCAGTGCAGCAGCTCTTGTTAGAGAAAGTATAAAGTGCATCCTGAGGAATGAAAGGGGAACAACATGGCATGGGAAAATTCCCATCTTATGCTCCCACCCACCCAATCCTCTTCACCCTTATGACTCTGAAAGAAGAGCTCTTCTCCTTTGGCAATTGCACTCGGGCGCTCTTTGAGGAAACAAAAATAGGAAGTAGTTGGGGCTGAATGCATTGGCCAATACCACTGCACACTCTCTATACCTGGTGTGCAGGGCTCCCAGCTCTCTCCTTTGCTGTGCTACCGAGGACAGAGTTTGCACCAGCATCCTTCCATGTCTCCTGCAATCTTGCAGGCTGAGACCAGGCAGCCCAGTACTCTGACAGGGTTCTTTTCCATAGTCCACAGATGGAGGGGATAACGTTTAACATCCAGTTTACTGATTTGAAGAGATTCCATGTTACACGAGGCTTCTGGTTTAGCAGAGTGATGCAAATATACTGGTAACTTGATACAGCTCTAAGTTACTCTTAGCAAAATGTAGCGACTGCAATCCCAGGTCCCTGAGGACACCAGTATGTTCTTCACTCCTGGTCTGTACAACAAGCTCCGTGTCACAACACTGGGCAGCCTCAGTCACTGGGAAAGGGGAGGTGGGTTTAAGTCAGCTTTAGTCAGCTGTTTTCTTCAGAATTCTTTTGTCCACTGTTTAGTTTTTATACTCAGGGTTGGGCAAGCCATGTGTTCACTCCCCCCATGCTGATCTGGCTAACTCAGGGGTGTGTTCACTTTCTTTTAATGAACTCAGGGAGTTCCACCACCACATGATCCTCTCGACTATCTAAACCACATGTGCTCAACCTTTATGTTGAGATAAAGTCAGCTTATTTGCAAAAGCTGTGGTCATTCACACCCTGCATTATTCCCTGAGTTTCATGGGTGGCACATCACCCTCCTCAGCTCCTCTGAGCCTTCTTCCACTGCAGGGCTTTATTGGTCAGTCCCAGCTGGGGTCACCAGAGTGGGGAACACGTACACGGGGGAGGGCTGGAGTTTGGGATAACAGGTTAGTCAGAGGAGAGATGATTTACTGTAGACCAGAAAGAGAAATGGGTGATCTACAATTGTTTGGGAGACACTGACTGAATTACTTGGGAGCAGTATCACTGTTCCTTCTGTGCTGGCAGGAATGCTTGAAGGAGCAGCACTTGCAGAGATCAGAAATTCCCTTCTACCTGTGGAAGGGAGACCCTAGCAAGGGACTTGTAGCACCTTTGTGTATTTGCCATTCTTGTTTCCTCATGTTTAAGATGGGGCCAGCTGAGGCTGTGAAATTTAATTAATGAGTCTGTGAAATGCCTCAAGCACCCATGCCAGATACTGAGCTTCATTTTCAATGCTGGGCTGTGTTATTTATGGGTGATCAGAAATCTTGCAGTGTGTATTGGAGGTGAAAGCACAGCACTTGGGTGTCCGTGAGCAAACAGGCACTAAAAAATGTGAAGGTTGGTTTCAGGCAGTGCTAATGCTCCCAGGGGGTACAGGGCAAATATGGAATCTGAAATGTGGATGGTACAGAGTTTCTGTTTGATTCCAGAAAAGGACTGATCCTAATTTTAGTGTTCTTTTGTTCTCAGTAGCTTCAGGAAAATGAAAACAGATTGTTCTTTGCCCTTTATTTTCTGCAAGGCGAAATTTCTGCCCTGTGCTGACAGTGGGAGAGAGCACTCTTCCTGGTCCTTTCCCCCCTTGCAGAGGCATTGGTATAGCTCTCTAAGGAAAATATTCTTATGGAAACCTTATGTTGGGGAAATCCTGCTATGCTTCCAGCATAAGTGTCACCCTTTTATGAAGCAATTCTGTGGGATTTTATGCTCTGCTGAGCAGAGAAGCAATTCCTATGATTCCAGTGAAGTTGTGAAGAGCATCTGCAGAGCTTGGGGTGCTCAAGGTCTGTCTGCTCTTGGGAGCACATAATTATTTACTTATACCTGTGCCTTGTCTCTAGCCATCATTAGTGAGCTGGGGAATGTTATTTATTTGGTCTCCTTGTTTTACAGCTGTTGCCCAAAACTGAGGAATGTTTTGGCTTTAGAGTGCTGTTAGATAAGAGTTTAGGAATGTTCTATTTTTTCACCTGAGGATTAAGGAGCTGTTTGCCTGCTTGATTTTACTGAAGGCTCAGTCTGTAAATAACAAATGGGGGACACAGTGGCCAGAGGAGAGAGAGCAAAACTGGACAGAAGTGGCCTTGTTTTGTTTTGTTTTGAGAGAGGAATATGATGTACCAAAAGTTGCCACTTAGGAGCATTCTAGGAGGCCCCTGCCCCAGTCAGCTGGAAGGGTGTTTGGAATTAAAGTTTCCCAGGTTTGCCAGAGTTAGCAGCTCTTGAGTTGAAAGTACAGTTGTTGGTTCCTGGGGATAGAAACCCTGTGGAAGCTGCTCAGCAGAAGAGCAGAGTAAGAGATCATGAGGAAGCTGAATAGGATGATAATTTCTGGCTCTCTGGAAATGATCTGGATGTTCCTTGGGTGCTTTCCATGGCCTTCCTGCTAGGAAGGAATGTCATGGGAGTGGCAGCCAGCTGTAGGTGCATGTGCTGAGAAACCAAATTAATTCTGTGCATTCCTTTGAAACAGGTGGGTGGTGAGAAGCACTGAGGTGCTGCTGGCCCTGCCCAGGGCAGCCTGAGCAGGCTGACACTGACGCTGCTTCTCTGCCCAAACTCAGTAATGCATCCAGTCATCAGGGTGGGTGTCATGTGCAGAAGGGCACTGCGTCACCCAGCCCAGGAAAGATTGTTTCTGCTTTCTGGGTGGTGGTCCCACAGTGATCATGAAATGAGAGAGTTTCTAGTTCTTGGAGAAGTAAGGAAGGGCAACAGCAAAACCACTGCCTTGGACTTCTGGAGGGCAGACTTTGGCCTGTTTGGGAGACTGGTTGAGAGAGTCCCTTGGGAGGCAGTTCTGAAGGGCAAAGAGATCCAGGAAAGCTGGGCATTCTTCAAGAAGGAAATCCTAAAGGTGCAAGAGCAAGGTGTCCCCCTGTGCCAAAAGACGAGACAGTGGGGAAGAAGACTGGACTGGCTGAACAGAGAGTTTTGGCTGGAACTCAGGGTCAAAAATAGAGTTTATGAGCTTTGGAAGATGGGGCAGGCAACTCAGGAGGATTACAAAGGTGCTGTGAAGTTATGCAGAGAGAAAGTTAGAAAGGTAAAACCCCTATCAGAACTTCAGTCTGGCCACTGCCAAAAGATATGACAAAAAGTATTCTTTTTGATGAATACATCAGCAACAAAGAGGGCTAAGGAGAATCTCCATCATTTTCTGGATGCTAGGGAAATCATTGCTACAAAAAATAAAGGCTGAGGTACTTAATGCCTCAGTCATTAGTAGTCAGACCAGTTGTCCTCAGGGTACCGGCTCCCTGAGCTGGAAGACAGAGACAAGGAGCAGAATGAAGCTCCCACAATCCAGCAGGAAACAGTTAGTGACCTGCTTCTCTACTTAAACATGCATAAATCTATGGGGCTGGATGGAATCCACCTGAGGGTACTGAGGGAGCTCATGGAAGAGCTCTCCAAGCCACTGTCCGTGATTTACCAGAGGTCCTGGTGAACCAGAGAGGTCTCACACAACTGGAGTTTGGCTAATGTGATGCTCCTCTAAAAGAACATCTACAAGAATGACAGGAAGGAGGATCCAGGGAACTACAGACCTGTCAGGCTGACCTCAGTGCTGGGGAAGGTCATGGAACAGCTCATCCTGACACAGCATGTGCAGGGCAACCAGGGATTCAAGCCCAGCCATGATGGATTCATGCAAGGCAAGTTCATGCAAGGCAGATTTTGCTTGATCAACTTGATCTCTTTCCATGACAGGGATCCTACCGAGTGGATGAGGGAAAGGCTGTGGTTGTTGTCTCCCTGGACCTCAGTAATGCCTCTGACACCACTTTCTGCAGCATTCTCCTGAAGAAGCACTGCTCACTGGGTGAAAAACTGGCTTGATGGCTGGACCCAGGGAGAGGTGGAGAATGGAGTTACATCTGGCTGGGCAGAGGTGGTGCACCCAGGGCTCAGTGTTGGGGCCAGACCTGTTTAATATCTTTACTGATGATTTGGATGAGGGGTTTGAGGGTGCCCTCAGTCACTTTGCAGACTTCCATTAAGGGAGTATGTTTGAAAGGATGAAAATTGGGAGTGGTATATGTGAAAGAAATCCCTAAATATCAACCTGCCAGTAATTTTTCCCTTTCTTTTTACAGGTGAAGGTGCAGTTTGAAATCCAGGCAAACATGAACTGTGTTGTCTTTGCAGCCGTAGAATATAAGACTCAAGTAGTTGCTGGGATAATCTACTTTATTAAGGTTTGTATATATTTTAGGAGAGAGTGTTTTGGAATTAAATGATACAGGTGACTTGCAGAGTGGCTTACAGCTAGAAAGAGAAGCAAACATCATAGGAAACTGTCTGATGTGAGTAAAAGAAGTGGGGACTACCTCCAAATACTTATAAAATTCCTGTTTGGCACTACTGTAAGCAGGAATAGAAATATTACAAAACATGCCCTGTACCTATTCAGATGTGACTGGTAGGCTTCTTGGGATCATCGCCCTCAAGGACTATAGATTGCCTTCCCAACTCAAATGATTTAAACAAGTCATAACTGGTCTCCTGTTTGCTTTCAAGGCAAAGTAGTGTCAGATGAAACTGAAGTCATCTTGAGAAACTGATGGAGAGATAGAGTCAATTGTGTAATGCAGTGCAAGCATCTCTGCTGACTAGTTTTGCATGCAAGCAGGTGTGTTGTTCTTTTGGTTCTGCATCAGGTGCTGCAGAGGTACAGCCTGCCTGCTGGTTTCTTCTGTATTTTCAAAACTCCCTCTCTGCTGCAGAGGAAGAATGGGTAATTTAATCAGCCCTCTGATGGCACCATTCATTCTTACTGGAAGCCCTGACCGATGGATGTGAGCAGCTTTCTGTGAAGTAGCACAGAAGAAATGGCTGGATGTATTTTGCACCTGAAGGCTAGCAAGCACTGCTGAGCAGCAGGCTGGCCTTCTGGAGCAGGGCAGGCATGGCTTGTGACTGCTGTGTCTGAAACCCCACATGTGTGTGGACATACGCCTGGCAGGATACACTCCCTTGACATGGGAATTGGAAGAGTTCTTTTATTAGAGAAATTGGCCTGGAATGTTTGGGGGCGAGTAGTTCTGCAGAGAGACACTGTGAGCATTAGCTCCACACTTCTCATATTTAGTTCATCTCAGGAAGGATAGGTGCTGCCAAACCTTCTTCTTTCCCAGGTGCTTCCTTAAAATAACTTTGCTATTTGTGCTCTGTGGGCACCAGGGGATGGTACTGACAGGCTACCTATTATGTGGCCAATCAGAGTCTCACCTACATGAATGATGTTTATCCTTCCCTCGCTCCTGTGAAATGTGCTTTCACTTTGTGGACAAAGCACTGAGTAATGAAGAGTAACAATTTCCAGGTACAGCCAGAAGTCAGGCCTGCTTGGATTTCTACGCTTAGTTCCGTCTTATTGCTGACCTAGGCAATGTAAAATACTTGTCTGCTGTCCCTGCTAAGCCTTGTGACCAAACTACTCTGAAATTAAAATTGGTGTGTTACTGAACTTGGAAGAAATCCATTTGTAACACTCAAAATGGATGATTTGTGTCTTCTTTCCCGATTTTACCAGTGAGGGAAAACAGTTACTCATTTTAGCATTAACTGGAAGAAGTTCTGCCACAAGATTCAGTCTTTTACATTTCTGAGTGTTCCACATCACTGATATTTTACCAGGAGACTTACAGCTGAGCTGCAACCCAGACCAAGCATAGTGCCACACTGCAGCCACCGGAAAGCGTGCAAAAACCTCCTGGGGCATAAGGCATTCCAGTTTCCACGTACCTCCGAGGGAGACTTTAGTGCCTGTTGTGCTTGGCTCTTTAAGAATGAAATTTTACAGCTTCCTACCACGTCTTTATGTGATGACTTTCGGGGGTGGGGGAAAAGGTGAATTTCTTTGAAAAGAAAGAGCAAAGATGTTCTTTCAAGAAATAGAGAACAGCCTTTTGTTTGAACCTGCTTTGAGCCTGTGATCCTCACTTCCCCACTCTTTTGGTCTCTAGGTCCAAGTTTCCGATGACGAATATGTCCACTTAAAGGTGTTTCAGAGTCTTCCTTATGAGAACCAAGGCCCCAGCCTTGTTGGTTTTCAGACTGGCAAAACCAGAGATGACCCTCTGACCTACTTCTGAGAGATGATGAGGTGCAGGGCCTCACCTCTGCAAGTCCTATGGGGGTTCTGCCCGTGACTGTAAATAAAATAAGTTTGGAAAGCTATTGTCCATATTTTCCTTTTGCTGCTGATATACCTGCAGAAGTTATCTTTCATGTCTGTCACAAGATTAAAATAAAGTATTTCTAATTAAGATATAGAATAAACATAAGGTTATTTGGAATATAAAAAGCACTTAAGGAAAAAAGCTGAGCAAGATAATAACCAATAGTGAAAACCAGTGAAAACACTAAAGCACCAGTCGAAGAGGCCATCTCAAGTCAAAAGAAATGTTTATTGTTATAAATGCAGAAATGCTTGTCCAGCTTAAGTTCCTTTCCAGGACTTTTCCATAGGACCGAGAACATAAGCAAGCTGGTTTGATATCTTAAACTCACACACCCTCTATGGGACATTACATGCTGCTGCTGCAAGAGGATGAGCATGATTACCACGGCAATGTTTGTTTCAAACTACTGTAAGCCTCTTTCTCTTCCTTGCAAAATTGCTTCAGCTCGAGTTTCTCATCAGGTCTTTGCCCATAAAATACAAAGTACAATTTAAATCTACACATATATTCACAGTTGCAAAACAGCACAGAAAAGACAGGCTTTCCTCTTGTTCCTTGCTGCAAATATATGAGTGCTGGTGTCACTCCCCTTCCAATTTCCAAGACCGAGGAAGTCCACAAACAGGACTCAGGCACAGTATTCTGGTTAAGTTGCACTAAAGTCTAAGTTAAGCTGCAACAAAAGTTGGGTTTACATTAGTGTAGGTAATAGGAGAGCCCTGTGACTCTCAGATTTAGAGATTTTACAGGAAGGGAATGACATAAGAGAAATTGATTTTTTCCAGCATTATGTTAAAAAAAATACACTTTTTTCTGCCTTTGTTGGCACAGGAATCAACATTTTGCAGCCTGTAGAAAATGCACATAAGAACCAGGTTAGGGAAACACAGCAGAGGTTGCTAGAAATAAGTCAGTTCATCGTGCTTTGTCTTGCTGGCCTGGTAACTGTGGAGGCTCAGCTGCTCATTCTCATGGGGGAGGCTCTTGAACACCCGCAGGTGCATGAACTCCTCATTCCCAACATGGACCTGCAAAGCATGAAACCCAGTGAGATCCAGCAGCCTGCAGCAGGAGGGGTGGCAGAGGCTGGGCTGGTTTGAGGATGGAGCAGCAGAAAGGCAGTAAGAAAAACCATTGGCTTGTTTTAAACCAGGCTAGGAGCCATGACTTTGCAGAAATACCACCTAATCTTCCCATCATAAAAATGGAGAAAAGAGAATCTTTCTACTTAACAGATAGGGGAGAGGGGCTGGGAGGTGAATGTTTGCAGTTTTTTAATGCACAATTTTTTTCTTATTAAGGCCAAATCATAAGCATTCTCTTCTAGTTAAGAAAGAAAAAACCCCCCACCATTCCAAAGATTATACACATTAATATAAAAAAAACAACCCAGTGTCCTCTACCTTGATGAAGTAGTTTGTTCCAGCAACCACCTGAGTTTTAAACTCCACTGCAGTGAAGACATCAAAGGTTTTCCCTTCTTTTTCTTCTAGCTGAGCTTTTACCTTAAGGAAACAACAGGTTCTTTAAGACTGATTCAAGTATTTAGGACTTAAGGCTTACAGGTCATTGCTGCTGAATTCCCAGACACAGAGTTCCTGCTTTTCCAAGATATTAAAAGATCAAAATGAATCATGTTAAGTTTTGTGAAAGCAGGACCAGGAATCTAGGGAGGTGGCAAAGCTAAAACCGTGGTGGGAGTCAGTCACTACAGGCTGACACCGAGTCTGGACAACACTTGACAGTTCTTTCAGCATGGAATCTATTTTTCAAACTGCAAATCAGTGCTCAAGAAGTCAAAATAACCTGACCAATACCCTAGAGGGAGCCATGAACTCCTGAGATGCAGCTCCTCTCTCCCGCCCTTGGCCCTTTAGAACATTGTGGCAATATGGAAAATTCCTGGTCAGGGAAGCAGAAGGTTTCAGCCTTTGTTTTGCAGGGCAAGATGAGTTAGTCCTGGAGTCCTTGCTTGCAAGTCCTTGCCTGCTCCAGGCTGTACCTCCTGCACTGCATCATTGCTTAGCCCTCCCTTCACTCCCAGGGCAGTAGTATCAGCAATGAGTAGATTCTCCAGCTATATGGTGTACTTCTTCCCAAATTCAAGGGATATAGATATATCTGCTCTCCTGCCTAAATCCCACATGCTTCCTTAGGGAAAAACAAGTGCCAGCTTGCCACTGCTCAGGTGCTGTAGGTGAAGCAGGAAGAGAAACAATTCCTGCAACAGGGTATGTTCTCCCACCTCTCCAACATCTGGAACTCTGGTGCCTTTCCAGTGACCATCCTGTCCCTGGGAGCTGTGTCCATGCTTTTTATCTTCTCTCAGAGGCCATACCTCTACACTTCCTGTTATGAACAGTATGTCACAAGCAAGATAATGATGTTTGGACACTTTTCTATTTGTTTTTTTTTGCCATATGGAAATCCAAGCTGCATTCTAAAGATGCACTGAAGGGCACAGCACCAGAAAGCACCATGATTCAGTCCTATCTCCTCCCCTTCTTCTGAGTCAAAGGATGGAGCAAGTGGTTTCAGTTTTCATCACTAGAGCTACTTCTGTAAACTTTAAGCAGCAGGGCAGACATAAGTATCCTGCTGACCCTATCCTGTCCTGTGCTGCTTTAGCAATCCTAGGCACCGTGTGATGTTAGTTTCTGAGGTCTCTAAATCACCCCAGCTCAGCACATTTTGTATTTCCACCAGCGAGCCAAACACTGGGCCCTTCGTGCAGACAGCTCAGAGTCCTGCAGCTGCAAGCTCATCAGGGTGTTATCACTTGTGGCAGTGAGTCACCACAGCATGTGACAAACCAGCATCCTGAGTCAGTGTGGAGAGGGAGATTCCAGACAGAAGTGCTCTCCCAAAGATGTGGTTCCTGATCTCAGTCTGGATGTGGGAGTCCTGGAGGACAGGAGCCAGCACTGTCTTGGTGGTACTAAAGTTAATGGCATACTGGGCTGCATCAGCAGGAGCCTAGCCAGAAGACAGGCAAGTGATTATTGCCGTTTACTTGGCCCTTGTTAGAAAATGTGGAATACTGTGTCCAGTTTTGGGTCCCCAGTACAAGACAGACACCAATAAACCGTAGTGAGCTCAGTGAAGGGCTGCCAGGAGCACTCCATGAGCACACCAGGATGGCTGGAGGCTGGAGCACTTGTGCTGTGAGAAGAAAATGAGCTTGAGGAAAAGGCTTTGAGGAAAACTTCCCAGTATCTACAAGAAGCCAGGCTCTTCCCAGGGAGATGATGGCAGAAGAATGAGACACAATGGTCATAAACTGAAACTGGAGGTTCAGACTGGATATAAGGAGAAACATTTCCCCTGATGACTCTCCTGCAGTACAGCAGGAGTGTTCAGAGAAACTGCAGTTTCCATCCTTGGAAGTTTTCAAGACCTGACAGGACAAAGCTCTGAGCAGCCTGAGGATGCTGACCCTGTGCTCAGGCAGGAGGTGCAGTCCCTTCCCACACAAACAATCCATGATTCAGTCACGGCCTGAAGGCTCTGCACTGCCCTGCATGGCCTGTTTGTCATGTACTCCCAGAGCAGTTAACTAAAAAGCAGATGCTTCAGAATCACCCTGAATAAGCTCTGCCACAGTCACCACTGAGAAGCCAAAGCTGAACAGGCCTGGGTGGAAATCCTTGCCGTGAGGAGGCTGTTCCTATAGGATTCCTAAGCCAGACACTGCCAAAGGAAGCTGTCCTGCCCTGTGTGACACTACACCTGCTCTGGGTCACAAAACTGAACAACATTCGGTCATCACAAGGATTCCTATGAAACTGTAAAATGAAGGCAAGAACTGGAAAAGCAGGAATAGGAACTATGTTTATGGCAAGCAAACTCGCAGGCTCTAATAAATCTCCACAAAGATCTGACTTTAAGCAAACAACACTATTTGAAAAGTCTACCTCAATTTAACAAAACTAATGTTTTCTCCAGCAGTGTCCAGATGAGGATATGAGTGCATGGACAAGTTCCAGGTTTGGGTGTTCCCACCTGTATTTCAATAAAGTAATTTTAACTACTACCAGTCAAAACAAGCTGGCCAAACTTTGAAGTATTTATGTGACTTAAATGAAAATACAATATATTTGGTTAATTCTGTTCATTTCTGTACCCCACGGGTTTCATTTTCATACTCCCTTATTTTGGGATTTTGTATTTTCACTGCAGTCTGCCACAAAACAGAAAGTCAGGATCATGTGCAATGTTAATTGCATATTTGCATTACCTTTAGCATGGCATGTAGGCCTTTTCAGGTCAAAGCAATACTTGTGACTCCCTTAGCAATTCTCAATCATTTGCTTAGTACTGCAAACTCAGGTTGGTGCTTAGGAGATGCACATCTCTCCCTTTTTTAAAAACACAGAATCATCAGACTTTACAAGCTAAATGCTAATTTCAGTGACTAGTGCAGCCTGGAGAACAAACGCGGGCAATGACAAAGAGTGTCAGAAGCTGGACTGCATCGTTCATCTTTGCTCTCTAGCTTATCACATCCTAGCCAACAAAGGCAAAAAGCAGAAGGAACTTGAGCTTCCATGACAAAAAGATGAACATGTGCTTTTGAAAGATCTTAGTTGCACACTGGCATTTTTAGAGTAAAAGCATGTGCTCCAATAACACGAGCAGTAATCTAAGGTACAGTAAGTAGTATCAGGATTTGGAGCTGGCAGTGGTTGGAGCTGACTTCTGTGTTGGGGAAAAGCAGAAGCAGTGAAGAAGCCTTCTTGCTTATTCCCTATTCCGCCTCCGCAAAAAAAAAAAAACAAAACAAAAAACCAAAACAAACATAAAACCAAAACAAACAAAAAAAAAAAAACACCACACCAAACCCCAAAGAACCCAAAACCCAACCAAGCAAAAAAACCAAATCAAAAACCTCAAGCCAACCAAAACACAAATCCCAACGTGTGCACGAGGTTCAGGCCTTGTAGGACGCGCTGGAGCTCGTTCCCCGAGCCAGTGGCCCTGTCGGGGCCGGGCCGGGCCGGGCCGTGCGCGGCTTCCCGGGGGTCGCAGCACATCCCCCGCCCCGCCGGGGCCGGCGCTGGCTCCATCCCAGCTCTCGCCGCGCACACAGCGCTGCCCACTGCACTGCTCCGTGCGTTCCCCATTCCTTCCACCTTCCACACTGCGGGGCGGTGTCTCGGCGCTCGGCCGCGCAGAGCAATGGCCGAGCACACCCTGGCCCCCGGACGAGCCCTGCACGGGCCTTTCCCCCGCCCGCGGGACCCTCCCGGGGCGCGCCCCGGCCCCTCACCTGCTCCGCGATCCGCTGCGTCTCGTCGGTGGCGGGCCGGGCCGCCGAGGCACCCCCGCACAACATGGTGGCACCGCTCCGGTGCTCCCCGCTCTGCTCCGGGCCGATCCTGCTCCCCGGGCGGTGCCGGGGCGGTGTCGGGGGCGGTGCCGGGCCCGGGGCTAGAGCCCGAGGCGGCGGCGGGCGGGAGCGCTCGGGCCTGGCACCACCCAGCCCGGGGGGGGCCTCAGCGCGGCCCAGCGGCCCAGCGGCACCAGCGCTGCCCACGCTTGGCGGGGATATCGCGGCCCGAGGGCTGATTGAAGACAAAAATCGCGCAAAGCGACACTTGCAGTGAAAGCTGCCGGCAGAATTTATTCTGCGCCCTGGACAGAAGGGCTGCAGCCGCTCCTCAGCGAGCGGCGCCTCCGTGACAGCCCCGCGGGAGGACGGGGCTGCCCTCAGCCTCTGCGTTTTCCCTTTGCGTGTGTCACCTTTTCCAGCAGCGGCATGTTCGCTTTAGCCGTATGGAAAGTTCCATCTCCAGACTCCCTCGTTCGCCTCGTTCATCATTCCCTCTCCCAGGCTGATTGTTCCGCTCCTCAGCCAGCAAGCTGAAGGTGGTGGTGAATTACCCAGCCTCTGAATTCCCTGAGGATATTTCAGTCTAAATGTTCAGGTCTTTACCTAAATTTCCCCACAATTTAAACATCCAGACTCCTTGCAAAACCAGCAACAAACACCTACCTTCCTCCTCCCGCTTTGCAACGCCCCTTGGTAAAATTGGTCAATGTAAACCTAAATTTAACAACAGCAGGTGTTGCAAACTGAGCAGAGCTCATGGACTGACAAGGAGGACACGGTGAGAAGCATGCAATATAATGGGGAAGGTTTTCTTTCCTGGTATCATCTATAGATAAATTCTCTGCTGGGGCTTTGCATAGGCAGAGCTCTGCCAGGTTTGTGAGGAGGCTTGGGATGGTTCCCAAGTTTTCCAGTGGAAATCCCATGTGACACACTCTGTTGTTGCTTCACTACTGGATGGTTCAGGAAACCCCACACTGGGGCAGGCTTTCCTGTGTGTTTTTGATTCATGGTGGGTAGGATGAGGCAGCCATTCATGTGAGCATCTTCTGGTAGGAAATGTCAGTGGAGGTTCTCAGGCTCATGCTTTCAATAGAAGAGTGTTCCCTGGTGTGTCTTCATCAGTGTTGTTGTGTGTGACAAACTGACAGGCTTTTGGACAGGTGCCTGATCAAGCCTTCTCTTCTCCTGGACTTGGCAAGATGAGAACATATCCCCCTCTTTGTGCATGGGAAAAAGGGTTTACTTAAAAAGCACCTTCCCAAAGGGGTCCTTTCTTACTGAACTTCCCTTGTGTCCAGGTGTGTGTCACACCTATCAGCTGCAGCAGCAGCTCTCACGCAGCATTGGAGCTGGAGGCTTAGGGCTCCAACCATGAGAGCAGGGAGGATGGGTGAGACTTCCCCAGCAAATACAACACAGTTGGCTGTGCTAAAAAATGATTGCAGGTCTTGGAGACTCATTGTGTGCCAAGGTATAAGTTCCTCTCAAGTAAATGTAAAGAGTGAAGAACACCCAAGGAATGAAAAGCACCCAAATGTCAATATTATCTACTGTATACATAGCTAGTGAATATTGCTCTCCAAACAAGGCAGCTGATGGTGACTTTCTGTTTCTTACACTGCTTGTGTTTGTACACAGCCTTTGGTTTGTAAATTGCATCACTTTCATTTCACTCATTGAACTCTTACATGTTTCAATGCTGTCAGTTTCACTTCGAGGGCTACTGAGCAGGGTTTGCTCCAATAGGAATGATTCACTAGCACTAAAACTACTCAGCTATTGGAATTTTGGGAAGTGTAGGCCATAACCAAAATGCTCTTTTTAGCCCTTTCTGCCATCTAGTGCTCATCCCTGTTCGTGCAGTTAGACTCGGGAGACCTCAGGGCTCAATTCTGTACCCTAAACTGAGCCCACACGCCACAGCCAGCAGCTTAGGGAAGGGACCGGGGTTTCAGAAGAAGTGAGCAACTCTTACTGAGTCCAGGGGTAGAAGGCAGTTTCCAAAATTGAGGTTGGAAGGATTCGTGTTTTCAAACTCACTCTTCCCCCCCCACCCCAGCCATCTGTGCCATAGTCTTAATCAAATATTGTCATTTGCAAGCCTTACAGTTATAGTTCGATTGGTTCTTATGCGGTGTAATTAAAATTTGAGCGCACTCCAAGGGGGATATAACAGATCAACAAAAGGGTTAAAGTAACTTCTCTGAACAGTCTGCTTCTTGGGGTTCTGGACTTCCACTTTGCTCTCCTAAGTCAAAACGTCTCTTCCTTGTCAACAACAAGTGGAGGTGGCAAAACAAAGTTTTTATGCAGTAATGTCACCTGTAAGTTTTATTTGCCTGCCCTGGCAAAACAACAACCAAGCAAAAACAGTAACAAGAGAATTGTGGCGTTTTCCCCAATGCATTCGAACACAGTCCTTTTGTCTCTGCTTACACTGAACTGCAGGCGCACCTACCTTTCCACAGAGGTCTAGAATACCTTCGTGCTTAATGAGGGAGGGTACTGACATCTTCCTGACAGATGCTTGCTCTTGCATGGGGAATCTGGGAAGAGGGAAATAAATTCTGCAATGTAACCCTAGCCCCTCCCACCAGGCTGTCCAGGGGTGCTTTTTCTCTCACCAGGCTGTGACAAATCTCTCTTCTAATCACTCTCTTCAACTTTTCCAGCATGAATCAAAAAGAACCAGGCATGCCTTGCAAAACCAGGAGCACTTATGTCTGCCTTAGGAAGAGTGGGACAAGAGTAATGAAGTTCTGCTATGCTCTCTGCTGAAGTCTTTACTGTTTTTCTTTCATTCTTGTGCTAGGTGCCCTCTCTTCAAAACAGGAAATAACCTAGTAGGTGGCCTGTAGGCACCAAGCTATATCCAGTTCATCCATTTGTCTCTATGTGTGTCCAAGAACCCAGGCCTGAATGTCTTTCTCACCCAGTCATCTACCAGCACACACACTTCAGATATTCACCCACTCTGGCGATCCTATTACCACAGCTGGGGGCTCCTCCTCCATTCCTAACTCCTCCATTTCTCCTTGTTTCATTTGCTGTGTCAGGCCCACCAGTACCGCCAGGACTGGCGCAATGCTCCGCGTAGGTGTGAGGCAGATTAATATGGCAAAGCACAACACTGACTATGGTGTGAAAGGGTTAGCCATGTATGCCTTGTGGGATAGTATGGCAGCAACACTTGGTTAAGCATACAACTACTAGCGACATAATCAGTCAGGGATACATCTCATTGTGCTCTCGAAACATTCTCTGGGAGGGATTTACAAGCTGTTCTCCCCCTCCACCAAAGCAGGCAGGCTGGAGGTAAAGCTACTGCAGCTGGAGGGAACTGGTAGGAACCTAAGTAGCTTGGTCTAGTGCAATGGAGTCTGTGGAGAGTATTGTCCAATATTTCCTGTTGGGCAGAAAGGAGAGACTGGGACATCACTAAATATAAATAGCAGGGCGCTCTGTCACATTAAATACTTTACATGCTCACACCCTTGGCTGTACACAGCATGCAGGATGTTGGGGGCTTTTTTATTTTCCCCATGACTGTGCTTTCCTGAAGTGAAACCGTGTACCTTGCTTTTGTAGAGCTGAGAGTCCTGATGCACATGGTTACAGATCACATATACTGGATAAAGAGGGAATATTATACATAGTGGGAAAGAGGAATATTATACATAAATGTAAAAGCAGGGTATAGTGGAATTGCCTAGTGCCTCCCATAGTCAGCTGAGTTGCAGTCTGGCAGGAAAAGCTTATGGAGGCAAGGCAGCATGCAGACTTCTGCTTAAGCCCCACCAGAGGGGATCTTCACTTGTCCTTCTGAGATGTCCTGGTTTCAATAAAGCAAATGCAAATTCAATCCAAGGCTCCCCAGACACAGTCCTTCCTCTGGAGGCACATGTGTTACCCTGCCGGCGCTAACGTTAAGGTGTGGTGGGGCTGTGTCACAGCGGTGTGTCTTTGTTGCCTTTCCCATTCAGAAGCAAGAGGTGAGCAAGTTCCTCTTAGGGGCTGGTGTACTTTTCACAATTTTCTTTCGTTAGGAATGTACTGTGTTCTCTGTGACAGAGCCACCTCCAGTGCCTATAAAATTTCGGGAGTTAGCCGATGGCAGGGAAGGCTCCGCCTCAGGGCTTGGTACTTCTTCTTTGTTGTCTCCCACCACCGACTCCTGTGAGCTGGTCTCTGGGCTGGAAGCTGCCTGGAAGCCAGGCTCAGCCCCGAGGGGCTCGTTGATCTGCAGGGGAAGCAGGGCCCGGTGCCGCATCAGGCTGTCGTCGCTGTTCTGGGCCTCCAGCGAGTTCCTGTGCTTGGCGTTCCTGTTGGCCATGGCGTTCTTCTGCGGCTCCTCAAAGCTCAGTGACAGGGTCACCGTGCCACTCCCAAAGCTGACTTTTTGCTTGCAGCCACGCTGCTGCTGGCGCTGCCGCTCTGCGCAGGCTGGTAGAGGAAAAGGGTCCTCGTGGTTGCTCTTGCTGCTGATGGAGGAGGAAGGGGTGGAGCCGGTGGAGCCCCCCAGGCTGTTGGAGCGCTTGCGGGACACGTTGCTCCGTCTCAGCGTGGCCCTGGCAGCCACTTTGAAAGCGTGGGCAGCTGTGCTGCAGCGCACCTCCTCGATTGTGTTGCGGGAGGGCTTGAAGAGGATGATGTAGACTTTGTTGAAGAAGATGCAGGCCAGAAGCCCAAAGCTGGCAGCCAGTATTGCAATCACCTCCACAGCAGACACAAACTTGCCGTACGTGCTGGCGTAAGCTGGGATGAAAGAGATCCACACGATGAAGAATATCAACATGCTGAAGGTGATGAACTTGGCCTCGTTAAAATTCTCAGGCAGCTTTCGAGACTTGAAGGCAAAGAAGAAACAGATGGCTGCCAGTAGGCAGGTGTAGCCAATGAGGAAGCCGAGGGCCATCAGGGAGCCTTCATGGCAGGTGATGAAGATGATCTCATCCTCCAGTTCATGGTTTCTGTAACTGGATGGTGGGGCCGTATAGAGCCAAATCACACAGATGACAATCTGCACAAATGTGCACAAGAAGACCAAGAGGAACTGAAGGTTGAGGCCCCACCACTTTCGGTGGAGACTCGTGGGGATCTTTGCCTCGAAGACGAGCAGGACACGGTTGGTTTTCACCAGGATGCAGGAGATGCAGAGGACAAAGCTGATGCCAAAAGCTGGTTGCCGCAGACGGCAAGTCCAGTTCTGGGGCTCGCCAATGAAGAACAATGAGCTGGAGAAGCAGCATAGCAAGGAAAAGAGGAGGAGGTAGGATAGCTCCCGGTTTGTGGCCTTGACGATGGGTGTGTTGCGAAATTTGGTGAAGACTCCCAGAACAAAAGAAGTCAGGAAAATTCCAAGCACAGCAAAGAGAGTCAGAGCAATCCCAAAGGGCTCAGTCCAGGCCAAAAATTCTATCTGCTTGGGGATGCAGGACGTGTGGTTCTCATTGGACCAGTAATCCTCAGGGCACTTGTCACAGGCACTTGCATCTGAAAAAGAAGTGATAACGAGAGGGAAGGTTTGTCAGAATGAGAGGCTGAAATATGGGATGACATATATGGCAGCTGTGCACCAGCCTTGATCTTAAACACAAGGCGTGTTCCACTCCTGTGTCTGCAGATCCCCCGAGTCATATATTGATGTCTGAGTTTCTTACACTGAAACAACCAACCTCCCATGGGCTACAGAGCAAAGCACAAAGTGTACTTGGTTCCAGCTTAAAAGAAGTCCTGCGCCTGCACTCATGTTTTTTGTAATCCATTTCTTGGCAAAACTTTACAAACTTCGATTGTTATCAGCTCTTATGTAGGCTCTGTTTTTCCCTCTTCCTTGTTCCTTCACTTTTATCTTCTACTTCTGTCTGTCTTCATACCTCTCACACTTTTATCATCATTTGAATGTCCTGCCTTTTTCTATTCTAGAGAAAATTAAAAACGTTCTTGCCTCCTTAAATGCTTTTGAGAGCCTATTTCATATTCCATGGAGGCAAGTCTTAGTGTTTAAATTGCTCTTCCCTGAAGGCAGGCAATGCCCTTGATTCCCAGCACATTCTCATTTCATGTTGGAATGCCAGGGGAAGATGTGTGTTAATGGTATCACTCTCCCTACACCCAGCAAATGTCCCATTAACACTTGCAAAGGGCAAATTGGTGCCTCCATCTCCTTCCTCTACATGAAAGAAGTTGTGCCTGCTGAGATGGCATGGTCATGCCAATGGCTGGCATGATCAAAAAGCGAAGACCTGCTGCTTCTGCTCTTCTTCTTTAATTCAAATGAGTTTCGTGGTCCAGCAGGGAGGGTCATGACTCCTTTGATGGCAGTAGAAAGGGGCTAAGAGCAGAGAGTTGGAGGTCTCAAATTACCTCTGCTTTTGGGATCCCAGCAGGATGGCAAGGGGATGTGGTGAGTTCACAAACCCCTTTGACAGCAAGCACCCTCTGGGCTTTGCACCTGAGCACAGACAGAGACGCTGACCATAGCTTCCAGAGCAGAGGTGGATGCTAATGGGAAAGTCAGGAATGCCCAGCTAACAAGGGCAAATGTTTTCAAGCTCTCTTGGTCTTGAGGTGTGGTTGGAACATCCATGACCTGATATGGTACTGCTTTCCTAAGGACTTTTTGCCTCACCTAAGCTGTTCATTTGAAAACCTGGCACTAGATGCAAAAGCTCAGTCAGAAGCTGTCATCACCAGGTCATTTCATTTACATCCATTCAGACAATAATTCTTATTTTTCTTGTGCCTTTTACCTGAAAGCTCACTGCAAACTGCAAGCTGCAGACAAAGCAAAGCTAATTTTGTGTAGCAGGGAATCCAGCTGCCTCTACCAGTGACAGGGACAGCTATTTAGCACTGCATCCTAAAGATACGCTTTCACTGCTGCCCTGTGGTGGCTTAGAGACCGTGCTGCCACTGAAGGGGGTAAACCAGGTCTCTCTCCTCCTGCAAGGCTGCTCATTCTTGCCCCCTCTTTTGTGTTGGTAACACTAGAGGGCGTGCAGCTTATCATTCTAGTTGGAAACTCAGCCTCCCAAGAGCTTGTTTTCGGGAACTCCGATGACCTGATCCAACTCGCTCTATGGTTGCACAAGCACCAGTACTGCTCCCAGACAAAGGGTAGGAGGAAACAGCTGGGAAAGGACAGATTGTTTCCTTTGGTAGCATCCCCGTCTCAGCTGGATGAAACTGGTTGTAAAACTGCTCTCTATGCCTATAAAACTGGCAAGCTCAGGAAATAAAGACCATTCCTGTCAGCTGAAATTGCAGCAGGAAACTGTAGAGGCAGAAGACAGTCATCACCTCAGCCCCATAAATTTCACCTCCACACCAGAGCTAGCTCCCAAAATTATGTGACAAACACCAGAAGACCCCTTTTACACATGACCAGAATTGCTTCTATTCAATCTGAAAATGCTGCTTTCAAGCATCCTGTAGTACTATATGGTCATGCTAAAAAAATATCATTCCTGTCTGATAGGACACAAATTAGATTCTCCCAAAGAACACTTGTACAGTTTTGCAAGCAGTTTACCGAATTGTTCATCTCGGTGAAGGTCTGCAGTGTTTGCTGGGACCAGTGCACTGGAGAGGGTGTGAGGAGGTCCCAAGTGCCCTACAGCGTGGGGACGACTGATATCCTGATAGAATTCACTTGCCTTTGTTACCCTGGGAGTGCCCAACACTGAGAGAGTATTAGTGGTGTTGGAAATTCAAAATTTTTCAACCATTTCTAAAACTAAGGTTACCTTTTCCATCTACTGCTGGACCTGAGTGGCTTGATCCAAGCTACCAACAAAAGAAACAAAAAGCATGTCTGTGGGTGCTTGGTAGGATCCACAGATTCTGATCTTTTGCAGTGCCAGTGATCAACAGAACCTGTAGTTGTTGAGTCCATAAAGGGCAGTATTCCTCTCTGCATGTGAAATCTGGGATGTAATGGATTTTATTTCTTTGTAAAGCATGAAATAAAACCCCGGCAACATGAGGAAAAGATGGAGGCAGACGTAACTACAGAATTTAGGATGGGGAATATCTCCCTCCTCCAGGTTTTTGGAGGAAGAAAAGCTACTGCTACTGTGCAATAGAGTTTGCTTGTGGCTGCCTGAGAGGCTTTCTATATGCAAGTTGTTTTTCAAGTTCTCTGCCTCAATTTTCCAAATGCAGAGCAGAAGGGACAATCAGGCTTAGCAGTAGACAGGACCTGAGGACCACAGCACTCATCTCCTGTAAGCTTTTCAGAAGTCCCTCAGACTTTCTGTGAAGCCTCTTGGCAAGGCAGGCGCCAGCCCAGCACTGCAGGGAAGCGATTTCAGCACGACTGCCGGCGATGCCCGGCGGGCACCGCCCTCGCTCAAGGCCCAGAGCAGCTCTGTGGGTGTTACCTGTCTCGTCGCTGTACTCCCCGTCGGGACAGTCCACGCACTCAAAGCAGCAGGTGGGCTCCCCCTCAATGATGCCCTTCCTCGTGCCTGGCAGGCAGTCCCGGCTGCAGTTGGAAAAAGGCACCTGCAAGAAAAGAGCCCAAGCAGATTAATGGTGCCAGTGCCTTTCTATGGCAAGACCTTGGGCTTCTTCCAAGGGTGTTATTGCTTGGTTGGCATGCTGGATGAAGAGCCTCAAATGCTTACCTCTTCTCCCTGCCAGAACAGACATTTTGCACAAGAGTCCTTCCCTAACCCACTACAGTGGGATTTCTTTGAAGGAGCACATCAAGGGATGGTAAAGAAGATCAACAGACCTTTGTAATCTGTGCTGTGTAGGCATTGCAAACCGGAATGTGACCATGATATACATAATCCAAAAACAGTCATTAGATGGTTAAAAGAAAAGACAATCAATCTCTATTGACAGGAATTTGAGTCAGCCTTGGAGATGATGGGCTCTGACTTCTGATCCCCAATCCTGTATATTGCGTATTTGTCTGCTAATAATTTATGGAAATTAAAATGGTTTTCTGAAACTCACTTCTTCTTTAGGAACACTGAGCATGTAAAGATGCAAATCAGTAGCGCTATACAGATCCAAGGGTTTCCAGACCTCTGCTGCTGTAAATTATGTCAACTGCTGGCTGTGTATTTATGCTGTGCCTGAGCCCACGTGAGCATTGTCGTGTCTTGGCACCAAGTGGTTGCATGGGCACACTCACTGCATGCCTGAAGTGCACTGACACAAGGACTTCAGCATGATAAATGGAAGCCTGGGCCTTTGTCACACAGAGTCATGACCTGAGGTTGAGCTCACCTTTCCCCAACTAAATTAAGGAAAGACAGATGACACAGAACATGGCTTTCTCAGCTCAGGAGGGTTAAACCTACACTTTCCTCTGCTAGCACTGTACCATGACCCATACATACTTAAGGGCTGTTCTGTTTGGAAGCCTCCATTCACCTTTTTGGATGTTTGATGCTACTTTACCCAAGTGCTGCCAACCAGGAACCTCCTGTGCTGATGCACTTACACAATGAGTCCTAGGCATGGTTTGGAGGTTGCCTGTATGCAGGCACTGACCTCAGCCCTAGGGGAAGCAAGCCCTCAGTAATGGCAACTCCTATGCAAAGATGACCGCTCCGTGGCTCAGGTGAACGTTGGCTCTGTTGCCTTTCACTCTGAAATGTAGCTGCAGCAGAGTTTGGGAATGCTGTTCCTAAGTTGTTCATCAGGATTACATGATTGATTGGATGGACACACACCCAGGGCAGATCCCTGCAGCTCCCCACTTGAAGCACTCTTTGCTGTTAGTGCCTATTGCTATTAACACAGTGTTCCTGTTCCTCGGGACAGTCTTTGAGCAGAGAGTGCATCCATCAAGAGGAATTCATCAGTCTAGGTTGTCTTTCCCTAGGCTGCCAACAGTGATTTTGAACAGGGCTGAATCAAAGGCCTGGCTCAAGTCACACACTGCTTCCCCATTATCTACTAAGCTGATTGAGCTTCTAAGGAGGAAAATTAAATTGGTTTGGCATGATTTTATCTTGACAAATACATGTTGGTCTGTTCTTATCAGTTTATTATCATCTAAGTGTTTATAAACTGTTCAATTTTTTTATCAAGTCTTTTAGGTTACTGAAATTCAACTCAATTGTGTGTAATTCCCTTGGCTCTCCTGTAACTGCTTTAAAAACAGGTATTACGATTACTCTCTAATCCTTTGAGACATCATGCATCCTCCACATTTCTCAAAGATGAATTGCTAGTACTTTTGTGATTGCTTTGGCTGAATCCTTAAGTATTCTGTGGGGAGTTTTATCAAGTTCTGCCAAAATGAACCTATCTATCTTACCTACTCCTTAACTCATTCTTTTGCAAATCTGCCCAATGCTTGAAGTTCCTATGTTAAAATTACCTACATTTAAACTTTTGTTGGGGATGACAAGAGGCACAGTGAGTGAAGTATTGACTACTCTTTTTGAACAGGTCCTTTTATCTGAAAGAAATTAGAAGTCTATAAACTGGAAAACAAATGCTGCAGACATAGGGATCACAAACCCCTCCACTGCGCAAATTTTACATGCCCTGGCATTACACTCAGCAACATCATGTCACATCTTCAACAGTTTAGGACAGAGAATGAAGTTAAATATTGCACTGCTAGAAATATTTAGACCAAGAGAACACAATTATTCAGTTTAAGTAAAAAACAGTAAATCCTAACTGTTGGAAAAGTAAGTAAGTTTCATTTGCAACAACCAGAAGGAGGGATTAGAATATCATGGTTTTTAAAGTTCCACTTATAGTTTGTGCTTAGAGTCTCCAGCTGGGCTTAGAAAAGCTCTGAGCTCAGTATTTCTGTGGTAGTATGCTCTGTTCAATTCATGCCTCCTTCAGAGTGCTCTGCACTTGAACCAGAAGTGAAGCTGGAGTAAAGGCAAGGCTGAACTGATGCTGTAGCTGTTTTGGGCAAGTGTAGCTAAGGCAGAAGCATTACCTGATCTGCCAGCCAATGTGAGTAATCACCTGGAAGTGAATTGCCTTGCTCATTAATCAGGTGCTGGTTTAACACATCTAAACATCGCGGCAGGGCCTGGCAGTGACATTTCTGAGTGAATACTCCCTGTGTCAATTCGCAGACCACAAACCATATGCCCACTCAGTATTCCCTCTGTGAGTCAGAGCTATGGCTGCAGTTCATCTGGCTCTTGTCTGGAGATGTCTGCACCATGTTTCCAGCCTGTGGGTCAGACACAGCCTGGCTCCTAGTGACAATAATTATGCTGAAAAGATTTAACATATGCAGGACAGTGGAGAAGGACTTACGCCTGACTGAAGTCAATTAATACATCTTGAGATCACTGCTTATGAGACTGCAGAAGCACCCTCAAGGAGAATAAAAAGAAAGGTAGCAGGTGTTGGCATCTTCCACTATTTGAGCACCATGTCCAAGTTAACCCAGGCAGATTGACAGGGGTTGTTCTGTTGGTTTGCAAGGCAAGGGTGTGAGGAAGGCTCTGAGACTGGATGGGTGAAGCCAGAAGAAAGAGTTGCAAATATAACAGAGCAAGAAGAGACACTTCTTGATACAGAGATAATGGGAGTGAAAGAGATGGTTCTTTTCAGCAATGAAACTACTGAGCTCAGGAAAACTTGATTTAGTCAACAAGCAGACTTAGGTAATGAATTTCTCATCCCTGTTGAAACAGTGCTATAAAATTCTACTCTATCTGTTTGGGCAAGGAGAAAAAGACTTCATTTAAAACATTAACACCCAGGGTCATCAAACGTACAGGAGGGGAGGAGATGTTGTCTGTTATTTCAGTGTCTAAGAAGGGTATGAAAGACTGTGGTAGAGACTGTGTATACAGTAAGGTGAATGGATCTTTTAATGAGACATGAAGGCATAATATGAGGAGTCTGCAGGGCTAGTTCAAATTTCAGCTTGTGGAAACCTGGAAAACATTGCTGTGAGGATTTAAGCACTTACCTCCTTAGACAGTCCACCCCATAGGATCTTGTTTTCATTGATAAAAAGCCTCTCCCCTTTCTTGGCATAAACGTTGTAGTGCCCAACCTCTTCAAAGACGACTGAGCCATCCTCCGGAGAGAGATGCCAATTGATTATTGAGTAATTTCCTACCAGGTCCCCAAACTCATCAAAATCCACTTGCTCCCCCATATTATTGGTGAAATTTAAGTGTCGCAGATGCTTGAGAACCTAGAGAGAGACAGAGAGACACTATGAATGCCTGCGTGTTACAACCCTACCGCAGCACACATCTGCTATGGGGAGAGAACTAGGAAGAATCTCTTTACTACAGACCTTAACCTCTCCAAATGTTTTACTCACAGCAGTAGGAAGCTTTCTATCACATGAACACACACAGCCTGTACAAACTTTGTAGACTACACATGGTATCATGGCCCTCAGAGTGGTTGGCAACCCATCTGTAACACTTACTGATGCTCTCCCATCATCCACTTAGCATTCCTCTTTGGTCCTCTGAGTCACCTCTGCAAGCCCAGAGCTCTTTCTTAGGGCAAGAGAAGTGGCAGCAGCCTCTGGTGTGTTTCAGTCACCCATGCATCGCTCCCACCCTGCTCTCAAAACCACTGCATAAATGCTCTCAGTTGGTATCTCTAGTCTCTGAATGATCAATCACTCAGAAGCAGGAATGCTTGAGAAACAACTCGGACTTGACTCTGGATTGAAAAGACCCAAGCCCAATGCACTTCAGTAAGAAAACCCCAACAAATCAAGATCATTTGCCTTATGGCAGACCTGGAGAATTCTTACCACTTTTTTGGCTTCTGTCTCCTGGTTGCATAGTTGAAAGTAACTACATTCTGCCTGTTTTCAGGAGTCCTTCCCTGTAATTTTCACCTCATGCCTTGAAGTGTCATATACAATCACAAAATCATTAAGGCTGAAAAATATCTCCAAGATCAAGTCCAACCATTAACCCAGCACTGCTGTATTCACCACTAAACCATGTCCCCAGGTGCCATCTCCACACATTTTTTGAACACTTCCAGGAACGATGGTTGCCCCACTTTCCTTGACAGCCTATTCCAATGCCTGATCACCATTTCAGTGAAGAAATTTTTCTTAATATTCAATCTAAGCCTTCTCTGGCACAACTTAAGGCCATTTCCTGTCATCACGTCACTTGTTACCTGTGAGAAAAGACCAACCCCCTTCTTGCCACAACCTCCTTTTAGGGAGTTATAGAGAGTGATAAGGTCCCCCTAAGCCTCCTTTTCATCAGCTAAACAGGCCCCCCTTCCCTCAGCCACTCCTCATCAGACTTGTTTTCCAGACCCTTCACCAACTCTGTTGCCCTTCTCTGGATGTGCTCCAGCACCTCAATGTCCATCTTGTAGTGAAGGGCCCACAACTGGACACAGCACTCAAGGTGTGGCCTCAGCAGTGCCAAGTACAGGGGACAATCACTGCCCTGGCCCTGCTGGACACACTATTGCTGATACAGGCCCAGTGCCATTGGTCTTTTTGGTCACCTGGGCACAGTTGGCTCATGTTCAGCTGGCTCTCAATCAGTATGCTGCATGTCCCTAATCCCAGGGACAACTGCAGTTGTAAAGTTCATGATCTAGATAGCCTGCCAAGTAGACCTAAGAAACTGCAGCATGAAAGCAAGCCTGTACTGGCAACTGTGATACAATTCATCCACACTGTATTGCTGTTCAAAAGTTACTTACTGGTTTATGCACTTACCAGATTTCTCCCCGTGCTCACCTATGGAAAGATGAGGTGACTGTGAGGGCACCTGGCTGTCAGCTGCCCCTAGACCACTGCAACATAGTTGCTGCTCTGGTTCTACTACCTGTGACAGCTCGTAAGCCCAGTAACCCCCCCAACCTGCGAGTGTCCAAACATACAACTCTGGATGGCAAAATGTAATGGAAACCAAACTAAATCAATTTGTCTGGGCAGGCAGAGCCCTCTTCACCCCACAGACAGAACAGACAATATTGTTTTGATGAATCCTTTTTACCTGGAAACACAGGGACAGGGGAACAGAATCACTTCATTAGTTCCTGTCAGTTTTGCTAAATTGTCTCATTTTTTGCTGCTTCCTTTTGGGATCCTCCTATCTCAAGCTAAAATCCCCAGAGCCACAGATACCCTCCTCTCACTGCCTATATCACTGCCAGCCTGAGAGAGCCCGGAAAAATCTTTGTAGTACTACACAGGATGTGGCCAACAGTACCTTTTCAGCTTGTGTGATGCTGATGGAAGGATATAAAAATATTTCCACAGTATTTAGTCTTTGAATAATGGGTGAGACAGAGAAGGCAGGATTTTTTTCTGTCTTTCTCATCCATGCTGCCCCTCCTCTGCAGACCAGCTCACCCATAAGGTATGCAGCTGGAATGATCTCACTGAAGAGCCAGGACCTGTCCTTGGAAGATCTCACCCTGTGGTGGACGCAGCAAAAGAAGGTGCTCTGTGCTGGCACTTTGCTGTGGAGAGCTGGGACATTGCCTGCTGTGGGTAAGGAAATACCCACACTGCTCCCCTCTCATTCCCCTCATTACCTCAGGGTACCGTACCCAGGAAGATGCTACTTGCCCAGCTCCATCAGGGGACAGTGAGAACAGAACAGAAGCAGCTCTGAGGTCAGAACGGGTGACAGGGTCTGCAGATGCACAGTGATGTGTTGTAGTGCCTCACCTCCCTTTGGCCTCATCTGCATGGGGGCTGCAGTCTTGGCCTGGTTGTTACCAGAAACTTTGTCCATCAGCAGTGCAGGTGCTCAGCAGGGCAGCTCACATTCCTCTGCAGGCTCTGGCACCTACCACAGGGTGACAGCTGCAGCTTTGATGTCCAGATCAGGTTTGTCCTTACACTGAGCCTAATGCTGTGTTTCTCCTCACTCCAACTCAGCATGGCACTCTCTCTGAGCAGTACTGCATCCTTCTGAATGACACCAGGATGTCCTGACTGGGTATCACTGCTGGGTTGACTGTTACCTGTTTAGACAGGAGACCTTGCCCTTGTTTTGACTGCAGTTGCTGCACACACTAGGAGACAATCTTGCAAGAGAAATATTGAGGATTCTTCAGTTCAAGTCCTGCCTCTCCTGGTCAGCTGCAGCAGCAGGAGGCTCACTGGTCTTAGAGTCAACAAGATGAATGGTGAAGAACTTCTGGATTCCCTGAATGCAATTTTTTGTTTGTTTAATTTCAGAACATTCACCTCAATTAGTCTGCCTTCCCTCCTGACACTAGGTTGCTTCAAAAGCAGTATGTACTCCTGGCTTTTAGTGGGGTTTTGTAGGATCAGTTTGACAGGATCTTTCCCTTGGTCACACACACTCTACACCTGAGGATTCAGGTTATAAATAATTTCATGTATGACCTGATATGTCTATCTGACTGTTAATTCATATAAAAGCACTGATTTGCAATTAATGTTGTCTTTCCCCAGGCACAGCATAGCAGCTTCAGCTCTGCAGCTGTAGCTAGGGAGCAGAAGAATATGTATCAGTTCACGCAGGAAAGGCATGTGACTTGATTAAAATCCCAAATGGAGAGGCAGCAGGAACAACAGAAGTAACAAAGCCTGTTTTTTTCTTTACAGGAAACACCGAAGTTTTGCTTCAAATCTAAATCCTGAGGGGCAGCTTGTAAAATGAACAACTACCAGAACATGTTCCTTTTTTAGAGAGCAAGAAGATCCCAGGATCATATCTCTGTATCTCACAAGTTCTGCTCTTTACAGGGTGAAAATGCAGACAAGGAATATATATGCACTAAATGTTGAAAGAGGAAGTTGTAGGCTCTGAATAACTACAGCACTATTTTATAGTCCCCAGACTATCAATGATTAGCTAAAGGCTTTTCAGTTAAAAATGTGTCACTATGTTTTGTAACTAAAGATAGAAACATAAATAACCAGGACTCAATCTACAAAGACCTAAAAGACTCTGCTTCAGCCAGGCCAAGAGCATGTGTCAGGGGTACATGTACCATACCCTGGAACCAAGAATTTATGGAAGAAGTGTTGACCTTGTGGCTTGGATATACCATCAGCCGCTGGTGGAGCAGCTGCTCCTGCAGGGAGAGCATTGTGCAAGCTGCTGTCTTCAGATATTTCTTTCTGTAATTTTTCCTTCTTTTCTTTTCTCTCTGTCACAGACTTCAGGTTGAATTGCAATGCCTTTTAATTAAAACACCTCTTATCTGAAAGGACTTGCAAGCTGCCCTCTAGTTCACCCTCCCATAATTCCTGGTAAGGCCATTCCCAGCCATGCAGCACCCCATGCTTTATTCAGGCTAGATATTCTGGGACATGTTGTTTCCACTCTTATAGGAGGATCATAAAGCCATAACATAAATATAGTTGTATTAGAGCAGGTGGCAGCTCACCTGCCCAGGACCTGTTTCTGACTGTGGCCAACAGCAAATACCTACACAGGAGCATACAGTGATGTGATACTACCCCTGAACACTCTCATACATTTTGCAGCTCCGTGACTTCCTGAGCCAGAGGCTTTGTACCTGATAACCTTTGGGTGGATTTTTCTTCCATGATGTTGCACATTTGTGTTCTGCACCTGTGCAAACTTTTCACAGCCACAACCCCCTACAGCACAGAGACCAACATTTTATGAGACAAGCACCTCTTCATCTCTTTTGGAACAGAGCAGCTACTAATCTCTTTTGATGACCTTCATGCTTATATTGGCAAAGAACTGTCATTTGCCAGTCATCTCTTCCATGCCTCTCACAATTCTACAAACCTTTGTCAGATCTCTCTTCAGACACCTCTTTTTCAGGTTGATGAGCCCTATCTGAGGTTGCTATGCTTTGTACAGAAGATGTTCCACTAATCCTTCTCTAAACATTCCCAGTCTTCTTCATCATGCACATGATACTGAAGTGAGATGCACCAAAGGGTTGAGAAAGTGGCCCCAGGACACTCTGTTTACCTCTCTGTCCCTTTTCCAGTGTGACTATTCTTAGAAGTGTGTTTGCTTTTTTTGACTACTGTTCAGACAGACCTGAGGATCCACCCATAGACTTGATCAACTTCATTTCAGATAAGTCAGGTCTCATAATTTATTTTTATACTCTGCTGAGTATCTTTCAACCAACATACATGTAAGTTCTGAATTTGGTGACCGACTACCAGAGGATGTCTTTAAGAAGCCTGAGCAAACCCTATGAATAGAAGTTCCCTTATCCATACACATCCCAAAGTCTTCCAAGCACTTCAGGAAGTTTGTGAGGTAAGGTTTCTCTTTAGAGAAATCATGGTCACTCTTCCTCTGTTTTTTTACTCTATTTTTTCTTCCTGATTTTTTTTTTTTTACCCCAGTTTCTAATAATGGGCTCAATCAGGCTCTGCTAGTTCCTCGGATCTCCCCCACAACCCTTTTAGAAAACTGATGTCACTTCTGTCACATTTCTTGTCCTCAGGGCCTAACACTCTTCACGTCTGAGGAGGTGGACACCACAGCCAGCTGTTCAGCTACTTCTTCTGTGAGCTCTGGCAGATCCCTTGGGTGAATATTGTTCACTTGCCCTGAAGTATCAAGGTTCATTTTGCTCGTGTACCATAGTTTCTTCTATAGTCAGTTCAATTAGACAGATCCTCTAAAGTTCTCCATAAATAAATAAACCTTCTTAAGTTTGTCCATGAGGAGCACACTTTTCTTCTGTCATGGCCTTAGCTTGTCTTTTGCAGTGATAATCTACAGCTCAACAGACAGTCCTACTCCTGAAATGTTTAAAAAAGGATTTATGAGCTTTTGCCCCATTTACAAGCTGTTGCTCATTCGGTTTTTTGATCTGCCTTATTTTATTTTTACATTTAACCTGCCAGAGTTTATGAATCTTCCAATTTTACTCACTGGACATAACTCATTTATTTGAAGGATGCTGTCCTCACTTTTAACAAACACCACCTAATACCTTTGTTTTGTCTTGCCAGCTTCCTTTCTCCACCTTTTCTTGATCTGCAGTATACACTTACTTTCTGTCACTAGTATTGAGGCTGGTGGCAGGCAAAAACATCCATTTAAAATTTTGAACGCTGTCAGATAGCAGAGAACTGTGTGTGTGTATGCATGCCCAAAGCTGAACTTTGAGCTGTCCTCTGAAGCACATGCCATGGACTAGTTGGACATTTTGATAGCAGCTGGACTAAACAATAATGGCGTGTCCTAAATACGCCAATTAGTAACAAGATAGGAGACAGATCCCCCAGTTTGGAGGCTGATTGCAACCAAAACCTAGGGCTCAGAGATAGAAACAAGAAAGCAAAGATCATGTCTGCATGAAAAACACTGGAAGTACGGAAAGATCTTGGAGATGAAGGAGATGTGTGGAGACAAATTTTGGGGGATGCTCAGTAACCTAGGCCAGTAATGCTCAAGGAAAGGCAACTGAGAGGAGCTGCACAGCATAAATGGACAACTTCCACCTTGGCCAACCTCCATCATATCCCTGCCAGGAAGGGAAGGTAAGACTTGATGATGTAGAGCTGTGGGGAGAGCAAGAGTGTGTGAGATACCAAAAGTTGTTAAAAGCTGCAGTCTTTTTAATTCTTAAATACATGTAAATAAACATCAGTATCTAGGTGTGCTATGAGCTGTCCCATCTGTGCCAGGTCCTTAACTAGTCTCCATATACTGTCAAGGGTTAATATCCTTGGCTTCCTTCTGCAGCTACTTTCTGATGTGTTTCCTCCCTAGGTCAAATGGTCCTGCTATGGAAGAGAACCTGGGCACCTTATAGGTGTCTGTCACCATAAAGGACAAAAAATTTCCCCTCCTAACACACAGTTGCAAGCAATCCTGTCTTAACAATTAATATACATTTTCCCACTTAAGTTTTAATTTCTGTCTACCTATCCCTCTGCAGGCCTGTAAAACTGTTCTGGACTGATAGGTACCAAAAGTTTTTCTGCAGCCAACAATACCATGTAATGGCTAAGTGCGAATGAAGATGAAAAGCTGGCAACTGTCCTCAAGATGGCAAGTCCTGACTTTCATTTTGAATTGCAGAGAGCCCAATCCCCTTTCTTGTTTTGGATCCCTCATCAAGTACATGGAGAAGCTGTCTTCATAATTCTGTAACAGGCGTAAGGACTTGAGAGATCAGTTATTGCATTAGGCCAGGGCTCATGGTGCACAGGGCTTGGGTTTTGCCTGTGGTCAAGTGTCATGAAGAAATAGGCCCAGCTGCTTGTAAAATGCTTTAAGAGAAATGTTACCTGAAGCAATAGTTTTTTGGTGTTTTTTTCTTTCTTCCTTTCACTTTCAACTACCTATGTGTCAATCTTCATTTACAGGCTAGCAAAACTCTAATTTTTAGTTTCTGTATCAAATCCTTAATTCCTGCTGCATCCTCTACTTTGGAATATCTTGTTCTGCCTGGTTTTTTATGTAGGGCCAACTCTTAGGCTCTCTGAAAGGTAGTGCTGTTATCAAAGCATCAAGCAGTCCTGACACACAGGACCCAAGCAGACAGGAAGGTGCTGGCCCTGACCCCTTGTGTCAGTAACACCTGTTTCCAGAAGCCTGAGGCAGGGGAAGATGAATTTCACCCTTCTCTCCAAAGCATTCTTCTTGCTAGCAGGAGCTGCACCTTCCTTCCCCTCTACCTCTCCTCCTTCCCTGCTGCCCTTTGTACACCAAGAGGGACAGTAGTGTTGTAGTGCTGATCTTGTTTTTAAAACCAAGCTGCCAGAATATGCCAGCACCATTAATCTCACCTTTTTCCAAAGGCCGTTCAGAAGACAACAGAATTCTTCAGCCAGTGAAGGATGTGATTCATTGCCTCACACCACTTGCTATATTCACAGAATCATAGAATATTCTAAGTTGGAAGAGACCCACAAGGATCATCAAGTCCAACTCCTGGCCCTGCACAGGACACACCAGGAGTCACACCCTGTGCCTGAGAGTGTTGTTCAAATGCTTCTTGAACTCTGTCAGGCTTGGTGCTGTGACCATGCCCTGGGGAACCTGTTCCAGTGCCCAGCCACCCTCTGGGTGAAGAATCTTTTCTTAATATCTAATCTAAACCTCCCTTGACACAGTTTCAGCCCATTCTCATAACTCCTATCTCTGGTGACCAGATTCCACCTAAGCTGCCTGTTTTCTATTGGTTTTCTGCTCTGAAGAAGTGACTGTTAATACCTTTTATCACTATAAGGGTAACTCAGGTGGAGAAGCTGAAAGGGACCCAGGAACAGAGCTATGATTCTCACTGTAAATACCTCACAAAAAACTTGGACGTCTTCCTGTCACACACATCCAGCTTCATGCACAAGGAATGCCTGGTGTGTAGTTGGGATACTGAGCACTTAATGCCAAAATAATGAAAACCAGTCAGCACCTACTGTGCAAGGCCTGGGCTGTACTCCAGGATTGAAACTGTCAGGTTGGCAACAGGGCAGATGAACAAAAGGAGACAGACTCTGGAAGGGCTGGTGTCAAAGAGAGAGGAGTTGATAGTCAGCCAGAGGTACACTGACAATACTCCAAGGGAAATTTGGCAAGATGGGATGGACATCTCAGCTCTGGTGAAATGCTAGATCTGCACTGACTTGAAAAACAGAGTGAAAGCAAGAGTTCATTCAATACTCAAGAATAGCTGTGTGAAGCCTGAGAATAACTCAAGAACATTCAATGTCGTTATGCTTTGATAAGAACAGAATGACTTCCTTGTAAAATCTAGGAAGGTCATTGGATAACACAATTAAATGTGTATGACAAAAACAATGTGCCATATGTTAGAAGTAATAATTTAAGCTATTCATAACCTTTATTGAAGAAAATTAACTAACTGCTGAGGACAAAGACCTGTTCATTATTGTAGGCGGGTCAGTAAAAACACTCTGTGCATTATGCAGCAGAAGGAACAAACAAAATATTAGGATATGAAAGTAAGAAGGAAAATGATACTGAAAATCTAGTGCCAGTAGTACAAGTCTCCTCTGGAAAAAAGCTCTTAGTTCTATTCATTTAATCAGAAAAGAAGAATAAAATTAAAGAAAGATCAGAGAAGTCCAGAAGTGGTGATGATAGCTCTTGGACAGTCAGTCTTCCATTTCAAGAGAGATGAAAGCATGGAATTATTTAATTGTTTATGAAACATGTAGTGACTTGTGGGAGAGAGGTGATACATTCTCACAGAAGCAGAGACCCCTGTCTGTGCAAAAGCAACTGACTTTATTCAGGTCTGCAGAGAAGTACAGGATATCAAGCTGACATGACAAGATGTGCTGATTGTC
This sequence comes from Corvus cornix cornix, assembly GCF_000738735.6. Lineage (NCBI taxonomy): Eukaryota > Metazoa > Chordata > Aves > Passeriformes > Corvidae > Corvus > Corvus cornix. Next base: position 27,721,571 of record NC_046332.1, on the reverse strand, counting down.
ATATTGTAACTGACAATTGGTTCCATTCTGCTTCTGTCAAGGATATGATCCCTGGGCAGATGGGGGCTGGATCTCTCTCTGCCTCTTCCATTGACCAATGCCCTGTCCTTGAGGAGGGGCAGCACTGGTGCTGATGTGGGGACCCATACATACGGGATGTCCTTTCTTTGTGAGAGAGAAGCAGGATCTCCAACAGAAACTTGCAGAAATTGGGAGAAGAAGGAACTCATGTGGACTGTGCTGAAAACACCATCACCTTCTGCTCAGAAGAAGGTGTTTGGTGCTTCCCTTGTCTCATTTGGTGCTGTGAGTGCTTAGTCTGCTTGGAAACTGGTGAAGCCTAGAATTTCCAAAGACAAGGACCAGTTTTTTGCCTGTAACTGGACTTGATGGGTCAGTTTATGTGTCTTCTCACCAGCAGCCCAGCAAGCCTGCTCTGCTGATTAAAACCTGCAGCAACTTTGATGCTTTCTTGATGATGAAAGGTGACAAAACTAACAAATTAATAGCTACTACTACAGCAGTAGAAGCAACTTAAACCAAAAATGTCAAAGGCAAGCATTTTTAAATGGAACTTGATATAAAATGGGAGTAATCTGATTTAGGATTAGATTTACTACAGTACCATATTTACAAGGATGTCCAGAGAGAAATCAAAACCCAAGCCTAGTGGATTTCACAACAGAGGCTGCACAAGTCAGGTCCAACTGAGATACTTCAGAAAAACCCATTAGGTATTTACTGGTGTTTGCAGATGCCTCAATTCCATTGCAAATCTGGGTCTGAAATGCTTCTGAAAGACCTGTCTGATGAGTCACAGAGGCTCCCAAAGGAATCAAGAAATGATCTTGCAACATTTTGGCATTGCGTGGCTGCTTTTCCAGACTGATTTAACCATCAGTTAGGAGGTGGCAGGACACAGTAAGGATGGGACCAGGATATTTTGTTTCCCCAAGGTCCTCCACAACTCCTGCTGGCCCTGTGCACACCTACAGTTCTAAATGCAGTTGTCCATAGAACACCAGTCCTGAGCCTGTACTGCGTAATGCTTAGCTGATAGCAAACAGCACCTCACACAGATGTGCCATGGTAAAGAATAATGATTTGGCTCAGTGTGACCAAAGATTTGCATAGGAAAACATCATGTGAAATCTTGTCAAATGAAATTCAGTACAAATATATTTTTTAAAGTCAAACTCAAAAATGTGACCTTCAAGTGCCGTTCCATTTTCAACTGTAATTACATTTTTTTTAGTGGAAAAAAGGGGAAACAACTCATTTTGAGTCTGTCAAAATGCTGGTTTGGACAGTGATGTTTCCATTAACTGCAATTAGTGAGTTTGATTAGCTCTAGAGTAGAAAAGAGATGACAAAATACTTTTTACCGCTAACATTTTCCCTTTTTCTGTTTTAAATCAAGACCCAGCTGTATGATGGTACCCCAACATATTTGTGTGGCCCAAAGCATGATGTTGTAATATTAGTTCCCTAGAGTCCAAAAAATCTTTCCTACATGCAACTTCAGGAGCTGGGGCATCCTGGAGTAGCCTCAGTCCCAGTTCAGTGCCATTCCAAACAGACTTAATCTGATCTACTGACTGCAGTAAGTTTCTTCTGGGGAGAGATGGCTGGAGTGACAGCACCTCTCCCCTCCTTACAAATCCTGTAAGCATTAATTCAGTTCCTAGGAATCAGGACAAAAATAATGGTAGCAAAATGAAAAATAATGTCTGTGGAAAACCCCTAGATGCAGGATATAATGCTATATAAAATCAAAGAGGCTTCTGACTAGTCTCTGCTCTGGTGATGTACAAGCATAGGACAGTGAGGATGGAGGCCTCTGAACTCCACAGAATGGAAAAAATCCATGGACAAGCTACAGGAAGGGACTGACTGATGGTACCTTATGCATGATAAACTCATCAGTTCAGAATGTTGCCTGTGTTCATTGAAATAAAAGCTCATTAATTAGGGAGTAATTTGATGCCATCCTCATCATACAAATAGAGCTCAAACAGCAGTATTTATTATGGTGGGCTCTAAAAGCACTAATCCAACACAGAACATCCAAATAAGGCTGAAAAACACAGGTGTTGTATTGGCAGAAAGTAGTACATAAAAAATCCTGGAGAACAAAGAAGAAAAAAATCACCAGGCAATGTATTAAGGAGTTCCTTGTACATATTAAAATTGAAAGGTGTCATGTATGCCAGATCCTCATGATATTAAGGCTGTAAGAGACAGCTAAAGAGGATGGAAAGCTAAAGAGAGAGCTGAGGAGAAGCAGGAGAGCTAAATGAATGATATGTTAGTGCCCTTACTATCAGAAAAAAAGCCAGACATTCTTATCTCAAGGGCACTTGTTTTGGAACCATAATGTGACATTAACTGAGGTAGAAGGTCCTTAAAGAGGGATTAGAGGGCAGCCTGAGGAATATAAATTGGATCTAAAAGGCTGACAGAACCAGACAGTTCATCACAGCACTCCATAAGCAATAAAGAGAGCACTAATACAGCAGGTTTATGATATACACATAAAAATGCCACTGGCTTTGAATGATAAAGCCAATATGCTATCTAATCTTATTCCACAGCAACCCCAATCCACCTTTTTGCTACACCTGCGAGTGTAGTGCATTCCCAGCCCTGTGTCCAAAGTTCTGCTCCGTGTCAGCCTCTGGTGGGCTGCAACGGCTGCCAAGAAAAAACAATACTATAAAAGGCAGAGGGATGTCCTCTGTAGCCAAAGGCTGGTTAGCCTGACATCAATCACAGGAAAAACAATGGAAAACAAGAGTTTAGGGCTGAGGAGCAATTAATACAAAACTATTGGTCTAAAACATAATTGCTGCCACCTAATAACATTAGCGGAATACAGATCTTCTTAAATTCAAGTTGGGTTGACAGACATAGCCCTTCAGAAGTGAAGTAACTGAGCTTTACACTTTATGTAACGTGGATCAAGAATTGCCCAATAGATATGAACAGAGGCAGATCATCAGTTCATGGGGAATTCCTCCAGCCTCAGTAACCATATGTTCATCAGTACTCTGGCAGCAGCTACAAAAGCACTGCTGGGAAAATTCGCAGAAAATTCATGGATTAAGGTAACGGTAAATAATATTCAAGAAAAAGCACTGGCCCCCAGATTGCTTTCAAACATCTGTGTTTAATACAGAGAAATTTGGGCTTGTGCATCAAGGCATAAGGAATTCACACCAGGCACAGAAAGGGTACCATCTGCTGCAAAGTATTACTGGCTACTAAATGTGACCTTTCCATTGCATGCAGCGGCATGGAAGGGTCAGGCACCTTGTGCTCCTACAAATGAGGAATTAAGAGGAGTATGCAAATGTGGGATTTTTTCACTGTCTGGCTGTGCTGAGTCTGTTGAAGGAATACTGAATACGTGCCAAAAGAAGGATGGACAAGATACAGAACTAAAGCACAAAACCTACGTTATGACTAAAAGTCCACTCTGTTTAAATTATCAAGGTAAGACTGAGGGATAATTTGATCAATGTGCATAAATATTATATGGAGAAAAATGATGCATACTTCATCTGGACTTTTAAATCTAATAAAGCAAGCCCAAGTAAGGACCAACGAAACTAAAGGTCAGTAAATTCCAACTGGAAATCAGACACAATCTGTGACAAGAGATGTGGCTTGCCATGGATCATACTAATTAAAAAAAAGGTCTACTAGCCAGCATGTCTTTGGGGAAAATAAATCTTGCTAAACACAAGTTTGGCTGTCAAACACAGCCCTTCAGAAGTGAAATACCTAGGTTTTACATCCAATGTGAAGCACCCTCAGCTGGATCAAGATTACTTGCTTTCCTGAACGTGGCATAAATTTACATAGTTAATTATACAAAGGATTTCAAGCTGCATGATCATTTGGAAAGTGACCCCATTTGAACATTTTTTAGGTTTCTCTTAAGGTTTTGTGGGGAGGGATAGTCTCTGGACAGAAAAACATAATTGTACAGGTACAATGAAAACTAATTGTCAGTGCTGTTAGACGGTACTTTGTGCTGTGTGCTCCTGTCTTTACCTACAGCCATGACATGAAAAAAAATCAGAGCCACTTAGTCTAGACTTACTGCCATAATTGCTTTGGTTTTCACTTGCAGCAAATATAATATGGAGAAATCCATTGGGTACGATAGCCCAGGTTGCTGTGTACTAACGTTGAGGGATCTATTGGCAGAAGTCCTAACTGAGTAAATGATGCTTTAATGCTCTTGGGACATCACCACACTGCACAATAACTGTTATGGTGAAGTATCTAACAACTTAAGATAGAGCTCTTCATATTAATTTAAGTTTAATATTAAATAATACATTTAAAATTGTCATATTATTAAAGCTACTAATAGATTCAAAGGTTCAAGTGCTCAGTGTTTTCAAGTAGTATAATTCACATATGTTGTCTTGTGTAATTGAAGTCTGATCGAAATGATTTTTCTGGAAGGTGTTTAATGCCATCCCTATGCAGCTGTGCAGAGAACAATTGTGTGCATGTGTCCCTTTACACCCCTTTGCTGTCACTTTCTTCAAACAGCCCTTTATGGATCAGTGTCTTCAAAGTCCCAGTGAGGTCTGAAACTGCATCCTGCACAAAGCACTGCTGATACTGCTTTGAAGAACTGTTCTGCTCTCTAGACCAGGAGAATGCCGTAACTTTTGACTGTAAATTCTTTCCTATTTGGAGCTATAGGATGAATTACTTCAATGCTTGGGTAAACTCTTTGTTGGAATGAGAACCAACAGATTCTGCACTCAAGGAGTCATTTCTTTTAACAAAACCATGGTAATTCATGAAACCTGGGTTCAATGCTTATTTATAATCTATTCAAGAAGTACTATCCATGGGGGGAAAAAAAAGAGTCCCTAAGTTTCCTACAGTCACAGTGAGTTGACTGAACTCATGCAAGTGTTTCAGACATTCAGAGTGGGCAAGCACAGTCATAGGTCCCATCAGTGGTCAACTAACGTTCCAGGGGATTCAGTTACTGTGTCTGGGCACATGTTCCACTTGGCTACTGGCTTACATCCATTTTTTCCATTTCCTCTACCAACGCGAGTCTTGGCCAACAAAGAAATCTCATGTCAAGACTTTGATTTTCAGTCTTTCATGTCATTCTTCCTACAAACACGAGTGAAAGTCCTTTCAGAGCAAAGTATTGCTTCTAGTCCAGTTGGAAGACCACTCCTATAATTCTGCAAGACAAAAGGGTCACCATAAAAAGCAATTTGTTCTCATTCCTTCTAACTTGTGTGCGGAGCAACACCAGTCCTTCATAGTGCATGAAAGTTCACTTTGGGGATAAAACTCTGTGGCTGGTTAGTAAAGCATTTGTGAAGATGGCTGACTACCCATAAAAAAATGAAATAATAAACTATGTTATGAGTATCATGCCTTTGAAGATAGCTTCAACCCTACCTTGGGATAAATGGAAATTTTTTATAAATCCACTTGTTTCCTCATCCCGCTTTGTGAGTACTGTTAGGAAGCTCTCAAGGTGCCCTTTATCACCAGCTCCATTTGTGAGTAGTATCAGTGCCAGAAGAAACTTTACATTCTTTTCTGTAACAAAGACATGCTGTGTCTTTATAACAGATACTGGTGTCTGATGTCTTGGTAATTCAAGGGATAATTGTTATCTGAAGTTGCTACAGCGATATATTATAGGAGCATTTAATGGAGCCTTCCCTAAAATTCCCACTATAGGCTGCAAAACTGACTTTTCCCCAACTGACAAAAGAACTTCATAAATGAGCTTCATAAATATAAAAAAGTTCTTTTCAAATACAGCTTCTGTTGTAAAGCAGCACATAAGTGACTCTATTGAAAGTGACTTTTATGAAAAATTCAGCGTGTTTAGGGGCAGACAAGAATACTGTGGGTTTGGTCATCAGGCAGTGTGTCCTACCCCAACTCAGAAGAATCTCAGCCATTCTTTACTTAGTAATTATTAACCATAACTCCTTTGTTGTATTTGCTGCATGCAGGTCATTCACCCTTCTTCTAGCAGCCTTGTCAGGGCCATCGTTTCCCAGCACCTTTTCTACTGGTGAGTCCAGTTAGGTCTTTCTCCTTTTAGCTGTAGAGACATCTAAATAATACTCCATCTGTTGTCTGCTTAGTGGAAGATCTCTCAAGTGATGCTCTCAGCTGATGGCAAGTTGTTATCTTCAAATTGATGAATAAGCAATTGCCTGTTGTTGCCCTGGTAGGGAAATATCTGTGTTTGCTCTATTGACCCCCAACATTTCTGTGCATGGCCCAAGTTGTGTCCCTCTCAATTCTGTCTCCCACAACAAAGGCACACCTCTTGCCTTCTGTTCACAACAAATACATCTTCAGTGCATTTGTAATGCAGAGTAGGCGAGGTTTTGCAGTTGCCTGACATTCAACAGCTTCCTCTGTTTTCATTGAGATTCTTCCCAAATGACTAATGTTCACACCAGCCATAGTTAATAGAGGTTCTGATACTGTTTAATTCTGTATAGCACAAAGCAGCTGATTTTGAATTGTTCAGACAGGCCTCTATAGTTTAATAGACACAAAAATTGATTAGATAAGCCATTAGGCTCAAAGGTCTATGTCATCTAAGGCATTATTTTCTTCTTTAAAGCCCTGCAGAATCAATTTCCAGCCAGGCAGACATGCCTAAATGTAAAGCTGGAGAAGGTGCCAATCCATTTTTGCCTCTTCACAATGCACATCACCAGCACTGAGGAAGGAGCTGTTGGCTGGGAGGTGCACAAGTGTAATAAAAGACTTTAGGTGTTGCTAGGTGAAGTCAAATTGTATTTGATTTTATTTTGTGGAACAGCATATGGCAGCTTTTTACTAAGTTTGAGGTCAATCAGATTTCCAGGCATAGAAAAATGCATGAGTATGTCTCTAACCTGTGAGTCATTAGCACAACACATATTTCACCCATTGCACTGTGCTTTGCCTTGGTGCCTAGAGGAGCTCTCATTTTGCATTCATGCCAAAGTTCACAGCCTCCAATTTAACAGCAACCTGCAAATTGTCTGGGAGACGACCCAAAGATGCTCTGCTCAATGACCCTGTGACTGCACATCTTTGCCTTCTCAAATCCTTGGGAGCCTGTCTTCCCCATTTAATCACAATGCTTTTAATGCAAGACACAAAGAGAGGCCCAAAGGTGCTCATCAAGAATCCAGATGAATGGGCAGAAACCGAGTGAACTCAGTCCGAAGAAAAGACAGGTCTTTCATCTTCTCACACATTAATAATATGGAGAAGTAAATATTTGCCCTGAAGGACAGATTAGGATTCCCTATTAGTTTTCTCCCGATTTTTTTGCAGGATCACACAATGCTTGAAGTGAGATAGAGACACCAGAGAGGCTCCTGTAAATGCTCAGAGGGGAACTGAAAAAAGAGCAGATGGACTTTTTCCTAGAAGTGACCATGGAAATAGCCTCATGAGTAGAGACCAAGAAAATGAAGGAACTTGAGGGAGCTGAGAAATCTTATGAGGGAAGATGTTAAGAAAAAGGGCTTCAAAACAGACTGTTAAAGAAGTTATGGAGAAACAGGCTGAAAATGCAGGGAATTTTGACAAAGAGGCAACATCAGTACAGCAGTTCTGAGCCGGTAGCCCGCCTCCTGCCATAACTTCCTGCTTCCATTTTGTAGCTTATGGGAGCTTGTGTTTGGGCAAGTCCATGAACGAGAGCAACACACAGAATTAGCTCTACTTGATACGGTCTCCTGTAAAGTCACAACCCCTCAGCAGAAGACAGTGGTCTTGTGACAGCCAGAGGTATTGGAAACCCTTAGGAGGATTTTTTCTGTTGTACTATTTGCACTCATGCACTTCAATTCTTAGTGCTTTTTGTAAAATTTTGTCATGCCCCAAAGCGACAGAATTTATACATTTTGTTCTGGATTGCTCTGCACCTTTTTGTTACCTGAGAAAAACAATGCAAAAAGTAATTGATCTGATCTTGTTCAATACTGTGCAGGACACAACAATGGCACATGCAGACAATACTGTCTGCCCTTTGCAAGGCATCTTGCAAAGGTGTGCACCTCGATTATCTTCTGCCTTGAAGCAGCACAGATTCTTAAGACAGCTCAGATGGCTCAGAGTAAGGGCAGCACAGACATCCTAATAAAATCTGCAACTGTCTGCAGAATTCTGAAGTGCCAGCTGTCCCATTTTCAGATAAAGGATTCTGAATTCCCTGGCCAGCTCTGCATGTGGAATGAGTGGCACAGGTACCTTTGAGCACAGCCTGGAAGCCGTCCTGCCTGCTCACCAGCTCTGCCTGTGTCTGCATCTCTGCACATGCCAAGGCAGCCGGACAGTCCCATCTCCAGTGGAACTGTCCACAGCCAGCTTCAGAGGCACTGGTAAAACAAAAGGAAGCATGACTGGGTTTATGGACAGGATCTGTCAAAGATCACTGACTCAGGTGGAGAAAATGAGCAAACAGTTCCTTAAACAAGTAGCTATAAATAAGTAAATATGAAAAATGGTAGTATATGATATTTCAGCTTAGGAGACAGAAAAATCCTGCACTCCTCATCCTGAAATATATGTAGAGCCTTCTTAAACTGTAGATGGTAAATTCTTAATAGGAGAACTTAGTTTAACCAGCTCGCACTGATTCTCTGTTAGGCTGTCCACTTCAAACGACCTGATCACTGAGGTAAAAATGCTGGGTTTATATATGGACCCACACAAGCACCCTCCACAAATGACATAGAACACATCCCCCAAAAGATTTGTATTATCAGTACATAAAATTAGCAATTAGCAGACAACAATAAAATCTCCTATGTGTTAATATTGTTGCCATTGAAAGGCAACAAAATTAAATGGTACATAATTAAATTGTGGAATGTACCATTTTTGCTCCTCAGCCACCGACCCTGCTGGCAAGTGCTGCTCCGGACAGGAGCTCAGGCTAATGGAGCCACGAGTTCAGCAGGTTCACCTTATTTGTACCACACAGCACCTGGCCAGTAAGTGCAGACACTGTGAGCAGCTGCCCTCCAGTCGCAGGTATGGGGGCCTCATAACACTGTCCCTGCTCTCTTGGGTCACTTCCCATCAAGAAAACCCAGAGCTGATTGTGAAAAAGGGAGCAGGCAGTGAACACTGGCAGAAGTACCACTGCAAATGAGATTGACTTTACTAGAATGATTTTCTTCTGCATGGTTGTGAGAAAACCACTCTCTGGAGACGCTGGAGGCTGCGTGTTTGTGAGGTGAACTCATTACTCCCAGGGCTGAGGAAAGCTTCCTGAGGGTAATGAGCTGCAATGCCTAGTATGAAGTAGGTGTGCACACAAATTTGGCATTTACCTGCTATTCATGTGTTTGATTTTGAAACAAAGTGAAAAAAATGTGCAAGTAGGCTTGAAAGCCAACACATGTGATGGTGGTCATTATAAGTATAGCCTGATCCTTTGTAGCACTCCCTATTCCTGCCCAGTCAGGTTATTCTCGACATAATCCTTGATGCTGATTCCCTCCTCTCAGGCAAGTATGTATATCCAAATGCCTAGATCACCAGGATGCCTTACATTTTGATGCATATATCCTTCAGCACCTGACAAGCAACACAGAAATGAGAGGTTGTTCTTCCCAACTGTGGAATCTTCAACAAACACATTATTTTACTTAGCAATGGCATGAATATCCAGCTCCACTTTCCAAGTTGACAAGGCATAAAGGAATGAACTACATTTATTCTGGATCGTTTTTACTGACAACAGTGAAAGCTAAATCTGTCTGTAACTTGCCCATTTCTACCAGTATTTTCCTGAAAAGCAGAATAGCTTTGAAAGACAGAAACTTCAGAGACAGCCAGCAATTGCAGGATTCCTCTAAATCAGGGTCAAACCCTGCACTCATCAACTCTGAGTAAAGTGGTTTTGTTAAACCCAATCAGGCACCTAGAGCAGGGCAGGTTTCCTATAAATGCCAAGACAAAGCCTTTTACTTTGATCTGGCTGATGTTTTTGAGTTAACTGAGACTAGACAGGAACCAAACTGCAGTTCCCACGTGAATGTGACCTGACATCTGCAGTTTGTGGCAAGGACAGACTTTGTTTTGGTTAGGCTATCCCAAAGAAAGGAAATTACCCATGCAAATGGAGAGGTGATTTCCCATTTATTCACCTGTGCTGTTCTGATTTCAGGCATGTTTGGACTCAAGCATTTTGTGACAACTAGAATGAGGCAGACAGAATTTGCTACATATCATCATTTGATAGTCCATGCTAATTGTGTTAAGAATGAAGTAGATATTAAAACCACAAAGTGAATACCACATTGGATAGCACGATCAAACACATAGTAGGGTATAGAGCATTCATAAAGGATCAGGAGACAAAATGCCAGAATATGATCCATGTGCCATTGGGAAGAATGCATTGAATGAATGGGTAAATTGGACTAAGTCATTAGTATAATTTCATCAATTCACAAATACCACTGCCAAATCAAAGCAGCTATCTATTTTCTGCCCAGGAGCCACACATTATTTTCCTTCATTACTCAATCTTCTTTAGTTTGATCGTATATAAGCTTAAAACTGTGAGGAAAAAAATACAGCCTGTATGGAAAATTGTCGTGGGATTGCAAAAGATGTAAAGCTTGCCAAAGAAAATGAACTCTAAAAACTGTTTTCCTTGTTTATGTGTTCTCTCCAGGCCCTCTTGTTTATGTAAGGCTCAATATATGATCAAGTTACCTTGCGTCAGCCAGGCTGTGGTAATTGTCTGTGTGTGCACTTTTGGCCCGCAGCAAATGCAAGAAAATTTAACTTGGTTTAAGCCTCTTTCACTGCAGGCCTAATCCAACTTACCTTACATTTCCTGTGGGGTGGGAGCATGCACCTACCTCACACACAGTCACACACTGCAACCCAGGAGCCTTATGCTGTGTCTGAGACCCAGGATTATGAAAGGCACCCTAAAGGGCGTTTGGGACAGCTTGCCTTTCCTTCTGCAGATACATTACACAAGCACAAGAATGAAGGGCTTACCTGCCACGCCTCCACCTTCTTAATGTCTGCACAGGACCCATTGGTGAAGAGTCCCTTCCCAGGGGTACAGGTATAAATATCCTGCAAGGCATGGGCAATTGAATACACTGCCAAGTACACGTTATAGGATATCCGCAAGTGTGTGTAGTCCATGTACGGCGTCTCCACGCTCGTGATGTTCTCATCCCCTGTGCATGGAGGTCGGAAGGCAGATGTTCCATTTCCAGCTCCCAGCCCCTCTTCATGGCCCTTGTGGAAGGAAGTTGAAGCAGGAGAATTTTTGGACCCATCAGGGAGATAGCAGTTAAATGTCTCCTCCCAAAACTCCTTGGCAAAGCCGTTGTTGGTGGACTTCTTGGGATGCACCTTCTGCAGGAACTCACGAAAGCCTGGGATCTGTCCTGCCTTCAGTGCAAACCCAATGGTGCTGCCGATCACACGGAAGAACTCTGGCATGGCTATTAGGGAAGAACTGGCCCAGGCCTCGCTTGCCAGCCAGATCTTGCCAGTGATGTTTCGCCTGACAATCTCTTTGATGAGAGGCTCTAGGTCTGGGCCACTGGAGAAAACAACAATCACTCTTGCTGTGGAGTTCTGGATGACCTCTACCACCTGCTGGATCTCCTCTTCATCTGAGTACTGGGAGATGAGCTCGCTGAAATCAATGCAGATATCTCTCTCCTCCGCCTCTTCCCGAAACTTTTCAATCCCTGGCCGGCCATAGTCATCATCAGCTGCGATTGTTCCCACCCAGTTCCAGCGAAAGTACTCGATGATGTCTGCCATGGCTGTGGCCTGATGCTCATCATTGGGGATTGTGCGCAGGAAGGACTTGAACTGGTTCTTATTGCTCAGGAGGCGACTGGATGAGGCATAGCTGACCTGTCAGAGCACAGCAAACAAGCAAAACACACCATAAAGTGAAATGCCTAGAAATAAATTACATCCATTTACCTAGCATCACTGTCAGCCTGTGTAACCCCAGATGGGGCAGGGAGGGAGCTGAGCACCACACTGGCAGCCCCATTTTCTTAGTCTGTGTTTGCAGGTGATCCACTCCGAGAGCCTGCATGTTCTTGTAGCTGTGCCTGTCCTACAGAGGCACACACACAGGATCAGCTGCTCAGACCTTATGCCAGCTTATGCCCACCTGCAAGGTCAAGGATCTGAGGGAGAGAGAAATAGACACTAGATTGGAGGAATGGCAAAGATTTCTGTCAAATCCAGAAATAAAAAGAATGTGCCATCTAGATAAATGAGGGCAATGCACTTAATTAAGGCAAACCACAGGTTTTCTCTGTTCTGAAGCAGACATGAGACAGCACAGTGGTACTGCCATCCTGAAGCTACTCCGTCTGTCTCTCCTTGGATTTGACATCCATCCCTATCCTTAAACAGGCTCCATCAGGCACCATATGCCTTTTATATACAATCCCTGTCAGTTGGCATAAGAAGAATGTGATGTGTATCAGCTCCTTTGATCCTGCAGAATGTTATGGTAATGCTACTTTAGCAGCGTTTCCTGATTGCTGGCCAGAATAAGCAAAGAAGCCAGTGGGCATTCCATGCTTTATAAGCCACCATGTTTTATGGTTTAAATTGGATTTTATTTCCTTTTCTAAAACTACCAAGAAATATTTTATTTTCCCTAATCAGAACAAGTGCCATACACTCTTAAGTTATAATGTGAATTACCTACAAGTAGGAAGAAATCCATAAACTCCAGATAATAACTGTTTAAAGATCTCAAGAACTTCTAAAATGTATTTTGAGATTGGTATCTGAATTCTTTAAGACTTACTCTCATTTGAAAAAGTCTTTTATAAACAGTTCATTTTGTACAAAGTGGAAATTTACAGAAAACCTTATCTCCTCCTTAAACTCTGTTATTTAATGTTTCTGCAAGAAGAAAGAAAAGGAGGTCTTCCAGTGCAGTTTCAAGGGCCACAGGAGTAAACCCTCCTTTCACAGAGCTGTACTCCCCCCTGGACAGGCTCTTGCCCAGTGCTACTCTCAGCCCCTTCAACCTTTTGCCAAGAGGTACAGGCAATGTATCCCACTGCCACACGTGCTGTAAGGGGACACTGAGGTGGGGTACTGAGAAACAGAGCAGAAGTCATAACATTTTCAGTGTCTACGTCAACAGAATGAGTAATGAGCTGTACATTAATTGTAAAATACACCTTCAACTTGTACTGAAATGCAATGCCTAACAAGCCTGGATTTGCTAATGGCCTTGCTAAAAATGGCTGTGACAATTCTACCTGACAACTGCCAGTCTAAAAGTCTGTTTTCAGTTGTCATGCTTCAACCACCTGGCTGAGACTTCGTTCCAGAATGGAACCTTTTGACATCTACCCTTTTCTGCAGCCTCTAGATAAGGCTACTGCCTCACAGGACAAATGTCATTCTCTGTTTAAAGAGAAAGTCTGCAAACTGCAAACATCTCTTATGTTCAGTTGAACTCACCAACCCTTCTCGGCTGCCCTTGTTCACCTGGTAATGTGGTGTGTAAATCAACAATGCCTCATAAGATGTCATCAGGGTGTTTATTACATGCCAACTTCTAATGCCACTCTGGGCAATACCCAGATATCACATCTTAAACCATTCCTGCCCTGCTTAGAGACCAAATGTCCAGTTTTTCAGAATCCTGCAAAGAAGTCAGACTGATAAGACTCAACAGACAAGATATATTACTGTGCACAGGGCAATCCTTCCTTCTTCATTCATGATGCAGATGGGAATTGGAACCCTGGGTGAAGCAAAGTTATATCTCTCAGGACAGACTGAGAGCACATTGTGACACAATCTTGTTACAAGGCCTCTTGTGAGCTCTGGGACCTGTATCAATTTTAGAAGAGGAATTGGAAGTGTTAGGCTATACAAGGTAACACTTAAATGGATAAGGCCAAGCATTTTTTCCAAAGTTGACTTCAGTGTAGAAATCTAAATTCAAGAGCAACAACGTTAAGCCAGCCTTGTACTTTGCTTAAGGTCTTGGCAGAGCAACAAGCCTCTTAAACAAAAGGATGGGACCATGGAGGCTGGCACTGGCCCCAGCAGAGTCAGAATGCAGCCCGAAGGATGCTGTGACACAGGAATTGGTACAACCACATCACCGCACGGAGGACCTCAGGACAAAGGGGCATATCCATGTGATTTCACAAACCTTGTTTTGGGTCCCCAAGGGAAAAGAAAGGCAGAAGAAACCTCCACAGCACCTGATCAGCATAAGCAACAACTTTACAGGTCACCTACCTGAATGATCAGAGATGGTGAGAGACCTAAAGAGCAGCTGGCAGCGACTGAACTCTGCCTTGAGTGGGCTCTCTGTGGGAGCTGGGCCAGACCAGAGAGTCACCACTGTGAAGTAACAGCATGACTAAGCTGTCAGGGCTGGCAACTGTCATTGGCTGACCTAAAATACCTGTATTCACAGATTAAACCACTCTAGAGGACTTCAGTCCTCCTAGACTAAGCTGCTGTTGGCCAAATGTTGTTACTGGCTGCTCAGTAACACTTGTATTTGGGGACTGCAAAGTGCTAGCAAGACACATTTCTATCATAACAACACCCACCCCCTTCCCAACCCCCATTTTATTGTTTCTCTCCTTAAAGTTCTATTGGAAATGGCAAAGATTAAGTGATCTTTACTTAACCTCTGCAGAGTAGAGAAGCAGGCCACTTCTTGTAACCTAAACAAGTGAGGTGGAACCATACCTGAGGTATGTAAAAGAGTCCCAGCAGATTGGCCACAGCAGTGGAGATGCCAGAGCCAGTTGCTCCCACGACTGCAATGGTGGAAGGGATATGTTCTGAGCAGTTACAGAATTCGTCCAGGTTCAAGGAGTCTATCTTGTTCTGGGCCACAAAACTCAGTGTGGCCTCCAGGGCTTTTGAGACTGTATTGCAAGTGTCAAATATCCTGTATCCCAGGGTCATGTTGGGAAGGAGAGTTGGGCTACTGTTTATTTCTTCTATGGCAAAGATCATAGCCTGGAGCCAGCGGAAGCCTCGGAAATTATACCTGGGGGAGCAAAATTAAAAACAAAATAGAGTGAGAAGGAGGAAAATCAAGAAGAGGAGATCAGGAATGAGGCAAAGACAGAGGGTAAAATTCCAGATACAAAAAGGCAAAAGCAACTTACACTATTTCTTTCATCCTACTAAATTTGGAAAGTTTTACTTTTGTCTCCAGTGTTTACAGAAGAGGCGCCCTGATGCTATGAGGTTTAGTTCTGGCTCTCAACTTTTCAGTTTGGGACCTCACTCCAGAGGTGAAGTTTTCTAAGTCCCCTAAAATCTGGGA
The DNA here is from genome assembly GCF_000738735.6 of Corvus cornix cornix. Taxonomy (NCBI): domain Eukaryota; kingdom Metazoa; phylum Chordata; class Aves; order Passeriformes; family Corvidae; genus Corvus; species Corvus cornix. The sequence goes on along the minus strand of NC_046332.1, from coordinate 27,706,213 downwards.
AAGTTGAAAGACAGCACGTGTGGACTGATGACTCTGGCCTGTCCCTTGTGCTCAGGACCCTAAACCTGATCTTGTGATCCCTGAGGAAATGGATCACTTGTGATCCTCTGACTCAAAGCTACACTTACCAGGTTTGCTTCCAGGCTCCTCTGACATGTTTCTGAATGCAGATGGCAGTGTCTGCTAAGCCTGTGCTGATGCTGCCTGGGACTTAGGCTCAGGGATACTCCTGGAGTGTGTCAGCTCCTCTTGGCTTTGGGCAGGCAGAGCAGGCTGAGCCACAGCACTGGCATGCTTCTGGATGCAGAGGTGCCTGGGAGCTCTGCTCAGGGAAATTCGGCCTCACATGACACACTTCACTTTGTGAGAGAGAGCACAGCCACACTGTTCATACCAGAGAACAGAGATAAGCTATAAATATAAATCCTGGTGTAAACTGGTAACTCGTTTATTAGATACTTCAGTGCCTTCACTGAAGGAGTAACTTTTCTCATTATTATGGTGCTCTCACACATTTGGTTTAGACATGAACTCAGAAGATGCCCCCTGAGCTGGCCTGTGAAACTGAAACTGTTTTTTTGAAGCCTTCTCTTGTCCCTAAGATGGAGAAGCTGAATTTTCTGATTGTCTCACACCTGTGCATGGAGCTAACCCGGAGATGTGTATTGGTGGCAAATGTGCTGCAGGAGCTGGGAGTCCCTGTTTATGGCATCAGTAGGCAGGCAGTGGAAGAATCTGAAACAGGATGATTGTTTATCCAAAAAGGAGAAAAATTTCTTTGAGGAAAGCAGGAGGAAGAAAGTACCTTTGACACGTTATTCTGAAGTTTTACTGTGTTTTCTCCTATAAAGCTGCCCTGGCAACCAGTTGTGTGCCTGTGGGGCTGCTGTGTTTTAGGGCAATGCAGCTGGAATGGCAGAAACTTTCATGAACTGAAACCTGTCCTTCCTTGGAATGCACTATGGGTCAGGATACCAGTTAGTTTGCAGTTTTGTGCTGAGTTGCAGGTGAAAACAGGAAAGTATCAATGCTGTTATGCTTGAGATCCACTGGGAAAGGTGATGGGCCCCAAAACTGGAAAAGCCTGGGGAAATAGCATGCCCAAGAACAGGTTCTATATGAAATGGTAAATTGTAAGTTTCACATGAGTTACATTTTGAAATGCTTAGGGAAATGTTTCCATTACTAAGGTGAAGATTTTAAAGACAAGCTTCACGAAATTGCAACCTTCCAGTCTCTGAGGTATATGACCTGAACATTTTTAATTGCTGGACTAAATTAATTGCTTCCAAAGTTGATGTTAGCTATATCTGACTTTTTCAAAGCTGAATGAACAAAGCCACATTACTTCCATTCCATGAGTTTTATCTGATTCATCTGGGATCAGAATTTCTAAAGATATCACATCTAAGGTTTATCTTTAAGTCTCAAAAACTTCATTTATTCAACTTGACTTCACCTCTCCAGACATCTTTGGCCAAATTCCAAATGAGGTTCAGCTCTGAGGTTGTACCTCAAAGCCCAGACAGCACAATTTCAGTACAGATCTCCTCAGGTCAGAAAGTTTGAGTCCTTAGTTATAACTTATTACCAAAGAGACAGTTAGCTTTATTAAGATTAGCCTTTAGAAGCATGGAAGTGTGGGTTACTGATACAAGTAATTTGGTAATTTAGAATACTTTTTGGTCTAGTTTCAAACCATTAAGAGATGAGATGCAATGAGAGAGCTCTGAAATAAAAGGGCAAGTCTCAGAGGGATTGAGTCAGTGAGTGCTGTGCACAGGAAGAAGATGTGTTCAGCACACAGTGTTACCTCACGTGGTCAGTAATGTGCACTGGGATAAATGGAAACAAGGAAGGGGTTTGTGACACTTCTTTTTAAAAAGATACACATGTTTACAGATATTTTTAATATGAATAGGATTTGAAGCAAGGAGCCATATTCAGGCTCCTGATGTAAAAGAGAAAAATTTGATCGCATTTTCTATATTTAAAGGGAAGACTACTGAGAATCTGGGAATTTCAAAGATACCACTATACTACTGGGAAAAGCTTCACACATTTGAGTATATGTAAAAGCAAATGTAAACCTGCTCACTTTAAATTATGCAGGCAAAGTATGACACAAAATTATTTTACCTGCTTGAAAGGAATTTGGCTTTATTGTTTTTAAATGCCACAAGGTGGTATCTTCAGAGAGGGTATCTTTGAAAGCAGTGAACTGGATTGTCTTATACTTCACTTCAAAGAAATATTTGGCATTTAATTCAGTAAATGCAGACTAAGGCCCACGATACACAGTTTATTTTCCTTTTTGACAAATGCTCCTGATTAGTGTATATTTACCATATAAAGCCTCTACTTCATGTACTTGCATTGGATTAATTTTATTTTGGAGGGAAAGCAGAGTAGGAGCTATTTTCTGGGAGCCAGACTCCAAAATATTTTTGAAATGCTTTCAATAATTTATCTTGAACTAACCTAGGCAGGAGACATGCGGTTCTCTTCACTTGCACCTCTCCTGATAGCAGCATCAGCAGCTCAGGAGGACAGGATCAGGTGGGATGAAGACAACACCCCTCACTCTGCCTGCTCCAACACCTGATAGAGCTTCAGACAAGCTCTCTTTTAGTCATCTGAGACAGTGTTGTAATCAGTTCTGTAACACAGATATGGTCAGACAAAGGCAGTGCTGCCAGACTGCTCTAAATGAAACAAGATTCTTTCAATTTCTATGAATGGATATTTTGTGGATAATTTCTCTCCCACTGTACTGTAAGATCCCAGCAAGGGGCTGCAGATAGGTTCCTCTTGGCTTGGTGTGTACATGAGGGATTGCTAAGAGCAGCCTTTGAACCTGGCAGTAGGTCCCACTGATGCAGCTGACCTCCTGTGCTATGCTGCTGCTGTGATTAATATGATCAGTCACTGGAAAGCTCTGTCAACCATGCAGAAATCTGACTGGTAATTTCCACAAAGAAACTGTACAGGATTTACTATCAGAAACAAGCTTTCATTAGATTTCCAGAATATTTAAATAGCCACTGGTATTTTCTTGGTGGAAAAGAAGCAGGCTCCAAAGCTCATTTTCTGCCATATTACTTTACAGGTATGTTCACATAGTCTTACATTTTAACATTTCTGAGATGTGGTGCTACGAAAAGTGGCCATTAAGCTCTAAATGAGATTTTAATGTGAATAATTCAGAGCCCACAGGTGCAGGTGGGAATTTTTATTTACACTCCTTCCTTAAAAGTTCCCCTTCTGATGCCTGTTCTCCCACCTCTCAGAGTATTCAACCCACCGATCTTTCTCTTCCCAGGGAGAGAGAAATCGGGAACAATACTTCACTGTAACTGTCACATCTGCAGAGCACAGCTGTGCAGCAGACCAGTTTGCTAGATACCAAACATGTCTGTCAAATGGTGCTCAGGATGACTTAAAAGTCTGAGTAAAAAGCAAGGCTATGTAAATTAAGGGACACAAAGCTCTCTGCATGGTTTAAGTTCCTCATAGCTCCATCCCCTGTTTGTTTGTACGGTTTGGTCTTAACAGCTCTTACTGTTTGGATCCGGCAGGGAAATTGGTCCTGATTCTTGCTAGTCTCCATAAAGAAATAATTCACAGCCTCATGTGTATTCATGACCTTCATTTATCATACTTGCAAGGGACTAAGCAATGGAATATGAAGGAAAAAGAGGAGAAAGTGATGTGAAAGCTCTGAATACAGCTTTCTCTTACCCTCCCATATCTGACAGGTACTTACACTCAGAAATGGTGGCAGAGCCTGCGTATGTCTTTCGATCACACCAGCACCCCTCTTTCTCTAGTAGCTGCATGCACATACTAATTTCTCAGTTCTTTCTAGATTTCCAGTACATTAATTGCATGTTATTGCTGCTACTACCACTGTTATTTCTAAGCTATGCAAAGGGGAGACCTTCAGTCATTTGCTGAATTCCTGCAGTCACGGGTATAATGAGTTGCTTACCAGTCTTACAATCAAGGACTGTGGGCAAGGGGAATTATGCAGAACAAAGAAAATAAAAAATTAAAAAATTACAATTCAGAAGGTGAATGGAAGAGAGAGAAAAGGATGTAATTTCATCCTAGGGAAGAAATTCTAAATATCTTGTTATACATTCAGGTCTGCAAAGGGATTAGCAAATACATCTGCAAGAGCTAGAATTAAAATTCTGTTCTCTCAGATGGACAGAGGAACTCAGTGGGCTAAAGAGTCCTGGAGCCATGCCCTGTGAGTCTTGCACTAGGACGTGGGGACGGTGTCTCACCACAGTTTCACAGCTTGAAAGCTTTGTGTCACAGTGTGGGACCTTGGCTAGACTGATGATCAGAATACAGGAGTACTGCTAATCTCCCTGAAATCAAGAAAGGGCAGAGAAATCAGGTTATGAATAGGCTTCTGGGGGTGCTGACAGGGAATGGAATGGGGGTCAGGGCTTGCTGGTGCTGTGCTTAGTCTCTGCCTCTACTGCACACATCAGATATGCATCAGCAAATGTTATAAGGAAAGTTGCTGCAGCAGCACCTGAGGCATACAAAGATAGGAAGTGTATTTATATCAAGTGCAGGATCCGTGATTGCTGAAACAGTAAACAGGAAACAAAACTGCTCTCGCTTTGTGTATTCCTTTCTGACATTTAGTGTGGCAAAATCATGAGTATGTTTTCACTTCGGACTCCGCAACTCAGTGTTTAGGGCACAAGGACGCATTTTCAGTAGCAACAGCACAAAAAGAATGGAGAACAGATTGTTACTGTTCCCTTTTCCTTTCAATGCTGAGTTATGTATGTGGTTTCTGAATAATCATGTGCCAGGCATGCACAGTAGGTTCAGGCCAGTATGTTTGCTGAGCTGGAGAGAAAGGTGCTAAACCACCTAAAGAGCATGAAGAACATAAAAACTGGAAAAGTGGAGAGAAAGTTGTCCTATCCATTGGGAAGCCCAGTTTGGGAGCATAGGGATGGCACTAAACACAGCTAAATGTGTGGGAAAATGTCCAAACAGCACAGATCAGGTTGAACAGTCCTCAAAAGAGAGGAAAACCATGTTATCTTAAGTTGTTTGATACTGAACTCTAGAACAAACCACCCACAGGGTTTCAGTGGGATCCTTAGGTCTTGTCATGGAGCTTTTCATATGGTCTGATGACTTGCTGCTGCGAGAGAGCATGAGGAGAGAGAGGATGCTCATACTCCCAGAGTGATCTGGGTCTAATTTTCTTACATGATATGAGACACGTTTTTCTGTGTTGTAAAGAGATTAAAAGCTGTATGCAGCTGTCTGAAAAGGGGGCAGGCATAAAACTCAGCTTTGAAAAGATACAGCAATGCTGGAGAAGGCTCAGAGAAGGGCAACAAGGGAGTTAAAGGTATGGGACAGATTTAGCACCTTTGGTTTGACCGTGTACAGTCACATTTATGCTTCTTTATTGGATTTCCTACCCTACAGAAGTTTTTGACACTACAAGACTTGGGAGATTTGCTTTGTGAAGAAACTAGAACATATATTTTTTTTCTCCCCCCAAAAATATAAGTTTTATAATTCCAGACTGGTCAATTGCCTGGAACTTAGGAAACTCACATGTGATAATGTGAGATTCTACCAAATACCTTGAAGAATGTATTGGACTCCTAGAGTCAGCATGCACAACCCTGCCGTGGGCTAATGCCTGATCACAGGGTCCAAAACCAAAAAGGACCACCGTGGTTGTGTTGAGACATTTCTGTACGACTCCAGCAGGAGGAATTTTCTGACTTCAGTACTGCTTAAAATAGAAAATCCTTTCAGGAAATACCTCTGCTCTCAATTTGACCAATAACAGGGAATACACACAAACATTCCCATGTATTTATCATTGCCATTATTAAAACCTGATGACTCAATCCAACCTCTTTTGAATTAAACACTTCCTGCAAATGGACATTTTCTGGTAAAGATGTGTGCAATGAAGTAACTTCCAGTCATTTCTGGTCCAATCATCCCCTTGTTCCTTTTGTAGTTTCTACTACCTCTGCAGCTAGATCTCTGACCTTCATTCTTTCTCCAACAGCATTATGTTATCAACTCACAATTCATCCAGCTCCCTGAAGGATGTATGCCACAAATGCCTGCCTCTGCAGCCACTGTTTTTCTCTTTTGCACCTGCATGTTCTTGGTGCAGGGGTAAGAAGAACAGGGATTTTATCCAGGCAGATTTCAGCTGGAGGATACCTTTTAGCCGACTGAATGCCACCCAGAACGATCTCCCATTGTGTCCTTAAAACAGCTAGTCTGGCTTTTCAGGATTCTCCTGTTGTTGGCAATGCTACCTCATTAACATGCCTTTTGGCAATCACACACTTGTAGTACTTGTGGCAGAACATTTTCCAATGATCTCTTCCAATAATGTGACCATGTCAAGACAGTCACTGAAGCTGATCCAGACTCGACAGAAATGAAAGCTGTTTAGTTTGCAAATATCTGCATTGTCCTGCCTGCCAGCTGGAGCAGGAGAAGAAGACAATGGAGCTGAAAACATGCATTGCTTTCCAGCATTCCACTTGTAAAATGCTGCATTTGGGAAAGAAAAAAATGCTGAAAAGCTGGCAGAGATTCTTGCTCCATGAAGTAGACGTTGCACACACATTTATTTCACAACTTTCCTGTGCACACACAGAAGAAGCCAAAATAATCCCAGCTTAATTGCACTTGTGTGTCCTCCCTATGACAGGTCCTGGGGATGATCTCATAACCTAGAAGGATGTGTCTTGCTCAGTGTCTCAGTGGGAAACCACACCTGAAATCTGAGTGTAACAGGAATGCTCTCAGCCATCCTTGTCATCTGCAACAAAACTGTATTAGATCCCCAGTCTAGGATGAGTGGTCCAAATAATTCCAGATGCACAGTTTTTCACATATGGCAACAGAAGTCCCATAACACTGAAGTGTTTTCCCATGCACTGCCATGACAGAATTCCACATGAATTTCTTATATTTCGTTCATATGATGTTCCAGTTGCAATCAGGTTCTGTCACACTTTCCACTTGTTCTGTGTATTATGTGCAGGGTTGTCAGGTTAAAAAGTCCTCACATTTCATCAAAAAATGTCTACGCTTTAATAATAAGAGAAATTGTTTTCATGTGCGTTTCTGCTTCCAAGGTTAACTGCCAAACACTTAAGACAAAACATATATGCATTGTTTACACAAAAGAAAAGAACTCTGGGTGAGGAAAGCCTGGGCTCAAGTTTGGGACTTTCACAAACTCCTAAAGAGACATTTATCTGTTCAGTGGGATTTTTCAAAAGCCATGACCTATCTCACTCTCACCTATTCACTTGTTTAGGCAACTAGTCAGTTTGTAAAGTCTTAGAAGATGACAGGCAGAACTGGACAAAAAATTATTTCTAAGCTATTTTGCCATGCATTACTTTAATCAAATGAACTAAAGGGCATTATTGGTAATTTTCTGTCCTTCTGCTAGGAAAGATCATTTTCAGATACTATTCAAATATTCCCTGTGAATGGCCAGATACATCAGTATATTAATGTTTTGGCAGCTCCAGGTAGCTGGCCTCTTTTAATGTCCAAATATTGTTTATGTTACTGTTTAACAGCACACTTGTTTTTTCTATTATTTACATCATACCTTCCAATTGCAAGCATCAGATTACAGACCATGTTTACACAATTTAAAGTCAAGAAATGTGAAGACTTCCCCACCAGAACTTCTTATTTCCCTTTTACTAGCTTACCTTATACACTCCACTGATTCTGGCCTTGATTTTAGATCCTGATCTTTAGCAGCCACTCCAAAATGAATGGGGAACAATCCTCCAAGAATAATGTCTCCCTTCTTCTGTGCCCGTTGGTTTGGCCCATAGGCAGCAGTGTTCCAGGTAAACAGCAAAAGAATCAAGCAGCAGCTATATGAAGTCATTGTTCCTCTTTTCACCAGGGGGTTATAGGATGCAAAATTGGAAAAGATGATGTAAGAGAGCAGATGTTGAAGCTTTTCCTTTCCTTAATACAGCACGGAGAGGATTTGGGGCACATGTTTGCAGGGAGATAAGCAACAAGGTGGGTGCCACAGTGCTGGTGCTTCTCCCTCTGTCTTCTCCATTGCAAAACAACAATTCAGCTGCCCTTCTTCCTTCATAACTGAAGTATTATGGAGAGCCCATCTCTGCGAACTGTAAGAGAAAGATTTGAAAAGTGATTCCAGCTATACACCAGGACCCCACTTTGCCATGATGGTTCTGCTTTGTCAAACCAAGCCCTCAATATGCCCCTGAAACTGCCCCCACTCAACAACCCACCTGGGACATATCACAACCTTGGCAAAGTCAGCCAGGCACCCCGGTGACACCAGCCACACCTCCTCAATGTCAGATGCCTGTTTTTCTGCTGCATACCCAATGTGGGTTGCTAAATCTTCCTACGGTTCTGTGTGACTCTGGCCATAGCAGATGCTGTAAAACCTGTGATCAATGTCCATGAGTAGAGCACACTAGGAGACCTGGGTGGGCAACTGGGGAATAAGGAAGCATCAAAAATAGTAAGAATCAAACCTTTCTCTTAAGCAAGTAACCATAATAATCTTTTAGTGTTGATCCATCATCTCCTGGCCATTGATCATTCTTAACCCTCTGGTTTGAACTTATCCTTGCTGAAAATAAAACCGGGTCACCAGAAAGGGTTCTTCCACATTGAAAAGGAGAAAGAATTCCAGGGAAGCATTTGAAACCAAGATACTTCTCCATAATAAATCATGAAGGCTTGAAAGGTTTGGTAATCACGCCATTGAAAGCTTAGCTACAGCAGCCTTTGAAGCCTGTTTCCTGGGGATGAAAAATAACTGCAGCTTCTCCATGCTCAATACATTTTCTCTGCAGCACATCTACAGGCCTCCCAAATGAAGAACTAACTTAATTATGGCATATGAAAATGACTATGGCTACAGGAGAGGAGATAGCACAGAAAATTCACAATTAACAGCTCTTCAGCCTATTGGAAACAGGTCTAAAAGCTACTAGCAAAAATCTGAAGTTAGTCAAATTTAGAGGAGAAGCTAGGCATAAATTGCTAATCCTGAGGTCAATTAATTTCTGAAGCAAGTCATCAAGAGTTTTTAAGTGCTGAGAACCTTTTTATGAGGATGACTTATTATCACTAAATGCACCGAGATGGATTTGATCTTCACCTAGGTCAAAAAAAGAGCTACTGCAGGGAAAAACTGTGATCACGAGGCTTCTTCTAATAGCCTGTCTGGATGATCATGCATGTTGCATGACCACCAAGCATGTGGAACTATTTCATACATTTTCATTACAATGAAGGTCTGGAAGCAGCAGTCAATGAGAGAGGAGAGACAAAGCTCCTGTTATTCTCATGCCTCTGTGGTCACTGCACTTAGACAGCTGGGCAGACACTGCAATTCTCTGTGGCGGGTCCACTCTAAACTATTCTTTGGCCCTGGCTTGAACAAGTGCATTTTTATTGGCAAGGGCAATCAAATCTTTGGCTAGATATCCAAATATGTCTAGGTATTGGCATGGGGCCCTTTAACAGCTGGATGATAGAATTTTAACCAGAAACAGGATTAGGAAGGGACAGAGCTGTGCAACGAGTGAGTGTCCCGAAGGTTTGGGTTTTGATCTTTCCTGGCAGATGGACAGTGGTTTTGGCTCCTTCAGTGCACAACAGAATAAAGAACAAAACACTTTTCTATATTTCAGTCAGAGAAATGTCATCTTCCTCCCATCACCTGTGGTTTCAGGAAACATACAAACACTAGTGAAGTGCTGATACAGTGTCCTGAGGTGAGGACCAGCACAGGCAAGGCCAGCACTTAGAGGTGAGACGTTTAAAAGAGGGAGAGTAATTTCTGAAGAGACACTGCAAAGGCATGGGGTGGTCTGACTAATGCTATTTAGCCCAGCTCATGCCCTCCCCCAGCTCCCTCTGGGATGGCAGGGACCTGGGGAACTGCATGCCCCGACAGGTGCAGGGATGGGGTCTCTGGAGAGTGGGCAAGGAACCATGTGTGGGACTTATCCAAGGTGGGATGGGATCAGTGACTCCCCCACATATTGTGGGAAGACCACAGCCTGCTGATTTACTACTCTATTTTTCTGCTTTTACTTTAATAAGGCTTTCTTTTGCCTTTGGGGTTATTCGCTTATGAAAAAGGAAACTATTTCCATCAGCAGCAGCCAGACAATATAATTTAGTTTGCTGGGATGCTGTGGAGGGGTTTGGGCTGATGCTACTGAATATTTAGGAGCTCTCACCACCAGACAGTACATGGCTGAAGTATGAAGTGTAGAAAAATTAAATTCACATTCTTATTTCTCTTTTCTCACAGCAGACAAAGTCAAAAGATCCAAACTGGTAAAATACACTCAATTTTAAAACAGCATTTGCAGCACTTATTAGTCCAAAATGTCATTCAAGAGCATGACAGTGGAAGAGACAATGAAAACAAAATTATTCATTCATGGTACAGGGCAATAGTTGGTATCCCCCTGTATAATTTGGAACTCGTAGTTCTCAGGGAGGACATAGAGTTGAAATAACATCAGAGGTGATGTCTGGGAATAAGATGGGCTGTGTATATATAAAGCACATCCCTGAGGCAGCAAACTGAAGGATAAATGTCCAAAGATGCACTGGCACAAAAAAGCAAAACTAAGTGTATGCTCAGCTCCTCATAAATCTCAGTGTCCAAATGTACAACTCTCCATACCTAAATCCAGCTATAGCTGGAAAAAACCCCTCATTTAATGGGAGACATGGGACTGCCAGCTGCTTTCAAGTACCCTCCACACCTAAAGATGAAAATATTTGAAGATACTGATTTCCTGATGAATAGTTGTGGGCTTGCTGCCAGTGGCCCAGATAATATCCTCCAGTATCAACTTCTGTTGTGGCAAATTTTTCTTCAGTTCTCTTTTCTTTAATTAGATTAAGATTATGAGCCTCTTCCTTATTAAAGGAGAGCATTACACAGTCAATGATTGAATTACCTGCTGATGTATGCTTCCAGACATAAAACTTAGTATACTACAGGTGGAAATTATACTACTAATAGAACAAATTACTGTGGTCCTGCAGTTTTCAGATAATAAATTAAAAAAAAAAGATTAAATTAACAAGCAACTGAATTAAGATGGAAGTTTGGAATCCATTGTTATTTTTTTCCTTTGCAAATGTTTTTGCATGTAAAACATTATTTAGTATTAGCACATAAATTCTTTGATTATGAACTCTTCAATGCAGAACACATTTTTGCTGTACATATATTCAGCAAATACAATTCCATAAGATTACTTTTGCAAGAAAAATATAAAAAATGAATAGCAATTTTCTCTTTTTTTTTTTAACATGGCCTGATTTTTAATCCCCCTTCCCTTTTAAAAATAATCCTCAACAGTTTTCCTGCTCTGTTTTGTCAACTATCTGACATTTTTGTTCTGAACTGTCTTGGAAGAGAGTTTCTAAGCTTCAGTGGAGGAACTTGAACTGGTTCCAGGAACAGGATGCGCTATCAGGCAACTACTGTCATGGCAGGAGCAGTAGCTGAGGTGGGGAGGGATGGTACCCAGGGTAGAGTTGTGGGTTTGAAAAGCTTGCAGCAACCGGTACCATTTTGCCAGTTGAATGAAAGTTTTAGTTGTCAGACTAAATCATGCAGAAAAGCCAGAAATGTTCAATACATCTTTGGGATTTTGGGTGGAAAAAGCTGACTGGCACACTCATGGCATGCATTACTTATGAAGTACTTACTAATCAAACAGTAACTAACCACAACTCTCAACAGCAGTGCTCAGGTTCATCTAATAGCTGGCATGGGAAGGATCTCAAGGGACCATGAAGCAGCCCCTTAGCCCAAGAAGGGCTCAGCAATAGTAGTGCAGTTCCAGGCATATTTTCTCTGAAACCTTGTCGGGAAGAAGACCCATCAGACGCTCAGGGCAGCCTGCTGCAAGGCTTCTCTGCTCTTACAAAGAAAACGTTCTCTCACATCTACCTTTAGTGCTTTTTGTTACAACTTAAGCATGTCTTCTTCTCCCATCTACCACGTGCAGGCCAGTGCCTCCCTGCTCATAATCACCTTATTTGGGATTTGATTCACCTCCCCTTTTACTCTTTTTTTTAGACAAAGCAAATTTAATTTATTTTTTTTTTCATAAAGATGCTTTTCTGAGCTCAGATTATAACTGATTCATTTCTCTGGCCTCTCTCCAGCATGTCTCCACATTTAGTGCAGACCAGTGCCCAGAAATGGACAGTGTCCTTGTTTGGCCCTTACAAGCACTGAGTAAAGTAGTAGAATTACTGTGTGTGTCTTGCAGGCTACAGCCCTGTTTGTACATCTCAGCATGGCATTTGTCTTTTTTGGAACAGCAAGATATTGTTAACTTATGGTAGATCATCAGCTGAACAGAAAGCAAAGTTCAGCATGTTTATATTCACAAGGCCGTGGAACCTCACAAGAAATTATCATTTTCCAAAAGCTTTTCCCTCACATTCAGTTCAAAGGTAGATTCTGCTAAATTTTACATGATCATCCTGGACACCAACAAGGAACCAGCATGGAGAAGCTCAGCTAAGTCTCCTGGGCTTTTCAGGACCTATTTACATCAGAGAGCCAGACAAGATTCCTGGTTATGGTCATGAAAAAAGGGCTGTCCCAGACCCAAGGAGACCTTGGCCTCCCACACAGCAGGTTTGTTCTTCTTCTGGGAGGCCTGGATGCCCCAAGGAAGCTGAAGAATGACACTTCTGTCAAGTGGACAATGGACACAGGATGTAAGTCTTCACACTTCTAAGACCAGATCAGACTTCTAGTACTGAGGTACCACGACAAGATGAGAAAAATAAATTGTTCACATTTGTCACCAGAGCAGGCATTAGTTCAACCTTCCTGCCCCTCTTTGGTGAAAATGAGGGACAAGGGCATCAAAGATGCAATCAAAACCAAAGTGCTGGTACGCTCCAAAGGAGGAGCTGTGCTTGTAAACTGCTCTGTCTTTAAACAAGGCAAGTGCTAACTGAAAATTTACTACAAAGAACTTTTTGCCAATGCAGAAAAAGACAATTCTTACACAACACACTTCCTAAAATAAGGAGATTTTTATCTGGGCAAATAGCATGATTGAGAGATGGAATCTCAGCCTTGGAGAAATTTGGAGAGTTCATATGAGTGCAGAGAAAAATTCAAGTCTAGAATAACGATTCTATTCTAAAAACACTACCCACACACGTGGTCTTGAACTAATACTAAACATGAATTGAAGCGTTTTAACAAAAAAAAGGGTTTTACAAAATCATCAAGACCATCAGGGTCACCAGGACAGTATTTCCATGCCCTCCTATTAGCTTAAGGGCATGTTATCTGCTACAGATGAAATTTTTCTGGCAGAAATCAAGATATTAATATACTTTTACACTACAGAAAATGTGTGTTTAAAAAATGATACATTACAGTCTCACCTGGCACTGCAAAATCTAAGACGAGGCCAAAACCACAGCACATAAATGAACCACAGTACTGAAGAAGCTTCTGAAGCTCATAAATAACAAGAGTTGACCTGTTCAAATGAAGAAAGCCATGTACTTAGCACAGGGAGGAAGAGACTGCAGGAGGAGAGGTAGGCCTAAGAACTTAATTTGGCCAGGAAAAATCTGACCACTTGTTCTAGAGTAACATTCTCAATTCTCCAGGATAAACTAAATATTAAAAACAATATAATAAACCTGGCAATTGTAACAGATTTAATTCTGCTACATCTGATAAACCCAACATTGTCAAGTTTGTTTGAGAGTTACCATTTAGGTTCCCAGAATTTTCATATCTATAAGATTTTTTTTATGTAGCAGCCATATCTTTAGCTTTCCTTTACTCCTACAGTCATATACTGGTGTCCAAATAACACAGAACCTACTATGAAAGTGTGGAGCCACACCCTGATCTGTTTAGCACTACAAAATACCAGAGTGACAGAAGTATGCCTAGGATATCACTGCTGACACTTTGCTCAACCCAGAAACTTGAGATCAAGGAAGACTAAACTGTTAGAGGCTGATGTCCAAGACCCTTGAGAACTGCAGATGTGGAAAATGGAACCAGGAATAAGCAGAACGCTTTGTTTCAAGGTGTCTCAAACAAATCTGGTTGTAGCAACAGCAGTCAAAAGAGCATCGGCTCCTGACTGTTGCATAATCAAGTAAAAATCCAAATCTGCCCAGAGGCACCATTTACTGTGTGCAGATTTAACATGGGACTACAAGGCCTCTGATCTCCCTCTCACTTCAGCACTGGCTCACAAAGTGCACACAAATCCATGCCAAGCCATGTAGCTGCAATTGTACAGCTTTGTAGCAACCACCTTTCCATCAGGACTGTACCTGGCTTTGGGGTTCACATAATATTTCTCAAGTAACTTGCATCAGTATCATGTTCAATATCCCTGATCAGTGTGATTTGGGTTGTGATATCCCTTTGTGGAAATAATTCTGTGTTTGCTGATGGCAGGAAGCAAAAACCAGAAGTGGCAATAGGAAATACCTTAGAGACTCATTGGATGCACTGAGCGAACACCATAAGCAAACACAGAGCTGTAAGTGGTTTTTGAGTGGTGAGTGCTTGGTGGAAACCCATGTGGAGGGTGACTTATGTCTTTGGAGTCATTTCTTCACAGGTATGGCTGTAAGTCAGCCTGAGAAGCAGCTCCAGGGACCCTACAGGTATGACTGGTTTTGCTCCTCTGAAGGATAAGTGTTTCTGCAGTAAGAGCTAAGGCTTGTTTCTACAAGACGTATCACAAACCTCTGAAACAAATACTGGAAAAGAGTAAGACAATTCTACAACTTCTCATCTTTCCACTCCTGTGCCTTCTTCAGTACAAGTGTGAAAAGCCCATGTGTGTACACATCCAAGGGAGCACTGAAATGCATGAGTTTATCAAGGCATCTCAGACAAGAAACAACCTGTGACAAATTCATTAGAACTGCTAAGACATGACAAGGAGCTACAGCACAAAACAGGATCCATGAAGAACAGGTGGGCTTGGAGGGATTTCTAAGTCATAGGGAGTTCCAGAGCCACAGCAGCTCATCGTCAGCCTTTTGGGAAGTTGCCATAAACCCACCAGTTACTGATTACTCTAATTTATGCTGGGAGCTGCATTGGACCCTTGAGCAATCTCAGATTTAGATACTACTCAGATTTAGATACTACTAATCCATCTTGCCTACATATTAAAGGTGTCCTGTTTTCCCTCTCTGTGTTCCAGATTCCGACCTTCTGTTGCTGTGCCATGGTTTGCTAACTTGATTGTTTCCTACCCCTCCTGTTAAAAAGCCCATCATTTTATCAGTTGTTCAAAGCAGATGAAAAGATGCCTTTGATATAATGCCCATCTAAAGGCTTCTTGGTAGTTTCAATGATTTTTGTCTTTATGTATGGAGGAGATTAAGGGAGACCCTTAAGAGTTGCAATTAAATAGGAAGTGAAATACTTTGCTACGGTAAGATTTTTTATTAAATTCATTTCTATTACCTTTCCTTGCTCCTAAAGAAAGTCTCAGCTACCCTGCTAAGGAGTGTGCATTTCAGTGAGAGATACTTTGCCCCATCCCCTATTTTTGGGATGTGACTAGACCCTCCTGAACAGATGGAGAAAGAATGCCTGGGGGATACTCTAGAGAATGAAGACCATCTACATCCTTGTGGCATGGTGCATATGGCACTGGGATGTGGTTTGTGAAATTTGAGTTGTTCAGACTTTTGCCTGCAGGTGAAACAGCCATGCGCTTACCCTATGTGCCTTTCAGGGCACCTTACATTCCTGCATATCATATGTACATTCCTGCACTGAAAGCAAGCCTTTCCTCGACATCCAATGCAGAGCTGTGCCAGCAAGTGTCACCCAGCTGAATTGCTCTTAGTTCCTAATTTGCAGAATTCATCTTTTCTGTGTGTCTGGCCTTAGGACACACAGAAGTGTTAAGAGGTGCTGTGTTCACAGCCCACAGAAGTGAAGTCCACCACTGCGGAATGACCTGAAAAGGTAACTGGGAAGTTTCTTCATCTTTCCCAGCTCTTCCTCCTCTCTTACAAGAAACATCTCTGGGGCTGACAAAAGGACTGAATCCCCCCAGCAAAGTCCTTCTTCCTTGCTCAGCATGCCCATAAAACAACACGATTGTGTTACACTCTTTGCATAAGGCCACTTTTTTTAAGATGAGCTTTTCTACAAGAAAATGAAAAGAGTCTTCAGCTTAATTCTTTAATATGATATAATATAACAAAAAGAATAGAGTTTATGAAACTGTGTTTCTGTAGTCTGTCTGGAAAAAAATAAGGAGGAACTATCATTGCTATCCACTCCTGGATGCTCTATACTTACATTTCTCTCTATTATTTGTCTCTCTATCTTTGCTTTAGAAAATAATAGGTTAGAAGGACTGGTCACCAGGATAGGACATTTTGAATTGCCTTTTGTTCTGTGCTACATTATGAGGCAGAAAAGAAGAGGGGTGAGGGAGGTGCCAAAGTAGTCAGTCATTTGTAAATAGTTAAAATTACGCAATTTAGTGGAGTGTTATTCAAAAGAGATATCACACTTTTTGATTGGCCAGCATTAGATCTGCTGGTTAGCCAGCTGAAAGGTCAGGGAACATGAAATAACAGAAAAAGAATACTCAAGGCAATGTATAGTTATCTTTCTGCATTTCTCTCAGTTAATCAACAAATTTTTGATCATTCCTCTACAAAACAGCAAGAGCAAATAAGCTCAGATCATGTAAATAAACATGAGAAGAATTGGATTTGTATCAGCAAAATTCTTATCTCCAAAACCTGTGATAAATCAAGATTAAGTGCAATTGGAAAAATCAACCTGTCTGTTAAGTGCAGCTTTTAAATAAACTGGAATATTTCTGATTACAATTTGATATGGTTTTGTTGGAAGTGGTGTTCTCCCACAGCTGGTGTGCGGAAGGACCCTTGACACGATACCTGCTTCTTTCTCCTGCCTGGCTGGGCAGCCATATGCCAATTACTTTCTTTATCTGAGACTTTGCTTCCCAACTTGTAATAGTGTCCAGAAATAATTTTAGAAAGATATTGCAACTATGCTTTGTCCATGTCAACAGATGTCAAACTGACTATCAGCTGAATCAAGGCTGATTCAGGATTTTCTCTAGCAAAAAAATAAAAAACAGATCTGAGAGCTGAACACTTTTTCAAATCCAGCTTTGTCAAATTGCTTACAAGGGGGAAATGTATTTTGCTTAGTAATTTCTTTTAATTTTACTTGATTTTATTTTTAAAAAACATCTGCGCTTGAAGTAAAATGCTTTATTTGATCACATTTTTTTCCCTGCAGAAACCTCAGTGAACCAAACAATAAGGACAACTGTAGTTCTGAGCCAGTTTCAACATAAATCCAATTCAGAAAAAACACTCAGAGTATGTGCTCAACTTTAGTGAGACTCGTCTTTCATGAAATTTAGTAGATATTAAAAGCTTAGCATGTACTTTAGTGGTTTGCTGAATCAGAGACCAAAGCAGCCTCTGGCTGGTTGCTCCTTTCTCATTTATACTACTATGAAAAACAAATAAACACTTTCTTTGTGTTGGATAATTTCTTTTTATACTGAGTCCAGCATGATTTATTAATAAATTCTTACGGATTTTTGGTGGCCTTTTTTCCTAATCCTCTCTCTTATATTTCTAGTTCTCCACTGTCACCGGCTGCCTTTTCTTTTTTTTTTTTTAATGTTTTCTCATTGCTTATTTTCTCTTTGTTATGATTTTCTGAACGAAATAATTATTGTTCCTTCACCAGTTTTCTTCTCTCTCCTCCTTTCATTCTAATACCAAAACATTCTTTTCTATTTTTATATTTTTTTTGCCTGTACACTATGTGTAACTCTTCCTGTTCAAGAAGGCAGGAGTGAATAGGGTCCCCAGGAGAAGAAAACAGATTCAATGTAAAGGGAGTCTTGGAAAGGTCATCAGAAATATCAAACTCTAGCAAGGACAGAAGTTCTGCTAAACCCATAAAATCATTAAAATAGATCAGTGAAAGGCACAGAAGGAATTCAAGAGTAGCACTGCAGGAGTGAGGGGAGGTGAGTTATGGGCACAGATAGGCACATGTTCCACTCTAGTCCTACAGTGAGAGAAGGCAAGTTTTGCTGAGTTTTCTTTGCAGAGCTGGCTCGTGCTAGCATGTGCCATGGAATGGGGCACAGGGAGGAATACAATACTGTATGCCATACCCTGACGCCTGGAATAGGAGCAGTGACCCTCATCTGCCTATGCAACATGCTGGAAAATCAATGTGATATGCAAGAACTTGTTTATGAGTTACGATTATTTACTTTATTCACCTAAGAAATGCTGGCTGGGCCTGTGTGGCTGCACTTTGCAGCTGCAGATGACAGTAAGATGACACCACAGACCTGTGACTTGCAGCCAGTACTGGCAAGTAGCAATACCACTGCAAGCAGCCAGCATCGCTCTCCCCTATTGCTCCACCTGCCCTCTTCTGGGATACATCATATTATTTATAAGTTCATAGGAAGCAAACTTTCCATGATGATTTGTAAAAGATGGAGTAAACAAATGTAAACACTTTTCTCAATTTTTCACAGAATTCATCTTGAACCCTACAGATGCAGGTTTTCTGCCCTATAATATAAGAGGATGCTGGAAATGGCCATCCAGATTCAAATCACAGTCCATTTGGTGTAAGAACCAGCCTCCAGCAGTATTCAGTGATACCTGCTTCAAAAATGTTGTGTTAGACAATTACAGGGCAAGTTTCCTATAAAGGGCATGTCTAGCTCCACTAGCTAGCAGTTGATTAATGTCCTATGCAAATAGGACAAAGTTTTGTGAAAACCAGCCTTAATTTTATAAAAGAAAAAAAAAATCAAACGCTCCCATGAACAAAATATATATCCCTGAGTGATGTTCCCCTGGTGGAAATTCCCTGTCACTCTCCTCAGCTGATACAATCACCACAGATACCACAATGTCATGTGATTTTTTATGGCATCATCATTGGAGACCATAAGGAGCTCCAAAAAGTCATCAAAATAGATCTTGAACCTTAGGTTTCTCCTGCAAATTCTGGCAGTTTAGGTTAAACTGCTGTGATCATGCAATTAACCAGATCAGCTGGATTTGGTACTGAGGAAGACCAGGAGCGTGGCACTTGCTGGGAAGACTGCCCAGGTTAAGAGCATGGTCTTTTTAGAATAGCACCTCAAATAACTAAATCCAAAGGAACATGTCTAATAATGCTCAAGTGTGGGCTTCTTATGACTGCATTTATCTCAACAAGTCTACTATCATGCTCCTAAACCAGAAAACGGCTAGGAATTGTACCTTTCTCACTTCTAGATTTATTTAGTTGGGAATTTATTATTACTACTATCACATTCTTCAGGAATTTTCATATGATTTAGCTGGTAACTAAGTGAGACTAAAGATGAGAGTAAAGATGAGATGCTCAGTGAGAGTAAAGACAGAACTCAAGTGAAGGTAGGGACAAGCAAAGCTATTTAGCTTCTAAAATAATCTGTATTCACCGCAAAGGACTTAATCCATTCTCTTCATTGTCTGAAAATAAAATCCATAGAAGTGCACATGTTATTTTTCTTTCAGCACACACCACCTTATGTTCTTGAAAGGGCATATGATGGAAAATTATCATCCTTTCTGGCAAAGCTCCTCTCTGAAATAAAGCAGGAGATCCCAGGCTTTAATGAATTGAATTGCTAGGCTGTGTGTCCTACGCCTTTCTAAATAAAGCGTGTTCTCATTGTGTTAGACATTACAATATAATTTTTTCCAGTTCATAATTTAAACATAATTAGTGAGGGATAGCAGAGCTTCAGGGCAAGAGAGATTACTTCCTCTGCATCATTTCCATATCCAACACAGAATTCCAAGCAGCTTGGGAATAGAAGCAAATACAGGATTTGTGCCACAGAAAGAATTGAAGAGCACCCTGCTTTATTGCACAAACTGGCATGATATGAATGATTGAAGGCTCTCAGCTGGATAGGGAGCCTGGATGCTGGAGTACCAGCTGTCTGTCAGGAGAGCAGAATTGCCCACCACAGACCTAAGGGCAAGGACGGAGTTCTTGACCAGCAAGCAAAAAACTGATATCAGAACCACTGGAAGATACATGAAAGCTTTCATGGTCTTCATGGCCCTTTCTGCCACACTGTCCAGAAATCAGAAGACACCGTGGCCACCCACTTCCTCTGTGCATCCCTGAGAAACACAACGGTGTTAATTGACCACAATGTAAACACCTCTTGTTAACAGAGCACTTCTAAAAATAGTATTTGTTTCTTGACTTCCCCCTCATTCCTTTGTGAAGGTGATCTTTCTGAAGCAGAAAAACACCTGGGGTCACACTCCGGTGAGCCCCAGCCACCTCGCCTGCCTGCCAGCTCTGCAGCTCTATGCGCTTCATCTCCGGGACGATGGTGTGACTTTTGGAGGCTCTATGCCTCATTTAGCCCTGGTAATGGCCTAATTGGGTTGCAAAAATGCAGGAGCATGATAAAGAAACAGCTCCGCTGTGCTTATTTCAGCAGGTGGAGGAAGAGAAGAGAAGAGAAGAGAAGAGAAGAGAAGAGAAGAGAAGAGAAGAGAAGAGAAGAGAAGAGAAGAGAAGAGAAGAGAAGAAGAGGAGAAGGCAGTGCAGGGAAAGGAAAAGGAAAGGAAACCCCACATTTTCTACCTTGACTAGATATTTATGTGTGTAGTTTTGTTTATAATGGGGCATTATGCTGACTAGTTGTGTAGGTGGCAGGATTAACGTGTCAAATAAAGGAGTACCAGGAGAAGGCCAGATTTGGATAATTTTCAGTAATTTTCTACAGCAGTCAGCCCTCTACCCAAAGGGCTTCACTCCATCCCCACTTAGTTCTTAGTGAGGGCTGAGATAATGGGTGCTTTCCTTATCTAGGTGGGAGAGGAAAGGTGAGTGGGAGAAAAGGTGAGAGGAAAGGCAGGTGACAAGAGTGACCATTTCAGGAACAACAAAGGAAGCAGCTCATACAATTAGCTAAATGTCCATTCACCATTTCTCAGCCACACTTCCCCCTCTCCCGAGAGGAATCTTGCTACCTACCCAAAGAAAACCATCCTATCCTCTTTTGAATTATTCCAATATTTTTTACTGGCATCCCATAAACCACTCAAAGAATACCATGGTACTCCCTGCCTCAGAAAATCTCAGACAGAAAGAAAGAAATACAAGTTTCAAAAGGTGAGGAACTTCTTCCTTTAAGGATCTATTCTTCATCAGCAACAAGAGTGTAAGACCAGGGGATGAACCAGATTCCCCTTCACCTAAAGTAATAAAGATAAACCAAAAAATTTACTTCACGGTGGAAAGGGCAGCCTTCCTTCTGGATGGCCTTTTTTTTATGAGCTTTCATCATCCCCAAACGAGATCCCAGCTATTTACCTGACTTTGTTTCCTCCCTTTCCTCTCTGAGTGGGAGTCCTATATTATGTCAGAGTAGTCTCCTTAAGCTGGAGCCAAAATTGCTCATACAGTATTGAAGTTACAGAAGTGCTCTATACTTGCCACTGTGTAAAGGACAACCTATATCTATTTTAGCTCTCTGCCTTGGGGACTGGTAGAAAATATCCTGTGCTTTATTCATGTCTAGTATTAAAACTTCCAAGAATAGATATCTGGCTGATAAAACTTCCAGAGGATTCTGCTGTAAATCAGAACACATCCTCACTGGTAACATTTCAAACGTCTGATTGGGCCTTGGTGCTCTTATTTACAGCACAGCCCTATAAACATTTCCACTAACACAACAGCAGGGGCAGCAAACAGCATGGAGCAAGCAGGAGCAGCCAGCGGGAGGAAAAAAAATTCAAGGATTTTCAGGCAACCTCTCATGCTTCCTTCGGGAAACTCACTGGAATTGTTCCTAATAATTTTTTACTCATGTTTCCTGCGTGCTTCTTATTAAAATTTCCTTGCTAACTTGAAAAAAACTGTGTTGAGGGGGAATTGATGTATGTGTCAAGTGGCCAGCAACAAGATGATTTTTAAATTTCCCAGGGGTCTAGCGGTAACATAAAAATTTCCCTGTGGGAGCTCAAACAGCTCAGCCACAGAATTGTTTCTGATGGACTAGAAATTTTAAGTGCTTGCCTTCATCTAGTAATTGCCTGGGTACCAATACTGGTGATGTGGTTACAATTACAGTATGCAAGCAGAATGTGGCATCAGCCTATAAGAGGGGGCTGGTTCCAGCCAGGCTTGAAGCTTTAAATAGGACAATCATCACACCCACTGACTAGTAGTGCAAAATCAAACGGGAAATGTAAATTAAAGTGTTAAGCCTATCCAATCATGGACCAAAAATGCATTTCTAGGTACCAAAGTATTTACACTAAACCAGAAGTTGTCTGGAATAAAACTTGTCAATAAAAATACTAAAACCCACTTATTTGTAGCATGGAAGAAAGGGAAAAGTAAAAACCCTTAACAAATTCTAAGATTCTAAGTATGCAGGGAATTGATGAGGGAGGTTTATAAGATCAAGGAAATACTAAATAGTTAACAGAGGTAAAGAGACAAAAATTATATTTTTATAAATATAAAATGTGCCTGAGAGTGGCCATGAGCCCATTGCTTGATGCGGGTGGTAGAACTGTAAATGACAATCCAAAAAAGGCGGAAATATCGAATAAACATTTTGTCCTTCGCACATTGTTTTGTCCTTGGAATGAAGCTGTAGAATGTATCATCCCATATTACGTCAGCCCAACAAAATTCACCGTAGGTAATAAAAGGAGATGTGAGACGAGATCTGCTAAAATTAAATGTTTTCAAATCAACAGGCCTGGAGTCTTACATAAACTAAATGAGGAGTTCTCCGAATCACTAGTGTTGATACTGAACAACTCATGGAAAAATGGGAAAATTTCAAAGGGTCAGAGAACTGCAAGTGTATGCAGTTATTAAATAACTAATAAAGAAGGAAGGCCCAGAAAATTATAGGCACCATACCCCAATATCAATCTGGGTACAATAATGAAATGAATTAAGACAGCAGTCTTTCTAAAAATCAATGAGGATAAAATATTACTAATTCTAACCACATTTTTTAAATATCCCACTGTTCTTTTTATGAAATGATGAACTAGATACAGACAACTATATAGAGTATATCATGGACATGTCCAAGGCGTATGACTGACCAGATTAAAAGTTGCAATTAATAGATTCAAAACTAGTTTATGGATAGATCTTAAAGGTTTTGTTTAAGGGATGGTATCAATGAGAGGAGTATTTTCTAAAGACACCACTCAGAGATCAGTCTCATTCTGAACCTGTTCCATATTTTTTAATCAGTCCTCTAGACCATAAAATGAAGCCATGTTTGTTAAAGCTGATACAAACACAAAAGCTAGCAGTGAAGAAGACAGTTTTAATGTATGATTGATCACTAATGTTGGCATATACAAAACTCAGCTTTCCCCTGGGCACCAGTGATTTTCGGCACTGTGCTCAACATATTCATCTTCCTGGTGGCTCTGCATTGAAATAACTCTATAACTCAATCTCATGTTTCAAGGCTTCTGTGGACAGCCTGCAGGAGGGAGAGGACAGCTCTTTTTTCTGATGCCCAATTTACCCACACGCTCTAGGATGCTTGAAGGAAGACAAAGCTTCACTGATTGGCAGTAGCTAGACTGAGACCCTGAAAAAGTTGCACCAGTGTCCTGCTAGGACACAAAGGATCTATTTTTTCTTAAGTGCGTGTGTTGGTCTAACTTGCTCACACGCTGAGGGTCAAATTTAAAGTCAGATATGGAATTAGGAAGGAATTTTCCATCCCACAAAGACTGGCGAGAATCCCAAGTGCAGCTAACTCACTGTTTTCTCTCCTTATCTCCCTAGACTTGTACAGGGAGATGCAAATAACAAACTTAAACCCAGAGATTTAATAGACTTACAAGATCTTAAAATAAAAAGGGACATATTTCTTCAGGGGATGCAATCACTGCATGACTCAGAGGCCTGATTCTCCTGAGTCAGTGTGGGGCAGAAGGCATGCATAGTGTTTTGGTAAGGCAAAGGTATGTGTGATGTTGTACGTCTTACAACAGTTGTATTGAGAGCTCCTCAGGACACAACACAAGCCTCAGGACACAAGGAAAGACAGTGTGTAGAGATGGTGCTGTAGATGTGCCACTGTTATAAAATGAGAACAATGTGATACTGAATTCTGCTGCAGACCATCTAAACATTGGTTATTGAGGAATTTCTTCACTTAGATATTTCAGCTGTTTAAGGCAATCCTCCTAGAGTCTATCTAACCAAAATGACCAGAAAACCAGCTAAAAAGTAGTAGCCGCTAGTTAGAACTACTTCTGGTGTTGACAGATCAGCTTACCGACAAGGAAACTGTTTCCTATAGTGTCAGCACAGTAAAAGTTGAAGTTTAGGTCACATGTATACTTGTCTCAAGCATGAACAAAAAGCCCTGATAAGTTCCAGATCTAGAGGCCTTTTCCTGTGGGTGCTACTGTAGTGAACCAGAACAAGCCTGGTTTGATGTTCAGATAGCAGGCTAAACCTGCAGTGTTAGCAATGGTGTGATGCCTTGTTTTGACTTACACCTGAAGAGCAAAGACAAGGCCTCCAAAGGAGAATGAATACAGATGAATAAGAGGTTATTTCATTGATAACTCACTTTTCAGAGAGCTGCCCACACTTACAAGGGGATAAGCAAACACTGAACCTGGAAATGTATTCTCAAACACTCACTGAAGCGATGTCTGACTTTCTCTTGCTTTTGACTGTACAGATTCAATACACAAAATGCACCCTTGCTAAGACCAAACCTACCAGATCTGTAGCCATCTAAAAGAGCAATATGTTACAAGGTGGAAGGGAATACTTCTAAAATTAACCTAATAATGGATCTCCCTTCCCACTATTGAAAAGACAGGGCTAAGGTGTACCACAGGAATGCACTTGAGCAAATCTGGATTTCTGTAAACTAGAAAACTCTATTAAAACAACAGACTGGCAGTAAAAAAGCACCACCACAACAGTCAAGGCAACAAACGCTTACAAAGTGACTGGGAACAGCAAATTTTAATCAAATCATTCAACCCTTTTGTTGTTGCTAACCTTGATTATGTCAGACAATATTGTTAAAGAGTCTTGCTAGAGACTAAATGATATCATCTTTCTAAATTACAAAATGTCAAGGCAGACTGCTCCTAAAATTTCAGAAGACAGCGTATTTGCCTCTTTCGCTATCTGCAAAGCTGAAGGCAACAATTTCAAACAAAACAAAGCACCCCCTATGGGTCCTTCTGCAAGGAATCAAGGAGAGCTCAAAACTACCATTAGCATTTGTAACCTCTTTCTGAGCTAAACCCATTAGCTACAGAAACATTGCTAAAAAACAGTAATAGGAGGTACTTCAGTAAACAACTACATCAGCAGATTTTGAGTGTTCACTGTATATGCCTAATTTCTTGGCAGCTTAATTTCTTGCTCAGTCACTTACTTCTTGTGCAATGTTGAATGCAGCAAAAGAAATCTCTGCTTCCCTAGCCAATAAATAGCTAACAATTAGCTGTGACCTCTTTTGTGGAGGATGGAGGATGTTGAGGCTGAATAATTGTTCCTCAGCAAAATAGAAGGATACAGTGTTATTATATATAAAATTATGATAATGATCTGTGTACACCTCTCATAGCTTCTCTCCATGGATTTAAGACTTCCCAACAAACATTAAATTAATCCTTGCCACCATGCTCTTGGAAGACAAATGATACTTTGCTACAATTTGTTTGCAAGTGGGAGAATGTAATGAACAGCTAATGCTTGCACATCTAATTAAAAAAAATGCTTTCATGATTTTATTTCTAAATGTTTATTTAATTTCCCAGAAGTGAAACTGAGAAAAAGTGTACTATTTCTCTCTCCACCCCTTCGGCTCTTTGAAGCCTTACAATATCAAGCCTGTAAATTCAATTTCTGTGTCTGGAGGCTCAGATCTAATAGCTCTGTCTGGAACATCAGTATCAAGGGATCTTGTCTTCAGAGTTTAGAGGAAAACAGCAAAGAGTTCTCTGGAGAGCCAGAAAGAAAAAATCCATGATTTATTTTAGAGAGAGATTATTAAGAGGTGACAACTACAAGAGCATATTACTTTTATTAGTAGCTTCCCAGTATCACAGTGTACACCAAAATTTATATACAAACAGAAAAAAAAGAATGTATTCTCACCTATCTATAACTTGCCCATGTTCTCTCTCCGGCAGAAATCATCACTGCTCATTTCAGAACAAGACACAATGAACTGGGATAGTTAACCTCCCACCTCAGGTCCCATCATCATCTCCAACAGTTTTAAGTTCTCTAAGCACTGAGGCAAAAGGACTTCATGTTTCTATCAGTAAGTGTCATCATTAGCAATGAATATTCTTACTGCTATGACTAAACATCATTACTTTAAAAAAACCCATTTTGGCAAGCCTGCCGTATTCTTGGGCCAGTAAATTTTCAGTGGTTAAATTTTCTGACATACTTACTGACATACATATCAAGGGTGTTTTCAAAAACCCACACTGATTTTCTGTCTAACCTGACTGAAGGACGTAGCTGGGTATGTTTCCCAGCCATATTACTGTGCACATGTTAAGACCATCAGGAAGACTCAATGTTCAAACTGTACTCAGGAGACAAAAAATGAGGACTGCTCTGCTAAAATCCAGGAACCAAAGCTCAACTCCTCCTTTTTCTTTTTCAAAGGCGAACAAATTTTCATTCAATTGTGCTTACCACGGCTGTTTGTCATCATACCTTCAACTGAGAGCGATGAATCAGACACCACCATTGCTCATATTTTTGTATTTGGCTGATTAATATTTCTGAATTTATAAACATAGGTTTATATTCAGGTATTTAATGTATTTATGTATTTAGAAACACATAAACCTATCAATGTGTCTTTGAGTGCTTGTCAGCCTCCTGTTCCTATCAGCTCTGCTGCATCTTTTAGGATGTAGCCATGTTGAATAAAGTTTGCATCATATCAGCCTAGGAAAACCTGCAGCTTTAAAACAACACAGTTTTTATGGAAAAAACCCCAATGTCTCATTTGCAAGGGCAGAGATTCCAAATCAGTATGGTTACACAGGTCCATCACATTAAGAGGTTCAGGCCTTGAGACAGGTTTCTGTTTAAGCACCATTTACTGTTAATGCATTTGACACCTGTTGAAACGCATCAATCATTGCTGTTAGATCAGCTTTCCCTAAGCCAAAGTGTCTTATATGGACCTATAAATGTGTAGATCCATAAATATAGATCTATTTCCAATAGAGCAACAGCAAAACACATTGCTGAATAAAGACAGCTACAGTGACTGATAATAGGAAATGAAGAAATTACCTGAAAGTAAGAAATTCCCTATATAACTTTTATATACTTCCACGATTTGATTTACATAATTTCACTTTCTCTGTCAAATCCTACCCTCACTTCTTCTTTGGAGCAGTATAATCCACAACATCCTCAGTCTCCCTCTTTCCTATTCAGAGAGAACCACAAGAATCTGCTGTTTTGATTTGTGAATATGCTGGCAGTCTGCTCAGGTGCCTGGCTCAGGTCTCAAAAACTGGTGTTTTAACCTGGGCTGAAGAACGCATATCTCACCTGCAGAGCATGAACCTCCACACATGCTTTGCCAATGGTCAGACCACACATCAAGAGGATTGAATCAAACTTGCAGTGTGGGGAAGGTGTGACAACAGGAAATGCAGGGGCAGCGTTTGAAAAATGCAGAGTCCCAGAAGCCAGGAGCTGGATTAAAAGAGGACATAGCTTTGAACAAAGGTTCAAACTCTGCTCTAATTGTGAGTGCAAAAGAGATGTCAGACAAACAACACTTGACAAGCTTCCTTTCTCTTGATACTGTGTGATTTAAAAGGATCCACTAGTCATGCACATGCTTTCTGATTTCCAAACTAACAACAATTTAAGACCATGGAAAAGCTAATATTACTTGAAGAACTGTATACTAAATTGATTCCCAATACAAATTTCTAAACAAATACTAAAATCTGTGTAAAGCTAATTAAAACTTCAGAACCTGCCTTCAATTTTACCTATATTTCTTTTGCAATTACCCAATTACTTATGCGTGATTAAATCACCCTGTAGCCAGGGAGCAGGAGTTTTTCCTCAAATCACAATTGAACCTGAAGGATTACTTTGCTATTCTATATAAATGAGTTGAAATAACTTCTGTCATGGAAGCACATGACCTAGGACTGGGCTGAAGAAATAACCAGCTATTTTCACAACATGAGCTGAAGTCTGTACTGCTCTATTCATCAATTTTTTTCATCTCAGTATAGAATGAACGAGAATGACCTTTTGATTTTTCAACTGAGAGCCACTTTATCACACAATCTGTGTTTACACAGTCATAAATATTCCTAGAATAATATCATGTCAAGCAGCTGTTACTGTAGTTTTATATGTATCAATGTAGAGTCTTGGAACATGCAGAATATTTCTATGGAAATGGTCCAAGAAGATAATGTAAGAAGGACAGCTCAGTTATCAAACTGATCCTCTTTCTTTAGGCATTTAGGAAAACCAGAGATATAGTGAGTGAGAATTAGGATAAGGTTTGCAATTTGATATAGTTATGAATTTTGTTCAGAGTAAGGACATCTGTATATTTTTGAATGTAATTATTAGTCTTAACTGTTTAAGTTGCACTGTAAACATGCACTGTGTTAAACAGATGTCAGGACTGCAGAGGGCTTTTCAAACTAAATAAACTGTGGAAGAGGGGTTTATTTTTTGCCTCTTTATGGTTTACACAATCCATACAGATAAGGATTTTATTGCTTTGTTAATAAAAATTAAAGATAGCAGAAAGCAATGACTCTAAGCATCTGTTACCACCCATAGTTTAAACAGTTGACTGAGAAGAGACTATGTGCTGCAGCAAACAATTACACAGAAGTAAATGTTGCTGTACAAGTCATGCCCAGGTTCTCCAAGCTGTTCTTGGCATAAGACCAGCAAAGGTGAAACAAAAATAGCTTTATGTCATCCTTGTAGTTGCCCAAAAGTAACAACACACAGAGAGGCCAGCCCCAGCCCTGCATGCCACAGTGTAGCGACAGGACTGCTCTATCAATCACCCACTTGCCTGTGGTTCCAGCAGGGTATTTGGTAACTGAGGACCACAGGAAGAAGGTGAACTTTAATTCCCTCAGGTGTTTTCCCCAAGTACAGGAAACATTAAGTGAACCAGCTAGTACCAAGGAAATAGGTCTCTGGATTTTAGAAACATCTCAACTGAAAAACTCTCCTCCATGAACTTTTTGAATGAAACAATGCCATAATATTAACTTGGAGCACTTTAATTTAAACTAGGCTTAGTATACGGGCAAGACAGGCAGAGTGCACAGGCAAGGCAACTGAAAGCAGCTCAAGGAGGCCTTGGGGGTGTTGGTGGATGGGAAGACTGACGTGACCCAGCAATGTGCACTTCCAGCCCTGACAACCAACCACATCCTGGCTGGCCACCAGGTCAAGGGAGATCGTTCTCCCTCTCTACTCCACTTTCATGAGACCCCACCTGGAGTGCAGCATCCAGCTCTGGGGCCTCTGACATAAGAAGCCTGGAACAGGGAAGTCTGAGGACCACCATATGGCAGCCTTCCAGTGAAAAAAGGGCTACAAGACAGCTGGAGAGGGACTTTTTACAAGGGGATGTAGTGACCGTAGGAGAGGAGATGGTCTTAAACTGAAAAATATTTAGATTAAATATTAGGGAAAAATTCTTCCCTGTGAGGATGGTGAGACACTGGAACAGGTTGTCCAGAGAAGCTGTGGATGCCCCATCACTGGAAGTGTTCAAGGCCAGGTTGGATGGGATTTTGAGCACCCTGGTCTGATGGGAGGTGCCCTTGTCCATGGCAGGGAGGTTGGAATGGAATGATCATTAAGGCTGCTTCCAACCCAAACCATTCCATGATTCCACAGGTCACTGTGTTCAATTTCTATCAGCCCTCAGGATCGAAAGGAAAAGATGAGAGCCATGAATTATCTAACCCTACTGCCAGCTCTTTTAGTGAAATCATGTTCTCTTAATTAAGAGATGCAGGTCTCATAATCCCTTTCCCCAGTAGGATGTGAGCTCTTGCTCACCTAAAATTGTTAATTTAGCAAGGAAATGTGCACTGTTAGGTACACAGCAGCACTGCTACATTCCATGCTTAACTGAGACTTATGAACTCTCCTTCCTAGCTGTAAGGTTATTAGATACTTGAATGATTTTTATAGTTGCTTTGCTTCTGAAGAAGGTGGTGTAATATTAGTGTGAGCATCACAGAGATACATTAACTGGCAATTACTGTCTAAAGCCAGAGAAAAATCATCAAAAGAAAAGAAGAAAAAAGGAGGAATCCCAGTGAGAAACAAAATATTTAGGCTTTTGCATGTTTCAAATGCTTATCAAAAATTCCTCCTTTCAATCTCTGGGCCTAGAAATCAGATCATTTTTCAAAATTGAATGTAAGTTGCCATTTAAACCTATATTTTGATCAATCACATGAATGCGAACCTAAGCACCCAACAATAGAAATCTGAACCTGAAAATTATAGTTGTGCATTTTTTCTACTTTGATAATCCTTCATACAAAATGGGAACTTGTTACACTGTAATTAGACATTTTTAAAAGCTCTTTCAGATCTCTGGATGAAACACAGTATCTGGGTGCCAAGCTATTGTCAACTTTTTTACTGTCTGGAATTGTATGTTTAAATTCTAACTCTATCAAGTCAAGCTTTCTTATTTCTGAGACAGCTATTTCAATGTGTTTTGATTTACTATGAGAGACCTTTCAAACAAGGCCATATAATGTAGGGTTGTTTCAAACACTGCCTATAAAAACAAAATCTTAATAGTCCACATGTGTTGTGTGCAAGTGTATTTCTTACAACTTACAAGATGTTATTGTTTTTAATGGACATCCCTCCAAACCTACCTGCCAGTTTGTAAATTGCTAACAGCAACAGGAAATTGTAAGGACAAACTGCACCCTCGGTGTCACCTACAGTCTTCTGCATCCCCTGGGTTGTTGGCACAACTGTCAACAGTTCTCAGTTACAAGTCAGTAATTCTTTGGGCAAGGTACAGGAAGAGAGAGGATATGAATTGTTGTGTCAGCTCTGCCTGTTTTGCAATGTTAATAGAAATTACAGTACCAAGATTTGTTTTAGACTTTAGTAACTGCAGCTATAGCCCTGATAAACATCGCAATGAACGTATTGAGTAAGAAAATGAGACTGCTACAAATCCCCTCCAGAATAAGATTTTCACTTTAAAAACTGCAAATATTAACAATGTCATGGCATTGCGTATAGGAAAGGCATTTTGGCAAAACTGTAACACTTCAAGGAAAAAGAAATAATTTTAGGATAAGTCATTTACACTATTTTGATATTGTGGCATTAAAATAATCTGTTCCTCAATAACAATCTTTGTCAATGGTCTCTTCTCGCAGAATGTCACGGGGATCATCAGTGTCATCTGCTGGGCACCGTCACCAACCTAAAGGTTCTTAGAATTATGATCATCTGCAGCTATAACTAGCAATAGTCCCTATAGCTAGAACCAAGGAAAATTAAGTGCTATGCCTCAGCGTCACTAGCAGGCAATAAGTCTATTTCTACAAATATATTTTGATGTATAATGCAAGAAAGAAGTTATTAGGGGAGAAAGGAAATGGGCATAGGGAAAACATCTCATCCTCATACAAACAACAAATGAGGAGCACTCAACCTCACAGTCCCTTGTTTCACCTTGTTGACCCTATTCACTCCAACAGGGACGGTGTTCTTCCCACATTTCCCTTAGGCAGGTCTGTGAGACAGCAGACAGTGCCAGCTCTCTGTCTGCCTCAAATTCCCACCCCACTGCTGCCTCTTGTCAGGTCTCCACATGTGCTCCAGATCCTCTCACTGCTGCTGAGTTCAGTGCTAGCTCTGCAGCATCTCTCATTGCACTGTGCTGCCAGCTGTGTGCTGATGATATAACATCAGACATGTCCTACTTCAGCTAGAGCAATTCCAGTATGACAAGTAGGGGAAAATGGCCTGATCCAGGCATCTACCTTCATACTTTCAGCTCTGTCACTGCACACAGGAAGTCCAAGAGAACCACTGCATTTCTCTCCATGTTGTTCGCCTCTGACAACAACCAGAAGGTAGGGACATTTCTGATTGTACTGAGTTCCTTCCCATTAAGAGTGCCCAGGTTTTTTTGTCCTTCATAAAATGCTTGTTTACCAACTGAAAACTGAAATAGACCCTATGGAAGCAATGAAAATAACTAAAGCAAAACAACGACCAAATACTTAATCTACTTCATTCTGGCTATTTCCAGTATACGGTGACTGGTCACACCTGCGTCCGATTCCAGCCACAGAGTTCCTGATGCACCCATGGTCAGAGCCCAGACTCAGCAAGAATGTACCTGTGACTTGGGTGATCAGACAACATGTGGTTTCATTTGAACCTCAGTTTTCTATTTAAAAATAGAAACCTCTGCCTTTCATGGCTGGGAACCAAAACTTCAGTGCTTAAGTAGAGTAAAACAAATACAGCAAGTGTTGCAGAAGCTCCAGAAGAGGAAGGGGTTGCAGTTATTAACACTGAAGAACTGAAGCTCAGGTCCTCGAAAGTTCTTGAGATACTTATCACCCTCTTTAGGCACAAAGAATTTTCCAGCCCCAGAAGTGTCATTCAGCTGCTACTTAAGCCTGGAGGATTGGGATCTCATCTCTGCAAGCCAGTACACTGATACTGTGCATCCTGCACCACTTCGTGGAGAGACACTGCTCAAATCTCTCAGCTGAAAGCTCCCAGGCAGAGTATTCAAAGTATGTGGTCTAACTGTGGAGAAGGGAGGATAAAGGCCTGGTTAAGATTAAGTACAGCTTTCTGATCGACTGATGCCTTCAAAGGCTTCAGTATGAAAATGGACATGACACACCAGAGGCCATTAACTATGTAAACACTGCTACCTAAGAAATGAAAGCAGCAGTAATTGTACCCTAGCTAGCTGCTGAAATTACTCAAACCAGGACTATCCTGGGAAGTAAAAGGAGCAAAATATGCCATCAGTGCATTTATTAAAGACAGAAGTCTAAATGATATGAAGAATTTATATTTATACACTCATATATATATATTCACACTTCACTGATGATGTTTGTGTTTGTAACCTCATTACAATGCTTTAGACAAGGATATCATATGGAGTAATGTACTTAAAAGACATTGTGGCACAAAAAGTGGAACCTATTTCTGTTGTTTAGAAACCAGACTTTTATACTCAGTTTGTCATTCACTAACTGGATCCAGCCCTTTCAATCTCAAGAATACATAAACCAGGAGAATTACAGTTGCCGCCCTAAGGTGAGATAAGGACTGTAGGCAGGTTCCCTGAAATAATAAACACAGGCAGCAGAAGATTCAGTATTACAGCTTGGTTTATACATCTATGTGTTTTTCCTATACTGAAGGCCACTAAATGGAGGAAATTCATCAGCAGGGTATGACATTTAATGATTTGTGCAAGAATATGACAGTCTTAAAAAATATATGGCTATGAAGAAAGCATAAAATATGTGTGGGACTTATATGTGGCATAGATTAGTTGTCCTTTGAGCAGATTGTTGTCTTTCCAACACAAAGTTCCTGTAAGGAACTACCTCCACAATTCAAAGTACTTACAGAACACTCATATAGAAAGAATGGTATCTGGTGTAGAGCGTACTCCTTGGTACTTGGCTTAGGTAAAATTCCCCTCAAAGGCTAAATGTAGAACATGTTCTAAAATGTAACAGAGGGATCTGAAAACTGGATCTTTGTTGCAGGGCTTGGACAGCTGGCTTGCCCAGGGTTAGTCAAAAGGTCCCAGTGAGTACCAATTATGATTAGGTATAAGTTCAAAATGTTAAAAAACATACAGAGCTAAATGGGTCATCTTGGAAGCAACTACCCTAGCAGACCGAGTGTGGTACACGTGGACCCATTCAGTCAAGACTTCCCACAATAGGATTACAGGCAGCGTCACAGAACTGAGCAGAAACGTGCTTTGTGTGTGGCAAAGGCAGCAGTGAGGTGAAAAGTGGAAGAAAATGGGAATAACAAAGTAATCCCTGCTGCAAGCACCCGCTACTGAGGCACTAGTCCAGACATTTAAACTTGCCTACACTGTGCCTTGCTAGAACGTCAGAGATAACTGCAGCACCTGGCAGATGTGACACAGGACCTGCAAAAGATCTACTCTGTGCACCTGAAATGGTACTCACTGAAAATTCTAAAGGTACCTGAATCTTTCTGTGAAGATGAAAGGGTGCAAAAAACCTGTGTGATACCCAGGTCCTTAATCTGTAAATTCACTGATGAACTCCATCACCACCAGACCTCAACTTCCCTTTTCCCTTGTCACTGTGGAGTTTTGTGCAATGGCTCATGTGCACACAGCCATGAGAAGATGGTTCCATGGAGCTCCTGAGTTTGGTGAACAATTTGACACTAACAGTGGGTATGAGAGACAAATATCTCTTGCGTTCACTGGAACAACCAGTCTGCTCCCACCCCTTATGCTTCCATGTCTAGTTGGTAGAAGAGGAGTCCAGAATAATGGGGCTAGAGGAAATCCCCCCACAGTATTACATTAATTCAACAGCTTGTGTTTAGTAATGTTCCTTTACACAGGCAGTTCTCAAACAAACCTCACAAGTAAATGCTTAATTAATGCTGCCAGGCCATGGGTGAGCCAGAAGGTAGAAAAACAGGAATGGGGAATAAATGTCCTCCTTTTCCAGAAGATTAGGGCTACAAGGTAAAAAGAAAGCACAGAGAACAGAAAGCAGAAAATACAGGTTAGGTAGCACTTCTTGGAGGAAAGGACAACAACTGTTCAGCTTTGCCTTGTGGAGATGACATGAAATTGAAAGACGGAGAGTCTTTAATCTCCTTAATCTAATCTGCCTAAGACAAGTTCAGCACTCTATGGCAGGAACCAGCTCTCTTTTCTGTTTGTGGAGCATACTGTAGACCACTATTCTAGTTTACAATATGTTCTCCTAAGTGAAGACAAGTATCAGGTGAGCAGCCCCATTGCTTACAAAACCCAGCAGACTCTGAGCAGTGTAGTGGTGCTGGAAGGACTTGCTGACTGAAGGCAGAAAGTCAGCAGAGCTGCTTACAGCAGGAATGATTTATAGCAACACTTCAATATTAGATTTTACTTTGAATTACCACTAAGTGTTCTGCTTCTTATAGGATGTATGTAAAGACTCCTAGTTTCTCAATGTTTTAATTCAAGACATCAAGTGTTCAAGTATAGCAACAGCCCAATAGGCAAAGAGAAACATCAAAGGTCAAATTCTTTAAAGTAAAAGTGATCTTTCTGTAGATTAATAGACCTATATATATTTTGATTATTCATGTTAAACATTTGAAAAAAATCCTGAAATCAACTCTCTTAATGATTTCCTGTGTATTTGGTGTGCTGACAGGTTGGTGCATCTGTTATCTATCTTTTAAAGCTCCTATATTGCTACTTTCCAGTAGCAAGTTTAATTATTAAAATTTACTACACAGATCCCATAATTTAAGAAAGTGTTGTAGAGAATTTATTTTTACTCATTAGAGGTCACTTAATGTGTTCCTAAACTTATTAAGCTGAAATAACTGGTTTTAGATACTGAATACTGTTTAATGTCTCAAAAATAGTGTATTTGTGCAAACTATTACAGAAAAAAAAAGTCCATCAAGGAATCCCTGTAGACATGATCATGGTCACCGAGTTAACTTTTTCAAACAGACGCCAACAGTCTGGCTTCAATGAACAGACTATTCTCAAACTTACCTCCTATTTTGGTTGCGAGATGTCTTTGTGGTGACTGACTTTTATTATTTATTTCAGAACCATGCATGTACCTTCTGGTTGACTCACAGCTATGTAATCATTTTTTGAGAGGACTGAATTTCATTTCATGACTGTCTACAGGCTGCATCATAAATTCAAGACTCCTTACTCTCCACTGATCTCCCACAGATGCCAAAAGGAAGTTTGTACAGAGATCAAAGGAAGAATTTGGGCTCTGTGTAGTAAAATAAAACTTTCAGTTGTTATTTTTTACATCACATTCAGAACTGCTTACTGGAAAATGTTCCCTTTGCTAGGATCATTGCCACCCTTGCCTTCTGTCTCTTTTCCCTTCCCCATCCTTCTTTCTTTTCTCTTCCTTTTCTTCTCTTTGCGTGTGTCATCACAGATTCCCACTCCCTGTGCACTGTGTCGGAATGGTCACTGTAGCATGCACAGTGCCACCATTAACCACAAGTACTGCAATCTGACAGCTCCAGAGGAGCACTGGTTCAAGTCTGTCTCCAAACTGAGCACACAATGGCCCTCACTTTCTGCTCAAGAGAATATTGCATATCTGTATCTGCAATGTCACAGCTGGGTATTATACACCCTTCCCTTCCTTCCCCGCCCCCCCCCCCCGGTATTGTTCAAGAATCAAAAATCACGACCCAGGCACTTACTAACTGCTTTACCCATATCAGACACTCACCCA
Source organism: Corvus cornix cornix (assembly GCF_000738735.6). Classification (NCBI taxonomy): domain Eukaryota; kingdom Metazoa; phylum Chordata; class Aves; order Passeriformes; family Corvidae; genus Corvus; species Corvus cornix. The sequence continues at coordinate 27,669,484 of NC_046332.1, read as the reverse complement.
GGTGCTCTGTATCTTGTCCACCAAAGTATTCAACACTAAGTAGTCTCTATTCCAGGCGTGGAGGCAGAGGCAGGTTAATATCCCAACCCCAAGTGCCCCAAACTAACTATTAATAAAATAACTAAATAATTTTTAATAAAAATTAAAAGTTCAGTACCATAAAGTTTTCCCTCTAACTCCAAAATGGATTTAGATCAGTAAAGTCGGTTTCAGACCCAGGGGTTCTAGTTATAAGGACCACCCGAAGGCTGCACATCAGAGAAGTGGTCAACCAACCCTTTTGCACCACAACAGTCAGTTGAATCATCCTGAAAATGGAGGGAAAAAGGATCAGATACTTTTGAGCCCCTCTGCTTTGCCTGTTCTCGTATGTCAACCATACCATAAAATAATGCAAAGTGTTTTGCATTGAAATTCCAGTGTGCTTTAGAAATCCTTGTTTCTAACCCAGGTATTTCTAACAAGGCCCTGTGAGGTACAGTTCTTATCCTCACTTTTGAAACAGGGAAACAGAAAGAAAATGGTTTGTCCGAGGTCAGTGTCCAAGCCCAGAATAGGTTCTGGAAAGGCCTTTACCAGAGTCACTAGATCATGTTGCCTTCACCATCATTTCATGTAGGCATGAAGAGATTATAATCTCTCTTGTTTTGTGAGCTGGGCAGTTCATCTCACCTAACTTTCTCAGCTGAACAAAAAAATGTGCTTACATGGAATTAGCCCTGAAACATCAGCAGAGAAGATTTTGGTTCTAAAGCTACCTCCTCTCTGTCAATGTCCTCCCTCAGTCTACTTGGTGTCAATAATGTTCTTAAAATGTTGGCACAAATTAGCACAGGTAAAGAATTCTGCACTCTTGCAGTTAATAAGTGACTGAGAAAAGCTGTCAATTTATGCAGAAGAGGTTGTTTGAAACCAACAATAGATGCAACAGCTTCCAACCAACATGCAGATGGAATGAGAGCGAACTGAAAAGGTCCCCCTCTTTCACTTGACATTTTTGCTCATAATTCAGAAGATAATCCTACTAATATTATCAAATACTAAGAAAATACTGGGGTTTGAGAATAGTGGATAGGGTGTCAGGCTGACAGACCTGGGATCTGAATTCTTCCATTGAGCCATAAAGTTTAACACAGGAGGTAGCTGTTCAACCTTTTCTGTCAATATCGCTCTATTGATACTTTGAGAATGATGTCGGAATTTTGCCTGCATATCACCCATTCCATCACTGACCTTTCTGAGAGGTTAAGGGTAGAACAGTCTGGTGTCAAATACTGGGAAGAGATTTGACACACACTTGGGCTCAGCATTAGGATCTAACAATTTTATAGATGTCTCCAAACATCAGCCTTGTCATGTCCTAGAATAAAAGAAATTACTTTGGGATGCTTTGTACGGTTTCTAGTCACTAAGCTGCCATAGTCAATCTTCTTTAAAAATAATTACTTTTTAACAACTTCAATTACATCAATTAAATGCGAACTAGATTTTGGCATAGTATTTTATCATTTTATCTGAACAGCCACCACCACTGCTCAGTTAAACATATTCCTAATAATCATCCAACTAATTTTTCCACTCTCACAGCTAGAAGAGATGTAAGAATTCAGTCTTCACAACACAGGGATCAATAGCCAGACCCCAGTGAATACACAGACCACAGAAACAGATTTGGTTCTTGGGGCTGGAACTTCTATTTCTCATTGAAAAGAGAGCTTAGTCCTACAGCATGGTGAGGGGAGAAGCATAGGACAGTAAATGAAAAGAGTGCCCAGCCTCAGACTAAATCAAGAACAGGAGTTAAGGGCTCTAGTTTCCACAATTAGCATAAACACCTTCAGGGGCACTACAGTGCCTGGGAAATAGCCTTAGCAACGCCTCACTGATACTCCCCTGACCTTGCCCCTCCCAGCACATCCTCTCTGCATTTACACCAGGTGGTGAAACTCGAGTAGGAGGCAAAAAAGTCTCGACTGTGATAGAGACGCTACTCAAAAGGGGAAATCGGGAAAAGCCTGCAAAGTCACTCTCCTCCATGACACATGACCAAACAGGAGAACTGCACTGGCCGGGGCTGGGAGACGTAGGGCTGCTTGCCCTACTAGCCTCCTCCTCTGCTCCTCTGAATCCAGCCCAGAGTGTCCAACAAGATTAATCTAGTTTTCACCATGACCGCACAGAAAGGCACACAGAGGTGGTTTTGGGGGACAGAGCCTGAGAGGGAGCAGGAGGGCGGTGCAAAATGGACCACCTGTTTCAAGTAGGAAAAAAAAAAAAATCAGCAAAGAGGGAAACATTTCAAACAAACACGAAAATAATTTTAAGTATCATATCCTATATTTACATAGGTAAAAATGAAGATTTCAAGGGCAGATTCAGGACTTCTCAAAAACTCTCTTCAGACACGTGGTGAAATTTGTTTTGAGCAGTGATAGGGGCTCCAGAAACTCGTAATTGTGTTATAAATCGGTTTTCAAGATCCTGGCATTAGCTACTTTCTATCAGGATCAGTGAGGTGATTTGTTTTTCCCGGAGCGTGTGATTTCAGTAAAACAACTTGTTGCTCTTTAAAGTTTTGTTACGAATTACTGTTCTTCCCCTTCAATGTTATTTCTAGATAACTTCAGCCAGAGAAAACACCTCAGAGCTCTACGGAAATTTCTCCTTTCGCCTGATCCTACATGTATCAGAAACCACCCTGCCCAAGATTTGGGGAGGGGAGGCGGAGGGGTCCCTCCGTGGAATTACGTCTGCCTCTGGCATGGCCGGCCGTGCTCAGCCCGAAGTGCCCCGGGCTCCCTGCCGCCTTCGGCTCGCTCCGCAGCCCGCCTGGCCAGGGGCTCTGCTGCTCCAGTTTTCTGCACCCCAAAGCCAGAGCCCAGAGCTGCGCAGCTCTCCCCGACCGTCGCTCCCCCGTGTGCCCCCAGCGCTGGCGGGCTGGTCCCGGCGGGAGAGCTGCCCGCCCCGGCCCCGCTCCCATCCCAGGCGCGCACCCACCTGCCCCGCGGGCCCGCGCCCCGCTCACCTCGTCCCGCCGCCGGGGCTGCTCCTGCCGCCACCAGCTCCTGCCCTCACTCCGGCGCTGGGCAGGGCAGCGGCATCAGCATCCCCCGCCGGCCCCCCAGCTGCCGCGGCGGCACTTGCAGCCTCACGGGAACCGGCGGCGAGGGGAGGAGGGGGTGGGGGAGAGAGAAACCCCTGGCCGGGGCCCCGTCCCAGCCCTCCCCGCCGCCTCCGGCACCCGGGCCCGCTCCCACGGGCCACGCAAGGCGGGGCGGGCGGTGGCGGCGACCGCGGGGATCCGCCCGGGCGCTCCTCGCTCCGCGCCGCCCCGCGCTGCCCCGCAGGTAGCGGCGTCCCCGGGCAGGGCGCCGCGCGTACCGCCCAGGAGGCTCAGGGAAGTCGGATACCTCTCCATGAGCCTCCCCGCAGCCAGGCTTCGGGGTTCGGCTGACCCCGCGGTTCCCCGTGCAGCGGCACTCGACAGGTTGGCACACGGGTACTTAACCCTGCAGCAGGACGCTACTATGAGGGAAGAAAAAAAAATTGAAGAAAGCATTGCTCGCTTAGTTTTCAAGACTGGGGTCTTCTTCCAGCTCACAATGAAAAAGTTTGATCTCCTGTTATATTGTTTCCTGGTACCTGAAGCTCACACAGTAAAGGCATCAGAGACTTGTATTTCTTGAAGATGAAAATCCTCATCTTGCTCTGTACAGTTAGACTGTGATGTGGTTATGCAGATTTTTACAGCTACAGATCTGCTATACCCACCAGTTGATTCGGATCTTAAGAACTGAAATGCAGAGAACAAAATGTTTTCATTATTATATGGTAGCACACTATTACACTGCTTTCCAAGCCCAAAAATCTGTCAACGTTGTTTGAGAGCAACACTGTGTTTTGGGATCATTATAGAGTTTGTATCTAAAAACTCTTAACCCCATAAAATGCTTTTTTTAAGGAAATGTAGCATGTAGCCCTATACTCAGATTCTGGTGCCATTCTGCAACCCAGCCTTAGAGGTTTGGATCTGTCCTGAGAAATACAGTTTTCCTTTGCCAAATAATAGCAACAAAAATGTTGTTAGAGTTGCAGTATACTGGTGAGAGTGACATTTAGAATGTATTAAAAGTGTGTTGTATTTTCACCTTGAAGAGCTTTATTTCTGAAGGAGATCCATGAGACCTAACTTTAGTCTGTGTATAATCTATGTATTATTGTATAATTGCCCACAGACTTGAAGTCACTTAGGTACTCAAATAGCATTTCATGTATTATGTTGGAGCTAATTTTGTTCCTTTCCTACTTCTACTACAGTACACTAACTTTTCAAGAAATAGATCTTCATCCTTATGATAGTTAATACAGTATAATTGCAGAATCATAATAAAATGACAGCAAATACTTTTCAGATTAAAAAAAAAAATTACTGATTCCAAAGGTGAAAAAATAGCTTTCTTAATTCTTAATTATGCTTAACTGGAGATGGTTCCAGATACAAGGTCTACAAATTCAGAGAATTCCCTACTAATGTTATATTAAACTTTGATTTACAGCCTCAAGAAAACCTAACACTCCCCTGCAGCAGTCAAAAGTGTTAATGTTTCAAATCCTAAATCAAAATAAACTCTTGTTGGAAGAAACAGTACAGATTTCTTTATACACCAAGTATTTGGACTCAGGTTCTTCAGGGCTATGCTGTAGCATGGCAACGAAACTAAACTTTTTTTTTTTTTTTTTATGGCTGTTCTCTTGTTGTGAAGAAACTTGAGGAGAACAGGAAGCTGGTTATTTTAAGTAATCATGTAGTTGTGGGCCAGAGACAGAAAAGATGAAAGAAAACCTTTAAAATGGCAAACTTCAAACTTCTTCCACTGTAAATCTGTAAATCTGTAAATCAGCTATATTCATTGCTGCACTACCCCCACAAAGCCAACTTTGCAATTTATGCCACAGGGGTTCTGTGGCCCAGTACTTCATGCATGGTTGTATCAAATAGAAAACAAGGTAACAGAAAGTTTTGTTTTTTAATTTCTCTCAATATTAATTGTATGTCCCCATTAGTTTTAATTTTATCACATTGCAATGGCTTCTTCCACCATGATAATAGCAACAGAACAAAAACTGTTTCCACCAATAAAACTCAGACAAGGAAGAGGCAGCAGGACAAGCTCACTGGGACAGTCTTTGATCTTGCTGGAGAACTCCTTGCCTTCTAGAACTCAGCAACAGAAGCCAAGGTAGTAGGATGACATCCATTCAGGGCCCTTGTATTTAAGCCTAAGCAGCATGGCAGGCATTCTTCCTCTTTCTCACCTACAGAGTTCAAGCAGACCATACCAGAATGCACTTTGTCAGGGTACCCTCAGATCCCAGTGTTCTGGGGGGCCCAGCCAGGATGTAGAAGGCTCAGCTCCTTCTGTGTCTAAGCACATTTGAACCCACATCTCTCACTTAGCAAGGAAATAGCCTAAACAGCTGGCCATGGAGCATTCCAGAGGAAGAATTACCTATGCTGCCCTTTTCAAACCCATGCTATCCTTCATTTTGATTCACATGGCTTTTTTTTTACTTTGAATTAGGTGGGAGGAAAAAGAAAGAGTAAGCTACTTACACCAGGGAAATACTAACATTCTGAGTCCTGTGCTAATGACAGTAATTGTGGGTTTGACTCTATTGCCCTTTGCAGATGAAGCTGACATTTTTAGTAGAGACTCTGGACCCAAGCCAGTTTCAGTAGTGACCTGATTTGGAAGTCTTTACATCTCAGTTTTGCTCTGCCTTTGCCCTATACAACAAACAAAATACAGCATAAAAATAACAAGTAAAATCAAAATATCTTATTTTTTTATTTAATTCCTTCTCTATTGCAATACTAAACAGCATCAGTAGCTCAGTGATACAATGCCTGTGAAAGGAGGAAACCAACAAATACTGAGAATCACTTCTACTTCAAAGGCACATGTGAGAGCAAAAGGAAAAGGAATACACAGAACTACTGAACCTTAGTTCCTTTGAAACTACAAGTCAAGCCTACCTTTGAGTATATCCTGGAAATACCACAAGCGGTTAAAGAAGGAAATGCTGGGAAGGGCTGAGATGGACTATCAGACCTAAGGATAAAGGAGAGTAAAGCTGAGATGGCAAGAGACTTTCTGGCTTCCACGATAGCGTGCTCACCTCTACTGCACTGTGGCCTTCAGGGTTTGATCTCAAAGGATCAAAGGCTGTGTTGTCAGGCCAGTCTGTCAAGTTGCAGCAGGTCCCTTGTGACAGAAGAACACCTGCGGTGTCAGTGGGTGATCTTTTGGGAAGCTACGAGGGAGTCTCACAGATGCGCAGAAACAGTTACTTTCCTCTTGTAAGAGGGTTGTTTGATTGAAAGGCTGTTACAGTTTTCAGCTGTGTACCATCAGATGCCCAGATGCAGTAGTAACTCAGTCCAAAGCAGGTTGGGAGAGAGGACAGCAGCTGCTGGAAAGGAGTCTTGGAAGAGATTATTGATTGTAGCGGCATCTGTAATCAGTTGGACCTACCAAGGATTTATGCACATATTGAGCAGAACTAAGGCAAATAGGATCTCATGGACAGTCTTGTAGGGCACAGTTGGGCAAGTTTTGCTGGCTGATGATTCTTTTGATGATGTCTCTGATGATTCCTTGTCAGGAATAACAGCTCTGTTGGATGGCATTGCACAGCCATTTTAGAGTGGCTCTGTGAATGGTTTTCTCTATTCCAAGTTAGTTTCGTAGTGAGTAGCCAGAGTAGGAAATGTGCAGATGCTACAAGGGGATGGAGTCTCACAATGGTGTAGGGAGTGGTGAGGTCCTGTGTTGGTTGTGAGCAGGGCAGGGGACAGCTTGCAAGACAAAGTACTGAAGGCTCCTCATTGCATACAGGCATTTTGTTCACTGCTTGCCTCTAACTGTGAAGGACAAATTAATCCCACAGGGGCATTTTCCTGCAGAAACTCTTTGGATGGGCAACTGTTCCCATCATTTGGACAAGATGCAGGCCACCTCCCAAATAGAGCTCTTGAAGCTCTCAGGTCAAGTCTCTCAAGTCAGGCAGCTCTCCAAAAGGGCTTGGAAAGATGCTTGATTCATTTAATCCTTGTCAGGAGTGTGAACTGGTGCTAGGACAGGCTTTCTGTTCTTGTAAGTTAGCCTCTTCCAGTTTACCTGTGTCCCTTATCCAGGGTGTGAATGTAGCTGGGGAAGAAGAAAGAGTCAGGAAGGAGACATAAAGGCCAGATGCCAAGGTGCAAAGTCAAATGGGATAACTGGAAACTCTAATGTTCATTCTGACAAAGCTTCCTGAGGATGCAGCTGGTGTTTGTCAAAGGTATACTTAATACAATGGATGTGGATATAAGTGCCTTGAGCCAGTTTCTGGGAAGCTGAAGCCCAAATCTGAGCCAAGTTACTCATGGCTGAGTCTTTTTCCCAAGGCCTGGCATGCTGAAGAGAGTTATACCAATGAGGCTCTGAATTAAACCAGGCTCTCCATTGTTTTGTTCTGGAACATAAGTTCAGGGAAGTATGTCTGTGTCTGCCTCAACTTCTTAAACTACTTTTATTGCTAATAAAAGAAGCTAGACTGATAGTTTGAAGACTGACAACCTAGAAGGCTGAGGTCTTCTTTCTGTTGTACAAGCTGAGCACCACAGGCAAGGCATATCCCTGTCTCCCTCTACCCTTGAATGTTCCTCAGCTTCAGCTTGTACTGGAGAAAAGGTTTTATTAAAGCCTTCCTCTCTGCTGAGACTGAATGGTGAGTACTCAGAAGAAACATGCAAGATGAGTTTTATAGGGATTCAGAGAAAGTTTGAGCTGCTAGGTTGTGAAGGAAATGCTAGAGAGAGACTGGGGCTGTTAGAGGGGTGTGCTTTGGCTGTGTAGATGTGGCTATATCACTGTCTAGTGGCTGTCCCATGGAACGCAATTCCCCTTGCTGCTAGACTTTGTGGATACACCATGTGTTCAAATAATGAGTTCTATGTTTTTTAAGCCAAAAATTTTTCTCCCCCTGCTGAGGAACATGAAGTTTGTGTATCTGTTACAAATGGATCCCTTGCAGAGGAGGAGATTTGCTCTTGAAGGGCAGTTTATGTTGTTTGGTCAGTGCAGGAATGAAGAAAGGAATCAGCTTTTGGTTATGAAATGCTTAAGGATTAGACTGGTATTGCACTACCCAAAATGAAGTCTACTGGTCCAACTAGGAGTGAAACATAAACAAGGCAAAATCTGAATTAAAAGCTGCTACAGTGAGACAGAACCCAGTGTGCATTGGATAAAACCAGCAGCCCTGTGGACTGAGAACAATCCAACAACAACTCCAGCCCAGCTCCACAAATGTTATTGAACAAGTCTCATGAAGGTGTGTCCTCTGTGAATTAGCCTTAAACAAAGAGGACCAAAAATCTCGAGCCTGTTCCTTCTTCTTCCCTGCTGTCTTGGTTTAAAAAGTTGAAAAGTCATGATTAAATTGGCTGCACTTGTTATTTAATATGTTTTATTTAGTTTGTATCTATGATTTTTTAAAATATTTATCATATTGCTAAAGAATGGTGACTGTTTTCATAGAAACTGGAGATGGAAGAGACCCAATAAGTTCACATCCAGTCCATCCCCCCTGCTGCCACTGCAGAATTGTTCTGCATGTACATTTTCCAGGACCACCTCCAACTCATTTTGAAATGTTCTACTTTCTTGGTGAGGGTCTGTGCTCCTTGTGTACAGATATGGAAGTAGCTGGCAATGGCCATTCTCACATTTCCTTTATTCCTTTCCTCCTTCATCTTCTTTAATTCCCCCATTTTCTTTACTCCTTTCCCTCTTCATCTTCTTTGTTCTTGTATTCCTTTTTCGGGCATAGGCACTTCTTATTTGATTATCCTTAAATGTTTCTTCTCCCTCCTTAGATTTTTTAAAAGGATCTGCGCAGTTGGGCAGGGTTACTCTGGCAGATGCAAGCAGCCCAAGCAATATCATTTGAGCAGTTATTTGTTGAGCAACCCTACCCTGGAATATCCTGTCCTGGGGAGTATGAAAAACCAAAACAAAATCTCCAAGCTATTTGCTGAATATCAAAGCAGAAGCACACAGAGAACATTGTCCCTCTATTAAACACAGTCAAGCACACTCTTTTAAAAATCCTATTCTGTTATAATTCTTCAGCAAGGAATTTTCTGCTAAAGATGTTATTTATAACCACTGCAGTTCCTTTATTTATTACCCAGTCTTTGCATTGGTTTGATCTATAGGTCACACTTGGCCTACTTGGGGCAGCTTAGTAAGCTGGCTGTTTTCCCTCATGACAGTCATCTCGTGCTTCAGGAGCTAGCCATGGATAAAATAACAGTTTCATGTCCACGTTTTATGATTGCAAAGAAAACTTTCCAGATGTGAGCTAGTCAAAATGGATGTGGTGATATCTGCACCAGAAAGCTGCCAGCTTCAAAAAATAATCCAAGACGTAAAACTTCTTTCCTCACTTCAGCTCCAGAGCCTGTTATCAATTATTTAAGAATCAATGTGGTTAACAATGTCTCTGATCATAAATTAAAAGAGACAACTAGTGTGAAAAAACAGGCCACTGAGGATGAAGCTTTCCAGCATTAGCACAATAACTGAGGGCAAAATTTACTAGTGTCTGGATGTCTGCTTTTCTCAATCAGGCTCCTCCTGTATTCTCTGATATTTTCTCAGTCAATTTTGTTTTGCTTGTTTTGGTTTTTTTCCTTCTGATATTAGTTCTCTCACTGTCTTCCTTTATTTTCACATCTATATTTCTTATTTATATTTCCATTGTTTGGTTCAGGTGGGCTACAGAAAAAACTTGCACACATCACCTTTCTTTTTTACCTGAGGCTGAAGCACAAAAGCAGCACATCTGCCGGAAGCAATAGTGATTAAGTCTGCAGGACTGTAAATGTTACCCCCTTTGTGTTAGTCTGCAGTTAGTGAAATGTTGGGATGGAAAACCACCAAATCTGACCTCAGAGGAGGCTTCCAAACATCTCTTCAGCACAGAAAACCCAGGCAAAAGTTATACTATAGGATTAAAAACAAACACAGAAATCAGAAATATGTTGAAATCAGAAGACTTTTTGAAGTTTCAGGAGTGTTTTCCCTTGTATATTTAGAGGGGCTTTTGGAGCACCTATGTGTTCTGAAAATTTTCTAGGTGAAAACTGAACCATAAGTCCTCATTTACTCTTGAGAATCCTCTTGATCTTCTCTCATGTTTCTCACACCTCCTTAGGTCCCATCCTTCCAATTCTGCTGCTCTTCTGTTATGAGAATGTGTCACAGAAGTGCTGCATTTCAGCCAGATTTCTAGCCATATGTACATCTGTTTGCTTTTTTGGGTTCCTCTCCCAGTTCCTTTCTCTTGTAATTCCAATTCCATTTTTGAGTGGCACATGTCCCAATATTGTAGCATTCCTAGAGAATTTACACTTTGAATAATAAACAGCCTCCTAAGAACAGAAGAATCTTAATTAGCTCACACACTAACTATAATCTTAAAATGTGATTTATTCAAAGAGTCAATTCTGTTTCATGTGATTGCAGATGTGAGCAGATTTTGACAGATTGGCTGGGTGGGGGTTTTGTGTTTGATTTTGGTCAGTTCAGGTATTATCTGCCTTGACAAACATTAACCGCGATGAATCTTAAGTTCAGCTGCTGTTGTGGTTAATTATTCCTGATGATGAAGGTTAATAGCTATTTTTCCCTACAATTTTTGCAAGTGAAAGTTTTTACTCTAGTAAAGACTGAACACTAATGCACTGTTCCACACAAATCACAGGGATCTGCCTTTCTACAAATAAGTTACTGTCTCCTGTTGTTATCTAATAACAATAGACATGAAGAACTGGTGGAGTGAGCAGTGCTGTAATGCAGATCCTTTAGGATACTTATTGTATAACACATAACAGGAGGTGACTGAAAGTATAAGGCACCATCAAAAGATCTGAACAGCCCTCTGAAGGTTCTCTATGGAGTAAAGAACCAGCATGTCGCAAATTTTGCTCCTAAACAAGATACTTCAGCCAGGATCTTAAAATCTGAATGAAAAAGAAATCTTAAAACCAGGATGAATATAATTCTCTACACCTTTTTAGATTCACACAAAATGCTATCATTCTTCCCTCTGCACTTCTACTCATTCACAACGATCAGTTAACTTCAGCTGATGTTGTGTGAGAAATGAGATCATGAGAAACTCACACACACTGACATTTGTGCATGTATTCACTAAGGCTTGGGCCTCAACTGCAATGAAAGCACTTGGACAGCTCAATGGACATGTAGATGAACATCAGGTTCACCCAAACAATGCTTCACAGAAAAGTGTTAATTTGCAAACTGGGGATCTTCTGCCTCTGATTCGCACTACTGTGGCAACAGATGGAATGTTGTATCAAGTGCAAGTGTTCTTTCTTTAAGACAGATGGCCTTAAAACTGGAGATGAGCAAGAAAAAGGACATAAGAATGATGAAAGATTTGGAAAAAATTTGCCTCCGTGAAAATTTGAAAGAGACAGATTTGTTTAGTTTATGAAAAGGAAGATGGAGGTGTGAGTTTGTCACAGCCATTCAGTACCAACATGGTGGTGGGCAAAGTGGTAAATAGAGTTCAGTTCCAAAGTCAAAGTCAGTTTTCTGGCAGTAAAAGGAAAAAAGTAAATAACCTTACCTGTTTGGTGTTCCAAGCTAGGCAGAAAGAGACGGGTAAGCTCCCAACTCCTCTGATATGGAGAGACACCCATTTGCCTGCGTTTACACCCAGACACCTAGCCCAGCAAGAGACACTTACTGGAATCTGAATTGATGCAAATTCAGACTTGAAATCAAGTAAATTTGGTAATATTGCTGACAAGTAGTTGTCAGAACAATTACCAACAATTACTCATGGAAAAGATTTTCTCTTAAAAACTGGGTTTTTTTTTAGTTGTCAGGACATTAATACCAAATCCATTAATGCCAGTCTCTACTACAGAGGAAGTCAAACTATATGTTCACAATGCTTTCTTCTGTCTTTATAATATCCCAGCCTCTGAATTTATGCTTTCATTAGAGTATTGTTTGATCATCAGTCTTAATGAAGCTCTCATTAACCACCTCTGCTTTCCTGTGAAATGGTCACACACACTATTCAGCCACTACTGACTAAATCTATTCATTAAAGAAAGGAAATAATTAATCTCCTCTTGTCTTCTGTGTCACAGTTGCTAATGGGATGATATGATATCTAAAATGTAGATCAGAAAGTACATTGTCTTTCTTTTTAAAAGCATAAAAGGTAATTTAAAATGTTGCTATTGTATTGCACCTACTTTTTGTCATAACCTTTCCCACCCTTATCATGCATTAAAATGTGTTTCTTGTGTAGAGTGAGTCTTCAAGCTTTGATACACAATGAGAAATTTCTGGCTGGCTTTTAAATATTTATATGTTGGTCAATATTGATATTGTGTTTGAAGAGCAAGGGAAAAAGTGGTAATCATGTTTAGCTATATGTCCTACTACATTCTTTTTCTACATCCATCTTAATAGTTTCCATGACAAGATGCCTCAACTAAGGAAGTATTTTGCTTCTTGGAAAGCTCTTTGCTCCACACCCACACTTGTTTACATATTGCCTCTCCTTTGTAAATAGGAATCAACTCACTTGAATTAATATCCACATTCAGTTTTGGAGAGATAAGTTGCAGATAGTTACAAGAATGGGTAACTCCACAAACAGTCTCTGTCCTGCTGGGCATTGATTTTTTCCATAGGCTTTTAGCGCTGGGTATTTGTAAACCTTTCCACCTTACCAGCTCTGACTTGGTCTAATTGTCTGTAATAAATCTTGGAACCATATTGTTTACCTCATTATCTGTCAGTAACTGGCCAGTTTAACTGATTCCACAGCCACATCCACTCCTCTGCCTGGTGGCTGATTCAATAACTAAGTCCCTGTTGAAATAAAACAAAAGGACCTGACCACAATGTTCTGGATTTTTATCAAAAAGAAAGAGCCTAACAAGATACTTAGATGAATATAATTTATCATCTGATTGTATCTGAAGCTATGGCTCCAAGAAAATCCTCCTAGCAGCGCCACAAGGTTAAGGGATTCCTATTTGCCTCCCTCAGACCCAAACACTCATTTACCCCTCTTTGTTGTGTGTGGTTGAGTGTGGAGGTGGACAGGAAATTGGGGAATAGATCTGATTAAAGAATCAAAATTAAAAATATGTATGTGTTTAATCTGGTCCTGTCCCCTATACAGACCCGCAAACATTGGTATCACCATGACTAAAGAGGTTAGATAGGAACAGGAAGGGAATCTGACAGAATCAGGAGAAATAGCTATAAAACGTAGCCTGAAAGCATCCCTCTATTCCTTGAGGTTTCCTGAAACTATTCTAAGTATTGCAGAGTCAAAATATCAGTATTCTACGTTCTTCTTTATGTTGATTATTGCATAGTCCTCCATCAGTAGTTGCCACACTTTCTGCTTTCACTGTTTTCCTTCTCTTCTAGTCTTTACGCTTGCTTTGAGTTGTTTGCTTTTCTAGTAGCACTTTCAGCCCTCAGAAAATATTGTAGTTATTAATTTTTTAACTTTTCCCAGAATCCAATTTATTTTGCTTGGAGTTTGAAATAAACCCATCATCCATCATCTTGTAAGACAGGAGACAACACTTGGCACTGCAGCGTGGTGTTAGTAACATTTTTTCAAACTTATTTTTCTACTGCTGGTTTGTTTTGCGTGATGGCAAAAAATTTGTAATTTGCATTGGCTTTTTTCTTCTTTTTATTTTAATGGTAGTTGGTTTTATTTATTTTTCTCTTTGTTTTTAGAAGTACTTATGTACTACAAGAGTACTCAGAGTGATTACAAGTGCTTGCATCTCAGCTACCAGCTGTTTACCTTACAGCTTCTTGTTGAATGTGGTAGGCTAGGAGATGACATGTGAAGATTAAAAGCCTGTCATGTCCACATCCTGAATGCTGTCCTCAGCTCTGTCTTTCCCACCGAAAACAGGATATACTGGAACTAGAAGAGGTACAAAAGAGTAAGGATTGTCAGTGAACTGGAATAGCTTATGTACAGGCAGAGATTAAATATGCTGTTCAGCTTGGAAATGAGGCAGCTGAGGTATGTTATGGTAGACGTCTGAAAAATCATGAATGGGTTGGAAAAAGCAAGAAAAAGCAAAAGACTAATTTGCCATTTCAGTGCCTCCCCTGGGACTGTTTTGTCCTTCAGGGAGGACTAGAACTGGTGGATTCTAGAACCTGGAAGACAGTTGAACTACATTTGGGCTGTTCATTTACTCCCTCCATCAGCATTTGTCACTGGTCTACAGGGGCAGTATGCTGCCTTCTTAAGTGGACCCTTAGTGCAACTGAGGATGGCTGCTCCTACCTGCTTAGGCAGCCTGGAACCAGGGAACGAGAGGTGGAGAGGAGGCCTGAATGCACTAGGCTGTGAGATAAAGTCATCAGTGAGACAGTGCTGAGTGATGTGATTGCTAGTTGACTGCTGGACAGGAAAGGCAGATACTAGGAGAACAGGGAAATAATCTGCCTTTTCCTCTCCTGCTCCTGCACTTTCAAGTGGCTCAGCTCACACTTTTCACTGTGAGGCTGCTGTCTTTTTTCCTATCTTCCCCATGTTCATATTCTCTTTGTGACCCTTTGCTTGAGCAAGCAGTTTCTTTTTTAAAAAACTCTTTCAGCATGGTCATCATATAAGTATGGTGTTCATGGCCATGTCTGTTTCTATTCCTGTCCCTTTCACAGATACACAACATTTCCTAAATCAAATATTAGAGACAATGTATCAGTTAAAAAAATCTGCCCTGAAATAAAGCTTACACATTCCATAACATTTCCTTTGTCACCAGAAGCCCTGCAAAAATTGAATTTCTTCTGCAGGCTGCTCTTCCTCTCTTCAAGCCATCACATTTCTCATTCCAGGCCAGCTACTTCAATGTTGCTAGTGGTTTCCCCTTGTTGTGCACCCCATGTATAAACAAAGGTCTTTTTGCACAAAACAAAGTCGTGTTATCATCTTTGATCAGATTGTTTGGATCAGGTTCAGCTGACAACTATGGAGTTGTTTTTCCACCCCTATGCATTTTCAACATGCTGCAAATCCCTTATGCTTGTGGGATTTCTGTTTGTTTGCTTGGTTTTCTTCAGAGGTTAACGTCTCCAAAGAGCAGTGTGGAAAAAAGAGGAATGCAGCAAATTTCCCAGATCCTGAGGAGCAAAGAATGTGTGTAGCTGGCAGAATATGATTGCTAAGAAACATCTTGGATGCCATCAAGCTAAAAGCATAAGGGCTGTGAAGTCAAAGAGTGCATCCACAGAAAAAAGGTGAAGCTGAAGCTGTCAGGCCTTTGAGCATATGGCGCACACATGAAATAGATCTTCAAGATCAAAGGTTAAAAGTTATTTTTTAACTCATGTAAACAGTTCTTTGTGCTTCCACAGTACCTCTCCTTTTGTCTAGGGACACTAAAGCATTTTTGTAACTCTGGGGACCATTACCTTATCTAACAATCAGGGACACTAATGTACAGAGAGTTGAGGTGCAAAGTCAAGTCATGCAATCAGAAAGTAAGGGCTGGCAAAAACAGAGACTGTGCCTTTCTTTGTGGACCTTGCGTTTACAACATCAAGGATTTAATTTTTAAAAGGGCCTAATAATTTTTTAGTAGTGTGTTTATTAACAGGCTAACCCTTCCTATAGCCAAAACACTATCAAAAGATTACTTTGTACTGTGACTTACCAAAGGGGAGACCGATGCCTACGCAGGTAATGAAATATTATTAATAGTATTATTATTCCTGTTTTAGAGATAAGATACTCAACATTCAGTCCTTTGTTCTAATGGATGAAATGATACTTCTACTCTGCTCACCTTTGTAACAGCACATGTACCGAAACACACACCTTTAGACAAAACAGCAGCACTGTTGCTGAAATCTCAGCCTTCCTGCAGGCTCTGATTTTGTCCCTGAGCCCTAAGTATCAAGTGTCCACCTGGGACACTGTACCTTGGGGTACTGCTGCCATCAATAGCAGAGAAATTATTTTCTGGATACAGAGCTCAACAACAGCAAGGCTAGGCATGTTTTGTCCATGTTTTTATCCATGTTTCTACAAAACATCAGTGTTCCAGGTTCAAATTTGATTTTTGCTTTTAAGTGCTTACATATCTCTTCACTTGCCCTCATCAACCGGGAATGAAACTAGAAATAGCACAGTACTGAACAGATAGACTAGATTGTTCTTGCAGTATTGTAGACCCTGGAATTGAAATATGAAGTGTTTTTTTCTTTGATCTAGAAAGTCTGAATAACACCTAGAGTACCAAAGTGATCTACAGGAGAGGGCATGATGGAATGTACTCATGTTGCCAAATGTGTGTGATTTTAAATGAACCACACTAAATACAAGCAGATGTTCGGAAAATAGGCAAAGTTATTGGCAAAGGCCCTAGAAAGAACGGCTTTAGAGAGTGCCTGATTTGCAGTATCTGGGTAGGCAGTTTACAGAGAAGTCTGAAGCAGTTTTTGATTCTGTGAAGGTCTGATTCTGAAGTATCTCTTCTACCTAAAGTGTCACAAAGACCCTAAGCTTACCTAAAATAGTGAATAGAAATTCTGTGGGGGAAAAATGATAGGGGAGATTTGAAATATTGTTACACTGATTTTAAAAACCACTTTTTCCATTTGAACTTCTGAATCCTTCAAACCCTTCAAAACATAAATGTTGGAAACCAAAAGGTATTCCAGTTGAAAAAGAATGCTTAATTTTGAAAATATTAAATTCAGATATCATAACCACATAATTTCTTCCCCAGATTTTACTGAGTCAATTCATAAAAAGCTGCACTTTCTCACCAGCAGGGCTGATTTCAAAGAATTGGCTTTTCCTGATAAACAGTGTTAGCTCAGAAAAGCCATAAACAGTTTTAAGAGGCACTGTGTTTAAAAGCAATGCAAAACTCCTCACATGGGGGCCTGGGAGCACATGCTGCATGTTAGTTATAAACATATCATCACTGGTGGTAACCAGCTTTTTATCAACAGCTGTCAAAAGGTACAGGTCAGCAAGACCAGCACAGAAAAAAAGTGCTGATGCAGGTATTCTGAGTAGGAGGCCTGACCATGTAAGATGAGGAGATGATAACATGAAGGTGTTTTTTTAACAGAGGCTGGAATTACTGGAGGCATCAATTAGTCAAATGGATATGCACACAAGAAAGTTTGTTCTCTGTGGCTTGCAAATGAGATATGAAATAATTTGCAAGGAAATGTGTCGCTACATGCTTCCCAGAAGTTCCTGATCAGGTTAGGAAGTTGGTCCCTACTATCTACTGCCAGTTTCCTGGCACTTCCCACTAGCTGTCCCTGCACTGTACTGCTGATGTGATGTCTTTCCTTTGGTGTCTGGGAAGTGAGCAACTATTAAAAGATTACTATGGAAAATCTATTAACACTGCTGTGTACTGATTGCACATGTACAATATTTTAGGATTTGGGAGACATGGAAATGCCAATGGCTGGTTTAAGAAACAAAGTTATTAATAAAAGATTAAGAGTATTCACTTGGATGAATGACAAGCAGGGATATTTGCTTTAGATAGTGCAAAAGCGTATTCTGACAAGAATATGGGGTAATTAAACCAATAAACCAATGCTTCCTTTAGGCCACATTTGTCACACTGCTACTTGCAAACCTCTGACTTGACTTGTTTCCTCCTCTGTGCTCTTCTTCCATTGCAGATCAAAGTCTGCCCAGGTTCTAAACGTGCTTGTTATCCAATTGCTATTCAGAAACAAGCATATCCTTTTTTAAACCAGTTCAAGCAAAACCCGGAATGTGGATTTCCTGTTGGAAAAGTGATCTGCAGTGACTGGGATCAGCTGTAGAGCAGTTGGCTCAACAAGGAAGAATGGCCTTGTGAATAAGAGAGTGGAGTGACTCTCAGGAGATCAGATTCTGTGCCTTGCTTTTTCACAGCTTTCCTGTATGACTTCAATCAAATTGCTTAACTGTGTGCTTTAGTTCTCTTGCAGTGTGACAGTACTTGTCTACTTCTCTTGGGAAATGCTTGTATATTACAGTGATGCTGACAAATAAAGCACCTAAATGTCTAGGTAACTCCAATGCCAATTTCTGTATCTGCCCTGACATAAACCTCAGTGCTACAAAGACACCAGGACCTTCACAGATGCCTTCTCTCAGTTAGCTTTTTCTCAGTTTCAGTGTTTCAAAGTTAGTGCTTTCTCAGCTTTTCTTTGGAACCATTTAGCTCCACTGTTTCAATTCCAGGCTTTCCTTATTGCTGAAATGTTTTATTTACGCCAGATTATAAATCAGATTGTAGCTAATAGAAACAGGTGTTTTATTTTTTATCTACTTTCAAATGCAGGAAATAAGCTTCTTGGAATTTTCAGCTAGTCAGCCATCCTTCTAATTTCATTTGAACCATTTCTCTGTGGGCAATGTTAAACAATTGTTATGGTCTGTCTCAGATATTTCAGTAGTGAGTTGGTCCTATGCAGAGTAAATGTGGCGCAAAGAGACTTCGAGCCTTCACACGGCTCCCTCATTGGAGGTAACAATCACCCAGGTGCATTTTCTTGTGTCTCAGACTCCATTGCAGCTCATTCTTTGAATGTGTTACTGTAGCAAAGGTCCACAGCACCAGTGACTTGGTTTCCACTCTCGTCAGGGATGTTGCAAGGATCCTGCAATTCTTTTTCCTATCACTTAAAGTGGCAGATTCCTCCTTTAGTCTATGAAACAAGAAATTTTACTTAGTTTTCAAAAACTTCCCCCTTGTTTAATTTTACATCAGGCTGGATGACTAACAGGGCAACCACCTCTCTTTTACTGAAATCAATTGTACGTAGCACTCTACTGTAGGAATTGCTGAACAGAATGACACTTCAATCATCTTTACTCTTTCACATGTAAAGAAGTACAAAACACCCACATTTCCAAATATGCAAATAGACACAGGTAAGTTCTCCTCCTTTTACTGGTCTGTGTGTACTTAACAGAAAGATGAGGCTGTTATATTCCTTCCAATTCCCAGCCAGCATGCTTCATGCAGGATTGTTTCCAGGGCCTGTTATATTTTCTGGTTTTAAGTTCCAGAATTTTGCCTCTTCTCACAGATCTTCTTCAGATTAGTTTAGTGGCTTTATCACTCAGCTGCTTAATCACATCAGCTGCTCCCTGCTCTGAGAAGGAGGAATGGAGCAAGTTTGTTCCTCTTCATAAACAGGCATTTTTAACCACTGGGAGAAGACCACTGGGCACACGTCAGAACAACCTGCATTCTCTGTTATATGTAAAATCTAGCTCACTTCTTCCTGAAACTGCATTTCTACCAGCTACATTGGATTACTTGCTTAAAAAAAAAGCAGTGCATCTTCCCACTGAATGCTGAATAACAGTATTGCCATCATACACAAAAGAATTTTTTTTTCTGATTTTGTCTCACTGAACTACTTTGAAGGTCCTAATGCACCAAAATCTAGGTTTACCTAACTAATGTTCAGAAGCCTGTGGTGATTTTCTGTCTTCTTCATCTTTTCACACAAACAGCATTTTGGTTGTATTTACATCACCTGGAAGAGAAAGACAGGCAAAGACCCATTGCAGTTACCTGCTGTTCAATATAGTGTATTTGTTGACAGACTTATTAGAGGCTTTTTAAGGAGTTCACTTGAATCAGGAGTAGTACTTCTCTGCATGTTTTTCCTGCATGTACTTTTGAAGCTTCTCGTGCGATTTGCCTTTCAGGTAATGTTTTCTCTGTCCATGAAGGGCTCAACGACTTTTTTCTGAGCTAAAGAGACCTAAGAGCTGGCAAGATCAGCATAGAGATTGTTATTTTACTTCAAATTATTCATTTATAGTGAAAAGTAGAAAAAAGTTGCTCCTACTACAATCAAGGTATGAACTGCAACAGCCCAAGTGATAATGATGGCTTTCTTCCAGAATGTTGTGTATTCTTGGAACATGCAGAGCTGCTGCCATGACTAGATGGGTGGGACATTCCTTTTTTTTCTTTCATTTCTCCCTCTTTCTTGCACGTGTGAGAGGGAGAAAGAGAAGAAAAAGGAGTGGGGGTTTTAAATATTTTTCAAATCTTATCAAGGCCAAAACTTCTGTCAATATTGCCTGTATAGCCAGAGTAGAAATGTACACAAAGAGTCTCAAAGAAGATGAGTAACAGATAAGTAACATTTTTATATAAAGCTAATAAATAAGTGTGGCAATGTTTCCAAGTCTTTAAGTCCCATGTGCTCCACAGCTTACCTCCTAAAATGCCCAGGGCAAGCAAAAAATGGCTGCTAAGAATCCACGATCACAGGACTTCTTCCTTCATCTCCTTTGCTTGTGCACTGTAACACTGTGTTATCATGTGAGGACATGATAACACTATTTTACACCTTAAGGTGTTAAACTCACGAGGGAATGTGGCAAAAGAATGCCTTGCAAAATGTCATTGTGACACCCCTACCCAGCTTAACACTTTTGTCAGCACCACTCCACATTGCACAGGGGGAGTCATTGTGGGTGTGTAATAATTGTGATGCTGAAGCTTTCCCCTTAGGGCTCATATTCAACTCACTTAAATGCTTGGGAATTGTCAGAGGCATGTAAAAGAATGGATTTCCATGTCTCAGAAGTATAGAGTGTTAATGTAAACTGAAAGGATTAGTAGTACATCTCTTGGTTTTTCACAGTTCTGCCAGATGGAGATTTTTTTGTCTGACATTGTCTTTTACTGTCTGACATTCCGTCTTTTAGCAGTATTACTTTATTTTCATATTGTTATTTGTTTCTGAAATTGTACTTATTCACAGCAATAAAGCATTTAGGAAACAGCTGATGGAGAAGAATATACACAATGGAGTTGTACAGTACTATGGAGCTTAAAATGCACCATACTTACATTGATACCTATCTAATGATGCATATTTGATAGACAAAATTATCAGGTCTCTTTATTTACTGGTAGATCAGTCTCCCAGTGCTTCTCTTTAGGTCAGTTGAAACCAGCCCATAAAGAAAATTCAGTGCAGGGAAGCCTCTGGTATTAGAAAAGAATCTTTCAATAGATTTTTAAAATTTTTCTTGGAAAAGCTGAAAACAATTTGCAAAGATTGTCTTTAGAAGTTGGTGGAGGGGCAAATAATTAAAAATGAAAAAGGATTGTTTTGATATTTTATATGCTCTCATCCTGTTCCCAAGTTTGTTTGGATTGTACTGTCACTATTGAAATTAAATGCTTTGGCTAGATTTTTTCAAGGTTTTACAAATATTTTTTTCATAATTTCCCTTTTAAGAGTATACTTTAAATTCTAGTGATTTATCTGAGAGGAAAACTGCTTTCTATCAGCTGCAGTTTTCATCTGCATGGTTTACAAGTTTCATTAAATAGGAACTTCTCCCCTTAGAGTCTCAGTCCCTGTCTCTGATGTGCTATCATCCATATTCTCATTTGTCTGGATGAATTCAATTCTTCCTGTTTCATTCAGTTGTCTGAATAGCTTTAGACTTTCAAACACACCTTATAATTAATTTCCCTTCTTTTCTAAACCTCAGTCTTCTTGTCCCATGTCATCTTCTTTGCCTCGACTGCGTCAGAGTTCTGTTCACATGAATAATTCTCCTTTTCCCTGTATTTTCTTCTAGTTTTACATGAAAATATCCCAGAATGAGAATGGAGCAAATTGCAAAGAATTTGTTGAGAGTGGGCTAGACTTGTGGGATTGATCATGAGGCAGGCCAGAGTGGAGGGGGAGATGTCACAAGAAAGTCACAATGCAACATTGAAGACCAGCAGAGTGAATGCGTAGACTCTCAATACCTCATGTCCCAAAGTGCTGTAGCTGCTCTGGGGAAAAGGTGTAAAGGGGAAGGTGCTGGTGAGATGACTTCATGACAACAAAGTGGCAGCAAACAAGGCTGATGGTGGGTAGGGCTGTACTGACAGCAGCATTGCCAGTAGATTGTGTGAGGGGAGCGACGCTACTGCTTTTTGCTCAGTGCTTCTTAGACCACCTCTAGAAAGGTGTGTCTGGTCCTGGGTTCTCCAATGCAAGGAAGACATGGATAAATTTGGCAGTGATGGGACTGGAGCACTTGCACCGTGAGGAGAGGCCAAAGGAGCTCCCTTTTTTTGGCCTGGTGAAGAGATACCAAATTGCATCTTTCCAACAACCACAAGGAGGTTGTTGGGAAGATGCAGCCAGGCTGTTCCCAGTGGTGCATGGTTAGAGGATCAGAGAAGGCAGCCAGAAACTGAAAGAGGAGCAGCTCAGGCTGGGTGCAAGGTAAAAATTTTTCTCTGGGAGGACACTCAAGCAGCAGAGCTAACAGGTACCCCTGGAAGGGTATGCCATTTTCATCCTTGAGTCCAGAGAGGGGCAAAAAAACTGTGGAAGGATCAGGCAAGTAAGTCCTATGAGGAGTAGCTAACGGAGCTGAGGGTGTTTAGCCTGCAAAAAACGGGTCTCTACAACTCCCTGAAAGGAGGCTGTAGCCAGTTGCGGTGTTGGCCTCTTCTCCCAGGCAACTAGTGACAGGAGGAGAGGATGTAGTCTCAAAACTCTACCAGGGGTGGATTAGGTTGGACATCAGGAGGAATTTCTTCACAGAAAGGTGATTTAAACGTTGGCATGGGCTGCCCAGGGAGGTAGTGGAGTCACCGTCCCTGGAGGTGTTTAAAGAAAGACTGGATGTGGCACACAGTGCTCTGGTCTGGTTGATATGGTGCTGTTTGGTCAAAGGTTGGACTCGGTGATCCCAGAGGTCTTTTCCAACCTAATTAATTCCGTGATTCCTTTATTCTGTTTACAGGACCTGGCAGGACGCGGCCCTTGGTAGCCCAGTCTGGCCTCAGCGCTGACCCCGCTGGGAGTCTGAGGGGGGACTGGAGCCCTCCTGGCGCTGCTTCCAGCCCTTGGCGTTGTGACCCCAGGGCTCTCCCTCAGCACGCCCTGACAGCAGCCCCCTCAGTCCCCGCACAGCCCGGCACAGTCCCTGCACAGCCCCGCGCAACTCCCTCACAGCCCTGCACAGCCCGGCACAGTCCCTCACAGCCCCTCACAGCCCCCTCACAGCCCCTCACAGTCCCTCACAGCCCCCTCACAGCCCCCTCACAGCCCCGCACAGCCCCTCACAGTCCCTCACAGCCCCCTCACAGTCCCTCACAGCCCCTCACAGTCCCTCACAGCCCCCTCACAGTCCCTTCACAGCCCCCTCACAGCCCCGCAACAGCCCCTCACAGCCCCTCACAGCCCCTCACAGTCCCTCACAGCCCCTCACAGTCCCTCACAGCCCCCTCACAGTCCCTCACAGTCCCTCACAGCCCCCTCACAGCCCCTCACAGCCCCTCACAGCCCCTCACAAGCCCCCTCACAGCCCCTCACAGCCCCTCACAGCCCCTCACAGTCCCTCACAGTCCCTCACAGTCCCTCACAGCCCCCTCACAGCCCCGCACAGCCCCGCACAGCCCCCTCACAGCCCCCTCACAGCCCCCTCACAGCCCCTTCACAGCCCCCTCACAGCCCCTCACAGCCCCTTCACAGCCCCTCACAGTCCCTCACAGCCCCCTCACAGTCCCTCACAGCCCCCTCACAGCCCCCTCACAGCCCCTCACAGTCCCTCACAGCCCCCTCACAGTCCCTTCACAGCCCCCTCACAGCCCCGCAACAGCCCCTCACAGCCCCCTCACAGCCCCCTCACAGTCCCTCACAGCCCCCTCACAGCCCCTTCACAGCCCC
Source organism: Corvus cornix cornix (assembly GCF_000738735.6). NCBI lineage: Eukaryota > Metazoa > Chordata > Aves > Passeriformes > Corvidae > Corvus > Corvus cornix. The sequence goes on along the minus strand of NC_046332.1, from coordinate 27,645,653 downwards.
TCACAGCCCTCACAGCCCCTTCACAGCCCCTCACAGTCCCTCACAGCCCCCTCACAGTCCCTCACAGCCCCCTCACAGCCCCCTCACAGCCCCTCACAGTCCCTCACAGCCCCCTCACAGTCCCTTCACAGCCCCCTCACAGCCCCGCACAGCCCCTCACAGCCCCCTCACAGCCCCCTCACAGTCCCTCACAGCCCCCTCACAGCCCCTCACAGCCCCTCACAGCCCCCTCACAGTCCCCTCACAGCCCCCTCACAGCCCCTTCACAGCCCCCTCACAGTCCCTCACAGCCCCCTCACAGCCCCTTCACAGCCCCTCACAGCCCCTCACAGTCCCTCACAGTCCCTCACAGTCCCTCACAGCCCCCTCACAGCCCCGCACAGCCCCGCACAGCCCCTCACAGTCCCTCACAAGCCCCCTCACAGCCCCCTCACAGCCCCTCACAGTCCCTCACAGCCCCCTCACAGTCCCTTCACAGCCCCCTCACAGCCCCGCACAGCCCCTCACAGCCCCCTCACAGCCCCCTCACAGTCCCTCACAGCCCTCACAGCCCCCTCACAGCCCCTCACAGCCCCTCACAGCCCCCTCACAGTCCCCTCACAGCCCCCTCACAGCCCCTTCACAGCCCCCTCACAGTCCCTCACAGCCCCCTCACAGCCCCTCACAGCCCCTCACAGCCCCCTCACAGCCCCGCACATCCCCCTCACAGTCCCTCACAGTCCCTCACAGCCCCCTCACAGCCCCCTCACAGCCCCCTCACAGCCCCGCACATCCCCCTCACAGTCCCTCACAGTCCCTCACAGCCCCCTCACAGCCCCTCACAGCCCCCTCACAGCCCCCTCACAGTCCCTCACAGCCCCCTCACAGTCCCTCACAGTCCCTCGCAGCCCCCTCACAGTCCCGCACAGCCCCTCACAGTCCCTCACAGTCCCTCACAGCCCCTCACAGTCCCTCACAGCCCCCTCACAGCCCTCACAGCCCCTTCACAGCCCCTCACAGCCCCCTCACAGCCCCTCACAGTCCCTCACAGCCCCCTCACAGCCCCTCACAGCCCCTTCACAGCCCCTCACAGCCCCCTCACAGTCCCTCACAGTCCCTCGCAGCCCCCTCACAGCCCCTCACAGCCCCCTCACCGTCCCTCACAGCCCCCTCACAGCCCCGCACAGCCCCCTCACAGCCCCTCACAGCCCCCTCACAGTCCCTCACAGCCCCTCACAGTCCCTCACAGCCCCCTCACAGTCCCTCACAGTCCCTCACAGCCCCCTCACAGCCCCCTCACAGCCCCTCACAGCCCCCTCACAGCCCCCTCACAGCCCTTCACAGCCCCTCACAGCCCCTCACAGTCCCTCACAGTCCCTCACAGTCCCCTCACAGCCCCCTCACAGCCCCGCACAGCCCCGCACAGCCCCCTCACAGCCCCCTCACAGCCCCCTCACAGCCCCTTCACAGCCCCTCACAGCCCCTCACAGCCCCTTCACAGCCCCTCACAGTCCCTCACAGCCCCCTCACAGTCCCTCACAGCCCCCTCACAGCCCCCTCACAGCCCCTCACAGTCCTCACAGCCCCCTCACAGTCCCTTCCACAGCCCCCTCACAGCCCCGCACAGCCCCTCACAGCCCCCTCACAGCCCCCTCACAGCCCCCTCACAGCCCCTTCACAGCCCCTCACAGCCCCTCACAGCCCCTTCACAGCCCCTCACAGTCCCTCACAGCCCCCTCACAGTCCCTCACAGCCCCCTCACAGCCCCTCACAGCCCCTCACAGTCCCTCACAGCCCCCTCACAGTCCCTTCACAGCCCCCTCACAGCCCCGCACAGCCCTCACAGCCCCCTCACAGCCCCTCACAGTCCCTCACAGCCCCCTCACAGTCCCTTCACAGCCCCCTCACAGCCCCGCACAGCCCCGCACAGCCCCTCACAGCCCCCTCACAGCCCCTTCACAGCCCCTCACAGCCCCTCACAGCCCCTTCACAGCCCCTCACAGTCCCTCACAGCCCCCTCACAGTCCCTCACAGCCCCCTCACAGCCCCCTCACAGCCCCTCACAGTCCTCACAGCCCCTCACAGTCCCTTCACAGCCCCCTCACAGCCCCGCACAGCCCCTCACAGCCCCCTCACAGCCCCCTCACAGTCCCTCACAGCCCTCACAGCCCCCTCACAGCCCCTCACAGCCCCTCACAGCCCCCTCACAGTCCCCTCACAGCCCCCTCACAGCCCCTTCACAGCCCCCTCACAGTCCCTCACAGCCCCCTCACAGCCCCTTCACAGCCCCTCACAGCCCCTCACAGTCCCTCACAGTCCCTCACAGTCCCTCACAGCCCCCTCACAGCCCCGCACAGCCCCGCACAGCCCCTCACAGTCCCTCACAGCCCCCTCACAGCCCCCTCACAGCCCCTCACAGTCCCTCACAGCCCCCTCACAGTCCCTTCACAGCCCCCTCACAGCCCCGCACAGCCCCTCACAGCCCCCTCACAGCCCCCTCACAGTCCCTCACAGCCCCTCACAGCCCCCTCACAGCCCCGCACAGCCCCTCACAGCCCCTCACAGCCCCCTCACAGTCCCTCACAGCCCCTCACAGCCCCCTCACAGCCCCTCACAGCCCCTCACAGCCCCCTCACAGTCCCCTCACAGCCCCCTCACAGCCCCTTCACAGCCCCCTCACAGTCCCTCACAGCCCCCTCACAGCCCCTCACAGCCCCCTCACAGCCCCCTCACAGCCCCTCACAGCCCCTCACAGCCCCCTCACAGCCCCCTCACAGCCCCGCACATCCCCCTCACAGTCCCTCACAGTCCCTCGCAGCCCCCTCACAGCCCCCTCACAGCCCCTCACAGCCCCTCACAGTCCCTCACAGTCCCTCACAGCCCCCTCACAGCCCCTCACAGCCCCCTCACAGCCCCTCACAGTCCCTCACAGCCCCCTCACAGTCCCTCACAGTCCCTCGCAGCCCCCTCACAGTCCCGCACAGCCCCTCACAGTCCCTCACAGTCCCTCACAGCCCCTCACAGTCCCTCACAGCCCCCTCACAGCCCCTCACAGCCCCTTCACAGCCCCTCACAGCCCCTCACAGTCCCTCACAGTCCCTCACAGCCCCCCTCACAGCCCCTCACAGCCCTGCAACAGCCCCTCACAGTCCCTCGCAGCCCCCTCACAGCCCCTCACAGCCCCCTCACCGTCCCTCACAGCCCCCTCACAGCCCCCTCACAGTCCCTCACAGCCCCCTCACAGCCCCCTCACAGTCCCTCACAGCCCCTCACAGCCCCTCACAGCCCCCTCACAGCCCCCTCACAGTCCCTCACAGCCCCCTCACAGCCCCCTCACAGCCCCTCACAGCCCCCTCACAGTCCCTCACAGCCCTGCACAGCCCCCTCACAGCCCCCTCACAGTCCCTCACAGCCCCTCACAGCCCCCTCACAGCCCCCTCACAGTCCCTCACAGCCCCCTCACAGCCCCGCACAGCCCCGCACAGCACCTCACAGTCCCTCACAGCCCCCTCACAGCCCCCTCACAGTCCCTCACAGTCCCTCGCAGCCCCCTCACAGCCCCCTCACAGCCCCTCGCAGCCCCCTCACAGCCCCCTCACAGCCCCTCACAGCCCCCTCACAGTCCCTCACAGTCCCCGCACAGCCCCTCACAGCCCTTCACAGCCCCTCACAGCCCCCTCACAGCCCCCTCACAGTCCCTCACAGTCCCTCGCAGCCCCCTCACAGCCCCCTCACAGCCCCTCGCAGCCCCCTCACAGCCCCCTCACAGTCCCTCACAGCCCCCTCACAGTCCCCGCGGTGCCGCGGCGCAGCCCCGGGGCCGCCGGCCCGGGGGAGCGGCCTCCGGAGCCGGCAGGGGGACCCCGCGCCTCAGCCCGCTGTGCCGCCGCTGCAGCCTCGGCTTTTAAGGAATATAATTGATGTGGAATTCAAATGAAGTTGATGTGGAACCCAAAGGGTCCCGGCGTGTCAGTTCAAGCCGTGCTCCCTGCCTCAGGGAGTCTGGGGAACGGCGGGGGGCTGCCAGGCCTGCTCGGGGTCTCTGAACGCTGCTGGTCAAGCATTCCAGGAGGGCAAAAGGAGGAGAAAGAAGAACTGAAGACCCGAGCGCAGTGGCCTCACTGGGGACCGTCTTCATAAGACATCCTACGTTTTCCCTCTGCAGTGTATGGCCACTGCAGGTGTTTGTGCTGCGCTTTAGAGTGGGCAGATACAATCAGCACCCCGAAATTCCTCCATGGATGAGTGTCTGGGATGTGACACCCTTGAATCCAGACTTCCACTCACTTTTTGGAAGTGAGAGAAAGCTTAGGAGTGGTAAAACTGATATGAGAACATAAGTATGTGCCATGGTTCCCGACTCTGTGTTCTAGGATCAAACGGCTGCTTTGCATCACTTTAGGGGGAGCTGGGGTTTGATGTTTCAGTGTGTTACGCTGATCAAGCATTTTTGTGTTTTCACTGATAAAACCTTCTGTGTTCCTGTACTGAGTAGTTTTTACACACTTTCTGCTCTGGGTGCATACATAATATTGAGGGACTTTACCACTGACCCAATTAAAAAAACCCAAAATGCCTTCCTAAAAGTCTAATTGAATTTCTATAAAGGCTTAGGTCTGCAAAATAGTTTTCACTTGTGAGCACTTCTAGCCTGCTTTCCTGTGATTTCAAAGATCTTAAGCAATAGCTTTGCCTTTTAAGTATAAGCTCTAACTCTGGTTGAACTAAGGCAGAATAAGGAATTAGATCTTACTGAGGGTTCATTATTTTAAATTATCTTTTCCAATGCAGCTGGACAAAGATGACTGGCCATGTGACCTGTTGTTATCTCTCAGCATAATTCTGCCAGTTTCAACCAATCCAATCAAACCTCAGCTGAGACCCTCTCCAAACAGTAATTGGACAGTGGATCTTGCACAGTATCCCAGGCATAAAAAGAAAAATCTCTGAAGAAAGATCTCAGAGTTTTAAGATCCTCTGTTTCTGGATGTCTGATCTACTAGGAAAAGCTTCTACCTCACAATATGCTCTGTTGCCATAGGCAACTTGAGAAATAGAAGCTGTAGCTACTGATAATTCTTTCAAGAAACTATCTAGTGATAAAGGAATAGGCTGCAGAGCATCTTCTTTTCTTTCCTTGGCTTTGTCTTGGCTTTTCTTTCCACTCAGAATCTCTTGCTAGGTGTCATAATTTGTTTTCCACCTCATATTTTGTTAAATAAGTCCCTTTCTATTCCACAGTACAGATGTATTATATGCTGGATCTTTCATATACATTCAAGAAACCTGATTGTTCTGACTCTTTCAACTCAACTTCTTTGTCTCCTTTCCATGCAGCAGCACATGCTGGGAGATGACAAGCTGAAAAGCAGATTTGCAGAAATAGACCTGGTGGTCCTGGTGGACACCAAGCTGAATATAAGTGACAAAGAAAGCTAATGGTATCCTGGGCTGGATTAGGAGGAGTGTTCTTCCCCCCACTCAGCACTGGTGAGGCCATGCTGTGGCACGTAGTGGGTGTCCACTCTTTCATTTGCTTGCCATGTTGATGGAGTCAGTAACTGACTGAAAGCTGCCAAAGAAAGAAATGAAGTAGTGTGTCCAGTTCTGGGCTCCCCAGTACGAGTCACTTAGTTGGAACGATCTCTAACACCTTCCTTATTTAATCAGTCATTCCAAGTGTTGGAATACTGGACAGATTCATCAGGTCCTTTCTCCATTTTCATCATCACCTGCATAGGTTGAACTCCATAAACTCCACATTGTAAACATGCTTTCTAGAGACTTAATCACCTTTTTCCACTTATTTTCCAATTCTAATATTTTAACTTTAAAAAAATAAGACTTATGTTTCTGGATACAGTAGAGCATTTAACAGTGCAAGGTAAGACCTCTGCTTTTGTGCCATTGTCCCATTTTCACACCTGTACAAGTTAAATCAAAAGCATGTTTCAGAAGAGGGCAGGCATTACACATGGTGCACGAGCTGTGCACGTAGGTATGGAACTGCAATCTGAGCTATTCTCGACTCATCTTTCCCTTTTTTTCCTAGGTCTATGTCCTTCTGAAATAACAAGCATTGCTTATGAGAAATGGGCGGCTGGCCATAATTTTTATGATTTTTGTGAGGTTTTTTTTTGTTTAAAGAGATTAACAAAAGCAATGGACAAAAGATATGCAGGTCTCAGTATCAAGAACATACCAAGTGCAGGAAAATTTAATCTTGCATATCTGTCATAAACTTCACGATTATGTGAGGAGGTTTGACAAGTCAATGTCTGTAGGAATACTCTGGATTTCTGGACTTCTGTGCAGAATCTCTCCTTGCTAGTGGCAAGCCTTCCCCAGCTTTCCTGGAGTCTGTGAAGCAGCTCTGCACTTGATGCATGTGCACTTCCTGTTGCAAGCCAGCCTGGTGTATCACTTATCTCCTTACACTTTCTCAGCACTCATCCATTTCCCCATCTTTCTCAACTTTCACCAGCTTTCCTGTCTAATTGTAGTTTTTCTCTTGAAAACCTTCTGGTAGTCCATCCTGAAATCAGAAAACATGTCTTGCTTAAATCCTTCCCTGACCCAGCATTATGGTCCTTCTAGTGCAGAAGATGGAAAACCAGGGAGAGATCAGTTATGAATTATGACAGCTTGGTATTCCAGTGTAGAGAAGTATTTAATATATATACTTGTTTAATTTTGCTTTTTGCCTTCTGAGTTTGAAAAGGAGGACGAAAGAGGATTTGAAACCAACACATAGATGGATTTCTTTAATAGAATTACTGTATTTCTGTGGTTGAATGTAGCTGCCAGTAGCAAATAATTCACTTGAAAGAGGAAAAAGTCCCCTAAGGATATTTGCCATGGGATGCCTTATTAATAACAATCCCCTCAAAAGTAACTAGAATATTCTGGAAATGCAACACTCCACTGTTCCATCACTTGTTAACCATAGGGAAATATTCTTTGTTGCAGTAGCACTGACTGGCATTAAGGAATTTTCAGTAAACCTGACTGACTTTCCTCCTCACTAATGATGTGCATGCTGGGAGCAAGTGTACACTCAGCAAGTTTAAAGATGATAAAAAACTTGGAGGGCTGGACTGCAGACAATTGCATGGCCATCCAGAGGGGTCTCAAGAGGCTGAAGAAATGAACAGGAGGAACCTTAAAAAAAAAAAAAAATCTAAGGAAATCCAAAGTCCTGCACCTTGGGAGGAATAGCCCCATGCACAGGTATAGGTTGGGGCAATCCACCGGGAAAGCAGCTGTGCGGAAAAGGACAGGGATGGCCTAGTGGACAAGCTGAAGATGAGGCAGCAGTGCGCCCTCGTGGCAAAGGCGGCCAACAGTGTCTGGGCTGCATCAGGGAAAGCGTTGCCGGCAGGACGAGGCACTTGGTCCTCCCCTCTAATCAGCACTGGTGAGGCACCACCTGGAGGCCTGTGTCCAGGTCTGGGCTTCCCAGTATGCGAAAGATGTGGACATACTGGAGAGAGTCCACTGAAGGACTACAAAGGTGATTAAAGGACTGGAGCACCTCTCATCTGAGCACAGGCAGAGTACACTGGGGCTGCTCAGCCTGGAGAAGAGAAGCCTCAGAGAGATCTCATGAGTGTGTATAAATGCCTGAAGGGAGGGTGCAAAAGAGACTGAGCCAGGCTCTTTTCCGTGGTGCCCAGTGACAGGCCCAAAGGCAACAGGCACAAACTGAAACCCAGGAGGTTCTCTGTGAACACCAGGAAATCCTTTTTAATGTGAAGGGTGTGTGAGCCCTGCACCATGTTGCCCAGATATGCCATGGAGTTTCCTTCCTTGGACATATTCACAAGCTGTCTGGACATGGACCTGGGCAACTTGCTCCAGGTGACCCTGCTCGAGCAGGAGGGTTGAGCTGGACAATCTCCCTAGATCCATTCCAATCTCAACTCTTTGGTGATTCAGTGCTGGTTAATCAGCGAGGAATCTATCACAACTCTAAGCCTGATAACAGAATTTTATGATAGGTCATTGGATACTACTTTGACACATCTTTGCCATTTCTTTGTTAACATTTGCTGAAATTCATAATGTTACACCTAAAAATAAAGGAATGGTGTTTTTGAGTGAAGCTGTTACATGCTGTGGCACGTAGTGGGTGTACACTCTTTCATTTGCTTGCCACGTTGATGGAGTCATTAACTGACTGAAAGCTGCCAAAGACAGAAATTAAGTGTGTGAAGAGATAGCCTGGAAATCTGAATGCATTTGTATGGAGGACAAAAATGCCAGAACATCAGCCATGTCTTTTCCTGTGCCTTGCTACTGTGCTCATTACACCTGCTAGTACAGAGGATTAATGTGTTTCAACACATAGAGACAAATTAAGATTTTCCCTGAAGCCCATCTGCTTTTTTCCCCTTAAATCTTTCCCTGCAGGAAGGAATTTGACTTGATTTAAGGGAAAGAATATAGGAGGTAGAGAAATTGAGCAGTTAATAGAAGGAGGTTGGCAGCCTAAAGTAGAGGGATGGCAAGGGAGAAAACAAACAACTTCACCAATTAGGAACAAATTAAGGATGGAAGGGACTTGTCAAAGGATAAACCTAATGCACCATGTTGCCTTTTCCACTAGTTACAGCTGCTGATGTACATATCATATGTATATATATATACGAATGAACATATGAAACCTCCAGTTGTGCCATTGTGTCATTGCAGCAATACCTTTTTTATTAATTTGCTTCCAAGAAATAATTCTGGAAATGTTTCCTCCCTGAGAACACCAAATGTTGGTATTCGCTAACACAATGCTTTAATGGAAGGAGAATAAAAACAGCAACACAGAAAAAGACGTATGTTTTAATCCATCATTAAATAAGTTTGCTAGCAAGTATAAACTCTTACAAAAATTTAAAACATTTAACTTCTAATAACATTTGAATGATATTAATCTGAATGAAAATATTTTGAATGTTAGTGTACTAGCTTAATAAACTGACTCCCAAATAGTTTAGCTAACTCAAAGGGACATGCATTTCTCTCACACACTTGAAAACGGAGTAAAAATTGAGGTGAAACCTAGCAACTCACAACATCATTTAACTGAAAAGAATATTTGTACCCAGAAGAAACTGTAGAGAATTTATGTCCCTAGACTGCAACTCTGAGCTGAAATTTGTCTTGAGAATATGATGATAATGTCCCTGCTCTTTCTGAAAGTGTCAGATCTACAAACAAAATCAAGACCTCAGAAGAATTTTGTCTCAGTTCTGCTGCATTCTTCCTCCTGAAAGATGTCAGTGCTGTTGAAGAATATAAAGTGCAGAGATCATTCAAGATTGGAGAACTGACACATTTTGAGAGAAACAAAGGATCTTTTCTGAAAGATGAAGCTACTTCCTATGGCTGAACATACCAGAGTGTATGAACTGCTCTACCATCAAGATTTGAAGTAAAATTAAGAAAGGGAGAACATAGTCAACCAAAAAGGAACATGACTTATGTAATATTTTTTCATTATCTGCTTGGTCTAATTTTGTATGGTTAGATATAAACACATATGAATGATACCTCACGCTATCATTTTCCATCCCTGCATCCACCTGAGCAACTATTACAGCTCTCAGTCAGAATACAAAGGAACAAAGTGTGGAGGTACTAACTGTCAGGGCATATTAAGCTTAGATGGTATTTTAAAAAATTAAGATGAATACAAATTATGTTTGAAGCAAGTATTTTCTTTAGATTATTTCTGGTTTCAAATGCCAAACAGGAATTGCACGACTTTTCCCAGAAGGTGGGGAAGTGCCCTGAAGTTCCTCTTTCTAATGTGAAGCTTTACAAAAAAGTTACTGGTACAAAGCCACAGTGGCTCTGCCAAAAGCATTTATAGCTCATGGTTAGGCAGGAGTTTTGAAACTCGATGACCTTTAAGGTCCCTACCAACCCAAGTCATTCTATGATTCCATGGTTCTATGATTCTATTATTCTATGGGTAATAGCCTACCTCAGGTCGTGTTTGCAGTGATGGTTATGATTCACAGATTGTGGCTTAATTCTTTCTGTTTCTGAGACAATCTGTAACCCATGCAGCTCTGCTTTCTCCATTGACTCTCAGGATTTTACATGGTCACAGTGCATAATAAAAGATACAACAAAAAGGTAGTCATGCAGACAGGCAGAGCATCATATTTACTACCATTCTGGACCAAAAATGAAAGCAGAGAACACTGGGCAGTAGGTTTCAGGCATCACACAAAAGGGTTGCATGTTGTTCTGTAGGGCATCTGGGGAGGATTCTTGTTCTGGCAGAACCTCTAAAAACATAGGACCTCATGCCTTGCTGTGTGCAGAGGTGGCTCCCAGTCAGCAGTCTGGCTGATGGCCTCAGTTTCAAGCTGGGTAGCTTCTAGACTGCTAGACTGACACCTAAAATAGATGAATATGTGATTTACAGAAATGCGATAAATAGGAGCTGAAAAAGACTTGATAGTAAATATCCAGTTATTTTAGAATTTGAAAAAAAGAACAAGGTAGGGCTCAGGACCCTTGGCTATGTAGGGAAACAGGACTGACTGAGAAATGCATTTCCTTCTTGCTACAAGGAAGAATAGATTCTGATGTCAGCATGATTCAGTGCCGAATAAACCCTGAACTGCTGAGAACTAGTCTTGGAATAAAATAGAGAAATGAAATTCCAGGATCAAAATCTGTTCCCAGTACAAAATGATTCTTTCACCCCAGTGTGTGGGTAGCTTGTGGTGGAGCACTGTCTTGACTGTTCAACTCTGTGGTGACAGAGATCCTTCCATGCACTTCATGTAAGTTCATTTCATCCCTCCCCCAGCTCCACCTTCCTTTTAAGTAGTGATGGGCAAGAAGGATTAATGTAGTTCAATGATTTTAGGAGACAAATCTACCCCAAACCTGGAAAAAAAGGATGAAACCACAGGAAAAGACGGTAAGCTGGTGCCATGGCAGTCTCACAGAACACAAAAAAGAGGGAGAAGTGGATTCCAGGATGAGAAAGAAGAAAGATGCTTTGACTTCCTGCAGGATGGACTAAGTTGTTACAGGAACTAAATTGCCCTGGGAAGTTTAGCTTAAGTCCAACCTGAAACCTAACTTTCTGTCAGCAGCTGGAGAGTAGGTAAAGAGATGATTACAAAGGGTAAAGCCTGTGAGCTGAGGTATGGTAGAGCTGAATGACAAGTAGTAACTTACTCTGGTTGGTAGACAAGATATTTCTGTTCTTCTTTAATATCACAAAACCCAGAAGAAGTGCAGAAATGATCAGTACAACCACAGCTATAAGTGGGCCAAAGAAATTTATCTTTGCTTGCTCCATTTCTTTCTCATGTATCTCTGAATAAGAAAACAGAGAAGATACACACAGGAAAGATTTAATTTGGTGACAATTACTTTAAACACTCTATCCCAAAGTTACATGAATTAGAAGTTTAGGTTAAGGCCCTCAGCGTCCTTTGCTTTTACAGTGCTTTAATAGTGTCAGTAAATCACTATCCACATTGTTTTATTTTCACTTCCAATAACTAGTGAAACTACCTGGTCTTAATGGTCACTTCAACAGCAGTTAAAGCCAAGCACTCTTTCTGAGGTTTGGGTAACATGTGAAGGATCAGCAATTTAATTCATACAAGAGCCTACAAGGCAGCTACTGTGCTAATGCTGCTCTGTACTACCATGCAAGTTTGAAAAACCTGGAACATGTAACTACTTGGTATGTGTTGGAAATGATGGTCAAAGCCTAATGAAATGCTGTAAGGGATGTGAAAGTCGCAGGGAATTCAAAGGACTTCCCCTCTATTTCTGTTTTTTGTGTTTTTGAGGTTTTGGTTGGCAGGATTAGCAGCTGATACAGCTTCAGTTATTGCCAAACAAAGCTTATGTTTATGTGGAGTTTCTGTTTTCTTACTCATTATCACTGCTTGTCAGGTATCTATTTTCATAAAGCCAGGGAGCAGAGAAGAATTGAAGAGGGAAGAGGAGGATACAGCATTATGGCTAATACAGCCATTTCAACACTCATGAGCAATGTGCAGAGCTGAACAAATATAAGAAGATTTCTGGATTGTATTTTAATAGTATTTAAAAGTCATAGAGTGCAAAGACATTAGAGGCAGTTTGCCATATCTGACATTGATAACTTAACCCTTTAGCTAAATTTGTATTAAGGAAACTGCACTGTGGAACTTTTTCAGAACAAGTGGCAAATTTCTTCTACATCTGCAGTAGTAAGGTGCATGCTTATACTACCCTGGTAGGCTTTCCTGCAATGCTACCATTCCCTCTTGGCTTCTTTTTCCTGTTAATTGAAGCACAGCTCTCCATCTTCAGCATTGTCTAAAAGAGACATGCGCAAGCCAAATTAACTTATGACCAAAGTGGGAATTGTCTTTATTTTGATGTTCTTATGCCATAGCTTACAAACAAAAACATGTCAAAAGAAGTTTTCCTGGTCCAGAAGATAAATAAAATACTGCTTTAGTTTAAAGAAAGGATCAGCCATGTGGAACCTTGAGATAATCCGGCAGTAAAGTCATAATGGAACTCATGTCCCCAGCTTCTTCTTGCAAGAGGTGTCTGAAAAAAGACACAGTCTCAGAGAATAAAAATCCCCAAATAGTCATTTTGGAATGTTCACTTCATTCTGCCAAACATCACGAAAACCACCAGGAAGGCTTCTAATACTAGTCCAAGTTTCATGGTCTTTATGCTTAAACTCAGCACAGTCTATTTGGAAGTTTGTGAATTAAATATGGTCCAAGGGACTCTTCTGTTTAGCATTTTGCCTCTTTCTATGGAATGATTAAGAATAGCGGCTCAAGCACTTTAAACCAGCAAAAGACCTCTTTTTTACTATCAGGGTAGTCAAACTCTGGAACAGTTTGCTGAGAGAGGTTGTGGAGTCTTTATCCTGGGAGGCGTTTAAAATTCAACTGCGCTACCTATTGACCCTACTTTGAGCAGAGTGATTGAACTAGATCATCTCCAGATACATCTTCCAACCTCAACAGTTCTCTGATTCTGTGAAGGGACAACCTCTCCTAACAGCTGTCCCCTCCAGAGACTGGTTGCTGCCTGATCCAGACTCCTAGGTTGCTTTGTTGCTACTGCAGCATCTTCTGGGGAGGGCATCAGTAGGGCTGTGTTCTGCATTGTGTAGCAATTCCTTCTCTGTGCCCTCTCCTTGTTGTAAGGAGATTCCCCATGTGGAAAAGAGAGGAAGTTCAGTGGTGAACATGATGGAGAACATACAACCCTCGTAACCAACTTCTACTACTACCTTGAGTTTATTCTCTGCCTTGACCATGCTGCTGTCTGTGATCAGCTGTGCGGCAGTACATCCTGCTTCTACCCATGCAGAAATGGGAATGGGAGAATGGAGACTCACCTATGCCTAGTGGGACAGAGACAAGGCTTCCCAGCTTCTCCCTAAGGTGAAGCAAGCAGCTGATATTAGTGCGGCTCTTTGTAGGAACTGGGATATTCAGCTTGCTGGTAACGTTGTACAGCTTTGTCACAGCATCCTGTGAGACATCCATGTGAGCCGTAGTGCTGTGTGTTATGTTCTCGTGTGAAATCAGCCAAGTCATCTCCTTGGGCTCTGGGTAACCTCCACTGGAAGAACAGGAAAGATTCAAGTATCCGTTGGGCTTTAGTTCCCTGGAGTGCAGTTCTTCTATCTCAGGTTGACTATAGTTGGCTGAAATAGACCAAAAACAAAGCATCATTAGCCAGCCACACCACATTTGTGACAATCCCTGCCAGTTATTTAAGATTTACAGGCAGAAACAAATCTAAATAGTTTTCTTCAGGAAGACAATGGGCATTCCAAGAAGGGATTTTTTATGGCATTTTTTTGGTGTATATGTAGACTTGCTGATTCTTGTCTTCAGGGTGTTTCAAGGATGCAAGTCTGACCAGCCAGACAACGGGCCTCTGTCTCTCCCACCTCTCTAGGACTCATTAATAATGAAACCTGGCCTGGTTACAGATAAGGGCTTAAGCAGAAGATGGGAAGGGACCACGGTGCTCCCTACCTTTGGCCTCCTGAATGGGTAAGGGGAAAACCACAAATTTCTAACTGTGAAATGTAAAGAAAGAAATCATCTGAGAGAATTCAGATGGGATAAATTCAAAGCGAAGTGTTGTCTTAAGTAGAAATATCCTTAAGTATTGTAAGTAAACATTTTGCAGCATATAATTCATCATCACTTTGTAGTAGGGTTCCCTTAGCTTAGCTTTTTTAATGGAAATGACTATAGCATAAGGTTTTTTTATTTTGTGTCACTTGGGTACTTACCACAATCAATGAAAAACACACCTGTTGCTTTAAAAAGCCAAGTTTTCCAGGCAAGAAATAGTAAAACAGGATTGGGAAGAACTATTTAAACATAAAATATGAATGACAAATGGCCACTTTTAACCAATACTCTCTCTTAAATAATCTAGATATTCTCGACCAGGATTTGTTTGGTTAGAGGTTCATAGTAAAAATAGTTGACTATAATGGAAAAGGAGAAAGAGAGAATGTAGAAATAATAGTGACTACAAGTTGGCATACAGCAAGCTAAAAAAAAAACCCCGACAACTTCCCAAAAAAATCAGAAACAAATCCCAAGAAATAGATTGAAGATTTAATTGAAAATGCTTCATTATTTTAGGGCCAATAGGACTAAAGCAAATATGGAGAAATATTGGAGAAGGGAAAAAGGGTTCTTAGAAAAATATGAGTCTTAAGAGGGTCTCACTCTTCTGCACACACACTCAGTGTGCTGGATCCAGGATCTAATCCTTGCCCTAGAGAATTCTTAATATGGATGAATGAAGAAACATGATGTTGCTTTTATTTTCTCTATCCTAGCACACAATGAATAGGATTTAGCTTAGTCACTTAAATCCCCCCAAGAGAGTCCATGGATATGAATTCAAAATGGAAAAAACCCCCTTTTTTATACCCCAAAATTTAGTTAAGTTGTCCCTCTGGAAAGCTCAAGCTTCCTTTCTCCTCAAGGTCTGACTTGCTTAGCTGACTGCTGTCAGACTTCTGATCTGGAGTATTTATTCTCTCCTTGGTATTTTATAGGAATGGCAGGAATGTAATCCATGACTATGAAATTTGCCACAACATCCAAGTGATTTAAGGGCTTCAATTTTACTGACAGTGAGCAAGTGGAAATAGTGGCATATACCCTGCACTTCTCTTTTATAGCTTCTGGAACCTCAATTTACTGGAAAGTGATGTTGGCTGCATGCAGGGTGTGGGCTACATATATGAGTTTTGTGTTTGTTAACAGAAAAACACATTTCGGGAAGTCTTTTGTATATAAAACATCTTCCAAAAAAGCTTTGGTATTAGATTAAATACCTCAAGAGACAGCAGATCCATCAAGACTTTAATATTTTTCTCAATGGCTTAATCACTTTGCTTCTGTTCTATTTTCTTTAGTGACCATTTGCCTTACTTCCTTCCAGACACTGACTGTCACTGAATGAATTAATTAGCCTTCAAATTTTTTTTTTTTTTAATATCTAGTATTTTACATGTATTTCAGGTTCCCACGTTCTGGAAACAAAACTCTTCTCATTATTCTGTGTTGTGAGGTAATCAGATTGTTGTTTTAATGTTTCTAGTTGGACTGTGTTTTTTCCAGCCTTCGGATAACTCCACTAGAGCTTTTTCCACACTTTTCAGTTTTTCAACATCCCCTTTAAAATGAGCAACTGTAAGTCTCTCTTGTGACATCATTTCAGTCTCAACACTTTGAGCAGTGCATATTTTGAAACAGTTTCCCTAGTCTCAACTTCTTCCCTTATTGATCTATCTAGAGGAAGCACTGTAGACAAGCCACAACAGCAGATTTTCCAGTTAAGCTGCTTGTCCCCATGGTCCCTACCTTGCATTTTTAAGAGCCAAAGTTTTCCACTGTGAAACCTTTCCTTTTTTTCCGGAGAAGGATCTGAGTCCGTTGTTATTATATAAGTCATCGTGGCTGTATGAAATACATCTAAGCTACATGTACAATCCTAGAATCTCTTGAGTTGGAAGGCACTGACAAAAATCATCAAGTCCAACCCCTGGCCCCGCACAGGACACCCCAAGAGTCACACCATGTGCCGCAGAGTGTTGTCCAAATGCTTCTTGAACTCTGTCAGGCTTGGTGCTGTGACCACTTCCCTGGGGAACCTGTCAGCACCTGACCACCCACCCCCTGGGTAAAGAACCTTTTCCTGATATGCAGCCTAAACCTCCCCTGACACAGCTTCATGCTATCTATATATTGTACTAATGTAATACATAAAAATAATATGTTTAAATTGTATTCAATGGTACTGCAGTATTTCTGAATGGGCTCAGCCACCAAGTGATGTAGATAGCTTTGTGTGACAGCCCTGTCATTCCTGTACAGCACTCAGTCTTTCTTATGCCCATTTTAAGTGTGACATGCCAAACTACAAAAATCCCTCCATGTATGATATGAGATTCTAATTAAGAAGCAGCATGTAAGCACAGGTACATTTCAATATTTGTGTTTTTCATCTAATTATTTTGAAGGGTTGGGTTTTTTGGTTTTTTTTTGAATATAGTTTTATACTGTTCCTTCCTTTGGGAGTTTATTGAACACAGAGTAATTTGGAAGGAAGACACCAGCACATGGTTAAAATAGTCTTCCTAAGCTAAACCTTAAAAGGTGTAGGACACTTTTAGTCCTAAGTGTGAGACATCTGTAACATGTTGCTGAGATGTTGGCTAAGCTGATAACTGATTCAACTGTTTGAATTAACTGAGAGTTGATGCAACATATCTTCTTAAAATGGGGGCCTTCAGATTGAGTGCACATTATGAGTTTCTGAGTTCCAAAACTTCACTGAAAATGCTTTTCCAGTAGATCTTGGGAGAATCAAAATTAACAATCTAGGTTTTTTATCTGTGGATCAAGGAAACACTTGCTAGTAGTACAAAGCTAAATACGGTCAATTGTCCTGGTACTCTGTTTTTGGCTGCTGTCATGCTTGGCCTGTTCTCTTTTAAAGCAGTATGCTGA
The DNA here is from genome assembly GCF_000738735.6 of Corvus cornix cornix. Classification (NCBI taxonomy): domain Eukaryota; kingdom Metazoa; phylum Chordata; class Aves; order Passeriformes; family Corvidae; genus Corvus; species Corvus cornix. The sequence goes on along the minus strand of NC_046332.1, from coordinate 27,628,629 downwards.
AGCCTGAAAACACCAGTGCAAGTTAGAAGCTGTTATTATTAATGACTAGCACTAGGACAGTGGAAGACAGAACACAGGCATATGGATAAAGGTAACTAACAGAATAGTTTAAAATAGAGAAACATTAGGATTATATATTAGGTATCACTAAAAAGATTAGAAAATGTGAAGAAAAGATTGGTGCTTCACTTCCATTTCCCTATTAAAAGATTTACTGCCTTTTGCTCTGATTACAGAAAATTCTTTGATGCAAAACATCAGGTTGAATCTCATCAATGTATGTATGCATTTTTTCTTCAGAGATATTTTCTGCCTTCCTTTAACTGAACATACAAATTTCTGCTCCTCCATGTGAGCTGATATTTTCTTTATTTTCCCTGTGATTTATATGATCATAAAACAGCTGGGTGTTTGCAGAGATCTTGCTATGTTTCAATTCTAATTTGCCACCAATGTTGATAACTACTGCTACTTTTGATAGAAGGTAGCTTGTCAGATGCAAACAGACAAGCTTATTTTCCAGAGTCCTAAAAGCCATAAAACTTGCAGGAGGCAAGTCTCTTATCCATCTTTAGAAATTCTGCTCCAGAGCAAGTACATTTTCAGGGGCTTGGAGACAGGAGCCATCTTTCTGGACTGAACAAAATCACAGCGAATCCCACAGACCAAATGGCGATTGGAAGAGATTACTTACCAATGATGTGCAGTGAGCACTCAGATTTGTGTATGACCTCTGTTGATTGTTCAGTTACTTTTTGCATAATAATACACTGATAGCGTCCCTCGTCCTCAACTCCTGCATTGAACAACTGCAAGGTCCATTTGCCCATGTCCAGCTTGGTGCGGTTTATATATTCAGGACTAAGGTTCTCATGCTTTTCTTGGCCATAATATACTTCGTGCACCACTTTATTAGTGTCTTTTTGCCAAAAAATTATTAAATTCTTTATGTCAATTTTCTGAGGGTTTGGAAAATAGCAGGATAGGTGTACGGTGTGATGGAGAAATGCCTTCACCGGATGCACACTGGCAGCAATACCTTAGACAGAGAGAGAGAAAGAGAAATTAAGATTTCCACCAGCTACAAAAGAACACCAAGTTGCACTCAGAGATCCAACACTTAGCAACAGTGGAAATAAAACCACCAGTATTTTGACACAAATTCTCCCACTAGGTATGACAGGACACATAGTTGTTCAAACTGACTTAGTCTTGTGGAGTTCAGGTCATAAAACTGTTTCTTGTTTTTCTTCCTATATTTTACTTTCCTACTTAGAAGGCCTACCACACAGAGATCATGAGCATCTATATTTTAGAAGACTTATCTGCAGGCCAAAGATACAAACAGTTCTTGTTTGCAGCATCCTGAGTGTAATGAGATTCTGCCACAAAAGAGATAGTTGTACAATTTCTGTTTAAAAAGTTGAGTTAATTCTCCTAAGAAAATAACACAGTATTAAAGTTTTGAAGAAACTGTACACACTGTGTGGTAAATGTGAGTGTCTAGGGAAAGCAGGACCAGAAGGTCAGAAGCAGGTGAACACTTTCAGTGTCAATGAAGAATTAATCTAAAGTTTAATGACAAATAAAATGTCAGATTTAACTGTTCTGTAATTAATCTAGAATTTAATGACAGAGTAAATGTCAGATTTAACTGTTCTCTTGCTGATCTTGTTAGCAGAAATGGTCAATAAACACAATTATGCCTTCATGCAAAGAAAGGATGAACTGCACTACACGAGGGATGATTTTTCTCCTGCTTTCACCCATGCATGTGTCCATTATTATGAGTGGTGGTCTGGGAGGTCTGTCTTTTCTTGGAATAAGAAGTGCAGCCCTCTGTCCCAGAAGATACAAACATCTTTGCTGTGTTCAAAAGGAGAAGATTTACAGTCTCTCTCCTGGTGCAAAGTTTTGACTGTTCTTCCAGAGCACCAGACTGCAAAATGATCTCTGCGGGTGCCTCAAACTCCAGTTGTCCCATAACAAACTGCCAGTTTTCAGTTTAGTACTGCTCTTCTCTATAATACACACAGGTGATACACACACATTTTAAAGACAGATTTAAATTGAGAATTTAAGAGCATCATAAAATAAGTGCAATATAAAGATATAAAGTTGAAGAGAGAAAGTACTTACTATATATATTTTATAGAGTCCCTGCACACAATTTAAATACATGTCACATGGGCTGTATGACCTTGATTGTGCAATGGAAGTGATTAATTACTACTAATGAATGAGCTTCTTAGTAGAAGCTCATGAGAAAGTATCACATAGCTGGACACAAACAATCAAAACGGTTTTAACAATTAAAAATGTGCCTTTTACCTGGGAGGAGTATCATAGCACAAAGGAAGAACATGCAGACCTCCATGACACTGTAAGAAGGAGGAAAGAAAGAAATATGTTAGAGGTTGAAAACACTCCAGTACTCCCAAAGAAGTGGTAAAACAAGAAGTTTTAGCGAGAGAGAGTATTGCGAAAGTTAATCTCACCTTTTTCCATAGACTGGTGCAAAGACTTCTACGTGTTTCCCAGCCTTTAGCAACCACAACTAGCATGCCATGGCAGATCTCTGGTTTACAGAGAAGTTGATGTGGTGCAAAATTACTGCGAACTGTGTATGCCATGGGAGGAACACAGAGTCTCTGGGGTCCAAAGGGCAAGACAAGTACCCAAAACGCCTAGAGCAGAGGAAAGAGGAATGGGGAGCATGCTTGGCCTGGCAGTGTGGGGAAGAAGATGGAGAATTGAAAGTAGAGGGGGAGGAGAGTGTGACGCAGAAGGAGGAGGTGGGGGAGACGGCTCAGTGATGTCAGCTACCAGAAGCAATGAAGTGTGTGACCTTCAGTTTTGTGACAGGAACCTATCCTTAACAACAGCAAAGGATAAGGTAGAAAGTCCTTTATGATTTAAAGAGCAGAGGCTAAACAGCACATAGTTAGTGGTCAAGAAAAATATAGTTTCTCTTCAGAAAACAACAAAAAAACCCCTATGTCTTCTCATAAGCAAAACACCTCTCTGGCTGCTTGGGTTCATGTGGTATAAGGGTCCATAGTCCTGGTAAGCAGCCAAACGTCATTCCTGTGCACCCTGAGAGCGGCACCTGCGTCTGACTGCTCTGCATTTACTGCTTTGCATTTAGCAGCACCTTTGTGGTTTTTGTGTGCCTTTTCCATATATTTAGGAGAAGCCTCTGTACCACCCTTGCCAAGGTCCTTTGCTCTCCTCCTTTAAACAGCTCCAAAGAAACCTCTTTTGCAGGAGCAGATGTTAGGCTCTCCAGCTCTCATACTTAAAACCAGTGAGATGCTGTCTGCTGTACTCACTGGTAGTACACTTTCCTGATGGATGGTTTCCCACTTTTTGTTATGTTTTATTTTAGGCTAGTACACTTGGGTCTTTACCTTTACCCCAGGTCTCTGGTCTCCTGTTTAATACAGAATTCCACTCAGTCCACTGACATGTTTTGTGAGTGTACTGTAATGTACAATAATATTTTTTCCAACTTCATCCTGCCTTCTCTTAGGAAAGGGGAGAAAGAAGTCCACGTGGCTTGGAGGATATAGATAATTTTCTTTTGATCCACCTGTCACAGCAGAAGAGCAGGAAGGGGAGGGAGGGCTCATGCAGAATCTGTTGTCATAGATGGAGGTCATTCTTTTTGTGCTGCAGCCACCCAACTGCATGGTAAACTTTTATCAAGGGGTTTTCCTCCCAGGCTGGGCCCCACTGAACTAAACCAGACAACTGACTGCCTAAGTGCCTGTGCCAAGCCACTGAAAACTACAGAAACTACTTTTCAGCAGTCATATTTCCATCCTATAAATAAGAATTTTGGCTTTCAGTCAAGTGAAAAATAAAGGATAGCTCTATTTTTTTGGATTCCATGCAGGTGTGTAAGAGGAGAAACTAAAGCAATTTAGCAACTACTGACATAAATGGAGTGTACTGCTATAGCTAGGCATGTTTTGCAATGACTGTCTCACAGAAGCAAAAACCAAAACCAGAACTTAAAATGAGAGTGCAAGAGAAAAAACCCAAGCAAGAATACCAAATAAAACTGCTTGCCTTTCTTTATGGTTTGGATTTGGAGCTGTGAGGACAGAAGTGTTCAAATTCTGACACGTTTTCCCGGCTGCCGTCTTCCAGGACAAGGCGTTTTGCTGGGGATGCTGGCATGAGGAAGGATCCCGTGAGTCTGCAGAGGGGTATACCCCCACCTTCCCTGTGGAGGGGAATTGCTTGTCACTGAGTGTGAGTGTGACAAGCTGCTTCTTTCATGCAAGCTGCTTTATAGAGAATTGCTGAATCATTAATTGGGCCGCTACAACTTCAGTGCTGCGAGCAGCTTTTCTTCCCCTTTTTTATAAAATGCCTTTAACCAGCAAATGCAAATCCTTGGAGCCAGTGTCCAGAAGACTGAAGAGAGGAAGGGGAATTACACAGTATCACTGTGCGCTACTTACACCATTCCTTTGGCATATTCAATACAGATTTTTTTGTTCAATTCTCTCTTATATCTGCAGGCCATTGAAATTCTTGGGTCCCAGAACTGACCAGCAGTCAAAGTGGGCTGGGTAAGGGAGGAAAGATAGACATTGTGGGTCTCTGTGTGGATGTGCAGTTTTGCTGTTCACAGGCTGAGTGTATCCATCTGTGGAAGTGGCACTTTTTCACAGTGCCAGTGATAACTGATGAGATGGGAGTGGTTTGAAGACCCAGGGCTTTAAAATTATCTCTGACATCCAGAATAATGTGAGGTCGGTCCATGGAGAGGTAAACATTTTCCCTTGCTAAATAAAGCTAGCATATATGGTGTATCCTTTTTCCTCTTTTGGAGCTTTTTCAGCCATTCCTGAAGGTGTCTCCATGACTCACAATTACAAATCAGGTGTGGATGTCAGAGATGAAAATGGAGCAGTATATTAATTGAAATTATGTCAGTACGCAGTCAGGAGTCCCACTCAATCCTTTATTTACTATCTCTGCAGTGCAATCACTGAAAGGAGAAGAAACCATATGAGGACATGCACTTTACAGGCCTGATTCATGACGGCTTCAGTTTGGCCCAAACCAGTCTGAGAAAACTCATGAGGCAATTCCCACTTGGCTCAGTACAGGGGGATTCCTGCCCTGACTCATAAAATCATAGAATGTTAGGAGTTGGAAGGAACCTCAGAGATCACCTAGTCCCAGTGCCCCCTGACATGGGCAGGAACATCTCCCACTGGGCCGGGTTGTTCCAAGCCCATCCAATCTGGCTTTGAACACTGCCATGGTTGAGACAGACACAACTTCTCTGGGCAACATATTCCAGTGCCTCACCACCCTCACAGTAAAGAATTTCATCCTAATATCCAGCCTAAATTTCTCCCCTTGCAATTTGTACGCATTCCTTCTTTTCCTATCACAACAGTTCCTGATGAAGGATCCCTCTCTCTTTCCTGCAGCCCCCTTCAGATACCAGAAGGTTGCTATGGGAGGGGCTCCAGTCCTCTTACCAACTTAGTGGCCTTCCTCTGGACTTGCTCCTAGAGTTCCTTGTCCTTCTTATGTTGGGGGCACCAGAACGGTATGCAGCACTCCAGGTGGGGTTTCACAAGAGAAGAGGAGAGTAGAGGGGGAGAATCACCTCCTTCAGTCTGCTGGCCATGCTGCTTTAGATACAGCCCAGGGTAGGGTTGGCTTTCTGGACTGTGAGTGCACACTTCCTGCTCATGTTGAGTTTTTCATCAACCATCATGCCCAAGTCCTTCTCCACAGGGCTGCTCTTAATCACTTCTCTGCCCAACCTATTGGTGTCCCTGGGATTGCCACAACCCAGGTGTAGGACCTTGCCCTTTGCTTTGTTGAACTTCATGATGTTTGCACTGACCCACCTCTCAAGCATGTCAAGATCCCTCTGGATGGCAAAAACTCTGACATCAATGTTTGGGAAAAAGAGGCAACTTCATTCCCTTTACTTTTGAGGGCAATTGCCAGAAAGCCCGGTGTGACTTATTTTGGGATTGGCTTTCTGTCTCATGTTCCTCCCAATCCAGCATGTGAAAACAGCATGTAAAACCCCAATAGGCACAGCGAAGCATGAAGGTCTTGGAGGAAACAAGAGCTTTGTATCAGGTACGCTTGCCTGCGTTTTCATTTACTCTCTTTTTTGCTGTTTTCAGTTTTGGATATAGTCATTATCATTTGAAAGACACTGTCACATCTGTGCTCTTTGACTCCTAAGTTCCTTCATTACCCTTAAGTTCTTTCCAAAATATTCTTTTCTTGCATATTCTCACAGGTAATTAGCTTGTTTTCTTACAACAGGTACACATATTCTATGGGAAGACTCTCCTGCCCCATGTTGAACTCAAAACAAAACTAAACACTGAACTAGTAAATTACTCTTTTTATTTTTCTAGCATGGGGAATTTTTCTGAAATTTCCACCCTATGCAACACCAAGCAGCTCCATGAGCACTGCTGTGAGCCTCCTGGAGGCAGGACATCTGTGACAAAGACTTTCCACTGCTGACTTGGAAGCTATCTCAGGGGCTTGTAAATTAAATGATCCTAAAAATGCATTTACCAGCCTTCTCCCATGTTGTAAATACAGGTTGATTTGCACAAGTTTAATGGAAGGAAATCACACATTAAGAAAATTTCCTTAACATGGCAAGTTCAGAGGATTCTATGATGCCCTCCACCCTAATAGTAAGCCATACAACCGTATAACTATCCAACAAGGAACATATTTTAAAAACACACATTACTCAGGCAACTTCCTATGTGCTTCCCCAGTCAGAAAAGTGTCACTGTTTTAATCAATTGCAAAACTTTTTCTATTGTTCATTCTTTTATAACAATATTTTACTCCAAGTTACATTTAAAAATTCTGGGCTTCTGTTTAATTATTTTGTTATTACATGAAGAAAACCCAAGCCTCTGCCTTCCTAATTTTTTATTTCTCAATGCATTTTATATCCCTTCCCACTCTGCAACATCATTTTATTATATCTAAATCTTCAGGAGAACCATGACTTTCGCTATGATTCTGGGATCATTTTGCTCTAACATATAGAAACTCCTCTTTTAATAACAAGTAAAAAACACCAATTATTTAAATAATACCTTTGGTCCAGAGATCATGGAGCATTCCACTGCCTCTGCAAGCAGAATCCTTCATCCACAACTAGGGGCGGGTATCTCTGAAAGAGAGCACAGCAGCTGCCTAAAGATACAGAGTCCCACCGCACAAATCATAGGATACAAACGTGTTCTCCCTGCAAGTGAAACTGCGGGGGAAATTCAGAGGGGAAGAACGTCATCAAACCAGAATTAGATACTCGTTTGGATTAGCTGTGGTGTTTGAGTTCCACCTAAAGGACAGGTCAGGCTGACATATTTTTCCACACTTTAAGCCAGGCCTGGCCACAGAATTGGCAAGTTGGTTGAACCACTTCTGCATCACAGGCACCATAGGTGACGTCTGTCCTCCTTTCCCAGCCCTTGGACTTGCATCAAAGCTAGTAAAGCAAACTTGTCAGCTGGGAAGTAGCAGTTGCTGGGTTCACTTCTCACCAAATCACAGCATCCTGTTTGACTTTGCAGTGACACAGAGAAGGAGCACAACCCTGTTCCCGCACAGGTCACAATTTAGAGGTGACCGCTGACTAACAGACCAGTCAATTGCTGGGGACTCTTCAAGAGTCATTGTACAGAAGAGGGAATTTAAATGCCCATTCCCAGGTTGTCCCTCTTCCAAGCCTCCTATCTCAGTGCAGGACACTTCGCCTGGAAATGGCATCATGGCTACACAATGCAGTACAAGCATAACTTCAAATAGCAGTTTGCAGGGCACCTCTGGTGTCAAGGTGTGTGCTGTATACAGAAAGATTAATCCGTATTTGATTCCCAGCTATACTCAAACACAGCTAACAAGGATTAGCTGCCATACAATATATTCTATGCTTAGTGCTCAGGTATTATATTCTTTATTTTCAGTAAGAGTCTTTCAAAATCAGCTGGGCATGTGACACCAACCTCATACTGCCTTTCAAACAGAAGGATCGCTGATCAGGTGCTACTTTTCTTGCAATAAATTAATCTAAATTATTAAATGAAGATATGATATTCAGTAGATCAGTTAAATGAGCCAAGCCTCTGTCCTAGTGCAGAAATCACTCTGGAGACACGTACTGATTTTCTCACAGTGCTTCTTATGGCACATTAACTTTACAAAGGTAAAGGAAAAGATTGGTTTTGGTTTCTCCCTTCAACCACTTTGCTGAACTGAGCTTTGAAGAAAGGACCTGATTCTCCTATTCACTGGTGTAAATAAAGACCAGCCTCCTTATAACACACATAATTGAACAACACCCTGGAGATCCACTTTGGTCCTTTCACCCAGGTCTTGCTTATAAACACCCTGCTCCAGGAATTCAGGAAATAATTGTGCTGATGCCGTCATAGGATGGGCTCTGGCTCATTCTGCTGGTCAGCTTGCTCCAGGAAGTGTGTGAAGCTGCTATGATAGCAGCTGTGGCTCAAATGAAACAGAGAGCAGCTGTGGAGTCACTTCACTAATAGCAATTAGATTTTTACGAAGGTGTGCTCCTACTAGTTTATAGGAGCATTACAAAGGCTTGTGTCTGTAACTGTCCTAATCATTAGCAAATAAAGAAAAAAGGCTAAAACACTCAATCAAAAGGATTACTACAATACTGGTGAATGCCTTATTTCTTTCTCCAGTGTTCCTGACTCAGAGGCAGCAAAATACTTCAGTATGGATCTTGCTTGATAACAGAAATATTCATCCTATCTCTGTCCTCAGTGCCTGTCCTCCACCATGTGCAGAAAGCCCAGATCACAGAAAATCCAGCCTTTCCTATCACGAATATGTTTGTGCTACTTATAGAAAGTGCTCTCTGTGCAAAAGAAACTTCCTCTTTTTAAGTTGAAATTCCCCTTTCAAAGCACATTTAATTCTCTCACAAGTGTCGGTGTTATTCATAGTCTCCCTGAGCCACCGTGTAGCCCCAGCCTTCACAAAAACTTTTGCTTGGATTTTGCCTGAAGGAAATAACCCTTTTTGAAGAAGACTAAGTTTTTATGGCTGACAAATTCCATTCTCTTTTCTTTGCTTAAATAGGTCTCAGAACATGAAATACAGTTTTTTGGCAAAGACTGAAGCTACTACAATGAGATTAAACAAAACAGCCTGTCCTTTCCCAGTACTCCACTGCTGAAAGTCACCAAGTTAATTTAAGAACTGATGACACAGTAAAAATACATCTGAATGGATTGTTATGTAAGAACAGTGATATCAGGACTGATTCAATGATATTTATGGGAAATTGAAGAAATTTAAGGCCATATCTATGCCGCAGCTGCCTTTCTTGCCATGTTCTCATTGACTTTTCTACATGACTGAGTAAATAAGTTGTGATTATGTGTTTGACTATTTATATGTATAATTCTTTGATAAATTGGTAACTTCATTTTCTTGTACTGCCAATTTATTTACATGGAATTTGATTTCTCCTGTAATCTCATTTTGATTCCGCCAGCTTAGTAAAACTTGTAATTTTATCATCCATTCAGATTTGTTTCAAGTTGGCTTATGAGCGTGCAGTGATCCTTATAAAAGCCCAGCTTAATGAATGCAGTTGTTCTTGCCAGCTGTAGATCAAACAATATTCACACCTGAGTCTCTTTAGTCTGAATCACAGTTTATACATGGCATTCCAAAAGGGGCTCCCTGGGGAAAAAAGAAATCTGTCCTGTATCCTTTGCCTATTAAGTATCTGTATCTATTGCCTATTTTTAGAAATGAATTCCAAATCAGTTTCTGTACGCACGTTTTTTTTGCCCAGGACAAACTACTCAACCGTTCTCATTAAAAATAGAGAAGTAGGCTGTTAGGAGTGAAGAAGGGGAAGTTTTTTCTCCAGTCTGTAGCAATCAGAGAACTATAATTTACTTTTAACAGTTTCCTGTGAATGCAGCCAAAAGAATAATTTCTTCAACTAGATTGATTGAAGACTAATTGGACCTAATTTAAGTGTTTCCCAAACATGTTCAGCAAAAATCTAAAACCTAGGCGCATTTACAGGCTTCAGATTTTCTCCTTGCATGCAACTTAGTGCTGCAGTTAACAAGAAGAACAAGAGAGGTGCGTAGGATTTTCGGAGATGATGGAGTATCCTCCTCCCACTCTGAGATGTCACCAAAAGTGATGATGGATGAGACCTAAACATTGCACTGGAAGAAATCAAATTGGAAATGTTAAATATTCTTTGTCTTTCTGCTTACAGAGCCCCACCATTTATACTGAATGTCATACAAATTTCTTGAGTTCAGTTCTCACCTGAATCAAATCACCAACCAGCCAGGCTGGTTCCAGTTGGGTTAGAGGGTAGTGCTCTTTGTATGAGCCTGGGTAACTTTTGATGAGAAGGGATATGGTTCGTAGTTCATGGTGAAAGTTTTGCTATGCATTTATATGTTAGCTTTACCTATATTTTATTGAAAATAATTGGTATTTAATGCATATAGCTGTGTTGGCAATGTATTGCTTGTGATTCTCTCTTAAAAACTTGTTGGGTGACCTCTGAAATAGGAAACCGATGTGTCTAAATCAGAAGAGAATCTAAAAAGTTTGAAGCAAGACAGAGACAGTGCGTAGGCAAGGAAAGAGAAACTAGATCAGGTTTTAATTGAAACACATAAAAACTACATGAAAAGACCATAGAGAGGCAGGGATTTTGTAGAATAGAACTAGGAGTTAGCAGCTGATAAGAAGGTTTTTAAGAAGAGGTTACCGAGAACACTCTAATAGTCTTGGGAAAAACATACTTCATGGTAGATCATAAATAAAAGGTAAGCAATTATTCAGAAAGACAGACTGAACTTGAAAGCCCATGCTTAAGAGTGAATTTTCATCAGAATTTCATCCACTCCTTTGTCTTTTGCTAAAAGAAAAACCTTGAAGTTGAAATTGAAGAAAAAACAAAGATACAAAGTAAGGATTGAATATAGATCTCCAAGTTGGCATATACAGAAAGAGGAAACATGTTCTTTGTTGAAACTTGATCACACAAAACATTGCGTGTATGACTAATACAGCACAACCCTAAAAGCTGATAGGTATTGGGAAAGATGTTTCCTTGTAGTTTAGATTCCAGCTCAGAAAAGGTTTCCCTTGGAGATACATAGCAGCAAGGACAAGATGCTGTGGTGTGCACAGAGCCTCACTGAAATTTCCAATTTTGCATCAGGGCTGCAGGTTGAAAAGGTTTGGCAATCTGGAGCTGCTTGTGATATTGCAATGCACTTACATTATGATAGGATTGTAGATGCAAAAGATTGATTGAAGCATATGGGGACACATAGGGACATAAGTCTGCCACCCACAGCACAGGTGCAAATGCTGTGAGCAGCCCAGACATGCTGAACAGACGCCCCCAGCTGACAGAGGGCCAAAGTGAGGACGGCTGAAGTCTTAATTTTTGTACGCACAGGTACTACTTACCAGTTAATGTTAGAAAGACTTTACTTATGGTAGGCAGATGTTTTGTAGGTACTTATCAGAGTGGGAAAAGCATGAGATAAAATGGCCAAAGGCAAGCAGATCTGGTGTACTGAATTATGTGAGGATGTGGAGAGGTTTTTTAAGAAAATTGGTAGTGGGTTGTACTGGAAAGGAGGTAAAGGACGTCCTGAAGGAAGGGTTCTTAGTGCCCTAGGAAATGGTGTGGCCTGAAATTAAGTGCTGCCTTCCTTGGGAAACCCAGAAAGCTTCCAGAGGAACTGTGTGATCCAGTGCCTAAGGCTGAAGTGGCCACCAGGAAGGCAGGTGAGAAATCATGAGGAGCCCAAAACTGGGGTGAAAGCATTGGCGGCAAAGAGAATCACCAATTTTACAGTGACAGAACCCCTTTAGCCATATATAGGATCTGAGTTTTCTGTTAAAGGCAGAAGGGATGTCAAAATATTCTTAATTATCCCCAGACTATTAAATGCTGATGCAGAAATGATGCCTGACTGATTAAAAAGCAAGACGAGTTCCAGACAAAGATGTGTTACAGTAAACAACAGAGAAGTGCTCAAGGCGTTGTTAGGAGGTATCTTGACTCTGGAGATAGGATTAGGAAACTGTTTTGGCAATTTCCAAAAAAGTCCCCCTAGAGTCTCTGGGTACCACCAAGGCCATAACCTCTGCTAAGTGGCTTGAGGGCATAAAGCACAAAAAGATTGAGAAACCAAACTGTCTTGTTTCTGCTCCCACAGTCACAGCTCACTCCGAGAAATGAAAGGAACTCTGGCATGGAATATTCTCACAATGGGTTGTACTGGACAAATCTTATAACCTAGGGAAGGTGGTGATGCATTTTTTGCCATGAATGGATGAGGCAAGTTTTATAGACAGAGAAATATCTTTTATTAATCCAAATATTGGGGGGAAAAAACAGGAAGAGCTTGAAAAGGCTTTAAAAATGCCTGATAGCCTGCTTTCCTTTTCGTGTTGTATGAGTTGCTCTAGGAAACATGATCTCTCTACAAATCTTGCTTCATTTAAACTATCCTGGCTACAGCAAGACTGCTATTATAATTAAGGCTTTGAATGTCCCCATCCAGAAAACAAGAGTTGCTAAACAGAGTTCATGGGGAGAATGCAATGCTTTCAAATGGAAATTTTGGCAATTAGCACACTGAGGAGGGAGTCACCTACATGAGTCTATGGGAGAAGCCTGCAGAAATATGTCTTCAATCTGACCACTTTCTAGGGTATGGCTTTCTTATTCTATGATAATAGGTTCCTGATTTCCCTCAGGATTCCCAATCTAAAAGTTTTTTCTGCTAATAGGCGGCTTCATCACCTCCTCTAAAAAGAAGGATGCATCACTCTATCAGAAACTCTATCAGACACAAACCAATCCCCTTTCTCTTCTTTAGGAGGCTCAGGTTTATCAGAAGATTCTGACTTACTTTTTCACACTGCAGGACTACTTTGTGTACCAGGCTAAAGGCAGTCCTGCAGTAGGACCAAATCACTTCTGAAGCCGCTCCACTTTGCACAGAGAAGTTACAAAGCCTCTTGGTCAGAAAAGAAGGAGCATAATGACCTCCATTTACTGGTGCTTCAAGTGGGATATGGGAGCTCTGGATTCATATTGCTGCTCCCAGGACTGTATTAAGACTTTTGTGTGAAGTATTATTATGCCAAAAGCACAGGCAGTGGTTGGGGCTGAAAAAAGAAGACCGGGAATGACCTCTTCTTTGAGACTGCTTGCATCAGGCAACTAAAGCACTATTCCCCCTTTCTAATTCACAGGTTCACGAGAGGTTGAGAGTTGTCATCTACCAGGGAATAGCTGTCTACAGTGCTATTCCATAATGTGAGAGTTGGAAGCATATCAGCATCTGACAGGCAGGACTGGGAAATGGCCTGCACCCTCCCCACCTCTGAATGAGAGCTCTAACCACTAAGCAACTGTAGAAATAGTCCCAATCCAATAGGCAGAGAGAGACATTATTCCTCTAACCATATTTCCAAAGGAATAAGCACCTGCAATCCAATTTTGTGCAGAGACTCATTCAATAAATATGTTCTGAGACAACCAACTATGTCAAGTCCATCAAACAAGACAACAAGAGGAGAAAGGCTGGGACTTGACTCTTAGTAGGGCCTGAATTAGTAAACTGTCTCTAAGCATCTCGGGTTTTGTTATCTGGAAACCTGAAATCCTGGAGGCCTATTGAATTTAGGCTAAATAACAACTGAAAAGGGGCTTTTATCTTTGTCAGTCTGTGCTTGGATGCCTTAAATCCAGCCCAGGAACCATACTAAGTGCTGAGAGATTTCAGTGGATTTGTCCTAACTGGACAGACTTTTTCACTCCTTTCATGGCCAGGGCAGCTCCTGCACTGCTTTTTGTTATGTCTTCGGTCACTGGTGAGTACCAATGTCTGCTGAAAATCACGTCCCACATCTTCTCAATGCATAGCATGGAAAAAAACTTCTGGAGATTAAAAGAAATCTCATAGAAGGTACCTGCTGCAGTTCCTAGGAGCCATGGCCAGCAGTGCCTGGAAAAACCCTCTACCCTTCAGAAAAGACTGAGATTTAAAATTCTGCTGGTCCCAGGACCCACTTTGACAACAGTTGTCCAGGAATGAGAACTCTCAGGCACACCCTACTTAGTTTTGATTCAGACAAAGGAGTTGCTATTATGGGGCAGGGGAACTACATGTAAACTTCGTTCTTAAGTTTATTTAATCGACTGGATCTTACCGGATGTTCCAGTTAAACTGGGAGCAAAGTTTATTTAATATATAATGCCTGCAGTTTGAGAGATGGAGATTAAAGCATCCAGTGCATTTAGAGAGGATTTCATTCTCATGGAGCCTGGTTTTGCAACTTGTTTAAACAAAATGTGGTCCTTTGATGTGGAAGTGATGCTAACATGCAAGGGAATAAAATACATGAAATTTAAATACAGGGAATGAGTTTACAAGTACTTAACCCTGTATATAGGCTGATGTACTGAAGCTCTCTTGTTCCATGCATCCTATATACTTATTCACTCTTTTGATATATTATGCCAGCTGGAAGAATTATGCCCTTTGAGACCACAGCAGAGAGAATATGCTGTTCAATTCAAGTCCTCCCCAAGCATAAGACAATCTGGCCATCCTCCTAATAAAAAATAAAAACAAAAACAGGCTGAAAATGGAGGAAAATTACTGCAGCCTCTTATGCAGTGCAAGTCCACCGTGTGGAAATATTATCAAAGGAGATATGTAAGATTTTACTATTAAATCTTTTCAAGGGTTTTTTATATATACCTGAAAAGAAATTAAACTCATCGCTGAAAAATAGAAATAATCACGTAAGTTGACAACTTATAATCACTCAATCACTTTTGTGCTTTTTTTCCAATAAATGTTAAGAATGACTAGTTTCTTTGAAGCCACCACTTGGAAGCAGCAGTAAGATAATAAACTCCTCTGGACAAAGGTTATGCATTTAAAGCTGTCTTTCCATCCTCTCCTATCTAATGCTCTGCTAATGCTCGTTTTATTTGCTTGACTAAATTTTTTATTAATGTACCTGAAAAAATCTTTGGCCAAGGGTGACCTTCCTTCAGCTAGGATGAATAAAATGACTTCATTCCCTTGACTCTTTGCTGCTAATGGGACCAAAAATGATTGAAAAATCATTGAGAGAGTACAAAATATTGACAGGCGCAATGGGACTATCAATGAAGTCAGAGAAAATATTGGTGAATCAGATCATCAATGAAACTAAACAGCCAGAGGAAGTGAAAGAACCTGACAGCATCATCAATTTACCTCTTATCCTATGTGGGATTTGATAAAAGAGCTGTGCACTCCTCCTTATCCTGAAACCTTCCTATTTTGAGGCCCTTCCATCATGGCTTTAAAGGAGGTTGACAACATGCAAACTGCTAGCAGAAGAGTTCAATTTACAGGGTCAATTAACTGAAGATAATCCCCTGAAGTTATAGGGGACAGAAAAAGGAGAGGAAACAGCATATTTCAGAGATGTACTATGTGACATCCCTCAATACATTTGAGCAGTTGAAGAGAAGGAAGGATCCCATCCATGAGGATAAGCATCACAGGAAGTTTCCTCTTGGACCAACAAGATGCAGATTACTGCTGTCCTGAGGCTAGTCTAAAGCAGAAGACAGCTCAAGACTCTGCAAACTTGCCTATAGATAGTTTTCCTACTGGTGAGTAATATTTGTAACCTTTAGAAACTGTGATTGTGTCTGCACAACAACTTGTACACATCCAAATATGTAGAAATTGCTGTCTTAAATAATATTGCATTGCAAGGGTTGGAAACTGTGTTTGTAGTGTATTAGCTTGCCAAAATGGGAAGGAGAGGGTTTTAAACCATTTTGAGTGAAACAAGGGCAATTAGGTTGAATAATGGAAAATTGTGTAAGTTGCTCAATAAACAGCAATTCTGATAAGCCTAATGGCTGCCTCAAAGAGACTGGAAGAAGGTTATGTTTGTCATATGTTACCATTATCATGTGTTCTTAAGTCTCCGACAGGTAATTTCACAATCTGAATCCCAATTGTGCTTATATAAAGTGCAGTTGTTGACTTCATATTATATCTTAAAAGTATATTTATTGTATATGTATTGTTGTAATTTAATTTGAGCTCTATCTTGCTTTATTTTAGTTAGCTTAGTGGGTAACACTGGTTATAGGCTTCTTAGTTTATTAACAGGTAATCATCCTTGTAAAAGGCTCTCAGGCATAGGGTTTTTCCCTTTCAGAAATGCAGTCAGGTTATAAAAGCTATAGTAATTCTGCTGGTAAATATTTATCCTTGTTTCTTGATGTGTACCTGTGTTCTTCACAGTATATTATACAGTCCTGTGTAAGACACTTGCTTACCTTAGGTTTTAAGACTCTTACTTTAGATGCCTACATATACCTGTGTGTCAGTGAGCACTGTATTAACAGGCTATGAATACAAAAACTAGCTGTTTCTAATTATATATGACTTCAGAAGGTTTAATGGACTGTTTGTGAAATTATGGTCTCCTAAAAATCTGTTTGGTCTACACTGCAGTTCCCACTGTACTTTGTCATCCTTCATCATTAGGCTCTACTTTTTGAACTACTGTAACTTCTAGAACTTGAAGTACTTCACCTTGAATTTGCATTATGTATAACAGCCAATGGATCTTGAAATATTCTTCAAGGTGATATAATGTGCTTCTGCTACCTCATCACGGATCTGCCAAACACAAGTGAAAAGCTGTGGGGTTTATTAGCCATGCTGTAAATATTTAATCCATCGGAATATGCCAAAAAATAATTATATATAATTGACAAAGATGTTTTTTATACATTCTAGATTTACATTTTTATTGCAAAGGCAGGCTCTTCAAAATTCAGAAATTCCCGCATATATTGTAACACTCCACCAGCCTTGCCCAGTGCATTCATTCATGTAGGCCTGAAGGAAGCAATGTACCAAAACCAGTATTGTGCAAGAATGGCATAGTCAAAACCTCATTAATTGAGGCAGATGTATCTGCTTATGTGTAGTACTGTTCAAAAACCTCCTTCAATGCGTTATTTCTGTTACGTACTATTTATATCCTACAGAAAGTCAGGAGCAGCATTGGAGAGCCTCACTACGCTGGCATACTAACACTTGAAATAAGACATGTTATCAAGGATTTTGTTTTTATGAAGCATAAAGGCTGGGTTCCAGTCTGGTGAGGAAAAGACCTGAAGAAATGGAACAGCCTTAATAAAAAGACATTTTAATTTCACTGACATTATCAATTACATTGACCTACTGAGATGTTAATGATGTGAATGTTAACACCTCTGATTATGATGTGATTAAGACAGATAGAGAGGAAAAAAAGAGTTTCAGAGGTAGAACTGTACAGGGAAGATACAATTACCTTGTTTTAGGTCTGTAGCTCATAGAGCCATGAATTATTTAGGTTGGAAGGGACCTCTGGGGGGCATCTGGGGAACCTCCCTGCTCAAAGTAAGTCTAATTAGATCAGGTTGCTCAAGACCATTTCTAGTGGAGTCTTGAACACCTCTTGGGAAGGGGATCCTGTAACCTCTCTGGGCAACCTCTTCCAGTATCTGACCACTCTCAAGGTAAACAGAGAAACCCAAATCAAACCAAAAAAACGTGATCTATAATTGAAATTTTTCATGTTCTAACTTGTGTCTTTCGCCTCTCACGTTATTGCTGTGCACCTGCAGCAAGAGATGAATTAGAAGTGAAGATTCCTGAATGCCTGTGGACCAGTGTGCCAACTGACACTGGAAAATACAATGAGGCAGCAGGGTGGAAGGAGAGAATAAGAGAAATATGAAAAGGGCCAACCCCTTAGAAGGGTTAGAAAAGCTGCAATTACATTGATGAGTTACACCTAACCAAGTTTCTGTAAAGGGTAGAATTCAAATCTGCACTGTTATGGGGAAATTAAAAACTGAAAGGTTTGCAGTTACCAATTAAACATCAATAGAGTTTCATTTTTGTTCAAAGACTTTCAGACTCTCTGGACAGAAGGGACCTCCCTGTTCACCTAGGCTGACTCTCCACATGCAGAGGCTGGATAATGTTTTTTCAGCACTAGATCAAAGAATGTCTTTTAAAAAGAGATCTGATCTTGTCTTCTGCATTCAAAGGGATGGTGACCTAACCACTTTTTCCAAAAAGTTGGTAAAATGTCACTTATATAACTTAAAAGCCTTACCATCATAAGATAAATATTTTGGACTTCACTACAAGGAATAAAGATGAAAGTTGATGAATTGGAAGCTGGTGGTTACCAAGAGACCAGTGCTCAAGGCCTGATTATATTTAGTGTGGCCAATTACATGAAAGTCTCAAACAGACAGCTTCAAAAGCTTTAATTTATGAAATCTCCGGAAAGTTATAAGGAGAATCTGTTTGGGTAATATATGTGGGCAGAACAATGTATATGGAAGATTTTGGCTCTTGAGGAGCATTTATTAGCTGTCCAAAAGTCACCATCAAAGAAAAGAACATTGGTACAGTTTTCATTTGTTAAGGGAAAGCCATGATTAGAAATAAAGAAGCAATTTATAACAAATGAAAACGTTGGGTACAGACTGGAGGAATGTTGAATGAGGAGCCACAAACCTTGGGAAATTGATACAGGAAGATATAGCTGCCAAAGAAGAAGGTCTCTGACTGGAAGGTCAAAAGGCAATATACAGTTAAGAGCATAAATATTAAAAAAACCCCAACAAACCCCCCTCTCAAGCCCCAGAAATGTTTGGCCGTAGCTAGATGAAGCTGGTAAAACTGCTTCTAATGGTGCAGAATAGACAAAATAATAATTTCCTTACTATATTTGGAAGAAAGCAGTGTGATACACATATATAAAATGAACTGCTTTCTGACCCACTAACTATTGGCATGTTAAGTAATGGATGCTAAGATTGATAAATCTGCAGGCCCAGATTATTTGCTCCTATGAGTTATAAAAGTATTGGCCAACTTGACTTCTGCACCTTTGATAATTTTAACAAATACGGGAATGATGGAAAAAACCCAGAAAATCATGTCTTACTGATAATATTGTGTCAATATTCAGAAAATGAGGATGATGCTGCTAATTATAACTTAGCTTGCCTGATTCAGTCATGGTAAAATAAGGGAAAAGCAGTTAAGGGATTAGCTGAGAAAGACCTGAGGGGCAAGATTATAATTAATGCCAGTTAGCACATTTTCAGGGAAATGAGTCAGATCAAACAGTTGCGCTGGGAAGAGGGCAAAACACACCAATGAAGGCAACCCTGTTGATACACAATATACAGATATTTGTAAGGCACTGGATTTAGTACCTCATTCTGCTGATCAAAACTTTGCACAGTGCAGTGAGGAGGGAGCCCACATAAACAGGGTTAATAACTGGCTAAACGAGGGCTCCCAGTAGCCGTCTGCAAAGCAGAAGCTGTGGAGGTGAGCATCAGCTGGCAGTGGGCTCGTCAGTGCTGTGTGCTGTGGGTTCCTTTGAAACTGCTTCTGGGCAGCCACGCTGTGGCTGGGCACACGCTGGTGGCTGGGTCTGTGCTCTACAGGGTCGTGTTGGGGGGCAGATGCAACTGTGAGGAGCCTGAGGACTCTCACTGGGATAACTCCAGCACAAAACCATAGGTAAATGGACCACAGCTTCTTCTCCAGATGGTTTTGAAAGAAAATGTCCACTTTCTCAGCGAATGAGTGGAGGACTCTGGTTGATAGTCCATGCACGTGGACAAATAGCTCAGAGGAACTTGGTGCAAATCAGGTCAGAGGGTCTGATGGCCATGGACTGGCTCTTCTTGGGCAGGAAAGCCAGCTTGATTTTTCCCTGACTGTGGCAGGAATGCCCCAGAAAGATATTTTCAAAGTCTCCTTACCTAATTTAGTCAGAACTTTTCTTTTTCAATTCATCGTTCAAGATGGAAACACTTTGAAGATAAGATTGTAACACAACAGGAGTTCCCCCTGCTTTCCTAATGAGAATGGCTGAAATTTGTTTTGCCTAAATTTAACAAGAAAATTCAGCAACTGGATAAACCAAGCATGGGAAATTTTTGTCAGAAGGTAATTATGGGCAATTGTAAACAAGAGATTTGAATTTAAACCCTTATGCATCCTAACCAAAATGAGCATTACTGATTCAATAAAACTACAGTTTAGATGATGTATCTTCTGTTTAGCCTCAATTTTTCAACTAGTTTCTATTTTTTTCCAAAAAAGGGGCTCAGTGTAGGTACATATTTCTCTGCTTCCCACAATGTGTGTCCATGAGCACTGAGCAGAGGCAGACTAAAGGGAGTTTTTGAAAGATTTTTCAGAATGAATCTTGGGTGCTTTCTTCTTAGGTGCATTTCTCTTTCAGTAATGATAAAGAAGTACCACAGTGGAACATTTATTCTGACCTGTGGGGAATGTGTCATGATTTGTTTTCTGCTTGAAGACTGATGAAGCTGCTAGCATGTGGAACTCCAGTTGTTGGCCATGCTGACAAAAAAGGAATTTGTAGTTTTTAAGAACTGACATTAATCATACCTCATGTCAGGGAGGGAAGAGTGCAGCAGTGCCAGCACACTTCTAAGGAGAGCTGACAAAAAGGGGAGTGGGACTAAAGAATTGTCTGTGCCTGCCTGTGTGGCTGTCTGGTGCTGTGTCATGCAGATGGGGTGGGCTGGTGTCACAGGTAACGGGGTTCCCCAGGCAAATGCAGATGGGAAGCTGAGCTGCTGATTCAGAAGGTAACTTTCACAATGCATATGCCTTTGGGAGAGGTGTGGAAGGTGGAAGCAGGTTTTTTTGCCCAAACTTTTCGCTCCTTTTCTTCCCAGAGTCCGTGCCAAGACTATTTTGTACTTGTGTACCTTAAAATTATTTTTAAAGTGCATCAAATTAGTTTCCTAATACATTTCAATTGTTAAATAATGTCTGTGAGGGATATGAAGTGTAGCTGATGACAGAGAACATCCAAGATTTATGTGCTGTCATTAGCTGTACACGAAGTTTAGTGCTACAAGCCATACTTGAAAAGCCTTCTGTCTAATGCAAACAGTACATTTCTTTTACCTGTTGGTAATCAGGTAAATAGACATGAAAAAAAAGTGAAATATCATAAACAGAAACATTCCAGGCACAGATCTACACTAAGTGTTACAGACATTTGCATTATTTATTATGGGATATCCATGAACAATCTCTGAATCTCTGCCATGAGAAAAATTCAGCCAAAACTAAATTTCAAGCTCTTCATAAAAAGAAATCATAAAACCTGAATGTTGGTACTTTAACAGTAGCATTTGAGCAAAAATGAATGGCTATAAATTAGCCCAAGCAAATTTAAAACAGATGCTAGAAGATTTTAATCACTGAAGAATGAATTTCTGGAACATCTTTGCACACTGAGATGTAGTTGCAACCCAGGCTGAGTCAAATACAGCACAAAGGAGGCAGAAAATGTGGGTATGGTATGTCATAAACTCATAAAAATGTAGCTGATAAATTGAGAAGCTGATAGACCTGATGATGGGAGAATGATGGGCTGGGAAGTGTGTCAGTTTAGCCACAGGATTTCTGCCAGAATTGCTCCTCTATGCAAAAGCAGGCAGAGCAGGAGCAAGCAGGATGTAGAAACCAGGCCTGGCAATATCCAGTCAGGTCCTTGTGTCTGCACAGAAACATCCACAGCTGCAGAGCATGCTATGAAAGAGTTTTGTGAGACAATGTCTACCAAACACATGAGAAGAACAAGTTTTTAGTTTTGTAAAAAATCTGCAAATTACAGTGATCTCCAAGGCCTTCTATAAATATTCTTTTGTCTCTGGGAGACATCTCTTTCCTGCTAATACAGCTCGGTGTGATGCAACTGGCTCACTCAGATCTGGGTCAGGTTTGTTAAGGAAGCTGATTTTCTGTAGTTGCATACACCTTGTTAAGGCCAAACACATGTGCTCCCCCTGAGACTGATGGAAACTCTCTGGTTGCCTGGGTATACCCCTGTGCCCTTATCTCGGTGGTCTGCCTTTTCTCTGAATCGATGCTGCCCAGATCCTCGGTTCCGGAATTTCTCCCCCAGTGTGGCATTTTACTCTATGACATTTCAAGCTTGTTCCATGTATATAATAATTTTGTTTCAGTTATTTCTATTTCTGCTTTCACTTTCCTTGATGGAGTTCTGTCTGTTCTATATGTTAGAATATAAAACTTCCGTGCCTGGTTTCATCAGGTATTCTCAGAAATTGTACATTTCCCCTTGATCCTGCCTACAAGGGCCTTATTCCCAGTCATTCCATCTTTAACCCAAATATTTTCCTGCCTTGTATGTACATCTTTGTGAACTAGTTGGGCTTATCACTACAACCACTGCTATTTTAACATTTTCTATTATATCTGCCAGCTGCTGTTTTGCTGACATTATCTGGCATGTTTATTTATTTTGCTTTTTTGTTTTTCTAGTCTCTACTGAAATAGTTTAAAATGAGTTGTTTAGTATCATGTAATTGTGCCTTTTAAAGACCTTTGGGACTTTGATTCAGTTGTCATTCAGATATTCCTTTTTTTAATGAATCACAAGTTTCTTGTCATTAATGAATAGTTTGGATTAAACCAAACAAAAAAACCCCAAAAAACCAAAAAACCCAAACCAACCAAACCAAAAAAAACCCCAAACAAAAAACCCCCCAAACCCAACACAAACCAAAACAAAAACACCAACCCAAAAAACAAAAAAATTATACAAAATTCTTCAGGGTGGGGAGAAAATCCTACTTCCTCTTTTTATTCAGAACTGTCTCTGAGAAAATGGACATTTCTTCCTATGGAAGAATGTTCTTCCTACCTTTGCATTGGGATTTCCAAAAAATGCTCTCCTTTAGCTCCCTACACAAAAGGCTACCAATATTCCCCATACCAGCACCATTCCTTTAATGGTCATCTCTTTACTAGTCTAAATAATTTTCATGTACAACAGAAAGTGTTGGTTGAATCTGATCTTTTTCAAGATTTCATCAGCGCCTCATAATTTTTAAAGTTGCCACGTTATTTACACAGTGCCACCCCAGAGACGTTGAAACTCTGCTTTTATTGTGATTTTTCTGTACCAAGGTTAGTGATTTTCATCTAACATCTTAGAGTTATAGGATCATTTAGGTTGGGAAAGACCCCTGAGATCATTAAGTCCAACTGTAAACCTGACACTGTCAAATCCAGCATTAAACCATGTCCCCAAGTGCCATGTCTACATGTGTTTTAAATACTTCCAGGGATAGTGACTCAGCCCCTTTCCTGGGCAGTCTCTTCCAATGCCTGATCACCTTTTCCATGAAGAAATCTTTCCCAATACCCAATCTAAACCTCCCTGACAACTTGAGGCTATTTTCTCTTGTCCTGTTGCTTGCTACCTGGGAGATGAGACTGACTTCCAGCTGGCTACAGTCTCCTCTCAGGGAGTTGTTGAGAGTGATAAGGTCCCCCCTGACCCTTCTCTTCTCCAGGCTTAACACCCCCAGCTCCCTCAACCACTTCTCATCAGGCCTGTGCTCCAGACCCTTCACAGGCTTTGTTGCCCTTCTCTGGACCCACTCCAGCACCTCGGTGCCTTTCTTGCAGTGAGGGGCCCAGAACTGAACACAGCACTCGAGGTGTGGCCTCACCAGTGCCAAGTACTGAGGGGCAATCCCTGCCCTGGTCCTGCTGGCCCCTCTACCTCTGATACGGGCCAGGTGCCATTGGCCTTCTTGGCCATCTGAGCACACTCTGGCTCATGTTCAGTCGACCAGAACATCCAGATCCTTCTCTGCCAGGCAGCTTTCCAGCCACTCTTGCCCAAGACCGTAGTGTTGTAGGGGTTACTGTGACTCAATTGCATGTCCTGGCAACATCTTCCACTGGCTTGATCTTTTTCCTATATTTACTGGGAGCTGTGGTTTCCATTCTAAGGACTCCAATACAAATTTTATATGCAAATATATAGATATACAAATATATTTCTATACAAATTTTAGACAACAAAACCACAAACAGTAAGCACAGCATTCATGCTGCTAACTTTTATTCTGGCTTTTGACTCAGCCTCTGTCCCTGAAGGAGTATGCGAAAATCTAGCAATGATACAACACAATAACCTGTCAGCAGTTATTTAACTATTGGATGGAACATAAACTTCCATCGCTGCATTTATAGGGAGGCTGGATAGGCTCTCCGAGGCATGAAAGGACTAAATGTAAAGCTCTGAAGACATTCAGGTAAGATCAGCAGATTTTTATTTATACTTGAGAGACGGGACGAAGTTGGCTTCATTCCTCCTGAGGGGACACAGCTCTGTGTTCTTAGTTTTCAGAGTGTGTGCTCACGTGTGGGTGTTTCTGGAAGGGAAAGGAAGAGAATCTATAATGATGGTGAAGGTATATAATCACAGATGCAGTAGAACAGAAGTACCCAGTCTCCTGTCTCTGGGCATTCTCATTAACAGCAGCAACTCTGGTCATCACAACAAGTAGAAGCAGCAACAGAAACATCTTTTTTCTGCACCAATATCCCATGCCTAGATTTCACCAGAGAAGCTCAGTTTTGGTATCCAAAATTTCAAACTTGCTGGAACAGGAGGATTTCTAAGTGTATCTAGTAGATCCAAGTAGCTGCAAGTCTCCTGCATAGTTGTTCCAGCTGGGGGGGCTGTGTATCTGGAAGTCAGGGTGATTTCCAACACACACCTCATACAGTTGCTGCATGCCTGTCAAGTAGAGCTCGTGCCGTGAGAATGCACTGGACTCAATTACTTTCCGTCTGCTGCTCAGCCAGTGGAGCCTGAACGGCATTTTAAACAAATTCTGGGTTCATTGTGTATATATGACTTTGATTCATACCCTAATAAATGCAGCATGATCAAAAAGCTGAGGCTTACTACTCACCCACACCCACGTACATCTGGGAAATCCCAGACCAGCAGTGGGAGGCCACTCAGCCTCACATGGCACAGCTGGAATACAGGCAGAGATCCTGTGGGATTTGTGGCTAGAAAGCCTCATGCAGTGGAAGGGGGGAGGGTATTAGAAGGTGCACAAGGCATATCCTAACTAGAGGCACTTTGGAGACACAAAGTAGGGCCTTTGCTGGATACATTTCCATTGCAGCTTCTGCAGGGAAGCCCTGAAGTGCTAGTCTGATGTTTGGATATGTGTAATTACAGACCTAAGCACAAACTCAGCTCAGAGATGGCGGGTAGGAAGAACAGTGGCCACCTGAGGGCTGGGTGGCTTTAGATGACTTGGAGGGAATGATGGGGGAGAGGGAGAAAATGCTAGGTAAATGAGGAGGAGGAATACTGAAAAGTGTAATGGGACTAACAAAGACTAACAAATCAAGAGGAAGCCTTGTGCTTGGGTGAGTAAATCTTCCATGGAAAGCATTTCCACTGGCTTGACTTTCAACCTGCACAGAGGTGGATGGAAAAATCCCTGTCTTACTGTTACCAGTCCTGATAGGCACCCTGATAGCTTCACAGGGTAGCAAGGATGAGCACAATGCTTGGGACACAGCACTGCAGCTTTCCCAGCTGCACATCGATCTGCAGCCAGCTAGATAAATGCAGGACAGACAACAGTCTGACAGACATTTGTTGGCTGAGCATTGCATCCATGCAACAAAGTCATGCATTTGCCCACTGTAGCTGATGATGGTGCTCCTGATATGGCTTTTTTGATTCATTTGGAATAAAGGAACATTGGTACATGAACTTCATGGTGTATCCTGTGAACTGACAGCTACTGCATCTGGTCAATTTGTCTTGATGCCTTCAGCTCCACCCTCAGGCTTGAGTCAGCCTAGGAGATCCCAGGTATAAAGGTAATATAGGTAAAGCCTGGAAGAGCTGCCATTTGTGTAGAGCCTTTCTTCCCTCCAGATCTGCGGCTGGGCTAATGTAGGGGGGTAACAATGTGAGAGCTGACGCTGTTATTTTTACAGCAAGTGGTACATCCTCCTGTAGCAGCAGAATTCTTCACTGGCTGTTCATGCTCCAAGTCTCATTCAGTAACATAAGCTGAATGAGAACGTTTTACCCAAAGTTTAGGCTTCCAAAGGGCTTGCTTATCAACTTGTTGTAGGTCTAAGGCAGTTTACACTCGAATGTCCATCTTTCCTTTATGTCTTTTTCTTTTTCTAAAGCTAAATGTCTTTTAATTGCTCTTTTAGCATTGAATGAAGATAATGCAAAGCTATCAATAATACAATGATAAAATGTTAAATGCAATATATGCAGGGGCCCTTCAGTTTTCTACATATTTATGACTGACTTTCCTTTAATAGAAAACATTTTTTTTTTCTTTCAATGTACAGATATAGAATAAAAACACTTGAAAGCAAAGCAAGAAATTGGATCTCATTAAAACATGGAGTTAGTGAAATGGTGACAGATGGGCCCTGCTGGGAAGGAGAAGATTGTTGAACAAGACTGGGATAAGTTAGTGAGTTTGCAATTATAAAGCATGTGGCTTTGTAATTTCTAACCCCCAGTTCTGCAAAGTAATCAGTGCAGTTGGGCCCATATGCCTGCAGGGAGGCTCATTGAGACAGGCATGAAGATCTGCAGAGAGGAAGAGGGGACATGCAGATATTCCAAAACACAGCTGCAAGGGAGTGAATCTCTCTCTTTTCCAGCCAAATTTTAATCTGCCCTCTCCAGAATGGAAGAAAGCTTCACTATGAAATATGAACTTGATTTTCACGCTCCCCTGTAGTTCTCACCAGACTAGGGATGGAATTTTAAGAAAAACATGACCCTTTCAAACATTGATTGATCTGCCACTGTTAAATGTTGTCCATCTCAGTATGCCTGTGGCAGTGGGCAACAGGTTTTTCTAATTATGTTTCAAAGAGGACTCTCACTTGTTTTTTATAATGTTGAAAGTGTTTATCTTGACTCATTTCTGTAATAAACTTCTGGCAACAGGAAGCTATGATTTATTTACTTAGAAATTTCTCATCTCTATTATTGTAAAGATGTCTTAGCAATTCTATTTTTAGGATTGCACAAATGGGGCATAAATCCTATTTTTCTTTTAAAGCAGATTGTGCTAGGATGTTGTCATAGGTTAGCAAGCATAGTCCCGGAAGGGATGTCCTTGCTAAGGGGTGCTTACAGTTTCCTCTGGGAACTGACAGAACCTATCAGCTGGCCAGGTTGAATATGGACAATTCTTTAAGCCACTTAAAGTTGTGACCACCTCTGTGATCCACATTTAAGAATAGACAAACCTCCCCCCCCACAAGCTCTCTCTCGTTTCTGGTGCTGGGGACAGGTGGCTGCAGGCCCCGTGCGGGGGCCAATGGGCCCAGCCCCTGCTTGGGCCAGGCCGGGCCGGGCCACGGCTCCAGGACGACCCCCCCAGCAGGGCTGTGGGCAGCCAGAGCGGGCTCGGAACCACCCCCCCTCTCCACTGCGGCCAAGATTTCAGCAAAGAGGCACCTCTGTCCGGCAGAGGCCGGGTGACCAACAGCGATAAGGCACACAGCTGCAAGGCTGAGGTGAGATTAACCCTTTTATTGCTGTGAAGAGCTGAAAACCTGAGGGAAGAGAGAGGAGATGCTTAAAGCTGAAAGTTTGTTGTGAAGCTATGATATATCAGAGTATCCTGTTGTAATTTCATGAAGATATGGGGGGTGGAGTGTTCAGCTCGTAAGCAAAAGCACCTGCGCTGAGATAGGCAGATGCTGACGCAGCTGTAATTTCATGAGAAGTTTGGACAGGGAGAGATGGAAGTGATGAGGACTTTTGCTCCAAATGGGAAAGGAGAAAAACTCAGTTCCTAGAGATGCTCCCAGAGATAGTCCTAACGATGAAGATGAGGAAGACCCTTTGCTCCCAGGGAAGGAGAAGGGCCTCTGTTTTTTGTTTCTGAACAGCTCAACCTTAAAATTGTACCCCAAAAAACTTCAAGAGTGGACCCTCGAAAGCAGTTGTGGGAAAAGCTGCAAGTCGGGGGAAGGGACTCACATGGGAGCAGAGAGACTCCTCTTCCTAAATGGACTGAACAATATTTGGAAGTGGGCGGCTGTCTCGTTGTGATAATGTTTTCATAGCATGAGCAAGAAGAGACTTCTCTTTCTAAATGGACTGAACAAGGTTATTATGGAAATGGTGAACAGACTGAACATCTTAAGGGCTGTCTTTTTATATTGTCAGTGGGAGAAGGGAGGAAGGTGGGGGGAGGAGGAGAGTTCTGAAGGTGGTATAATTTTTTTTTTCCCCTCTTTTAGGTCTGTTAATAAACTTCTTTATATTCTTTCAAGTTTGGTGCCTGCTTTGCATTTCTCCTAATTCTTATCTCACAGAAGATAAACAGTAATGAGTATTTTAGACCAAACCACTACACTAAATTGGTGTTTCTGCCCGGTTACAAACTGAACCCGCGACAGATGTTGAACATCAAATGTGTGAGATTTGTGTTCATCTGAATGATCAGCTTGGTTTTTATTTCCAGGGACAACCTCAGCTATCAAGTCCCACCATATCAAACTCAGACCACTAAGCAGATGATATATTTAACTTGTTAGACAATCTCTTCCATGCATTTAACAAGCTGCAATAATTCAGGAATGGTCTTCCCAGTGCGCACTACAGGCAACTATTTGGTTTCAAGGTCTTGAAGTTGTGCAGCTCTTGGTTCTTTTTTCTGACCATCCCTGCAAAACTTAATTTCACTTTTAAGACAAAGAATGGCTTTGCTGCTGCTGATCCCAATACACACTCATAGGTACCACATTTTCCTTTACAATCTGATATTTATGCCCATTTTGTGTCTCTGTAGAGAAGTTGCCATGAGTAAGCTCAGTTTTCATAGCTGCAAATTTTCTGGTGTAGTCTAATACACTTTCATGGCTCCCAAATTTCTTTTTGATGTGCAAGTCCTTTCATGCCTTAGGGAAGCACAGAAGAAAGCATGGAAGTACTTGAAACATTAATAAATAGGTGCTGGAGGCTGATATTATGGGCCAACTGGGTGTAGGAGGAGCTGGTGTCTTAGTGAATCAGAAATGCTAGGAGAGGGGGAAGGCATGTCAGGAAAGATTGGGAAGATGCAAAGCTTGAAGTGACACAGCAAAGGCAATCACTCACAAAGAAAATGCCTTTCCAGAAGCACTCTGAACAGCCATGAAAAGTGCAATACTGCCTTTTTGAGAACCAGAGACAAGGAAGCATGACAATGGCTAGGTGGAATAGTTTGGCTGAGATGATGGATCAGAAAGTTCATATCTTTGATATGTTACACAGAAAAAACTCGGCAAGGAGTGACTCAGAACTTGGATGTGAGGACGTAAGGAGAATTCAGAGCAGAAGACCTTGCGTGGGATATAGGCCTGAATTAAGAGGAGATTGTGTTCTCACCTTGATTGAAAATGGAAGGAGGAGAATGAGATTAGGACAGTATTAATCATCCTGCTATAGTG
This sequence comes from Corvus cornix cornix, assembly GCF_000738735.6. Classification (NCBI taxonomy): domain Eukaryota; kingdom Metazoa; phylum Chordata; class Aves; order Passeriformes; family Corvidae; genus Corvus; species Corvus cornix. The sequence continues at coordinate 27,599,122 of NC_046332.1, read as the reverse complement.
ACATCAAGGATGAACAAGGCTAGTCTTCCTCATAAAGTTATAGGGTCAGGGTTGCTTGGAACAAAATGGGATCTGAATTGCAAATAATTGTGATTATTATTTTGATAGAAATAATAGTAAAATGTATGTTTACATACATCCAGCAACGCAGGGAGGAGAATATAGAGAGCAGGGCAATGGGGCAAAGACCAAAAGTTTGTAGCAAAGCTTGGCTGAGAGTAAAGTCTTTTCTAGAGAAGCTATGATTGGAGGGATAGGGGGAGACACATAAAGACAGTCACAGGAGGCACTAGTGAGTCTAGTCACAGCAGAGACTAGATTTCATAAAGAATGTGCTCTTGGGACCCCAGTCACCACTGAGTCCAAGAGAATATGAATGTTATTTCAAGCTACATCGGACTTTCCATGGAACCTGGAAAGACTGGACAGTTTTGGGGAGAAAACTGAAGAAGAAGCTTTGCAAATAATGAATCCAGACTGTATGCTCAAATTGTGATGCTAGAAAGGATCACTGCAGTTTCAAGAAGAAAGAAATAGTACATTGATATGGATCTGTACTTCTATAAGACTTACTTTGTGTACCTTTGAAAAATGTGAACTGCCCTAATAGCTTTCCAGAAATGTTGGCTTGTGGAAATGCAGTGACTTTAGTACTGATGATCAAGCACTTTTGGACCTCAAGTTCCCAGTTACATTAGCAATTGATCAAAGTCAAGGCAGTGAGTACAGGAAATTCCTGGCTCTTGTGAAAACTTTTAGGTTTCAGCTTGGGACACTTCAGAGAGGGTTCCGGGCATCTGTGATAAAACACTAATAGATGCAAAATCTATATAGTGTAGCACAGGTTCATAAACCCCAACTAATTCAATACAGTTCTATATTTAATGTTGTTCATCTACAGGGTAACAACACTGCAGCATGGAAAATCACTGGCAAACTTACAGGGATATGCATATTACCCAGTATGACAGAACCAAAGATTGAAAAATTACTATTAGACTTTGGTAAAAAGTGAGGAAGTTGAAACAAGCGCAAAATTGTAGAAATACAAAACTTCATCATGGTTTAGACACAGATGCTTTAGAATTTGGAAAGGTCATCGTAAACTAAAAAACCTACAGAAATGTCACTTTCTTCCAATAAGCTAAACACAAAGAAACATTTTATAAAGAAATTGGAAGCTTCTACTCAGTCTTTTAAAGGAAAGGAAAAAAACAGCAGTTGGCAGAGAAGAGTGAAGCAAAGGACAAAAAGACTGAAGAACAAAAGCCTTCATGGACTGATCTTTGTTTTCCAGACTGTGTGTAAAAGCAATTTAACAAGTGAAGACATGAACAGATTTGAAGACAGTTTGCTTTACCAGACCAAAACCAGAAGACAGTTGGAATGGCCAGCAGACCAGTTGAAGCATGTTGATCCTGTTCTAACATTAAATGTTGGGTTTAGTTGCTGCACTGATTGGAATGCATTGTAGTATCATTGATAATACAGCTCTTTTTGTACATGTCCTCTCTTTGGTATTTCTGTCCCACACTGGCTTTTTGGGTTTTATTACCTCACGGCAGTTTCTCACTTTATTCTGCTTTTCACTAGTGCAAGATGACTGAGCAGGGCCCAGCTGTCTGCTGCACAGCATTGTCATGGGTCCTCTTTGTAGAAAACCGAGAGGAGGAAGCAAAATAAGTTGATGGAAGAGTTTAGCTGGGTGGAGAGTTGGGAAAGGCCAACACCTCTGATATGTTATGCAATAAGATCTAGCAAGGTGGGATTCATAGCTTGGTTGTGAGGACATAAGGAGTGATCAAAGCTGAAAAGTTAATCTTGCCAAGGTCTCCTTTACCATGAGCAGTTAACTTCAACTAACTTGATTGGCCTTAAGTGTTCATTAATCTGGATTTTTTTTTTAACACACCCACACCTGTACCACTCTGTTGACTGTCAGAGTATTTTTTGTTAGCTCAGCTGCTTTCCTTCCCTGGAAACCTCCCAAAGTAACCTTTCTTGAGGGGTTAATTTTCATAGTAAACCACACTCAGACCAGAAGCTGAGGAATAACCTTTATTAATTCAACATGTCCAGTTGGACTTGGACTTCTTTTTCCACAGGCCACAAATTCAAAACATGTAAAGCAAAGTATAAGCCTGAGAACAAACCTAAATGCCTGGTATTGCTGTTATCAATCCTGCATTACTCAGATTCCAGCTGCTGTGACAGGGATCAAGGGCACCCCACGCAGGGCCATTGGCAGCATTTCTGGTAGTGGAAGCTGCTCTTAGCTGTGTGTCTGCTCTACCTGCAGGACATGTGCCTTGATGCTTTCTCCCTCACTTTCTTTGTGTATTTTCACCTCCAGATAGGATTCATCATCCTTCTGGAGCTTGTCTCAGCAGGAAGGTTTTCTGCGGGGAGGCGCTACCTGTGCTTCAGTTCAGTTCTCATCCTACCACTCCTACCCCAACCTAGGGATGCTGCCTTGCACCTGGGAAGTCCTCTCCAGCCCAGTCAGCCTTACTTCAGCAGGCTGAGCTGACCTGTTCTCTCCCCTGCCTTTATGCTTCCTTGTCTGCAATTCAGATTTGGCTGCCAGCGTCACTAAGTAGACTCTGCTTTCTGCCATCTGGGAGTACCTCAGCCTCCAGTGTTGTTAAACCTTTAAAACGTGGAAAACACTTCACTTTGAAGAAAAAAGCTGTAGGTGCAATTTGTGTCCCAAACTTATGGACCTGCTTTTGTTCTGTGACCTCCACTGAAACTGGTTCCGGCAGCTTCCTCGACCAGGCCTTTCCTTTACCATTCTTTTTGCTTTTACGTTAAGCTCATGTACATGGGACCCTATCATACGGGGTGCCCAGGATGATTTCATGGAGATCTCTAGTCCAAGCCCCCTGCCGAGGCACAGTCACCTGGAGCAGGTTACTAGGTGCAAATAATAGGGCAGGAATGTGTCCAGGTGGGTTTTCTACGTCTCCAGATAGGGAGAGTCTAGACAGCCTGTTCCAATGCTCTGCCACCCTCAGTGAATAGTTCTTCCTCCCGTTTTGGTGAAACTTCGTGTGTTTTAGTTTATGGCCACTGCTCCTCGCCCTGTCGCCGGGCACCACAGGAAGGAGTCTGGCACCGTCCTCTTGGCGCCCACCCTTGAGATATTTATGAGCGTTAATGAGATCCCGCCTCAGTCTTCTCTTCTCTAGACTAAACAGGCCCAGCTCCCGCAGTCTCTCCTCGTACGAGAGGATGCTCCCAACCCCTCAGCATCTCTCTGTGGCCTCCGCTGGGCCCCCTCCAGCAGCTGCTTTGTCCCAGCAGTGCTTCCCCACTCACTCGCGCGGGGTCCGCAGCCCGGCCGCCCTCGCGCTCCCGCCGCCGCCGCTCCCGGTCCCGCTCCCCGCGGGGGCCGCGCCGGCCCCGCCCCCGCCCCGCCCCCCGGGCCCCGGCCGCGCCCCGCGCGCGTGCGCCGCCCGCCGCCGCCGCGCAGGCGCCGTGGGGGCGGGCAGAGGGTCCGGAGCGGGAACCGGCGCGGCGGCCGCTCCCGGCGTCGTTCGCAGCGGGGCCCCGCGCGGGCCAGGGGGATGCGCCTCCGCCCGGCCCGGACAAGGGGACGCGGGCGGAGCGACGCCGCGCGCCAGGCCGGGCTCCGGGCTGCTCGCCGCCGCTCGTCCCGCAGCCCCGCGGCCGCGGAGCTCGGGGAGCGCCGCTGACCGGAGTCCCCGCTCGGGCCCGGCTGGCACCCGCGGCGAGGGAGGGAGGGAGGGAGGGGGCGCGCAGGTAGCGGGGCGACCGCGCCCGGCCCCAGCCCCCGTGGGGGCGGGGGCCGTCGGGGCGGCCCGGCCTCCCCCCCCGCCCTCCCTTCCCCCGGCGCCCGCGGGTAGGATGGTGATGGTGCAGCCGCCCGCAGCCCCCGAGCCGGGCCGGGGCCGCCCTCCGCTGGGGCTGAGGGGATGAGCCCGTGCCCCGCCGGGGGGGTCGCTAGCGGAAGGATGACCACTCCCGCCCTGCTGCCGCTCTCCGGGCGGAGGCTGCCCCCGCTGAACCTGGGGGCCTCCGCCTTCCCGCACCACAGGGCTACCTTGAGACTCTCCGAAAAATTTATCCTGCTCCTTATTCTTAGTGCCTTCATCACCCTGTGCTTCGGGGCGTTCTTCTTCCTCCCCGACTCCTCGAAGCACAAGCGCTTTGACCTGGGCTTGGAGGATGTGCTCATTCCCCACGTGGACACCAGCAAAGGGGGCAAGAACCTCGGCGGCTTCCTTATCCACGGGCAAGGGCACGACGAGCACCGGCACAGGTGGGTGCCTCGCTCGCCGGGAAGGGAGCGGGACTGGGTGACAGGGAGATCCCTTAAAATAGGTCCTTTCCCGTACTGCTGTCCCTCCTCTCAGCGACATCCTCGTGTCTTCCCAACGTGTATCAACTTCTGAGCGCTAGCCTTGCGTCCTCCAGCTGCCATATGTAGCTGTGGCTCCATGTGTCCTTTCCCAGTGCGAATTTAGCCTTCTGGCGAGCGAGAGCTTGGAGGGCAAATATGAGGTGTCCTCCGGTGACTGATTTATTTTCTCACCCTAGCCAATTCCATGCATCAGCCATGGAAAGAAGGGGGTTAAGTTATGGCATTTGTGGAGACAGTATAAGTGACTGAAAAACTGCTGCATCTCTTTCATAGCTATTATGTACTTACTCAAAACAGCTGCTTGTTGCTGAATAGTGCACAAGAACTTTGATCTGCAAGAGACTTAATGCTGTGATCCAGAGGCTGTCAGCCTGTGATGTGCAGGACACAGAACTAGTGCAGGTGGCACAATTGCCTTTTTCTGGCCCTTAAAATCACTTGCTCTAGTGTTAATCCAGACGATTGAAGGTGCCGGTGGCTGAGTTTCCTTAATTGTATTTGCCAGCGTAAAGAAATTACAGATAAAATAAGAGTATCAGGGGTGGATATGCTGTATCAACAGCTTTTTGGGGCCACCTAAAGCTTTGTGTGGTGCAAGCCTCTAAATGTTCGGGACTGGATCATGTGAAGTTAAGCATTCAAAACGAAGGTAAAAAACCTTAAATGATGACTATACAATATATTTGCTTCTAACATACTTCAGTTGCCTAAATTCTACCCTGCTGCCTGGATTTTAGTGAGGCTGACAGATCTCTTGTCACTGTCAAATATATGTTAAAATATGATGATGGGTGATAAAATGCCTGCTTTTCCATACTCAAATTAGTAATACAGGGAATTTTAAAGGAAGGTTACTTATGCTGATAGTGTTCCTTTAAAAACAGCTTAAAATATATCTCATTGGCATAAGAATAATTTAAAGGTTATTTGTATGAGATTAAAAGGAGAGGGTTTAATTTACTTCTCTTTATTAATCTGTTATGAGTTATAAAGAATACGTGAATACTATGGTATTTTTCCTTAAGGCATCTTTGCTGTTGGATGTCTTGGGGCACTTAACATGAGCCCTTTCTCCCTATCTGAAAGGGCATGGGTACTTAATATTTAACAAGGACTTATTTTGTCTATGATGTTAATTGCTGGTGTGGTTAAACGCTGCAGTAAACATAGGTTTAGACAGTCTCTAATATGCCTTTGAAGTTCTTGTCTTTCACTGTGTGAGTTTAATTTTTTGTATGTGTGATCTTATTTCTTAGCTTCCCCAGTCCCTGTGGCACATGCAGTCAAAATCAGTTTCTAAAATATAGGACAGATGAAACAAAAAGGAGAGTTCAGAAATGTTCAAAACTCCAGCTGTGGCTGTTGTACCTTGTGTTGCCCAGTAGATGGGCTGTAGAAAAAAGGAGTCTGTTGATAGTGATAGTTCATATGAATCCTTTCCAGGTTTCCTCTTTTAGTTACTGAGGCCACAGCTTTAGGAATGAGGTACATACTTTTTTGTCTGTCATGTGTAGATAAGCAGTAGCTTACAACTGTCAGAGCTAAATGCATTTTGGTTGTTTGGGATCTGTTCTTAAAAAAAGTGGTTATCCTGACGTCAGTTAACTGTCCTATGGTTCCTGTACTGCTATGAACGTGTGTTCCTCTCACCTCCCCTCCATCCAAAATTTCCCTGTCACGTTCATTTTTTTAGTTGTTATTTGAGCAAGAATAGTTATTATTCCTGTTGTTTTAGCTTTGCAAACCAGGCGTATCTTAACTACTTAAAAAGCCTGCCTGCTTAACCTGCTTGTAAGACCCTTGTGTGAATGTCAGAATATGCATTGTGAAGCAAGGTTATGTGCTTTTGTGCTTTAATTTTGAAGCAACTGCTTTGGCTGGTTACCACATAGTTTTATCAACGGGCTATTTGCCATCAGCTTGGAGCTGATGTGGTTGTTTACCATAATGGAAAACTGCCATTTTTGTTGCCAAGTTCTTGCTCCTGGATTGCCTGGACGTTGACAGATGATATTTTGAGTAAGTGTAGGACCTTCAGTGGTGAGCTCTAGATTACTTGTTGTCTCACTTTGGGGTGGAAAAATTTGTTCTGCTTACTATCAAGGGGCAAAGTCAAGCATCAGGTACTTTTTGACTGTTGGTTTGTTGGGTGAGGCAGAGGAGTTATGGTACCAAATGTCAAGAGAAATTAACGTAATCCTAATATGAAGGAGGATGCAGTCTAAAATGTGAAGTGTGAGGATGGATTGGCAAACTGTATTTCCAGAAACTGAGGGGCTTCAGAACTAACTGGCTCAAAGGTCATTCATATGAAGTATACACTTGATTGTGAAATGATGGGTGTTTTGATTTAGTCACTAAAAAAAGAAAGTGTTTCTTCTGTGGATGGTGGTATTGATGCCTATCAAATGATAAAACACACATCACATTATACTGCTCCCTTAGTATATAATATTTTAATGCTCATTTTGCCCCGCTCAAATTTTTAGTTTTGTAGGCTGCTGGAAAATATTTTTATTTCTGTCTTCTAGAAAAATGCAGCAGTGATGTAGGTAGAAAATCATTTCACGATCATGCTTTAGTGTTGGGTGTGCAAACAATGGTTCCCACTGGACTTCTCTGTATTCCTTGCATTGCTTTCCCACCTCTTCCCCTGGGCACCCTTGACATTCTTGAGTGCTTTTATTTTTATTGTTACAGTGGTTACCCCTTGCTGACATTAACTTTACATCTTCCATTAAATTGTTTTCTTTGCTGCTCCTGTCCCTCTTTTGTTTTCCCCTTCCAAGCAGAAAAAAAGGGTGGGGGGGAAGCCCTACTCCCTTCTTGATGTTCTTAAATATTTATTCAAGAGTTACAGTGTTCTTGCCTATCTCTAGAGAAAAACACATTTTTTCTAAGAAGATGGTTAAAATCTGGGGTAAAACTGCAGTTTATGTTTGGGAAATGGACGGGCTGTATTACAAGGTAATACTCACTTCCAGCTGTTCATTTGATCTGTAAGCTCTTCCTGCAGGGTAGTGCGTGAGGAATGAGTGAATAATGTTGGGAAGGTGTACCACTAATTTTTGCCTTTGAGAGGAGGGAGAGTGGAAAAGATTAGTCCAGGACTTAGGAAGATATGTGCATACATACACTTTTAAAAAATCAATTTAATTTCCTGAAGATGAATTTCTTTCCATTTCAAATAGGCTATTGCAGAGATTCTGGAATGAGAGCTGCATGGTTTTGAAGACACATCTTGCCAAACGAACTTGTGTAGCATCCAAAATTTGTTACGTGATTTTAGATAACTGTAATTTTTCCCAAACTTCTGCATCTCTTGCCACACAAAGATACTTAAGGTGTTTCTTACTAACCAGTTACTTTTCAAGTGTATGGTATTTCATTCTTCAGTACCAGATCTAAAAGATAGCTCTGGAAGTAAACCAAAACATTCTTACAGCTTCTTTGCATCTAATGTAAATGAGTGAGAATGCAAATGCCCTGTAATCTCCTTGATTTCTCAGATTTTTTAAAAATAAGATTAGCTGCAATATGAAAATCGAGAAGACTTGTTTCTTTAATGATGTGTCAAAGCAGCTGCTCTTTGTATTACTTGACAAAAGCTAAGGCCATTTCTGTGGCGAAAGTACATTAATCCTAGAGGCAATGAATAATGTAATTTTATGAGCTCAGAGCTACTTTGTAACTGCTGTTGGGCCAACAGTTCAGTCCTTCAGAACTTGTGAAGATGTCTCTTCAGCTGCTGAATTCCTATGTGTGCCTTCAAGTCAAAATTTGTGGTTTAAAAAAGCAAACCCACCAACCCTCAAGTCATCAGGTTGACAGCAGCTGCTGCTAATACAAGTGACCACCTCAATGGCCTTGGCCTCTGTGGGGCAGTGGGTATAGATCAGTTTAAATCATGCTTTTGACTTTTTGTTTCTGGAAAGCTGGGGAATATTGACTGCTGTATTATGCAAAGATGGAAGCTCTGCAGTCTGATATGACGAGCTGTGGGTCAGCAGCTGTATGGCAATAGTCTGAAAGTGCTCTTCTGTTGCTCAGTATGTGGTTGTAGCAGCTGCTGCCTCTACTCTTAGGGAGTGAAAGTAACAAAAATTATTCTGAGATGCTTTTGGCCTTAATTTCTTCTTCTAATTTCTACTTTAAAAAAAAAATGAAAAGCTTAATATGCTTCTTTTGAATCCCTTTATCTTCTCTCATCTATATGACTTAATTAGCCATAGTAAAAGTGGGCAGAGGAGATAATTTAGCTTCTATTACTCAGTGGGGTCAATGTCTTCTGTCATCCTCTGCCATGCCATCAAGTATAAAAGTGCATAAAACTCTTTGCTCTTCCTTTCCAACTTTACTTGAGACACACTTCATTAATGTAATTAAGAGTATTTGCTATTGTGATTCAGGCAACCTGTTTTTTCCCCTTAAAAATCAGGAGCCACTCTAGTGTCTGCGCCCCAACTCCTACTCCATTCAGTTTTTCAGTGCATGAGATCGAGCCTGTCTTCAGAGCAGACTCCCCACAGTCTCTCTGGAATGTGGGCGCTGATGTTAAGCTGAGATGCTCAATCTAGAAGCAAGAATTTTCTGGGTGCAACATGCAGGAAATGCAGGTCCTCATGGTGATGCCTCTGGAGCCGAAGAGGGCAGGATAGTGCATTCCAAGTCAGAGTTCAGAAACATCTTGTATGTTCAGTGCAAAGTTGAGGTAAATGCCTGGTGTCAGTCTTCAGCTGCTGAAGCTTTTGCAAGAGCACTGACCCTCTTTAAATAAAGACTTTTCTCAGCTGGAGTTTTTAGTAGCCACATGTTATTCTTTTCTCTGGAGCCCCTGTTGAGAAGAGACTTGAGAGATGATGCTAGTACTTGAAGAATTATGGGAGTTTGATGTCCCACATTATAACCTTAAACTTAATTGTGATTTTTCCTGAAGTTGCTCTGGACAGTGGGAGAGGTGCCCTCTTGGATTATTTCTAAGGTTCTGCTGAAATTAGCACTTTATGTTGTAGGCTGAGAAGTGCTTTCAATTTTGAAATACAAAATGCAAATTTTAGACCATCTGTTTAGATGTCCTCCCTCCTCCCCCCCCCCCATCTGCTGAACAGCCTACATCATATGTAGAGTGCTGCTTTCTTCATGTTCTCTTGCTGTACTCCAGTTCGTCAAAGTATTTCCTGTATTATGAAAGAGAGGAGTTGAGTGCTGGTGTTCTCCAGTTCTTACCCTTTCCAGTTAAAAAAAAAAAAAAGCTTTAACTTGTTGGTTTTCTGCATGATCTACACTTCGTCTACATGCTGGAAAACAATCAGGCGTGGGAAAACTGCAGAAAGCCTGGCTGGATTTAGGCCAGCTAGTGGGTGGGAGGCAGTAGCAATTTGGTTCATTTGGAGTTTTGTAGATTAAAATCTCGAAAGAACTTTAGCATAAATGTGGGTTGCTTGATGATGGTAGCAGTGTAGGCAATAGTAAGCAGTATGGCTAGTTGTGGGCATACTGCACTACAAGAGTTCCCCCATCTTCTGATCCTTTCAGTTTCATGTAGTAAATACAAACATCTCAATCCTACTCAGTTTGTTCTGAGTTATGGGTTTTTTCTTCCTTACAACAAATATTAGCAAACTTGTAATTGGTTTTACATACATGTGTGGTATGTGTACATGTTTTCATAACGATTGAACTGAGACTGAATATGGGCAAAGAGGAGGAATTTTGTAATGCCTTTCTTCTTATGTCCATCCCTAAGAAGCCCGTAAAATTCAAAACGTGGTCAGTGACTTTATTCCACCATCCTTCACTTTTAATTATTGCAGTTCTCGATATTGAGAAAAGTCTGGTCTCGTGGGTAGGCAGCTGTTTCTCACAGTAGTTATTCAGGCTAACAGAGTAGGAACTTGGAGACGTGTGTTTGGGTATAGCTTGTGGGATTTGTTCTTTTCCCTTCATTTTCAGATGCAGGCTCGAGTGAGTGCTATGATCTGTCTTAATTCAGTAACTAGATTATCACTTTTTTACTGAAATTTAGAGTTCTCGTGCAAGTAAACTGTGGTGAGAGGGGTGGCCAACAGGCCAGTAAGGGGCAAGAAAGGGAAAAAACAAATGCTTTTTCCTGCTGCCTCAAACCTTGAAATAAAAAGTCTGAAGGCTCCAAATGTCCTGTATGACTGTAACTGGTTTATTTAGAGTGAATACATGGAGCGGAAGATTGGGAAAGGTTTTTGTGACTAAGTTCTTGTCATATGTTTGCTCATAAAATTTGTAGGCTTTTGATTCCTTGTGTCTTTATGTTGTCTGATGTAGTGCCCTGTATAGAGCAAATTATGTAACTTCATCCATTCACTCAAGGATGTGGAAATTCTGTATTATTTTTGAGATCTACAGATACTAAATGATAAATAGTAAGGGAGATAGCTGTCCCTGGTAACTTCCATTCCTGCCATTTTTGTTTTTTTGAGTACCTAACCAGATACACTGGAGTTTCTAAAACAAACAAACAAAAAAGTTGAGAAGATAGGTTAATAAGTAAGCAGTAATATTCTTTTGTTACCTAGAGACTGCTTTTTAAAGGTCTTTTTGGCCTTGTCACCGAAGCAAGCAAAGTTTATCTGAACATGCTATGGACACATTGTAGCTCTCACTGATCCTTCGCTGTTCTCTACTCCCTCTTTTTCCCTGATCGATCAGTAGCAAAGGGTGACCTGTTAAAATAAGTACATTTCTGTATCTTGTGTGTATCCTGGTGCTGAGGGAAAGACCTTAATTGGAAACAGTGCTGAAGGAAGGATCACAGACCCCAAGAGTAGTTTGTGATACTTGTTCTGCTGCTAGTCAGTCTGCACAAGTGTAATTTTGAACCAGCCACAGCACGTGTCCTCTGTTCTCCACTGATAGAGAAGGGTGGTTGGAAATGAATGCTGTGGCAGGGAGGACCTGGCTTTTGTGGGATAGCAGTAGCAATGGGGTGTGTTTACTGAGGTGGTAGACAACATTGGGACAGAAAGCTAAAGGCCATTGATGTTTGAAATACAGGGGTGTGTTAATTCTGCTTCTCAGAGGATTTATTTGCCCAAACATTGAATCATATTTGTCATTCTGTCTTGCTGCCTTTGTTCTTTTAAATATTCTTATCATGCACACCTATGAACTGGATTACCTTGTATGTTGTATTCAGCATCAGTTTAGTTAATGTTTTACGTGCTCTGTTACTTGTTAGTTACCTCTTAACCCACCAGAGGATTTTGTGCTTCCCCAGCTCCTTGCAGTAGCACTGCCATTGCAGCTTACAGTGGACAGCTAGCTATTTTCTGTGATTCTATTTGAGAGAGCAAGTTTGAGGTTTTCACTTGGCTTAACATTATGTAATCTGATCAGTATGGCATGAGCAAAATTACAGTTTTAAGGGAGTGCATGTGACGAAAGTATTTTCTTGCTATATAAAGCTTTAAGAGCTCCTCAATGAGATTACTTTGTGTCTGTTAACACCAGCATGCAGAAATGTCAATTTTCACAGAATCCTAGAATGGTTTGGGTTGGAAGGTACCTGAAAGAACATCAATTACTAACCCACCTGCCAAAAGCAGGGACACCTTCCACTAAACCAGGTTGCTCAAAGCCCCACACAGCCTGGCCCTGAACACTTCCAGGGATGGTACATCCAAAGTTTCCCTGGACAACTTGTTCCAGTGCCTCATTACCCTCACGGTAAAAAATTTCTTCCTAACATCTAATCTAAACCTTTTTCAGTTTAAGGTCATTTTCCCTTATTCTAATCACTACATGCCCTTGTAAAAAGTCCCTCCAGCTTTTTTCGTAGGACGCTTTTTGGTACTGGAAGGCTCCTAGAAGGTCTCCATGGAGTTCTCTCCAGGCTGAGTCAACCCCAGCTTTCTCAGCCTGTCTTCATAAAGAGGTGCTCCAGCTTTTTCTGTATGCTAGTAGCCAGCTGGAAGTCTTTTGCCAGATGACATTCATCTCATCTGAGTTTTAGCACTGTTTGCAGGCCAGCCAGGCATCTGAAGCTTGCACAGAGAAGCTGCATAAGTGGTTTCTCATTAATTTGTTATCATATCTCTCTGTGACCTGCTGACATGTTTTAAGGCTGAAGTGTATCATCAGGCCACTTACGAGCAGGTGACCATCAGTGGTAAATCAAACTAATCCAATTTACTTTTTATTGGATCAACCTGAATGTACTTACAAAGGGTGAGAAAACCATCATCTGTGGGAGTGGTATATTCCTTAAACCCTGCAGTGGGAATGGGAAAATCACATCTCCTTGCTTTGACTATCCTGCTGGATAAACAAACTTGTGGTGAATATACTGGATTCTATTCCTGGTTTAGGTTTGTTGGCTGGTAAGAATAGCTTACAGCCATGTGCTGTTTCCTCAGCAGATTTTTTTGGGTATGTTGCTATCTTTATAAATGTATTGCATTTTGAGTGCTGTTTGCTGTTTTCCCAGTGCAAGTTAGAGGATCTGCTTTTGCTCCAGAATACTTGCATCCTTTCTGCAGTATATTTAGAAAATCATAATCTAGAGCTGACTTTCTGGACCACAAACTTCCTGTTTGTTTTCACCACTTTTATGAAATAAAATTTGCTGTATGCTTTAAACACAAAACTTGAAAAAAGACCTGCCACTCTTTTGGCTTGTTTGAGATGGCAGTAGTGGGAAAGATGCTGAGAGAAGAGGGAAGTTATTTTCCTGGTTAAGATAAAATATTTCTCCCCCCTCCCTTTTTCTTTCTCACAGAAAGAAAGTATTTTGTCTTGAAAAAAGGATAGCGTGAACTAGTTTGAATCAGAACCATGTTTCTAATGACCTTTTAAATCTCTTAATCAGTTTTATCTTGGAAACACTGATGACTATTTAATTCTAAACTTAATAATTGCAGATGATGCAAGCATGTGTCTGTTTTTTCAGTACTGTAATCACACATCCTTAGTTTCCTAAAGGCATCTGTTCTGTTGTCACTGGCTTCTATTTGAGTGGAAAGTGTTCTCCAAGTTATTAAGTGACACATGTAGTGAATTCTGAATTGCAGTGCACGGAGTTCTGGGGAAGAAAATATTGCAGAGGTGTAAGAGGCTCTTTGCATCATCGAGTTACAAGGGGTATCTTGGAATTTCATATTTCTAATTTGTGAATAATTCCACCTTCTACAGACAGTGGGATCCATGACAAAATGTTAATGTGTCTGTGATACAGCCATTTTCTAATAAATAGAAAAAAACATAACAAATGTGCAATAATGCAAGCAATTAAACAAATTTTAACTTCAGTTTTGTCACTGTCTTGCACAAAATTATTTAAACTGGTTGTTACTCTGAGCTGTTCTGATTTAGATACTTAAAAACAGTCAAGCTGGATCTGCTAGTTGTTATACTTGTTAAATTGGTCCAGATCCATGCAGTGAAAAGTGCAAAGAGTTTCACTGTTACACCCATTTTTATGTGAAATGAGTTACTTTTTCACATTGTAGATGCTCGAAGGGAACTTAAATGCTCTTCAGTAGCTGTCACGCTGATAACTAAGAATTTTTGTAGTTTTACATTGTGTCTGGGAGCTTTGTCCTTCTGAGGGTCTGATACCTATGGAAGGATACCAAGGTATCTGTGTATGTGATATCTATAAACTGCCCCGTGAGGTTGATAATCAGCTGTCACTGCCATCATTTAAGTACTTGAATGTGGAACTTCAAAGCCAATGGCTAAGGAGATGACTGATATTTTACTGGCAGTTTTTATGAATAACTTCCGTATAAACTTGGTTCATCATTTTCTTGAAGTGATATTGGTGAACATGGTGATTGGAAAGAATGCAAAGTTGTATTGTTAACCAAAGGAAGCTCTTTTGTGAAAACAAGACCAAAATCCATTCAAATCCCTACTCAAAACCAAACAAGAAACCCTGCCATCACTCCATCATTCTTGGTATTCCTTAATGTGAAAAAGATGCCGAGTTCTTTTCCACCAGTGTTTTTTTGTTGTTCTTTCTGACTGGCTTTTACTTTGCCCCATGTTGGCATTGCAGTACTTGGCAGCTGCTTGCTGGCCAGAGTAGGCAATGGGAGCAGTTTATTGACTCACAAAACCAAATGCCTAATGGTGACTTAGTTCTTGTGTGTGTGGTGAAACAATGGAATTTTTGTGATTGTGTTATAAGCACTGCATGTGGGCCCCAGGTCCTTGGTTTGGTCTGGGTTTTATACATCTGTAGCCTTTTGATATGTTTGTTTTGATTTCCATAAATCACTTGAGCACTAATTTTATTCAGATGAATTTGCTATTGCAGTTAAGCATTGTCGTTTGCTTGACACCCCGTCTCCCCTCTTTAGATGTAATTTTCTCAGAATAGCATCTGGCCATCACACTACAGTGGGACTAGATCATCTCATCTACTGCTGTTAGAAAGAAAAATGAGGCTTGACATATTCGTGTCAATTTGGCACGATGCCTGAACCATTATGCTCAATGAAATATGTGACATTTCAAGTGGTAATGTAACCTGCAGGAACACACTTGCAGGAGAAACTTGAGGCAGTGCAAAGAAAATGCCACCCTTACTTGGGCTGGGAGGTTCAGGTACTGACACAAGCCACCTGATCAATACCCATCACAAGATTGTGGTTTAGTCCATTAAGATACTTAATTTTGGTAAAAATTTTTCAATCTCTAGAATTTGGTGGTGGTGGTGATCCTGGGAAATTTAATGTGCCTTTTGAGTTTAAAAGAAAAAAAAAAAATCCAAGGAAACATCTATGGAGCTTCCTTTCATACAGTAGCAAGTAACCAACTAGCAACTAACCCAAACTCCGAAGTAGTGTGTGTAACTTTAGAGTCAGTTGTAATTACTTCTAGCAAATTTGTTTTGAACCTTCATGGATTCATAGTGTAGAATTTTTAGAAAAAAAGCAAGCTGTGTAATACTGTCTAGTGTTTTACTAAATAGAAAATACATGGAAGCATAAAAAATTTTAGGTATTCCTTAAATATGGTACTTAGCAAATTCATTTTTCTATATCTGAATTCTTTTAAGAAGAAAAAATTCTGGAGCCTGTACAGACTGTAAGTAGAGTTCTTCCAAGCTGTCTTGAAAAATTGCCTTAAATTCCATCAGCCATAACCTTGCTCTTTCCAGCTTTAAAGTGTATTTAGTAATGCTTAAAATAGAATGCCTTTTGAGATTTAGAAACTCTTGTATTTACATCAAACTGTTCAAACACATTTGTGGCAGATGGTTTTTGGTTTTGTATTTAATTTTCAGTTTCTACTCTACCTTTCCTTTTTATAGAATTGTTCACTTATTTTTAGCAATTTGACCCTACTGTTTTCAGTTCAGTGCTCAACAGTTGAAATACAACAGGGCAGTGAAAGTGGCAAGGGCCATCCAATGGCTCTCTAGTCCAGGACTTCTAAAACAGCAGCATCATCTTCTATGCTCTGTAGAGATGGAAAAGCTGGGAAGGGAGGAAAGCATGGGAGGAGCTGGATTGAAGTGTAACCCAGAAATTTTTCTTATATTCCTTTATACCATGCTGTTTTTCACAGCACAGCCTTTGGCCCAGCCTTTTTCCTACAAAGGCAGGTGTGGCCCTGAAACGTGTTGTGGTGATGGATGGGCAATACTGCCTCTTATTTTAACCTGTTAATAATGACTGAACTTTAATTCTGAGAAGAAAGAATGAGTAAAAGCCTCCATAAAACTAAAGAAATCCTCGAGAAAGGAAGCCACATTAGGCTTTGACAGCCATCTTAAATACCATGTTTTGTGTTATTTATTTTTCCCCATACCTTTTTTCTGGAATACAAAGTGGTAATGACTGATGGTGACATAATATTTATAGAGGAGGGAATAAAACTTCCATTTCCTAGGCTGAGTGCTTGATTTTGCAGCATCTTTTCTTTAGGGGTGGAAAGAGCTTCCAGCTAATATTGTCTTCCATAGAATATTACGTGGGTTGGGCTGCAAGGATATGACCTTTTGCCACACCATTAGTTTTGAGAAATAGAGTCTGTCTTTAAAATTGCCGTAGGTGAGTGTTCGGCGTCTTCTACCAAGCACAGAGGTTCTTCAAGCAGGAGATTCACAGCAATCATTTACTGGCTCATGCAGAGAGCCTAGCCAGTTAGGCAGTTTACTCTGGATTAATGTGCTTACCCAAGCTCAAGGACTCCCTGCTGGCCTGGAAGGTATAAGGTAGGAAAGTATCAGCCTCCTTTGATCTCAGAGTGGGTTGATTCTTGATCTTGCTGAGTCAGCTAATTCCAGTTCCACTTTTTTCTCAGCTTTTATGCCTTTTTGAGGTAGTATTTTTCTCTTGAATTAATGTCTCATCAATTACACTCTTTTTCTTACCCTTTGTGGCTTATAGCTATGAGAGAATCCTCTTAAAAGGTACCAGTTTATTTTTAGAGGAGCTCAGCCCAAGCTCACACTGGGTTTTTGGGTTGTAAGAGAGTTGAATTCTTGGTTTGGTGATCTTGGGACTGTGTGCTTGTTTACTCGGGACCAGTATATTTGCAACTATTAGACCTGAGCTCAAAGTAAACATGACTTTGATGCCAGTGAAGTAAAGGGTTGTAGGTCTTTTTCCAGTTCGAAAATTTTCATTAGTCAAATCAACAGTGTTATCCTGCTTGAGTAATCTCTTTCTTAATTATATGCTGTTATAGTGTGGATGTATTTGTTAGTGAAATGAACACTTTTTCATGAAAGAGGTAAGAATGTTGCCATAATAATTTTAAGTAATGAAACAGATCTTAATTTAATCTTCAGGGAATCAAACATGGGACTATGACTCGCCACGAGCTGCATTTTGTTGTTGGGAATTCAGGGAGTTGTATATGGTGCATATATTGTGGAGAACGAAGAAATGAGACTCTAAATGCTGGATGCATATGTTATTTTATTCAGCAAATGAACAGAGGAAGATAATACTGTGTACTATGTACTGGTTTCTAAAGCTCTCTGAAAAACCTGAGATTCTATTGATGAAGACAATTCAAAGATCAAATTGCTGAGACGTTTTATACCCCCAGCTCTCTCATTGTTTTAGATTCGTGTTTTGGGCTACAGTATTTCTGTGTGTTTTCTGTTTTGGTCATGTCAAACATGAGTTTGTGTCCAGCTCATCTGCTGCTGCATACATCTAAAGCCTGTATATGTAGCTTGTAAAACATGTTAGTATTACAGTATTTTACTGATACTGGAAATACCACTGATAGCTTTAAATCAGCATTTCATTGCATTAGCTTAATCTGTTAATATTATGATAGGCTTGTGAAAAGCACACATGGTAGTTCTAAATGTACATACTACTGAAACATTGCTCATTTGCTGTATTTTGTTTCACTTTGTGTGTCCTGACAATAATTTGATTGCAGGTATACATGAACAAAGATTTGCTCAGCAATTCCTGAAGAATGCCAAGTCATCTTTGGCTGAATTATTTGTTATGTGTTAAGAATAGTTTACGCATCACAGTTAATTCTCTTGTACTTTTCCATTTTGCATTCTGTTTACTGCCACGATGCTGGCATCCTTACCTTGTTTATGGGTCAGTCATTCCTTAGACTGCATCCTGGATTTTGCTAACCGAGATGGCTGTCAGTGGTGTTGTTTCCTCAGCTGGGAAGACATTTCAGCTGGGAAGGTGTCTTTTGCAGAGTGAAGCTTATAATTGATATTTTGTGCAGCTTGCTCATGGAATGGAGCAAATGAGCAAACTCCTGCATAATTTGTGGCAATGATGTCTATATTCTTGGAAGATATTTGGAAGCTCTCTGGACATGATCCTGGGCAACCAGCTCTAGGTTGACCCTGTTTGAGCAGTGGGGTTGGATCAGATGACCTCCAGAGATCCCTTTCTCCCCTCAACTTTTCTGTCATTTTGTGTTGAGGACTGTATTCTCATCTGACACGCAAAAACCTGCTTTCCATATGCATAGATGTGCTGAGTAGTGTGAGCCTTGCATTGTTAGTTAGGTTTTTTTGAATGGGGAGTTCCTAATCTAGTGTTGCTTTTCCGGCCTTTTTGAAAAGGAAAAAACCAACATCCAGTTATCTGTCTCCTGAATCAAAATTGCATATTTTATTAGCAGTGGGGATTATTTTCATGCAGAAACTTATTAAAAGCACCTGGAAGGCTAAATAATTTGTCACGTAGTTTTCTCTTATCCTCTGCTTTACTGACAAGATTAAAGAACTTTGGGAGTAATGAGATAGAGTTTTGCTCTGTGGAACAGTGCAGATTAGACCTTATGTCATGATTTCCAGGTATTTTGTTGCTCTATCTTTAGTTACTGTTTTGGCTGATTTGCTAAGTAGAGAGGTATAAAGTTTTTCTTTCTTTCTAACTAGTCCCAGCAGTGCTGAATGGGAGAAGAACTTGTATTTCTGTTTTAATTAATGCAGTATTACTATTAAGTACATCCACACTGCAGTCTGTGTCATTTTATATGAAAACCTTTTGAATCACAGCATTTGTGTTATGTGTGTGTATGTATATATTTCCCCCCGAGACAAGGACAAGTGTTTCACAACAGACTGTTGCTTGCAGCTCCTGTCCTGTAAGAGTTTTTCTGATGATGTGTCATGTAATACCTTCTGGAAACTATTGATAATCTGACACTGAGTTCGAACTGAATTTTTTTTTGTTGCTGTTGTTGCCCTGTAAGTCATCCAGTTTCTGTAAAGCAGGACTACATTTTAAACTGCTGCCACGTAGAAGGAAGGGAGTGATTCTGCCAATCCTGTGCTGCAAGGATCTGTGTGCTTCAGACAAATCCAGTGCTGCCGCTGTGCCACAGTGAGGCGAATCGAGTAGCACTGATGCTGTGTGAACCAGGAGGGTTGTGCACAGTGGTGTCCTGGTGGCGAGAGGAAGAAGTCAGGAGAAATTGCTTTAGACCTGGGTTTGGACAGAACTGCACACCCCTAATACCGTTGATTCCCCTTAATGAAGAGCTTGTCTCCCTTCCCTATGGGAGATCCCAGGATATTCCCCCTCCTCTTTCTCTTCAAGCTCTGCCATACAACATTTCAGTGCATGGCTTATGGCACCGTGCATGTTGAGTACTATTCTGATTTTAAACACATTGATAGACAGGTGTCAATTTACCATACAGACATATGGTAACAATTATAGGTGCAGGAGGAAGATAAATCTGAGCAATGTTTGTGAACTTCCAATCAGATATTTAAAGCAGTGTTGCTTCTGGGGTGTGCAAGGCAGCTTTGGCTGGGTGATTAAAATAGCATTATGGAAATGTGGTAGCTTGAATTGACAGAACATCTGTGTGAGGGTAGTCACTTCCTTAGAGCTTTGTAGGACCTGCCAGAGGGTTTCCCTTGCAGAGAAGCCTGGTACCATCTGCTTACCTGAAAGTTTGCCATCTCTGAGTCTGCATTATGCACCACTTGCTACTTTTACTTTGTAACAGCCTTTCTCACTTTGTGGGGTTTTTTTTTTTGCTGTCAGTTTACTTGGTATTTGAACAATTAAGAACTTCTAGAGTAAGACCATACTAATATCATGGTGATTGCTTTAAATTGCTGACTTTCCCCAGCTGTTTTTCTTCTGTTGGTTAGAGTTTTGGTGCTTACTGCTGGAGATCAGGCTACCAAGAAGACTTAGAGTGTAAAAGGAGGGAGCTATCTTATTTACTGGGATACCCCTTTGGAACACAGACATCAGGAAGAGGACATTGCTTCAGTTAATATAGTTCTCATTTTCCGAGTATAGGGGGTGGGAAAAGGGAAGGAAGTACCTGAGTAGGAATTGGAAACTGAAGGGGAGGGGGGAGATTGAGCCAGTGCTAGCAGAGGACCTTGATGGTGGTGAGGAGCAGCAGTTTATTTCTTTGAAAGCTGGAGATGGAAACTGCACTTGGAGCAAAATAGAAGAGGGTAGGATAACTCTGAAATAGTGCTTTTTGGTTTCCTTCATTTTTTTCCTAAATAGAAAAAGATCACTGTTGTCTCCAGTGTAAGAAGAGTTATTGGCTGAATGAGATACCAGAGACTAGTCAGAGTGGCTGTGGCAAGAGGAGATATTTGGAGGCAGTTGATAGGAAGGCATAAATAAAATTTAGGATTGTAGGGAGTGACTCTTGCTGATGGAAGAAGTGGTATCAGTGGGATAAACTAGAGAAGAGGAAACCATAGGGCTGAGTGATGGAATAGATGATAGAACTGAGAGTGGGGAATGGCCATGGATAGTAGTGGTTAATGGCCGTGTGAATTTGTGTGCAGAAAACTTGCTACTTGTACCTTGGGCTTTAGTTTAACACTCTTGAACGTGCAGGTCTAAAGCAATTGAAGCTCCTTTCCTGTTCTACTGTGTCCCCAGATGCTTAATCTTGACTATATTCTAGCCCCAACATCAGTGTTTGGGCAGTCAGCCAGTTAGGAGACCTGATTTGGCCTGAAATGATCCATAATTTTTCAGCTGGCTCAGCTCACCACTGGCTGAATGGCTTGTTGCCCAGTCTCCTGAGTACCAGCATAAGGAGTAAGTGAGCTTGCTTTTACAGGGCCTCTAAAGCCCTGAAAAAAGAATGATTTGCACAGAGATGGTGACCAATATAAGGAATATAGGGTTATAATATCCTTCATCCGTAAACCAGTATTTCAGCTGTTACAGTTGATCATTCCAGTAATGCTGCAGTCATACACAGTCAGTCTTTAACGTAGTAAATCAGCAGCATGTATGAACATACAAGCATCCTTACGTGCCAGTAGACTTGTTTCCACAGAAGTGCTGGTTTTGTAGCCATAGGTGACTGGCTATGACAATGCCAGGGGAGCTGTGTTCCTGTGCTTTATCTGGCTGGTGATCAGCAGAGGGGATCCATGCTGATGGTGTGCAACTCTTACTTACCCAGGGATATCTTCTTACCATTCCACACAGCTGAACTTCTTGACCCCAGGCATACAGTGAAGGCGGTGTCATCACTTTTCCAGCTGAAAGTTTGGTCTGCAGATGGGTCCCCTCTGAGTTTGTTAGAGAAGAGCTTCCCAAAGCTTAATCTGCCAAGGCTTGTGCATTGCCGTGGTGCTCTAGGTGTTGTTTGGGTTGTCCAATTATCATTTATCTCACTGTGGTTTTTATCCAGTAGTCCTCAGTTTCCAGCAGATCCTTACCCTACTGCTGTTGGGACCTTTCACTTGTCAGTAGCTAGGTATTAATCAGCTTAAATATAATGTGCAACTGTAACTGGAGTCTCTTTTATATTTTTTGCTGCAAGCTGATATGTGTGAAACCCTGTCAAGGTATTTTCTCTTCCTCTGTGGTTTACCTAGATAGAGGATGCCAGCCTCCTGCTACTAGCTCAAATGGTGGATTCTCTTAATGATGAAAAGCTCCAGCATTTCCATTTTGAAACATGAGGATATTAAAATGATTGTCATAATTTTTAGTGATTGCTGCGTCTTAATTTTCTTAACAACCACACCTTTAGCCCCAAACACAATTCTATATGACAAATGTCTTTTGTCAGCCCATTTTCTCTTGTCTCAAGTTCTGTTCTTAAGGTGGCTGACTTGATATTCTAAAGGTCAGTAAGATATTGCTGCTCACAGTGTTTAAATTTTTCTGGTTGTTATTTGAAGCTAAATAAACTGTTCTTAACAAAATAAAATAAAAAATTGGGTCGATAGAGGTGTTTGCTTGTTAACTGTGTTGACTGAAAAGTTTTCTTGGTCTGTGTTATGGTTTGCTTGGTCTTTTATCCAAAACAAGAGCAGACTAGGAGTTTTCTTCTTTCTACTTTTGTTCATCCTGGAATCACATATTTAGTGTGGAGCTTTCGGGACAAATTCTTTTCTAGTATGTCCCCTCTTGTTCTTTCATTTTAGAACAAGCTTATAATATCTGTGTAGAATGTCACAGAAGCATCTATCCTACCAGATGTGGAGAATGAGGCTCTCCTGTTTTATTAAGCATTTAAAGCATTTCTATTAAGCACTTCCCATTGCAAGGAATTAATGCAGCTTTCACTGTGGTATTCTTACACAGTGATTGCAGCAAGCTTTTGATACCTGCTGAAGGAAAGTTTTTAAGCTATAAACTTATGAAGGTAACGGGCAAGATCCTGTTTCTCTTTTGCTTAAAGATTCTCATATATTGCTGTTTCTGTATGTCAGACGAAATGTTAGAAAACTCTTCATAGCTTATTAGGCAAACAAATGTTGCTCTCAAGGGCATATACACATCAATAAATGTGCTAAAAATTCCTTTGCTTTAACATGTGCATATGCAGAAGGAAAAGAAATTTTTTCAACTGGCCAAAGCTCCTACTCAGAACTTCAGTTTCTGGAGGCTATTATTTGGGTCGTTTCCATTACTCCTGAAGATTTTCTGCTGTGCCTCCCGGAACTTTTTTTCCCTTCTGGTAGTACCATGTGCAGAAGAAGAGATTTGTAATTCTGGGGTCAAGGAAGATCAGAAATGAAGAGAGAGCAAGATACTGTGTATAATGCACGTGTACGATTGCAGTTCTTTTGTTGTCGCTTTGTCCTTGTGTTTGTCCCCATATCCTCCCAAAATTCCTGTACAGATCTGAGGTTTTGAACCCAGCATCCTGTCTTGGTACAACTGTCAGGCAATGTGGGTGGTACAGAGAGTGGAGTAGCAAGTCAGTACTGTAGTGCTGAAGATGTAATGCAAGCTTCTGTAGAGCATACACTGAAACAGTTGCGGCTGTTGTATAAAATGATGATTCATTTTCTTTAGGTAAAAAAATATTTTAAGAATTATATTTTTGAAAAATCAAAAACTCCTCACTCCAAAGAACATTAAAATGTTGTGTAGTATAGTAGTTGCACGTGCAGTTGTGGGTCTGCACATTCTTGAAAGGATGAAAATTAAGGTATAGGAGAAACCAGTGATATTCTTGGGTTTTAGATGTTTGAATCTATTTTGTTTAATCTGAAAGTAACTAAGTCTAACTAATTTTAGGGTTCTGTTTAATATTGGGTAGCTAAGTTAGCAACTTCTTCCCAGAAAAACTTCTATCAAAGCAGCTTTGTTTATCATTGTGAAAAGCTTGAGTTTACAAATTCAAAAAGTTTTGTATAGAATAGAGAAAAATAAGTAATGCTTGTAAAGACTGTAGCATGGTGACCTCTGTGAAAGATGAACTTTGAGTTATATGGAAAATGCAGTAATGCTTCGGACTTTGCAGCAACTTTTGTGATACGTGCCAATTCATAGAATGTACCACTCTTATTTTCCTTCATGGCCTTGTGTTGATGGGGTTAAGTCCTTGGGGTTTTTTCCTATTGGAAATTTACTTTTGAGCAGTAGTAGTAGACTAGAAATAATATTTGAGAGCTTAATGCTGTATGTGGGAGTACTCTGGTTCCTTTTAGCTCTGCTTGAGCATATGCTTCAGTATCTGATCTGTGCCATCAACATCAGTGGGACTGCCTTGTCCTATATGTAAATGTGCATATTTATAAAAATTCCTTCTTTAATAAGAAGCAGAGATGATGCATTGGTCTTGCAGGAGAACTCAGTTCGTTACTTCCTCAGTGTCACAGGATCAGTTATGTATTATTCTGGCTTTATCAAACTGTTCTTTGTATCAATAAATATTAGAATATCCAAGGTGTTGGTCCATGCTGTCTTAGACTTGACTGTGGTGAGTAGAGTGTAAATACATTGCTATATATGTGTTTAAATTTGTATAATAGCAGTGTTTCCAGTGACTTAGAGTGGTTTATAGTAGAAAATATTGTGGTTTGACATTGTTAATTGTAATGGGCTTCTGAAATTAATCCTGAACTAAAATAATCCTACTGTTTTTTGGTGGATTGAATCCCACATCAAAATAAACCTTACATTTCCAAATGGAAAATTTTTAACTTTTTATCCAATTCTCTTGTTCAGTATTGGATTTCTTTTTCTGTTTCTTATTCCTGTAGTCTGTATGTGTTTTTCACTCCCATTTCTTGTGAAGTTCTTTCATCTTTATTACTTTTAAAAGAGAAAGTCTGTCTCATTTGGGTACTAGTTGGAAAGGAAGATCTGATGCTCCAGTCAGTATGGTGCTAGGAGACAGGAAGCTATTTAATACAGTTTTACACAGGGCAAGGTAGCACCATTCTCCTAATTCAGTTTTCTTGAGGAAACAGGAACAGATCCTAAATTTCCTGAACTTTTAGTAGACTTTTAGAGTTCTTTTTTTAGGCATAATACTGATTCCTAAAAGATTTTTTTTTTCCCTCTGTATTAGCATTGTAAGTGCTTTGACAGTCAGATTTAAGACCTTGTTCTGCAGAGGTTTAATATTCTGCACAGAAGTAATTAGTTGCAGATGTTAACTTGAGTTCCTTTAATCATCAAAAAATCTGAAATAATGCCTATTTTTGATTGTGTTAGTGCCTTGAGGCACATGTAGTTGTATTCTCTTTTACACTGTATAAGCAGAAGAGATACAAATGAGATGTGTTTGACAGAGCTGTAGTGATTGAAAACTCTACATTGTTGAACTTTGTGAAACTCTTGCTTTTCTAATGAAATGGTTTTGTACCAGAATGACGTAAAGATACTAAAAACTGAATGAGCTTGCTTATATCTAGTTGAAAACGTGTAATTTTGTTTGTTCACCACTAGTGAAAGTTGCATTCATTGCCGTTGTAGTCTTTAAAAAATATTATTTTTCTTCCTGAAGTAGTTGATCTGATTCTTCTGAAAATCTGTTTCAGCTGATACTGTAACTACAAAACAAAGATGTTTCATGTAAGCTTAAAATGTTTACACAGTATTTAGTGACCTTTCTTAGCGTTGACAAATGCCTGGTTGCTCATGTAAGTACAAGTGTAGGAGTGTTTGTAGAAAATGACTACTTTTCTTCCCTAGTAAAACTTGAGCTGACTGTACCAGCTGTGATGGTGCTTCCTGAGCTTGGCACCTTCCTTCTTTTTTGAGTTGGTGTTTGGGATTACATGGCTGCTGTAGGCAGAGGGGAGGAACAAATGCCTT
Source organism: Corvus cornix cornix (assembly GCF_000738735.6). NCBI lineage: Eukaryota > Metazoa > Chordata > Aves > Passeriformes > Corvidae > Corvus > Corvus cornix. The sequence continues at coordinate 27,573,745 of NC_046332.1, read as the reverse complement.
TGCTAATGGTCACACCACTTGACAGACTCTCAAAATAAGTTTTACAAATTCTGTTCATGTAAATATTCATAACATAGGAAGCAAATAATTCCCAAAGGATGATCCCTTACCTGCATGTCTTTTCTTTTTTCTTCTCCCTTCGAAGGCTATACATGTTCCACATTTGATAGTGTAATCTGTACTGTTTTGTTCTTAATTGGAAGGTATGTTTTGTTCTTTTTATTATGGTTGTAAAAAAATCTTATGAGTTGTCTTTTATGTTAACATTCTTTATTAATAAATTATTAGCATATGAAGATTCATGAAAGTCCTGGCTATGTTCCAAAATACTATAAAAGATACCTAGGAATACTTAGTTTCTTTTCGTTTTGCAGAGGGTTTCTATGCATAAGGGATGTGCTTCAGCTCTGCATTCCCTTCTGCAAGTTCTGAGTGCCCATTCAATCTGTGTTTTTGAAATCCTCTCTAAATATATTTCCCTCAGGATTTTGCTTGTCCTCATTCCAGAGCTGTTTCCATGGGCCATATCTAAATTATAAGCCAAAGGACAGCAATTAGATAGAAACGGTAAAGGAGTGTAGTGGTTTGGTCCAAGGTACTCATTACTGTTTACCTTCTGTGAGATAAGAATTAGGAGAAACGCAAAGCAGGCACCAATCTTGAAAGAATATAAAGAAGTTTATTAACAGACCTAAAAGAAGGGGAAAAAAAAAAAGCATACCACACCTTCGGAACTCTTTTCCTTCCCCCCACCTTTCTCCCTTCTCCAAGTGACAATGTAAAAAGACAACCCTTAAGATGTTCAGTCTGTTTACCACTTCCATAACAACCTTGTTCAGTCCATTTAGGAAGAGGAGTCTCTCTTGCTCATGCTATGAAAACATTACCACAACGAGACAGCCGCCCACTTCCAAATAACTTTGTTCAGTCCATTTGGGAAGAGGAGTCTCTCTGCTTGCCTTCTCTCGTGAGTCCCTTCCCCCGACTTGCAGCTTTTCCCACAACTGCTTTCGAGGGTCCACTCTTGAAGTTTTTTGGGGTACAATTTTAAGGTTGAGCTGTTCAGGAACAAAGTTCTCTTCACCCATCTCTGGGAGCATTTAATCTCTAAGAACAGAGGCCCTTCTCCTTCCCTGGGAGCAAAGGGTCTTCCTCATCTTCTTTGTTAGGACTATCTCTGGGAGCATCTCTAGGAACTGAGGTTTTCTCCTTTCCCATTTGGAGCAAAAGTCCTCATCGCTTCCATCTCTCCCTGTCCAAACTTCTCATGAAATTACAGCTGCGTCAGCATCTGCCTATCTCAGCGCAGGTGCTTTTGCTCACGAGTTGAACGCTCCACCCCCCATATCTTCATGAAATTACAACAGGATACTCTGATATATCATAGCTTCACAACAGAATTTCAGCTTTAAGCATCTCCTCTTTCTCTTCCCTCAGGTTTTCAGCTGTTCACAGCAATAAAAGGGTTAATCTCACCCAGGTCTTGCAGCTGGAATTTTGCTTATCGCTGTTGGTCACACGATCTCTGCCAGACAGTGGTGCAGCTTTAGCTGAATCTTGGCCGCACTGGAGGGGGGGAGCCGAGCTGCTCCAGCTGCCCACAGCAGGGCTGTGGGGGTTCCACGGATGGAACAGGGCCCATCGGCTCCAGGATGGCCGTGGCCCAGCCCGAGCAGGGCCTGGGCTGGGCCCGCTGGCCCCCGCATGGGGCCTGCAGCCACCTGTCCCAACACTGGAAACAAGACAGAGCTGGGGGGGGGGGTTTTCTATTCTTAAGTGTGGATCACAGAGGCGGTCACAGCTTTAAGTGGCTTAAAGAATTGTCCATATTCAACCTGGCCAGCTGATAGGTTCTGTCAGGTCACAGAGGAAGCTGTAAGCACCCCTTAGCAAGAACATCACTTCTGGGACTATGCTTGCTAACCCATGACAAGGAGTGACAAGCAGAAGTGGCCTCTAATGACCAGCATGGAAATCTGTGAATTTAACATGCTGGACTTCTGGAAGTAGACATGTTCTTTGGGTGTTTCTAAAAGAATACATATTATAAATTACAGTTGCAGAGGGAAAACAGAAAGGCAGTCTGAGGATGTCAGTAGTTAAGTGACTTGTCTTCCTAGTGGAATTGCTGGATGAAAGGAGCACAATCAAGTTCTGAGGGCTTCTTACAGTATGGGTAAAGAAAGACTGAATTTAAAATACATGGGAACTAAGCAGATAAATTTAAGTGTAGTCAAGTTCTAGAAAATGGGAAGAATGCCCAGACACTGGCAATCTGGACAATGGAGAAGTTTCCACTGCTAAACAAAAGATATGGAAGGAAAACTAAAAGTTAAATTACAGTTTATTTGACTTGAAGGTGACACCCAGCTATCGACAAAGAAATGTCAAGGGCTGAGGTTTCGATTTAGACAAGAGACCAGATCTTAAACAGGATCTGTGAGCTTGCATCATGGAGATGAGAAGTCCTGAGGGCAGTGATGAAGGTGGCTGAAAGCCCAGATGCTGGGTCTGAGATTTGGCTGCAAAGGAGATCAATTAGAGGCATCATTTCTTGCACAGGAGTAGAAGTAAATTTTATTTGGAGAATGTTTATGCGGACTTTGTGGGAGTATTTAGGATTGAAGGAAAGTGCCTGTGTCAGTGAATTCTCTCTTCTCCCTAGCATTGTACAAATAAGTTGGATGATTACAGTGAGGAGGACTGGCATTCAGAGTGGTGGCCCTGCCCTTGTTGCAGACCAAGGAAGCAAGCTGGTGAAGCCTAAGTTGGTTCAAATAACAGTAAAGGAAGGGAGAAAGTAGGAAAATGAAGGAAGTCAAGAGGAAGTGTCAGAGCAAGAGGAAAAAGAAAACTAAAACTAGATGGAGAGGGATAGGAGTTGAATAAGGATTCTGTCTCACATTCCTTCTGTTTGAGGAGCAATGCTCATGTTGTATACTTATCTAACCACTTGCTAGAAATGAATTCTACTGTCATCTTTGCCTAAAAGAAGCCATTTAAGGAATCTGTTTTTTGGGGTAATTTTCTGGGCAGTGAATCACAGAATCATAGAGTATCTTGAGTTGGAAAGGACCGACAGGGATCATCGAGCCCACTCCTGGTACTGAGAGGACAACCCCAAGAGTCACACCAGGGGTCTGAGAGTGTTGTCCTAATGCTTCTTGAGCTCTGCCACGCTGGGTGCTGTGACCAGTGCCCAACCACCGTCTGGGTGAAGAACCTTTTCCTGAGATCCACCCTAAACCTCCTGTGACACAGCTCAGACCATTCCCTTGGGTCCTGTCAGTGGTCACCACAGAGAAGAGATCAGTGCCTGCCTCTCCTCTTCCCCTCATGAGGAAGCTGCAGACTGCAGTGAGGTCTCTCCTTGGTCTTCTCCAGGCTGAACAGACCAAATGACCTCAGCCACTCCTCACACGGCTTCCTCTCCAGACTGTTCCCCACTGGAGGATGGCCCTCCTTTGGACACTCTCTAACAGCTCAATGTCTTTCTCATATTGTGGCACCCAAAGCTGCCCCCAGCACTCGAGGTGAGGCCGCCCCAGTGCAGAGCAGAGCAGGACAATCCCCTCCCTTGCCCAGCTGGCGATGCTGTGCCTGATGCCCTCCCAGGGTAATGTTGGCCCTCCTGGCTGCCAGGACACTGCTGAATCAGATTCAACTTTCTGTTGACCGGGATTCCCAGATTCCTTTCCACAGGTTTTCTGCATGTGGAAGAGTTGTTTAACAATAATTTTCAAAGTGAATTAGATATGTTCTGATGTCATAATGAACTGTTATTAACCCCCTTGGGGAAGAAGGATTGAAATGGGAAATATTCTGCATTTCAGCATTATTCCCAGGCCACCACATACACGCACAAGTAACTGTATAGTGTAAGTAACTGTATAGTGTATGTATATAGCACATGTAGGTATTGCTGTTTTAACTGAAACAGTGAGCAGGTAGGATGCTTGCCGATAACTAAAATCATAATGTTCTTAAAAAACCTTAGAACATTGACAAAGGACAGTTTGACTTTGTCATTTTTTTTAAATAACAAAAATATTTTACTACTAAGTTATCATCTATCTACTCTGCCTGTGCTAGAGTTTTAGGCCGAGTCCATTTGCAAGGGTATTTTAAACAAAGGTGAAGATATATTTAGAAACAGTGCTTTGGACAAACACTGTCAGATAGATGATTTGGGGACAAGATATTCCCTTGAAAACATGCATAAGATTCTTCTTAGAAGTCTGTTTGGAAAATCTTTATAACCAATACTTTGATACAGTGTTTTTGATACACTTGAGTTAGCTTCAAGTTACCCTGTAGGATTCACTTGATTTTCACTTATTTTCCACTGAATATTCCTTTCTAACCAGTGATCTCTGATTAAGTTCATTATGTGAAGAAAAAAAAAATCAGTGAAATAAATACGACCTTAACTTGTCTCAAAAGGGAAAACTCTTGCTAAGTAACAGCCAGCCTCCCTGTTAATGGTGGAGCTTCCATCTTCAGCTGTCTTAGGCACACACAGATCTGGTACTCCTACTCCTTCATGAGTGTATTTCTGCTGCCTCACAGCAGCCCAGCAAATTGGGAGAGAAGTTGTAACTTTTGCAGGATGATCATCCATACATTAGAAAAAATAAGCCTCTTTTTCTGTACATGCTTGATAGTAGAGAGTAATGCAGCCATCCATACAGGAAGGGTGATCAAGCAAGAACAAAACCCAGCACAACTGCTCCTTTCTTCCAGTTCTTCCTTCTTCAGACTCCAGTCATGTGAGGGGCAATATATGTATCTCCATGACTCTTGTATGCCGTGAACGTATATTCTCCATATACTGAGAGAACATAATGGGATTGTGATATGTGGGGATATTATAAAATTGTGTATGCCAAAAGACTGGAGTAAAGTCTTGCAGTTAATGTGTGAAATTCTTTTTAGGCACTGACTCTCAAACTTTTTTTTTAATTAGTGCCTGTTTTTCTGTTTCACTGTCTCTGAAAGTAGCCTCTGGTTGAAGATCAAGCTTGACCAAAGGGTAAAAGTTCAGAATTTCCACACAGGAGGTTGTTTCTGTATGATAGGCTTACACAAATATTTATGTTCTCTAACAGTTGTCTATCCATCTGCTGAAAATCCAAATGATAATAAACTGTGTGTCGTTTTGGTATAGTGAGCCAGTGGCCTGCTTTTTAGTGGCAAGAACAGTTGCTAGTGGCCTGCTTGCTTTTCTTGATTCTATTCTCATTTTTATTTCTGTTTTTTTTTAAATCTTGAATCTCAGAAAGAAATTTGAAAGCATTTTTAGAGGGTTTTTTATGCAGTTCTTTCTAAAGAGCCTGTTGTGTCACAGCAGATAGGAAAGACTTTTGTTAAAAGTCATTGTCTTGACAAGTGAGGCTTGGTAGCTGTTCAGAAAACTCGCTACTGTGTGCATAATTAAAGCACATTAAATTCCGGTTGGTGATTCGGGTGTCAAGCGTTATAATTTGTGGTCTTCTCTGAATGATATTTAGGCAGCTCGTGGACACTTTGAGAACTTACAGTGTTCCTGCATAGACAGCTGCAGTAGTTCATTGCAGTGATTGTTTAAAAAACTTGCACCTGTTTCCAGTTTCAGATTCTAATTATTAGATCTATTTATGGTTCTTCTTGGCAAAAACAGTCTAATCACAGGTTATTTTAATAACATTGCTTGTTTTGAAGTAGCTACTGCTGTAGTTTCATGGTACTTGAGCCTCTCTCAATACTTTTGCATAAGCTTTTGGGATGACTAGAAGAAAGTAACTTTCTGTTAGATAAGGTTTTTAAGATTTACTCAAAATACTTTAAATTTTAAGAGTTTGCTCATGTTGCTTGGAAGCGGGGGTGAGATACGGAAATGGTTTGACAAGTTTTGGTATATGTGCTTTTATTGGAATTTTCTCCAATCTTTTTTAGATTGATCCTTCTGAGGTCTCTTCTTTAATTGTGAGTATTTTAATATAGTGCTCTCTGCATGTGTAAAAGTGTTGCTTACTCTTTCTTCTGCTGGCCAGGTAGCTTGTTGGTGACTTGAGGGGGTGTCAGCTGCTCACACCTAATCAGTCTTCTCATTCCCTTAACTTTATTCTGTATTTTCACTTAATTCTTGTTGCTTAAGAACTCAGAAGAAACGCGGTGTTGGTATTTAGGGGTGCGATTTTTCTTCCATTAGGGTCATATACTTGAATATATTTGGTAAAATGTCTTTAGCTGGCTTGTAGAATATGACATACCGTGTAACTCATGCTGTCCATCACTGGTAATTGCACAGAGAGTGTGTCTGCAGAATAAGCTCTTGTACTATCTCTTGTAAACGCCCTCAAATACCTGTTGACCTTTCTCTTCATCTTACTGTTTTCTTATGTTTATCTCAAAATGTCACTTCCTGGAAGAAAGGCTTTGAGCTGAGCATACAGTTAGCGTTGGGATTTTTCATCTCTATTGAGTCTGTTTATTTTCTTCTGAGTGACTGAAGGAAAGCTGACTGTGCCATTCAAACTTCCTAATGACTCTAATTGGATTATAGTGCTCTAGAAATCGACAGCTTTTGTATGTTTATACAGTGGTTCCTGCAGTGTAGACAGATGTGAGCTCAAAACTTGTTTTCCAATTTATGGCTGTTTCATGCGGTTTGAATCTAGAAACAGATGAAGTTTGTGGAGTGATGGAACTTTTATTATGGTTGTTTCATGCAGCACCTGGAACGGAAAACTTTTTTTTAAAGGTGAAAGATTAAAGCAAAATCTTCCTGGCACTTCGTCTTGATGGTGTAAAGTTGTGAAGGTGCACAAAGCACATCACCAGTGACTCATTTCAGTGAGTCAGACTCACTGTAACTACTCAAACTTCATTAATTTTTTTCACACCGAGGGATTGTATTTTGGGTCCTGTAAGTTAACCATGGGTTTTACCAAAAACATTTATATTTAGCAACAAAACAATTAGGTTAATGTAAATACACTGTGACCACCTTTTTATTAAGGTCTGGGATACATTGTTACCTCCCCCCCCCCCCAAAATGCAGTTATTTCAAGGATGGTTGATCTTTTGCAAAAAGAATTTCAGTATCTATTAACAGAGTGTTAGTCAATTTAGTCAGAAAGTAAAGCCTGTCACTTGCTTCCAGATAATGAGTTTTGAATATGAGAAATGTACCTGCAAAATACATTATTCCCACACTGAAGTATTTTGATTCTTAACTGTTCAGTAACATTTCAGGTTTCTCATTCTCTGTCAAGCACCTCTTTGGCTCCTGAACAGTGTGCTGTCTCATGGGGAGAACATGACTCTGGGAATGATGTCTTGTTCCGGCGACCTCATTCACATTCTCTCTAGTTGCATCTTACACAGAGCACTCTGCTAGCCTTGGAAAAGCTTTCCAAAGCTTCAAATCTTCCAGGTGGTAGAAATTTTTGTCTGCTTTTGATATTGATATTTGAGCATGATATTGCTGCCAAGACAGAGTGTGAGTAGCTTTTGCAGGAATACAAGGAAGTTATTTTCTCATATAAGTGGGTCATAGTAGGAGTAAAAGTTATCTTAAATGGTATTAGTTGTTTTGTCTTTTTAGAATAGTGTTTTGGCACTTTGAAAGTTTTTTCTTTGCTCCTCAGTTAAGGGAGAGAGGCACTGATACCGTTGGACAGTATTAATGAGCTTGGATTTGACAGTCAATTTGAGGATCTCAGTCCTTTGTTTTTTTATTGTTTGGAAGAAATATGGATGTGGTGTGAATCATGTTGAGAAAAGTGGCTGAAGATCTTCAGTTTGAAAGCATTTCCATCAGTGCATCTATTAAAATGTTGCTTTGTATTTCTAGTACTGATATATTGAAGGTAATAATGCTGCTATAATTTATTTTAAATGCAAACCTAATAGCACTTCAGAAAAATGTAAGGGCTAATAAAGTACTCTTAGTGTAACAATGCATTTTTTTTACCTAGTGCTTGTTTTAAATCCCTACAACTTTTTTTGGCTTACATTAGTCATTGAGCAGCTCTGTATTTTAAAGAAGCTTAAAAAGGTGGTGCTATATTGAGAGTCTGATATGTGTCTTTCTGATGCCTTGAAATATTTTAGGACTGGAATGGGCCATTTTTGTCTGTTCTTAGAATAACCTCTTGTTTACATGAAGCTTTAGAACAGTACTTTTTGTTTTGTGTGCAAATCTTAAAACCTTAACTGATCATTAAAGATCACACTCTAAGATACTGCTTAAAACCAATATGATGTTGGTCTTGTTGACAGTGAATTTCAAAATCATGTTTTAATAAAAACTCCTATGCTCCTAAATGGCTTCATAATTAATTCTGTTTTTAGGACTGATGCTTTAAGGACTGTACTGATTGGAACAATGAGTTGTGAATTGAAGGGAAAAGATGTTGTGGTGGGGGTTGTTAATAAACGAAGTGGCTGTGATTTTTTTTTTTTTTTTTTTGGTAGTGGTTACTTCAGATCTTGTCAAGTTGTTTATAATTTATTGTGCAGAAAGTGAGGAAGAGCCCTTCTGATTTCTTCAAAAAAATTACTGAATTATTGCTAGACGTGCCTTTGCACATATCTTGTAGTTGAAGTACAGGATGCAGGGCTTTTCCTCTCTAAATTCTTGAGTGGACAAGTAAATGTGCCAAGACAATCTAAAAAATTCCTATTATGAATTTTTCCACAATAGTGTTGTGGATGTGTGTGCTGTTCTTTTGGGGTTCATGGCAAAAATAGTGTAGGATTGTGCACTAAGATAAAATCAATAAACTTGTCTGAATCATTAGAATTACTTAGAGAAAACCAACTTAGGATGTGGCTTCTGTTGAAGCTGCAGTTTGTTTGTAAGCAATGTGTTTTTAGTAATGAGATGCTGACTAGCATTTGTGTCTCTAGAGAGGAAGAGGAACGTCTGAGAAATAAGATCCGAGCAGATCATGAAAAGGCTCTGGAAGAGGCTAAGGAGAAATTGAAGAAATCACGGGATGAGATTCAAGCTGAGATTCAGACAGAAAAGAACAAAGTAGTGCAAGAATTGAAAAAGAAAGACAGCAAGCCACTGCCTCCTGTTCCTTTACCAAACCTGATAGGGATAAACAGTGGAGAACCAGCAGACCTGGATATCCGAGAGAAGAGGAACAAAGTCAAAGAGGTAAAGATGACTGTGATATGGTCCTACCTGTTCCTGTGTCTGACAGCAGTTATTTATATGGCATTTAGTTGTTATGCTTTATATTAAAAAAGAAAAACAGATCTCCAAATCATTAGTAAAAAATAAACTAAAAGTGCACAGGTATTAATGAGCATCAGCATTATTGCATGGGGTTTTTTTTCTGGTATTGGAGTATTAATATTTCACTGGATAACAACTTAGAAATTATTTTATAAAAATTATTTTAAGGATTTCTTCAGCTTAGTGGTATGGATTCAAAGTGAGTTTGCCATTAACACATGGAACAGTAACAAGAGCTTCTTTAAAGTAGAGCATGACTTTGTCAGTTTCCTTTCAAAGAATGGGATATGTTACTGTGTCATAGGATATTTTTAGATGTTAAAAAATTGGATTGAAAAGATAAGGAAAAAGAAGACCTGCTGCTATTATTTGAAAATGATTGAATTATCACATGCTTTTCAAAATACATTTTAAATGGGTCTAAAAAATTAGTAAATTTAAGTAGATTGAATGTTTTACAGGTAAATGAAGCACACTAAGATGATTTTGATTCTGTGGCAACTTACGCTATGGGAATTGCTGTTTGTGGTCTTACCCTCTCCACTCCTGGTTGGCTGTGAGATTCATTGCCCTTTTTTGTCCTGGCCATGCTAATTTCCTATGACTGCTGCCAGACATTCTCTGAGTCTGTACTTCTAACTAGTATGGCAGAAACCTTGTACAGCCTTACTGTTCTTCTTCTTTCCTGCAGTCTGATTTGTTTAATCCCAAAAAATTGGTTTAGCAAAGCAGGAATGGTTCAGGCCAGACATAAACAAGCACAGACTGTTACTAAAGAACATCCAGGACACAGCACTTAGTGTTTACATCAGCTAAATCTACTTTTAAATTGTGATCTGAGTTTAGTTACTTCATAAACCCAAAGAGAAATTAGTCATACACCTGTCCTTGTTATAGGAAGGAGTTGTAGCTGAAGTGTGTGCCATTCTGTGGGTATCACCCAAACTGGAATTTTATTTTGAATATTAATGGTGGCTAGATGGAGTCCACTCTTATCAAGTAATGAACAACTGTATTATACGTGCATGATATGGTGTGGAGCTGTATCACTATTTGTAGTAGTTACTCCATATAGAGCCCTGTCACAACCTGAATATCTGAAGTGGCAAATCATTCCCTGGAAGATGTGCCTGTTAGTGATTACTTCAGAAGGACTTTTGCTTGGGAAGTTGTGTCTGGAATATTGGACCTTCTTGACCCTGCTTGGTTAGGGCTGCTTCCCAAAGGACAGCATTGAATCGTGGATTTGAAAAGGCTCTACTGCTTCATTTGTAAACATTCTGAATGAGAATATACAGAGCATTTTACTTTTCTAAAAGTCTCTGTAAGGTGAAGATGAACAGTGAATGGCATGGTTGTCAACACTTCTTAATTTTTACTACCTATTACTGTAGTTAAATACCTTTGAGATGGATTTAATGTGTAGAATAAAATTGAGTTTACCAAGTAGTGCGAAATTACTGAGCACAGCTAACAGTGAAGAACTAGCTGAAAGAAATAATCAACCAAAGTGTGGAATTTGGAGGGAGGGTTGAAAATTAGTATTTGCATTTCTGAGGTTGTTTGGTCAGAATGCAGACCAAGAGGAGATGATAAGCTCTAGGTTAGTATAGAATAGCAATTTTCTTGGTGTCATGAAAAAGTAGTAAAATTTGGACCATTCTTGCTGATGTAAACCTGAAGGTGTTAGCAAATTGTATGGAATTCAGGGTAGTTTGTGAGTAAGAATCACCAGGTGGTGATCCTTAGCTGCAGTTGCCACACACCTTGTGCTGTGAAAGTCTTACTCCTTTTTTTGGTGATCAGCCTACGTGTGAGTCACACTGACAAGCTGTTTTTCTATTGCATAACTTGTTGATGACTACTTTTATGGTTTCTGAAGTGTAACTTTTCATTACCAGACCAAAGGTTTTTGTGAGACCATGTCTTAAGTGGGTAAGTCCTTCAGCTAGGATAATAATGCCTTTGTCTTGAGCAGTTTTCAGTTGTGTGACCACTGTGCTTGAGCGGCCCAGGATCAAAGGAGCATGACTAAAAATTCTTTGTTATGTGAATTGCCTTCATTGACTCAGTCACTTTAGTACTGTAGCTACCAGGTGATCTCCAGAATTTTTAGTTTTTGTTTCAAGCAGGGCAGCAGATTGTCACTTCTACAGCTGGATGTGTGAAGGCATAGAACACCGGGGTGGGAGGTCTGCCCGGGAGGGAGAATGGACAAATGGTAATGCTGAGGAACAATTGTTGGAACAATGTGGCTGAGATAAAATGTGTATTAACAGTGTCAAATGAATAATATTTTGCCTGAAACCTGTTTTTGACAGCATCAGATATTTCAGAGAAGTCTGCAGCGATTTCAGAGATGTGAAGTGCATTCTGAAATATGTTCATCACTGAGGTCCTCCCTCACTGTTTTATGTAACTGGTATAGACTAATACAAATAGTCTTTGTAGAAAAAAAGAACAAGTTCCAGGAGACAATATCGCTAATGTAGGTCCACAACTAATATATATATATATATATATATATATAGCTATCTATATCTATCTATATGTAAAATATAATTTTTGACATGCAAGATACTATGATTGCCTGGACTGAGACCCGAAAAATAGCCCAGGGAAGCTCCTGCCTCTTTGGAGGCTGCATATCTGGCCACAGAATTCCAGGTGATTTGACCTGCTTTGGTTTACTGTGAATTGTCCTGATACATATTTGAGGAACTTGACTCTCCGAGAACAGCTTTAGACTGTTCAATTTCGCAAAATGAACGATGTTATACAGCCTATTTCACCTCCTATCAAATGGTGAAAAACTGGATAGGATTGGGTGGAATGATGGGGACCATTTGTAACACACACAAGTCTTTACATTTGGGAGAAAGGCTGGAAAATTTTCAAATGAGGATCCAGTTTCTTTTTTTTTACAGAAAATATATTACTAGTTTTTCTTTCCAAATAGCAATTTGATGAAGTCTGTTTTTTTAACATCTCTGTATAAGAAGTGGTTTGGCAGTACTTTAATATTTTAAAAAAGCATAATTTGATTTTAGAAAAAAGTGCATATAAAACTAAAAAAAAATTGTGTAATGCTCTTAAGAGAGCTTTGTAAAAAATTTGAAAGCTTTATATAATAGGAATGTTTGCTGAGCACAGAGAGGGAGGCTTCTTAAGGTCGTGGAATACAACTGGGAGCAGAATCTGCATCTTACTGGTTTTGTTTTTGTGTGTCTTTTGCTTCTGATAATTATATTTAGTGTTACATTGTGTTCTCATGTTTAATTTACAAAATTGTATAATCTGTCTATATTCTAAGAAGCTATTAATTCAGTTATTTCAATAAGGAGCATTTATGAGTTGGCTGATTATTTTAGATGCACAGTGACAACTCTGAAAAGTAAAGGTTTTCCACTTGCTTACCATACATGCTTTATAGCACTTCTCTGGCATATTAGCTTGCTGTTCAGGCTTTTGAAAGATGCTGTGGTGTTTAATTAACTGGTATTTTAAGAGCAAACACATCTGAAAATTCTTCTTGCTGCTACGCTTTAGCTTTGTATTCATATTTTGGCTTTTTGTACTATATAAAAGAAAAATATTGAAAATAGAAAGTTTTTGGGTTTTTTTTAAGATCTTAAGTGCAACCTGTATAATTTTATAGAAAGGCTTTAAGATGTATCTTTTCATTGTGGTTAATGCAAAGAAATCAAGAACAAATTCTGTCTTTTGGAAGTTGTTGGCTTCCTTTCCAAGTTAAATTAGATATAAATTGCTTGAGCACTTGGAATTTTTGGCACTTAATTTCCATTATTGTATTCTTTAGATGGTGTTCAGAATATTTTTTCTTCCTTTCAGTTTAAATGTAATCGTTACATAGTGGTCTGTGGTCTATAGTGAGTTTTATTTCCCTGAGAAGGTAAATTTTACCCAGTCAAATAAGGAAAATTTTGTAATTCTTTTCACTCTATTCAGGGTTCAGGTTTTCTTTTAATATCAGCCTGTCACAGTATTATTTTACTGCCAGCATTCATTTAGGATACTTGTTAAAATAGCTATTTCACCCAACAATGGTTCTAATCCTATGCCGGTGATCCTTCCTCTCTACTCAGCACTGGTGAGGCCACACCTGGAGTCCTTTTTGTTCAGTTTTGGGCTCACCAGTATGAAAGAGACACGAGCACGTTGGAGAGGGTCCAGGGAGGGACCACAAAGATGCTTAAGGGGCTGGAGCATCTCTCATCTGAGCAAAGGATGAGGCAGCTGGGCTGGACGAGAGAGGGAATCTTACAAAATACCTGAAGGGAGGATGCAAGGAAGACAGAGCCAGGCTCTTTTCAGTGTTTCCCAGTGGCAGGCACAAAGGCAGCAGACACAAACTGAGACACAAGAAGCTCCATCTGAACATCATAAAACATTGTTTACTGTGAGGGTGACCAAGCACTGGAGCTCACTGCCCACAGAGATTGTGGATTCTACCTCCTTGGAAATACTCATAAAATGACTGGTAATGGACCGGGAGAGCTTGTTCCAAATTACCCTGCTTGAGTGGGACCAGATAACCTCCAGAGGTCCCTTCCAACCTCAACCATTTTGTGGTAGGATGATGTTTGTTGACTAAGCCTGTCAGCTGGAAGACAGCTTCTCTAGAATGTTACGAGTGCACATGGTAAACTTAACAGCGAAGTAATAATGCTGTGGGTTTCAGATAGACTGGGAAATCTGAGTTCTCTGGAGCTTTTGTTCTATTACTTGTTCTGTATTTGTTGTGATATGCAGTTGTGTAATTACACAGTGCTAATTGTAAATACACACTTTAAAAATAGAGCTCAAAGGAGGTGTGGTGTCCACACAGGTAAGGGTAGAGTTATGAAGTGACTGAAGCTGCTGGCTGTACCATACTTGCTTGTGCAGTTTAAAAGCTCTTATGTTTAATGGGATGGGATAGCAAGGTGTGGTATCTTTCTGATAAGCTGTTCTCAACACAGCAAAATTCTGGTTCTGTTCCTGTGTGTCACAGCTTTCTGGTAAAAAAAAAAAAAAAAAGGGTGGAGGAAGACATTTAAGCAAAAGTTGTTGTGAAATGGACATCCAGGAAGTATAGGTCCCAGAGTTAAAGGTCATGGAGTCATAGAATAGTTTGGGTTGGAAGGGACCTTTAAAGGTCATCTAGTTCAACTTGAAGTTCATTTGTGACGTATGACACCTGCAGAAAGAATTACTGTTAAGTTTGGATGCTTTACACAAGTGAGGAACAAGTCTGTCTGGGAAGCTGGGGTTGTTCTGACTTGAGTTCTTTTGCCAGTGAACTTCCTTCAGCAGAACTTTCCATTTATCCTCTTTTAAAATTAGACTTGTAATATATTGCCTCTTTGAAGGGAAGGTAGGAAGTTAATTTATTGAATATTAGTGGAGGCAATGCCAGAAATACTTACAGATATGTGCCAAGAAGAAAAGTGATTAAAATGTATTTTCATCGTCATCTCTGGATGATACTCAAGAGGCTGTTAACACTGTTGAAAAGTAACAGACTGTGAGATAAGCAGCAAAACTAATGGTTTCCTATGGATTTTTAACCTACATCCCCTTATACCACCCTCTGCTCATCATGCACTTGTTGCTGTGAATATCCTCTTACCTTTCCTGCTTGACTGCATGAATTTCAGTGTGTTCCGTGCCTTCTTTAGAGCTACTGGTGTGCTAAATGCTGCCTCCTGAATGAAAAAAGGGCTGAATTATAACTGCCTTTGTCTCAGTCAGGATACTAATTTCTGTCTGTCTGCCTTATTTGGCCACAGATACTTTTTCTTTTCCTCAACACAAGAAGTAGAGTATCCGGTTCCTCCAGCTCTTTAAAATCAAGTGTGAAATTAGAGAATGGATTAAAAGGCTACTGCAAATGTATGTGTCAAATGATGGGTGTACAGACAGCAAGGTTGCATAAGCCTCATTCTTTTAAGAAATTGGGCTAAAAATAGTAAGTAAGTGTCCTTTTACCTGAGTTCTATTTTGTGTGCTTATTGAGAAAAGAGCTGTGTAGAAGAAAGAATTACTTAATTGTCCAGAGATCTTTCCATGCTGCCTAACTCCTCTTTTCATAGTTACTATTCATACAACTTTCAATGCTAATCTCATTTATTTTTCTAATTGCAGTGTTTCTGATCTAGCCAAATAGGCTGCCTTCTGTGACTGGGAGACCTTTTTTCAATATCTGAAACCTATTTAGAACAATCCCATTATTGCTGGCACTTTACAGTCTTCGTTTTCTTGGTCAAACTTGCTTGGACTTCTAGTTGGTTGTGAGATCAGTTTTTAGTAATCCATGTTTATCAAAGGTTTTGCATTGTATTTTGTAGCTCACTGCTCCTGACTTACATTCCTTCAGTTACATCCTGAAACTGAAGGATGTGTTATGACCCAGCTTTTTCAGTATTTAAGATAACACTCCCTGCAGCGTGAATGTTTGTATAAAATCTATACACATTTTATATGTAAGTGTGTGCATATAAAAATCTCTTTGTATCTCTACATGTGTATACACGCAGGTTGTTTATTAGCTGGTTTTGTTTGCACACTGTTTGGATTCTCTGTGTTCTGGGTTCTCTGATGTAGTTTGACAAGTTGAGAACAGGTAAATTGGCTTTCAGTTAGTTTTGCTACGCTCTTCTAAAAATGATCTTAATTTTACTGAATTAGTGAAATCTGTAAATTATGGATAAAATCTTTTTGATCGAGCCTGTTGGTAAACTAATTTTCCATTTATATATTAAAATGGATATTGTGCAATTAGCCCTTTGGCCAATGCAGGCATGTTAGGAGTGGCCCTGAAAAAGTTGTGTCCCAGCTTGTTGGAATGGTTGTATAAAGAACTCATTTTCCAATTGTAAATCAATCATTTATGTTTGTGAGAAGCTTTGCAGCTTGGTGCATTTATTTTGCTGGAATTGCAGAATGGAAATAAAGCTCCTAGTGTGGTGCTTCATGTGCAATATTTCAGCTGCACATCCTGGATATGCGGATTTGATTTGTAACTTAAAATGTGCTACTCATGAAGAATGCAAGTTTTTGTTTGAGGGTATTTTAAAAATGAATCAATTTAGTCAAGTTGTAGAAATTACAGAATTCTCCAGTGCTCATGCAGTGTTGGAAGCCTGTTAAAAATTCAGGAAGGTGTTCATTATTAAAGATGTCTTTTTTCTAGACCATTGTGAGAAGAACCTGTCTTTCAACAATGAATTAGCACATTTGCAGTATTTAAAACTCATAAATGCAAATTAAAATCAAAGAAATAAGGATGTATTTCACTTTCCTGATATTATCAGCCAAACAAAAATGAGCAAAACTCCAGGTAAATTTCTTGTCTACAAAACTGGGCAAATCAAAAGGCTCCATAAAATTTAATTGACCTTACCGCTTTTTCTTTTTTTCTAAATTTTGTATTTTATATGCCATTTACTCCTGTAAAACAGAAATGCTGGTAGCAAAAAATCATGAATTATGGCTAGATTGAAGAGATCTCTATTTTAAATTATACCTGATCTATTATACAAGTGACAATAGGTGTGTTTCCAGCTATGGAGACTTTGACTGGAAAGCCAGAGCATCCTGTTATGTTCTTGTTAGTCATCTTTATATAATTTCTCCTGTAGTCCCCTCTGTGTTTGCTGGAGCAACTCCATAGAATATATGCCGGTGTGTTCTTAACATGCACTTTTCCTGATGGTGTTAGCTCTCAAGTATTGATATTAATGATGTCATTGATACACCATGTGAGCTACTGGTAGTTGAATGAGTAACCTCTCACGGTGCATTCCATTAAGACAGAGACCACCTGCATACAATACTGAACTACCTGAAACTCCCTACAGTTCACTCAGTCAGTTTGCTCTGAGATCTGGATTCCTGGTTTGCATCGCTGGTGTCTATTCTTATTTTCTGCTTTGTTACCAGAGGACTAGTGGCTATCAAGGCATCAGTTTTTGAAAGGGCTTCAAGGGGAAACCAAAGCACTGCAGAATCCTGTGCCTGCTGAATGAACTGCACATTAACAGAAGCCACAACAGGGAATAGAATCACTGAGCATACAGATACGTAAGATGTCCTGCTCTATTTTTATTGATACCGTGGTGCACAAAGCTCTAGACAATCCCCCAAAGAGTCAAAAAACATGTGAACAAGAGATGGTTGGGTACATCATTTTTCAAAAAATATTTGGCAATGTTCACTGCTAGTAGGTGTTGAACTAAGCAGCCATGGCATGGAGGATAGTTTCTATGTTTGTCTGGAGAAATTGGTTAGAAGGCAAGAAATTGAGAATACAGATAAACAGTGCTGGAGGCCACAGAGGACATGTGCTGGGGATCCATGCTCTAAATTACACAAATGAATTATTTAGAGTTTGAAAATGAATGAGTAGTGGTATGACACCTTTACTGCCAACATGAAGAATTGCAGAAAAACCTTATGTGGCTGAGTGATTATCTCCATTTTTATTTCTCAGCTAAATGTAAAATGATGCATATTGGGGCTGGAGATGGAGAGATTCCAAATTCATGCTAAGTATGGAAAGCTGTGAGGTGACTTAGTACACTTGAGAATGAGAAATTGTCTTTTTTATAGTTCTTGGAAATGTCACTGTGTAGTGCTCAACAGCAGACAGTGAGCAGATATTCAGTATTTCAGAGAAGAGAACAGATAGCCTATGAAGTTCAGGTGCCTGCATCTTGCAAGCTTCATGTAGTTATTGCCTTTCAGTTTCAAAAAGGATAGGGTAAAACTGGCAGAGATGCAGGGATAAGCTGATGAAGATGCTTAGACTGATGCCTGAAAGGACAGGACTGGAAGAAAGGAACTGTAGGAACTTCTTTCTGCTGGCTGATGTGCAGTTGTGATTGTTTGCAAAGATCATCCGAGGGGCTCTACTTTTCTAAACAACACACCACCAGAGAGCACCATTCAGTCCTGTTAACACCATATTCTCTTGAAACCATGAGGATGCACAAGGTCAAAAATACCTGTTCTTCATCTTGGATTAAAAATATTTCGCTTTCTTGAACATTTTTGAGCAGTCAAAACTCTGCTGCAAGCTCTCCAAATTTAGCCTCTTTACATCAACTGTTTCAGTTCTCACCAATCTGAAGGATTTTCCTATGTAATTTCATCAGGCATCTAAGACTTCAAGTATTTAGTGCCAACAAAAAGAGTTTTCCACTTTGCATCCATTTGATTTGCATCCATTTGGTTTTGTTTTAGTAATGGTTTTGTTACCAGACTTGACACTAAAAGAAAACCCAATATTCTGTGTGTGTTAGGAACATATTCCAAACAGACTCTTTTGGTGACAGTGTTCAAAAATGCATGACAGAGGCATGAACTGATGCCTGAAATAATTTCTCTTGAGACAGAGCTTCCAGAAAAACAAAAAAAGTATGAGTTTTCTAAGTTTCATCAAAAATCTGAGTATACAAGGAAAAGATAATTTCTAAAATTAACGTCCATAAAGTATTCTTTGCAGACAGTAGGAAAATGGTCGTTAGTTTTTAATCTGCCAGTTGAGCAGTAATTTTGTCTATCAAGTCCTTGGTTAATTTTAAAACAGAGTTTGAAGGTGGTTTATATAAATCTCTCAAAATTGTACCCTTAAGCAGAATACATTGCTTTGAAAGCAAAACCTGTTTGCTGTCTGTTATGCAAGTTCCTGATGGAATGGCAGGAACCAGTAAATACTGCAATTTGCCAGTAAATTGGTTCTTTTATTTTCTCAGGTCTCCTACTTTCCGTTTGCTAGTTGCCTGTCTTTTTTTTTTTAAGACTGGAAAGGGTTTTTTTAACCAGTCCTTGGTTTGAATTACTGTTTCTGACATGCTGCTGTAGTGGTAGAACTTCCTTACAAGTCTCTTTTCAATCACTGTGACCTCCTTTTATTGTTTGTCAAAAGACATCATTGCCACTCTGTCTTTATAAAGATCTGATTTCCCAGAGACTGTAGAGGATTAGATCCCATGAGCACGTTCTAAAGTCAGTAAAACCAACTGGATAATGGTGTACCTACAAAAACAGTTTCATTTGGCATGCCCTGCTTTTTGCCTTTCTGTCTGTCTTGCAGCAGAGTCCAAATCAGTCTTTTTGTAGAATTATCAAGTTGTGTGTGCAGCAGCATCTTGCTGGTTATTTGCATTGCATTCCATAATAATTTTCAAAATTAGTATGCAGCAGACTGATACCCTATGAATGATTTTGCTTTCAAAAGCAAAATCTGTCATTAATGGTGTCAGTAAAGAGTCCATTGCCAAAACTGCTCGTTCTCTGGGAGACAGATTGCAAGATTCTATATATGATATGCTATCGAGCTCCAAGCATTTCCTGTGACAAACTGCTATCAGGTATGGAAATTTCAGCTATGGAAATGTGTGTCTTGTGTTTTTCACCGTTATTGATCCATGTTATTTTCATTCTACTCAGCTTGAGGTGCCCCTCTGAGTTCTTTAGGGGTTGGGTACACTTTTTTGCAAATAGTTTTACATTCTTTCTACTATCCCTAGTGCTGATGTCCCAGTCAGTGTCTGAGACTTTCCTCTCCTCTTAAAGACAAAGTTTTGTTTTAAGAAAAGCCTATCTATTCCTGCAGCTATTCTTCAGCATTTCCAACTTTCAGTACTCAAACCTAGTGTACCTATAGAAATCAGTTTGTTTTCCAATCAGGAGTTCATGTTGCTTGTACTTCCTGAGCCAAAATGCCAACCGAAGGTAAAACTTGTAGCTGTCAGAGACGTCTGTCTTCTCGTGTCTCTCCAAAGCTTTTGTGTGCACAGCTGCTCCTGATAATATAGATGTTCTGTCTATAGTATAACATGCTATCTGTTCTGGCAGTAACAGCAATCTCCATGTTGTTACAAGATCTCTTGGTATATCATCCTTACAAAACTTAATACCGTATACAAGAGCTGTGGGGCTTCTCACTTGCATGTAATGTGCAGTTCTCTGCTAACATGATATTGTGAAATCTCCTTGCTTTGTGGTGGAGGAAAGCAGTGAATTGTGTGCCAAGTAATGGTCAGCATTCATCTGGAAAAAATCAGTTGGCTACTTAGTGTAATAAAGTCAAAGGATTCTCGAGGACTTAAAACACCATATTCTTAGTGTTTGGGGGAGGCAGAGGGGCAGGACAGATGTTTGTGGTTACCAAAGTAGCTCAGTCTCCTCAAAATACGATTTCGTATCTCAGTCTCAGTTGATGCAGTCAGCTATGTCTTAGTCTCTCGTGTTCAAGAGACTTTCAGGTCTCAGTAGTGTATTCTTATGTTAATTCTGTGTTAGTTCTTGCATCTAGTGAAACGTACTCCTTTGCAGTTTCTATCTTAATAAAATTTTATCTTAGGATAAATTATATCTATAGAAACATCTTGTGTTGTATGTATTCTGTTTTAGCCCTTTGTAATTTGCATACTTTTTGGGGTTTCTTCAGAACTAAATATTCTGTAATAAAATATGTACCTTCCCCCTGGAAGCACAGCAAGTTAGGATAGTTAAATATTCCACAAGTAACATTTTGCTGTGAGGAAACTAGTTGTTCTTCTCCTGGACTTAGCTAGTTTTGATCTGTTCTGGTATTTGCCTATACCATCAGATTTTTACAAAGCTAAAATGGCAATGGTTACTTGATTCTCCTTCATGAATATTTATTTGGGGCATCCAAAGATCTCAGAAGCCCTGTCTGCCTTGCATGCAAGCCAGTTGGTTGGATCTGCCATGTCATGGTCATGTTGCTGTTTACTCATCTATCTGTTTTCAAACAGAGAAAGTGGACTGGTCAGTCTTTAGTTTCATCCTCTAGTACTTTCTAAACCTTTAAGTCTGTCTTCCCAAGTAGAGCTTTTAGGGCTGGCAAGCTGCAGGTTAGAGCAGCACCCTTCACAGAAGCCTTGACTGTCCCCTGTCCTGAAGTCTACCCTGACTGCATAAAGCCTTAAGTAGCCCAGTCTGATCCCGTAAGGGATCATGGTTTGACCAGGAGGTTGAACAGGAGAGGCATCCTGAGGTTCCTTCCCATCTGAATGATACTGTGATTCTCGATTTTATGATATTAACATAATGAACAATTTTGTATAGAAATTTATAGGTTCGTTCTGGATAACGTTAGTGAGAGCTCTCAGAGGAACTTCTGTGCTTACTGCCTGTGAGCAGGTTTTTATTAGGTTTGTCATGCTGCAGTTTTGTTACCTGTCCAGAGAGGATCCCTTTACCCGAGTCATCTTGATGTTCCAATAGCTATGAATTGGCCATTTTGATAAGTGCCATGTAAACACTAAGGAGTTTGTGAATGCTAGGGAAGTGGCTTTTCTCTCCTTAATATATTCGCATCCACTTTTTCTTACACTGCTTGTTCATGACACTAAAAAACATTCTAGAGTATTATGACCTAATCAGGTGTCAAAATTAGTGCAAATACTAAAAGCAACATGTGAGCTGACTTTGAATGACAAGCAGTAGGAGTGGGACTGTGGCATCTTGAGAGGGACAGCTGTGCTTAGGTTGATGCCAGTTTAACAGAGAAGTGCTCCCCAGCTTCTTGGGCCAGTGTGGGGTTCAGATTTATTGTCTAGGCATGAGTTAACTGAGCTGTGGGAAATTTGGAGGGAGTTTACATTTAAAGGAATTACAGCTTTGTAGTTTGGACAGGGATCTCTTGATGGTTGTAGGGAGAACAGAGACTTTGTTTTCCATGTCTCAGCAGGCAGTTTAGCTGCAGTTTGAAAGATTTGGGATTCTTGGATGCTGACTTCCACTAAATCTTGAATTTGGTAGGAGGAGGGACCTGAGAGGTGGTAAGAGGAGAGATGTGAGGTAGTGCTGGTAAGGCAGCTGGCTGCACCTCATTTTTTAGCCGGCATCTGCTTGTTCCCTCACATTTTCTGTGAGTATGGTGACTCTCTGATTAAAATAAGAAAATTACAGTCATATAAATCATAGAGAAAACTGATTGCCTTGCCTCAGTTCCTTAAAGGGTTAGTATTGTTCTGTTAGATACATTCACATAGTTTCTCCTTTTAGAAAGCATTTCTAAATTTGTGGAAATCATGGTTTTAAAATCCTATACATTTTCTTGGGGATTTTGTTTATATTAACACTATTTTAATACCATTTTTAAAATGAGATATAAAAATAAAATAAGTATAATGTTGTGGATACAGACACATGGCTGTTCTAAAGGTTTTTCCCTACTGTTCTTGTGTCTGGTGCAGTCAGTGTCTTTTGATATCCAATTTCTTCCTATTACTTGCACATCTGTTTAGGTACTAATAATATTTATTTCTTTAAAACTGCATTCACTTTGCAATTTGGCGGCTGCTGAATTTCCAACAAGGAAGGAGTTTGAAGAGTTTTAGCAAGTCCATAAAAGCTTTCTCAGTGGCTGAGGTGCACAACTAGTCAGCAAGACGTTTTGGGTTTTGAGACGTAATTTTCTTACTAGGTGGTGGAAATATCTATTAAAAAGCTAAATGTTCTGTGTAGTAAATATTAATGACATTACACTGCTTTGTTCACTATGCTTTCTAAAAAAGCTTTTGGCATTTCTTTTGGTAGAGGCTATATGACAGTACTTCTTTGTTAAGTAGGTGTTGCTAATGAGAAATTTATTATGCCTTTTGCAAAATTGTTTAGTCCTACTTGGATGTACCAGTGTAAATAAATCCTTTTTATGCTTCAAGTATCGGTAGATATGTTTTTCTTTCAGTTAGCATCTTAAGACATTAGCCAGTGTTTTACAGCAATTCCTTACACTTAAATGTATTCCTTATGCTTACATTCTTAAATGTCTGTGCATCTCTTAAGGGAAAAGAAAGAACAGGAAAACAACCTAATGCAGAGCATTAGGCTCCATAGCTCAAGTCAAATAGACTTGAAATTTTTTCCACATTTATTCATGCTATAAAATCTGATTTCTGTAAAAGACTGAAGCAGTGACAAACTAATTAGTCAGTATGCTGGAATGCCTGTGAAAGATGAAGTCTCAAATAAGGAATAAAATATTGTATTCATAGAGAGTAGTTTTGAGAGTAGTTTTATGATGTAATCAAATCCTATTTTTTTTTCCTGTTTCTTAGATGATGAAGCATGCCTGGGACAATTATAGGCAATATGGATGGGGACATAATGAGCTCAAACCAATTGCCCGGAAAGGACATTCCACCAACATATTTGGTAGGCTATATTTTCTGATTTGTTTGTGATTTTTCTTTTTTTTTTTTTAATATTTCTGTCCATGGGTCTTCTCTGAAAGTCTACCCAAACTTTCTAGCAAACTCTCTTGTAATAAAAATCTTTTGACGTGTGAGTGACAGAAATTTATTATTTCAGTGGTATTTCATTGAATTCCTTTGTTAATCTATCTTTTTGGGGGCAATACATTCTTACTTTTGCAAAGGCTAGGCTGTGTCTATGTCCACTGATGCTTTGTGTGTATATGTAAAAATAAAAGTCCTAATGCAATGATGGTTATTTTTTGGGTATATTCTGAGATGCAATGAATATACATGTGTTTATTGTGTTTTATTTATTTTTTTTTTTAAACCCAGCTCATCTTGTCTAGATCTTTGTGTTTAATTCTATGAGAATCATGGAACAGTTTGAGTTGGAGGGAACCTTTTAAAGATGAACTAGTCCAGCCTCCCTGCCATGGGCTGGGACACCTTCAGCTAGACCAGGCTGCTCAGAGCCTCATCCAGCCTCGTGTTGAACACTGCCAGGGGATGGGGCATCCACAGCTTCTCTGGGCAGCCTGTCCCAGTGCCTCACCAATGGTACTTAGCACAGTGCAAGGAGAGAGTGTGAGCTGAAGGGAAGACTGGAGCAAAAGGCTTCTTTTGTGACAGGACATTCCTTAGATACCAGGACAGCATTGTGTAGTAGTTTTCTTAGATACTTTGTTGTTGTGTACACTGGTACTGCCTTAATTTTCACTAGGAAAATCTCTTCTGAAGCTTACTGTGATTTAGTTTTATGTTATGACTAATTGATGGCTTCCCTTTATATTTTTCCAGCTGATGAAATTGGATTTGACAGTGAAAAATCTTTAATATTCACCTGTATGATCATGAAGTCTTTCCTGTTGAAATTACTTGCAATTCTGTTGCTTAATTTGTCATGTATAATTTTAGATTAGCCTTGGTTTGTAACCCAGACTCTATGAAGTTTTTTTCTTCATATGGCAGGAAAAAATTTTTATAATGTTTGTTTTTAGTGCGACTGACATGATATTTTGAAGCAGTTATGAATTATAATTTCACTGTAGTCTTTTCTTTCCATTCCTCCTCTGCTTGCTTCTAACATGTCTGCTAAAGAGTCTGGAGGATTTCTGCTTTTTTTCCTTGGAATTATTATTCTTTGGAATGCTTATTTTTTTAAAATTTGGCATTGCTTTCTGAAAGAAATTGCAGGCTTTGTCCACACTAAAGTTTCTGCTCCTCTTGTTCCAGCTTACTCAAGCAGCCAATGCCCTACATGTTTGTCCTTTTAAAATCCAGATGCTATTTTGTGCCATTTAGTTTTTAGCCAAATCATGTCATGATTGCTCTATTCAAGGCTGTTTCATATGAAAAACTTTTCTGAAACACAATCTTCAGCATATACCAAGTCTAAAATAGAATCAGCTATTGTTCATTTGGTGGATGCTTGATGGGGGGGTGTGTGTGGAAATTGGTCTTTGTACCAAGGACTGTCTAGGCTGTATTGTTATTCCTAGCTCTTTACCAATGTCTATTACCCCTAGTGACACGATTCCCAGCAGTATTTGCCTTTATAGAAGGTTTGCTTAATTTTTTTTGAACCCTCATGCTAGTTTTAATAAAAAGATGGTCAGCAAATTCTGTTTTCATTATTCATCTCAAAGATGATTTGATCCAAACTATTTTCAGCCATTACTGCAATCTACTGTGCTCCCATTTCAATTCCTAGCACGTCTCTGAGATCCTGCAAGGAGATGGTGTCGCTGGTTGAACGGCAACCCTTTGCATGAATCTTTGGGAAATCAGGTTTGCTGATAACTCCCAAGTGAGGTTAAACATGACTCAATTTAGAAGACAAATAAGTCATTAGTCTTCCCTGTTGGACTTCACTTTTGTCTAAAGCAGTGGATAGCTATATCTATGCCAAGGAGAACACCAGGGTTTCTAACATTCCAAGATCTAGCAGGGTTCAGTCTGGGGTTAGAGAAGGGGAGAGAAGGTGGCCTGCTCTGCTCTTATAAATCTTAGTTTTAAGTAATTAAAAAAATAAAGAAGGATAAACGTTATAAACTTTAAAGCAAGATGCTCTGTGCCTCACTGAAGCATGCCAGCAAGAATGTTTATGGGTCCCCTCAATTACTAGTTTGACTTTTATGACAAAACATGCTAGGGTTGCTTTAATTGGCCTGCAGCAAGAAACTCTTGCCAATCTTTTTGAGATGTCTGACTGTAAATTGTAAAGGAGAGTCTGCTAAAAAGACTGTCTTTCAAACTGTGTAGTCAGGCAGTATCTTGAATAGTACGTCTTAAACGGCTGGGTCACAGCATCAGTAGTATGGCACTGCTTTGGGAAAGTATCACTGGGAATGGGTGAGCTTTTAAAGATATTTACATTTAGATGATATACGAAACAAACCTTTATAGCTTCTCTGTTGGTGAAATGGGGTGATAACTGCTTTTGAAAAGGCTGGCATTTATTCCTACCCTGTAAGATGAAATATAAAAGTCAAGGAGAAAGTGCAGCAGAAAGGTGTAAATTTTCTTTCCAGTTTAAATTTTTATTTGCAGCTCTGCTGAAGGTTGTAGCAGCTAAGCTAAAAAAAAAAAAAGAAAGTTGACCTTTTTTGTTGGACTGCTTAAATTGGTGAAAAAAATTTATGGCAGCTGCAGGGTGTTGTTGCAGAGGGAGTTTGTGTGGGATCTGGATCAAGTTCTCATCACAAAGGGTGAAGAGAAAAGGCTGATGGAAAATGATGCACGTAAGATAATGAGCAAGCACAACAAACACTGAGCTTGCTTCAGAAGGGTTTCTGAGTTTAGCACAAACCAGAGTAGTTGACGGTATTGTCAGATTCTCTTCCTGTAATGAAATCTGCCTGGATTTGCTTTGGAGGATGAGAGTAACCATCTGAAAGATGCTGTTCGAAGATGGTTTGTCCCTGCACTTGTTTGATGACCTGTAGGTGAACATATCCTGAAAACACAATTAAAATTATTCAGTCCAGATATGCTTCAGAGTTTGAAACTATTATGTGTTTGTGATATCTTTTGCTCCAGTATCATATGAACTAATTACTGTAGTATAAGCTGTAAGGATACTTTCTTGTGAGTTAAATTGAGTAGTTAGTACTAGTTGGGTTGCATCAGTCTTCAATCGCTGTTTTTCTAAAACAATGTTTATTTGAGAACCTGGATTACTTTAAGGAAAAATATAAAGAAAAGAGACAATCCCTGGGCAATTTGGAACATTGTCCTCAGCAAAACTAGAGATCATGGGCTGCCATGTAATCTGATACTTTCTGAAATAAGAGTTCTGAAATTTGTGGTGTGCTTTATTTTGTTGTTTTGGGGTTGTTTTTTGGTTTGTTTTGCTAATTTTAACTATCTAAAAATAAAGTGAAGATGTGCGGATTGTCAGGTAATAAGTGCACGGCAAAGTACTGATACAACTCTTGCAAAATAGGAGACTTCCCGTATTACTAGCAGTGCATTTCTAAACCTTGTATTTGGATGTATTCTGTCTAGAGATGAGCTGCTTTACATGAAGATGATCTGATAATGTATATATCCATAAACAGTTTTATGTTTAGGTATGTTTTGAAGGGTGTGGAAAGATTTTAATAATGATAAAAAGTTTTAAAGTTGTAGATGCCTGCATACACACATGCCCACTCTCATACACAGATTTAATAAAGTCATTATTTTGTATTTTGTCACACTAGAACTGTCTCATGCATTGATAGAGCTTTCATGCCTCTCCTGTTCTCTCATCTCACATGCCACACAAACAGTCGATTTAATCTGAGTTGCCTGCCAGTTCTCTCTTGGGATCTTGTCTTCTAGGGGGGGAAGAGAGAATTGTCAATGAAGTCACAGCGTGATTACATTTGTGTTACATGGTAGAGCCCCAAGGCTGCAATGCAGTGCCTTATCTCTTCCTTAAAGCGTGACCAAATACCCTCTTTTATGAGGAATTTTTGTCTGGCATGTTAAGTATCATTGGTGAGCAAGATATGTCCAAGGGAATAACTCAAGGATTCAGGTGGGGCAGTTAGTGTGCTGAATATTCTCTAATACACAAGTGGATTGCTTGGTTTGTACCGCATCACTGTGTCCTGTTGCCTGGCATGTGCACAGCCAGCCTTTTGCTGCCAGTGCCACTGGTGAACCCTTGTGACACGGGAGGAAGTTGCTGAGCTGGCTGCCAACTGCCCAGTGCCGCAGCAGTGTAGGAAGCTCCTGCAGCAGCTCCTCGTGTTGCTAAGCAATGGAGATCTGGAAGTGCATTTCTCTCTGTGCCGGGGAGCAGGAGCAGTGAGACTCCCAAAGAAAATGCATCTGTCAGACTGCAAGGATGGGAGGCTGTTGCAAGCAGGAGCTGAGTCAGGCACAGGAGCCTGCTTTTCCAATACCTTTGACAAGTACAGTGTAGCTTGGCAGAGCAGTGCGATTTCTTTGTCCCCTTTGTGGTTCCTGAAAATGAGAGGTGGAATATTTCTTGTAAGCACCACAAGAAAACACTGTAACAGATTTTTTTATTATTACTTACCCTTGGAAATAATCATTAGTTTATAAGGCATGTTTGTTATCTGTCCTTTTAGCAGTTGTCAGAGCAGCTCAGGCTCCCCAATACTATCTATCATCTGCTGTCACCTGATTAGTTGTAATTTACTTTTGAAGCTCACATTAACTGAGTGTCAAGAGTGTCTGTTTTGGTAAGCCTTCTGTATTTTCTGGT
This sequence comes from Corvus cornix cornix, assembly GCF_000738735.6. Lineage (NCBI taxonomy): Eukaryota > Metazoa > Chordata > Aves > Passeriformes > Corvidae > Corvus > Corvus cornix. Next base: position 27,545,556 of record NC_046332.1, on the reverse strand, counting down.
TTATTTGCTTGTTTTTTACAACATCTGCAAAAATTTATAAACACTATGGAGACAAACACTTTTACTGGAAAGAAAATAGATGACACACTTTAAAGACTGAGGAATGACTTCTTGAAAATACGACAGAAAACTTCTGGCGTCTTCTCACTGTAAAATCCTAATGAAAAGACAGATGGGAAACACAGTTTCTGCACAGCATCCTTTTTCTGTGCATGTGTTCAGCCTCTGAATCCATGTAGAGGATAAATGAGCACAAAAAGGGGATATTGAGGTATATATGTAAACAGAAATGTTCTGGACTATATGTTATCCTGATGAAAAGAAAAACTCCTTACTGAGCAGTAGTTCTTACCTTTTAACTGTACATGCACAAGTAATCTACTCATTATTGCCTTTTTCTGTTGCAAATGAAAGAGGAAAGAAAATCCATTCATGCTAACTAGTAAAGGGAGGTAATTTCACAATGCAAATTTCAGCCTAATCTCTGTATTTCAGGTTCAACTCAATTTTAAAATAAATGGAAATGGCCTTAGGAGAGGTCTATGCATCTGTGTCCTCTGCAAACTCATGAATGAGTGACTACAGTGAGATAATGTTGAATATTATATGTACATTGAATATGTATTTTTTTTGACCAGTGACACAAATTTTGGAAAGATAAAATTTTGAGAAAGAGCGTAACTCCTGAGTTGCTGGCTTTATTTGAAACTAGAACAGTGTTTTAATATCACGAGAAAAATTCCTTCAGGTCAGATGACAGATCAAACATGATAGTTGTTACTCAGTCTTCAGAAATTGCTCACAGCAGGTACCTAGGGAAGACATGTAAGAGCAGGAAAAGCTTCTAGTGAGCTTGTCTCAGAGTACTCCACAGCCTTACAGAAGTTTGTGTAGTGTTAGTGCTTCTGTGGTCAGAGGCAGCAAATTTTATTTAATAACTTCTGGTTTATTTTTCCTTGATTTTTGTCCAAACTGCTTTGTAGTTTGGGCAACCTTAAGATTAACATAACCCAGAGTGTTTCCATAGTTTTTTGATTTGATATGGTGTAGTAAACTTTTTAGTTTTGAAGTCTGCTTGCTCTCCTAGGTGACTAGTTTTGGTGCTGGAAAAAAAATCAACCCTTCATTCATTTCTTCCTTGCCATTCATAAGTTTGTAGGACTGCATATGCCCTCAGTAGTGCCCCTGTTTTGTGTGGAGAGTCTTGGCCTGTTAACTCATTTCTTGTACTTACATTTTTTCATACCTGATATGTTGTTACCTTCTTTCTTTGTATATTTTCAAGGTGTTGGCTTTGGGGTTTTATTTGGTCTTTGTGAGGAAGACTAAAACTTTGTTCCATTTTCTGTTTTGTTTGCTTTTCCTTTCCTAATAATTGTGTTTTCTGTCTTCTAGGCTCCTTGTTGAGTCTACAAACACATGACAGGGTAGCTTTTCTGCAGTAGCAATCCTTTTGGAAATTGTCATCCACTGTATCCGGTGATACACATTATAAATCTAATGTTATAAATATTTTCAGTTATTTCATATTTAAGCTTTTGCCTGAGCAGCCATCTCAGTAGGATCCCACTGGTAGTTTTACCTCACACTGATGGTTGTTTACACTTACCCCATTTCCTGTCTTTTAAACCATTATTCATCTGCGTGAGAACAGTTTTCTTTTGCCCTGTGGCAGGTCAGTTTTCTTAAGAGCTTTTGTTAAGGGGTGGTCTCACATTCCTTCTGTGTATGTTCTCTGTCCATGTGCAAGTTCACTTCTTCAAAAGACTTTAACGTTGATGCTAAGGTAAGACTTCCCTCTACAAAATTTCTGACTTTTCCTCAGTTTATCTCATTTAAAGCTGTCTTCTGATGGATACTGCCATTTGGGCAAATAGTGATTTGTTAACACTGTTTTGCTTCATTGCAGTGTGTATCATGCTTATTCAGAATATAGCTGTTCTCTGAAACTTGCAAATTTGTGCAGACAGGATACAATCTGGCTGTGTGTTCCCTCTTAAGTGCTTTACAGTACTGGTGCTGTAGATAAAACCAACTGCTTAGCTAAGAATGTTTTTTGAATGTCATTGATATTTCATCAAACTGTCCCAAGTGTGCCTATGCATATCAGGAAAATTCACCAAGAACAGCTGTTGTCTTCTGTTCTTTTTAATAATACAGTATTCGACTGAATTCTTCTCACACAGTTTGTATTAGTTCATGTACAACACATTTAGGGCAGTTGTACTGAGTGGCTTTTTTAAGTGTTTCTGAAGCAATTATGTTAAATGCTATTCAGAAGATTGAAAATTCTGCTTTAACCAGAAAATCCCACAAAACAAACGAACAAAAGATGCACAAATGCAAAGTGGAATTAGATAAACACACCTCGTTTTTGTAATCTGCCTTGTTAGAATAGTGAGGTAAACATCTGCATGAAATGGTAATGAAAAAATTAAATCATACTAGAGTTCAGGGCTGAGGCTTAGACTCAGAATTTTGATTCTTTCCAATAGCATTCTCTCCTGTTCTTGTCTTATAAACCAGATGATTTGCTTTGATTTAGATTGTGGGGATGCTATTCACGAATTTAAACCTTTTTCCTATCATTTGGAATTGAGAGCAGAGGGTGTAATAAGGAAATAAGTTAAAGCTATGCAGTCTTGTTTTGGACTGTGTTAAAATATGAACAGGCATGACAGCTGAGTAAGAATTAGCATACTGAGCTGTAAAACTAAATCTGCTGAGGACTGCTCCATGGGCACGTGTACAGCAAGGGAGTCAGATGTGGGTACGCTTTGCTGTCATCAGAAGCCAGCAGATGTACCAGGCAGCTGGAATTCAGAAACAGTTCAACCACATGAGCGGAGCACTGTGCTTGTTCCTAATGCACTGAGTGAGACTGTTCACTCAGGTTTTGCACCCTTCTTGTGAAGTTTTTGGCTAACCCACTGAAAATCTGCTCCTCTTACACTGTCCCAAAGAAAATTTATTATGTGGGTTGGACCAAAATGTGCAGAAGTGGCCCAAATATAAAGATAGAAAAGCTTGTGTGCCGTAATGGCTCTTAGGTGGGTTTTTTTTAATATGCCTTTCCTACTGCCTAGCTGACAAAGTAATTTAGCTTACAATTATCTGTGAGAGATTGTATCTTGTCTTGGAAGATCCATACTTAGCTTGCTTCATACATCAGGTCATACAACTATACTGAGTCCAGATAACACCTTGTTCTCTTACTTACTCTGAAGTATTAATCTTGCTTTGCTTGCTGCTGTGTTTAACTGATTGCTGCCAGTGTTTAGGTTCTTTGTACTTCCAGGCCATTGTTCACAGGTACTTTTCCTTTCAGTCTTCTGCTTCCTATTTTCTTAAAATGGACTTGCTTCAGGTCTGTATTTTTGGTTAGTTTTGATTGACTGCTTTGTGTGTGCAGCAAATTTGCCATCACCATTCATTTCTCACAGGTTATTCTCGCTTTCTTTCTGGTACACTTTCATGGCCTCCTTTGTACTCAATGCCATCTCCTCTCCCTCATTCCTTTCCTACTCTGAAATTCATCCTAACCTTTCTCTCCTGATATTGTGGCCTTTCAGTTATCACCAAGTCTTAACCTTCCACTAACTCAGATCATAGTTCCAGCATTAATCTTTATTATGGTCTGCACACAGTCCTCTTCCTTGTACAGTAATTCAGTTTGGTTTTTGTGCTTAAAATAACAAAAATATATGGAGAAAATTGGATAGAAATGTAAAAAATTGAAATAGTCTGAGGATATTCAGGCTTTGTACTAGGGGGACTGCATTCAACTCTTGCTTGCATGAATTTTGAATTAATTTAAAGGGCCATATAAGATATAGTTAGGGAACAAAATAAAGCAATAAGTGAAGAGCAGTCGAGGAAGGTTTATTGCAGTATGGAGTCTTAGACAAAGTTTTAAAATTTGGGTCTTAAGAACATAGGTATTTAAACAGCAGTTTGATTATTAACAAATACCAGCAGATCCAGTTTTTAATAGGTTTAAAGTCTAGCATACAATTCAGTGTTCTACTCCCATTACTTCCTCAGTTATGAAATTAAGGAAAGCATTACACTTGATTATTTAATGTTATTTATATGCTAAAGTACTCTATTGTCTGGTACAAAACATTAAGACCTTCTTTTCATCTTGTCTATTATCAGCAATTTAATAGGACTAAGCAATCAACATGCTTAGTTTTTTGTTCTGCCTTTTTAATTAGTCTAAAATGTTAAAGGCAATTGGTTTCTTCATGGATACTTACAGGCTTATTCATTGTGTTTTATGACTGAGCTGAAATCCTACGCTGCAGTTTTGTATGAAATGTATAGTTTCATTGACTAATTTTGAAGCACTCGTTTTCTCAGTGAAATCAAACTCTCTTGTTCAAAATTTTAATTAATTTTCTTAAACGTTATCTTGTTCCTTGTGAGTCATTAAGATATTTCGCAAGTGGTATGCTTCAGTAGTGGCAGCTTTATTGCCAGAGCCTCATTAGAGATACAGAAAACAGTTGATAATTGTTTGCTTTTAATTTTCACATTACATATTTTCCTACCATGTCTGTAATTGTCTGTCACATCAAGAAATCCTGTTGCTACAGTCTGAAAACTTGAATTATTTGAATCTTTGGGAGTAGAAATTGGTATAATTTCTAATATATAGTGCAGTCTTGCCCAGTATGTGTTTTTCAGCCATTATGAATCTGAGCAGACAGGAATATCAATAACAAGAGTATTTATTTTCTTTAAGATTGTAATAACTCTGTATTTAATGTCAGGCTGGGTTTATCAAGGAAGCATTTTCACTCAGTTGCTAGGGATTAAAACAACTCTCTATGTGAAAAATAACTAAACTTTTAGGTTACACGTGTGAGAGAGTATATATTCGTCCTTGGGGAGGCTTTACATCTCCTCCTTTGTTTCTGGAATCACTGTGGTGGAATAGGGAGGATCTGCTCTATGCTTGTGTACACACCAGTGGTTGGGTTGCTGTCAGTAGTTCTGGACCAGTCTGAAGCTGAGGTCCCCTGCTTTAGTGGAAATTTATCTTAGAAATTATGGTAAATTATCCCTTGAGGCTTTGGTCCTCTTACATTCCTTTTGCAAGCTTATCTTCCCTCCACCCCCAGGTAGCTACACCAGTTGTCAAGCACGTTCTGGACCATGCAGGAGTAGGTTCAGCTTCCACTAAATAATGTCTGTCCAGGGCCCTGGAAAAAACAAGAGCTGGATATGAGGCTGGCTGAGACCAATTCTATTTCTGGTGTGGGAGGAGGTCTGTTTGTATCTTATGGTTCTGTTGATCAGTGTGATCATCCCATTGGCCATGGGAAGCTGTTTTGAGAGTGAAAGCTATTTTCTTGCATCTGGATCCCTAGTCTTTGCATGTAACTAACTATGGAATCCAGCTTTTCTATTGCTTAGGAAGATAAGTCTGCTTTCCAGTGTATAAAATAACTTACTTCAATTGGAGGTTTTAACACAGAGGTGCTTGCTCTTTGTGTGGTGTAGAGGCAGCTGTCTTCAGTAATTGTCCAAATGCTTTTACTGTATCCAACTGCTTGTTCTTCCTTAATCTTGCCAATTCCCTTAGCTTTCTTCAAAATGTAGCTGCTGATGTCTGCAGGCTGTCCTTGTAAAGGAGAATAAGAGTCTTTATTAGATTCCTGTGTGATTTTGTCACTGGTTTAGGAAATACTAAAAGCCTACCTTGATTGTAAATGGACTGATGAGTATCCTGCTTTTGGACTCGTTATCTGCTGTCTTTTCTGAGGAATAATAAAATGCTTCTTTCTTAGTCACTGTGTGAGGTAAAAGAGTAGGAAAGGTCACGTGCACCTATTAGGCCCATTTATATGACTTCCTTGGAAGCAGAGTGGCCTCAGTAGTTTTCCACTTAGGCTGATTTCCTTGACTTAGTAGCAGCAGAGTGTACATTTTGGTAATGAGAGATCCATTTGACTAGGTCGGATTTCCTTCAGGTTTGTTCCTCCTCTAGCAAGTCTCTGGGTAGATGCCAAGCATGTTGTAAGACACACACTTGTGGCACAGAAGTGTTGGAGCACAGGCAGAGGGAGAAAGGGTAACAAGGAAATTCTCTCTCCAAGCTTTTGCCTACCCCTGGTTTATTCACTGCAGGGGGATGGGAAAGAGCCTTGATGCTGTGCAAGCACTGCTCAGCAATAGTCAAAATTCTGGTGTGTTTCCAACACTTGTTTAGTCACACATCCAAACCCCACAGCACCATACAAGCTGCTGTGAAGAAAATTAACTCTCTCCCGTGCAGACCGAGTACCCCTGCTCAGCCCTCCACTTGGGCCAAGGAAAGCCCCTATGGAAGTGTTTTTCAGAAGTAATGAGATTTGTGTGTGGCGTATACATTTTGAAGTAAGGAGGAGGTATGGATGACATGTTAAATAATCAGAATTTCTGTGAAGCACCTATTTGATGATTACCTTTCAGCTTAGTGCATGCCTTCAGTTTGCTGCTGCAGAGTTTTAACTTGTCTGTGTCTCATATCTTCAGTCTTCTCTGTTCATAATTGATCTATGCTTATTCACATATTTTCTCTAGTACCTCACTGCTTACAGTCTCTTCTGCTTCCACATAATAAATACTCTAAGCAACCCTGAGCTGGTACCAGACTTTCTAAATCTCTACACTTTTTCTTATGGTATAATGAAAATGGGCTATTTATTTTCTTCATATTCCTTTTGTCGTGAACACTTGACAATGCTCTGTCTCCCTTGTACTTTGATAGTCTCTTGTGAAACTTTCAAATGGTACTGATAAGCCAGTTCTTCATCTAGCGCTTTGGCATACTGAAAGAATTCTAGATAAGAAGACCATTTTTCTTTTAGAGGTCCTAATATTTACACTTAGTCATATGATTTGCTGGAGATTTCAAACTGTAGATTTATGTGGTATCAAGTGAAGGAATTATTTGGCTTATCTCAGGAAACTGAAGTCTACCTAACTACAAATCTGATTTACCATTTCGCAGTCCTTTGGAATAATACTCTTCCTTAATGAGAGTGTGCACGATTTTCTTAATAGTTCAGCTATTTCACTGCTAAATTCTTTCCATTAGCTCATGATGGATGTTCTGTTTTATTTAGAAGAATGAGCATTGCATTCATTAGGCAAACTTCATTAAATTTGGAGCTCAATCAACTAGAACTATAATTATATGGAGAAGAAACTTCCTAATCTGACATTTGTAAAACTGGGCCTTTTTGGAATTGGTTATTATCCTACGCAACATGACTAGCTGAGCCTTTGTATTGAACAGAGACAGACCCTGGGAGGAGTGCCTTCAGCCAGCAGAAGTGTTATTTTCTATTATAGTTTAATTGTTTTATAGCCTTTTTTCACCACAATGAGACATCTGCTCCCTCTGTGTCTGGAGCAATAATGGACTGCTTGAGGTGGTAGCAAGAAGTGTATACTCTAACCTGTTTTCTCATTATTTAGGGTTACTTTATGGCTCTTCAAATGATACCTTCTGCAGTTTAATTCCAGGGAGGTTATCCCCTTGTCCTTCAAGGAAAAATTTATGGATCTTGGCATGGCTATGAAAGGAAAAAAAAGAACATTCTCTATTATGAATGGAAAATTATTTCACTTTGTGACTTCAGACGAATGGTTTCTATCAGCATCAGTAGGGGGAAGTACCGCTGCCTATCCATTTCTGCTTTACCTATAGCAGCACACATGACTAATGCAGGCTAGTGATTGGAACACTTGCTGTTTCTTCCTTCTTTAGTTTTCAGTCAATGCCTTGCTGGTAGTGCAGTACTTTTTAAGATGAAGACAGCTATTGCAATGTTACTGCTTGTTTTGGGCAAGGTGTAGATACAGAAGAATTCAGTGGAAGCTCTTACTTAAGACCAAATTAAGAATGACATTCTTTCCACATAGTCCTTGAAGAAAGAAGCTGAGAGCAGTTAATTAATTTTACTCTCTGACCAAACATAGTGTAGCCCACAAATGATTTTACGTTGTACCCGTCGTGCAGTATGGGGCAGCCAAGGTGTTACATGTATATTGTCCTCAGTGTTGCATTATGTTCAGTTCTGCCCTGTATTCTTGTAAGCACAAGACTTCTGAGTGTGAATTCTGCATTTTGGACTTTTCCACCTCAATGCTCATGAGGAGGGTATTAGCTTGCTTTCTGCTGCCTGATTGACACTAAAAGAAGAAGATTGAGTAGACAATCTGTTGCAGAATACTGACTTGTTATCTCTTGATCTTTTGGAAATGTGTCCAGCCAAAAGGGTTTAAAAATGCAAAGATTGTTCCTCTGAGTCGTCCTCAAGGAAGAAGTACTCATGTGTAGAAAAGAAGAAAAGTAACTCAGATTTGGTCAAAATAGCCTGCTTATATGAAAAAAGAAAAACTAGTAATTTATTATAGGTTGAGATATAAATGCTATCCTTAGGAGATTGTGGTAAAAAATAGTTGGGCTCTCCCATGGAGTCTAAAAACTATAACCATACTGATCTGTGCCTCAGAACCAGGTGCCCATCACTGGTTAGGGAAGAGGCACAAGAGAGTAGAGGGGGCTTTTCTCAGTAATGTTTTGTTGGACATTCATGGTTCTAGGAAAGAAACATAAAAGGTGAAAGAAAGGACTGTAAAGGCAGGCAGAGGGAGGACTTGAACAAACTATTAGAGTGTTGGGCTTGAATCATGCCGCAACTGGGCCAGGAGACACTTCTGAGACAGAGTCAGAGAAGTGGGTATTTGCTTTATTCGGCGCGCCGGGTGTGTGGGGATCGCTCCTCCGAACACACACGCCTGGTGCTCTCTACAACACAGTATTAAGGGCTAAATTATGAATATTCATCACATTCCTTGGGACAGGTGTGGTTATACAAATTATTTCTCGGAAGTCATTAGCATATGGGCCACGCATGCGCTGTATGTCCTGGTGGTCGCACTGAGGAAGACCTCTCCTCTTCCTCGGGGGTCTTTCTGATGAAAACCAGTAGTCATCCTCTCATGAACTTTTCACCTTTCTCCCTGGACATGCGTAGTCCTTTGAGGAATGATTCAGCAGTCTGATGATCCTTGTCCCCTCTAGCTTGACAAGATTAGGGTGAATTCAGCTTCTCAGGCTCTGTAATTAACATCTTCTGTCTGAACTAACATTTGCTGTCTCCCAATAGTTAACTTGTGCTTACATGAGTTAGTTATTGACTGCCCCTTCTTCAGGCTGCATTTGTTTCTGTGCCTGCAAACAGTGCAGAAGGATCTGGCGTGAAATGGGTTGTAGGTAATCCCTTTTGGGGACCACTGGTTTAGGTGAGATCTCTATATGGGGTTGAGGGCTCACTTTTAAGTGATAACAAAAGCAAATTTCTTGTCTGTGTTTGGCGAAGTCATATTGTTCAGTAATCATGGGATGCACTGGGGAAACTATGAACACTTCAGTTCTGGAGAGAGCTCTGTTCTGTTCTCTCTGAATGCATCTATTGGGTTTATGAGATAGCAAAAGTTATTATGTGCTTTTTCATTTCCATGGCCCTTCTTCCATGGTTCTGTGCAGAGAAGGCCATGAAAAAAGTTGTTTAAATTTGTATTTTTGAAGATACTTCCTTGAGGGCTGGCAAGTACATATTCTTGCCCCCCAACCTACCGCTCTCCCATGTTGTGGACACTGGAAAGTAGTTCTGAGAGCTAGAAAACTTTGGAAGATTGTACTATGGTGTCTGAAGTTTTTTGGAGTAGGTGTAGAGAGGTAGGGTGGCGGACAATGACACACCAGTCAATTTACATGCAATGTGTTCTCCTCATCCCATGCAAATTGAAGAATACAAGAGCTTACTGATGGGATTCCCACTGTGTTTAAGTTGGAAAGTTTTTATTTTTTGAAACTATTGCAAGAGGAACTTTCAGGATTTCCCAAGACTTACATGTCCTTATTTATTCAAACACTTCATGTATTTGAAAATTTTATCAATATGGTTTAAATAAAGGAACAGAAATTACTTTGAGCGTGTCGTGGAAGCAGTATAACACATTCCAACTTCATGTTGAAAAATACTTTGTCAGCTGGTACTGAAGGTAGTCCTTTTGTCATGGTCTTATTTACATATTTTTGAAGTGGTAAATTAGATAACTGTCACATTATGCTTTTGAGAAGGTGCTAAGTTAAGTGCAGCGCTGTGGCTCTTCTCACAGCAACCTCCACTTCGGCACAATCGGTGGAATTTGTCATTTGGCTGAAGGCGTTAAACCTTTCAGTACTTAAGTACCACAGTGAATTCATTTCCTGAGAGTTATAGGTATGGCTGATGGACAATTTGTCAAAGGATTTGTCTTTTAATTAATCTTGCAAAAGGTAGCATGTCCCAGTCTGCACTTCAATTTTCTTAACACCCCCAACCTTAGGCTTTCCATATCTAATTGATATTAATTAAAACTGATGCTATTCTTTAAAAATTAGTTGGTGGTTACTTTGTCATGGATACTGTCGTGTTTAATTTTTATTATTTGGGGAAAGAAGCCCCTGAAAATGGAAATAAGCTTACATGTCAGTCATTTAGGTGTGTGAAAGAAATACAGTGGGGGTGATGGCTTCATTCAGTTACTATTATGCTTGAGGGGAAAAAAATAGCTTCTAACCATGTGAAAGTCAGGAATGGATGAGTAGAACTTACCAAGCAGGAACACTCTGCTGTAGAGATTCCCATTATAGGTGGAAAGCACATTTAGAGAACCCAAAAATTGACTTGTTAGGACACTACCGTCATTAAATTGCTAATCGTAGTCATTGCACTGGTTTATAGATTACAGGTACGAACAGTGAAATTTGGCTACTTTCTTGGTGCACAGGAAGTTTTATACACTCCATGAAAACAGATAACCCATGATAATTTTTGCTTTCCTCTAGAAACAAAGATCTTTGCCTACTGAAGGCAGCAGCTTGGGTTGGGATGGCCTTGGGAGACCAGAGCTGTCATGGGCCATGGCTCACCACCTCGTCCTCCCTTGCACCAGACCGATGAGTCACTCATCAATCAGCTCTAAATTGCTGCTGTTTCGAGTGAATGGCATTTTAGCTTAAAGCGCCATTGATTTTTATTTGGCTTTCAATGCTCCACTTGAAGTGGTGACAGTTGAGAAATCCATTAGCGGCTCATAGTGTGGGTCCCTGCAGACGCTGAGGGGAACATCTTGGGACTGCGGCTTTGGCAGTCACGCCAGGCCAGCGCTTCCCTGCTCATCAGTCCGTGCTTTTCAATGATTAGGTAGCATCCATAATTGCAAAACTTTGAGTATTTCAGAAGTAAATGTTGGGAAATGCAAGGCATTACTGCAAGTACTGATTGCTTTGTCTTGCATATGCTTTTTTTTCTTTTTATTTCCTAACGCTTCTGTCCTAGAATTCCTAGTAGCTTTTTGAAGCTGAATGTCCTTCTGTCCTTTGGTATTTTGTGGCAGTTTTTTTTGTGTCAAAGTACGGTTGCTCAAGTTAGGAAAGCAGATGAGTTCAAGTTCAAGTTAGGAAAGCAGATGAGAAGGGCTCTTTTTTCCATCTTTAGTATGCTTTTTTTCCCCAGAAGCCAAACTGTGCCAGAAGATTGATGATTTGAAAGAGAAGTGGGAATCCTCTTACGTACCTGCTCATTTTGGTTCTTCTTTGAGCTTTGTACACCTTTGTAGTAACTTTGCTTTGCTACTGCTTGGGTTATTTTCTCATGTTTGTGATGTTTAAGAAAAGTAACAAAATAGTCACTTGTAACAGAAATCCTTCTTTTTGCATGTAGGAAACTCACAAATGGGTGCTACCATAGTAGATGCATTGGATACTCTTTATATCATGGGCCTTCATGATGAATTCAGAGAAGGACAAGAATGGATTGACAAAAATCTTGATTTCAGTGTGGTGAGTAGAGCCTGCCCTAATATTTCTCTAGTCCTTTTCACAGTGTTCATCTTGGGGGGAGACAGAAGAGGTCTTTCAGGTGAAACTTAAAAAAACGTATGGATCAAAGTGTCAGATGTGAACTTAAGTGACATTCTCTGTGTATCTAACGTTATTGTAGAAAAAAAAAATATCCCACAACCCTTTCACGCTTACAATTGCGAGTAAAGATACATCTATATATTGTATTTTCTAAGTGCAAATTATAATTGGATAATGGAAGAAAGGGGAAGTGTTTTGTGAGAAAAAGCCAGGCTTCAGAAATGAAGACCTAAAGATGAGGTTTTACTGGCTGATAGTAGCTGCAATTAACTGAGCTACGAAAGACAATTTTCCCCCAAACTACAGCGTATAAATTACTTAAGAATACAATCTCTTCTTCCATTTCTTAAGAGTTTTAATGTAAAATAGGCCATTTGAGTTCTTGAGTTTTCCTACAGGTTCTTAACCTATCACAAGAATTTCCCAGGTGGTCATACAGCATCTGACATTGTTGAGAGTTTGGAAGCATTAAATGGAAGAAATGGCTCTGTTCTAGTCTTATTGATTAGTGTTCTTAGTACTAATTTTGGGACTGTCACAGACTCTGTGATGGAATTTGTATTTCAGTCCTTGGATTTGCCCTATGGTTCCAAAAATAATTTTTCACTCAGTAAATGCACATAATGACATGTATTTATACACTCAGAATTCACCAAATGGTTACTGTTGTTTCTCTATTTTATCCTACTTTTCAAAAATTATTTGTTTGGGCTTTTTCCTTTTGATTTATACCTTGACTGTCTGGCAAACATCAAAGAAATCTTATTCTGCTTTTACAGTTAGTGCCAGATAATTATTCAGTCGAAAACTGAAGATCTTAAATATATCAGAGAAAGTGTAGACATAATGATACCATTGTGAGGGTGAACTAAATTGCTTCCATAACTTTTGTCTGATCTAAGGCAATTTCAGTATAAATTTGCAATATTAATCTAGGATTTTGATGGAAGAAATTTACATGGCCCTCTGGGGTTCAATTACATCTTCCTATGTATCAAAAACCATTTCTGAAGGTTAATGAGTTGCCTTGTGTATACACCAAACTTGGGTAATTTCCTTATATGGTTTGGAGTTTATAAATAAATACAGGAATTTGTTCCTCTTAGATTCTTTTACTGGGAAATGGAAATGATTGGTTTCGCTTTACACTGTCCCACTGCATGTGTGATTCATGAGTTTAATAGGTATTAAGTGGAATCATGCTGCATTGGTGTTATTTTTCTAGTATCACCTCTATGTGAAAAGAAGAAGTCTTTTACTAGAAACATTTGGGAGTATTTCAAACTTTCAACTTTTTAATCAGTGCTGTTTGAAGAAATCTTTATTCATATTAGCTTTCTGGAATATGTAATATGTGCAAAATGCATTTAGTTCAGATCCAAGCACTGTAGGTGCCATAGAAATAGCACGAAACACCTGTAAATCTCATTCCAGCTGTGTGCAGATTGGTGAGTCAGCTTGTTCCGTGTACGTTGTAGTGACTTTTCTGGATAAAAGGAAAAGTCTTGCCTACCTCAAAATCTCTTAATAAAACTACATTTTTATGTCTAATAGGTTGAAGAGAAGTTTATGGGGGAGACAGATGGAGTGTATGTGGAAAATTAAGTGAATGGGGCACAGAGGGAGTCAGAAAGATGTTAGAACTATCTGGTTCCTCTTAATTTTTTGTGGGTTAAATGAGTCAAAAGATATGGTTGAATTTAGCCTGAGGGTAAAAATGTGGAGGAAGGCAATAAAATGGTTTATTCTCTTGGGTTTCTCAGTGGCCTTGCAGTAGTTGTCATAACATAAAGGCTATTCCTAGACAAAGAGTATGTTAAAATGGAGCTCTGAATTTGAGCTTAGTAATTCAGGTTAAGAAAGTGCATTATGAGAATGCTCTAATTATTATTTTGCTTTATCTTTTAAACCTAGAAGGTTTGGTGTTATGCTGAAACATAAGAGAAAAGATGCTGAATTATGGAAATGTATGGTCCTTGACTTCTTTCCCATGAGCCCCAAATTACTCTAATTGCACTTTGTGGTGATAAAATGGTTAGAGAGCAGGAGAAAAACTAATTTGATTTTAATAAAATCGGTTGAAGCTGTAACTAGAATTGTCATTTGGTGTCAGGAAGATGTGTGTGAGAATTTCAGTATGGATCTGGAGACTGAAATGGTACAGACCCTTGCATGTGGATTGCCTTAGGATATGTACTTTCCTCTGCCTTGTCAATTTTTTTTTTCTTCCCTGATTAAGGAGTTGCTTAATTATTTATTTATGCTTTCTTTCTGTTTTAGAATTCCGAAGTGTCTGTTTTTGAGGTCAATATTCGCTTCATTGGCGGTCTTCTAGCAGCATACTACCTTTCAGGAGAAGAGGTAAGGAGACTGGAAGGTGTCTGAAATTCAGTGTATTCTAGCAAACATTGCATATGGAGGCTTTTCTAGAATCTTGATTTTTCAATAGCTTGCAAACTAATTTCACAGCAGTCAGTTGTCCAAAATAACCAAATTCTTAGAGTATGGAATCTTTAAAGTTTGCTTCTGAGTAGGTCTCCTGCCATTTAGGACACTTTGTTACCATTTTGAAATGCTTCTTTTATCAAGATATTTTCAGAAGATACCCACTCAAGCATCAGCTTGAAATGTCAAGTGAAATGTCAGCCTTCTCATGCCAACAATAACTTGTTTTGATATTCTGTAACTCCACGAAGGTGGAAATAATAGCTTTGTTGCTTGTCCTGCAAAGCTGTAGGTTTGCCTCATCAAAGTGCTACTCAGTCTTCTTACCATTTTGTTAGTGACAAACCAAGAAATAGCAAGCCAGTTTTATACAACTTTTGAAACGTCTGTTAAAAAAGATGTGGAGACGTGCTTCGATTGAAAGGATGCGTATACCCTAAGTCTTGCAGCCATGGACTTCCTTAGTCCAGCAGTCACAGTGCCGTGACCTCTTATTTCCCATAATTTAGCAAGGCTAGAGTTTGACCCCCAGTTCTTCTCATGTCTTACCTGTCTTTAACCTACTACCCGTGTCTTTGATTTCTTTGGTTTTGTCCTTTTTTTGTCATGACCCTTCTGTAGCTCACTACCAGACACATTTCCTGGCTTAAGGCTTTCAATGTTCATAGGTATCATCCTCCTTTGTTTAGGGAAGCACCACGTACCTATCAACAAGTTCTCAGGGATTTTAAGCCTGCAGCCCTAAAAGTAACCAAGAGAAAACCTATAATTTGTTGGCTCTTGAAGTCTTTGGCATCATCCTGGATATGTGAATTTTCTCTTTCATGAGTATCTTCTCTTCAGAAGAAGAGCTCAGTGGCAAAGCAAAAATCCTGTGTACATTTTGAAAGAATTGGGTAGTTTATTTTTCATCCAGTGCTCCTGCTTCATCTTCTTTAAACTGGAATATGCTTCTTGGAGGCATCTGCTGTGAGTATGAAAAACCTCATCGAAAAAGCAAGGATCACGCATCCATACCTGGATTGTTTGTACAGATTGATACTGCACCTGTGCACAAGTCCCTTAAAGAGAATTTTTTTGCCCCAGTATGCAGATGAGTGCAGCCAAACACTGCCAAAATACATGCTTTGCCTGCATTTGTAAAGCATAGTATTCCTTCTTAAATTTGCTTCTAACCTCTTGGTAGAGTCAGAACAAGCTCCTTTGCTTAAATAGCTTTAATTTCTTTCCTTCGTAGAAAGCATCTACCCTCTCTTTGCTAAATGTTGGTTGGGCTGAGTGTTTTGTTTTTAAGATTTTTATGGCATCATTCTCTCCAACAGACTTCAAATGCTTCATGATTTGTGATACAAGATTATTCCCGTCAAATGTCCATATGTATCATCTTTATTTTCCTAAAGAACTGCTAAAAAAAAGTCCTCAGACTGCATTTCTTTCAAAATAGTGTGGCAGCTAGGATTGCTTTGAGTATCTGAGAGACTGCTTCATTTGCCAAGTTGGATGGGGTTTCTCTGCAATTTGTCATTGTGCGTATGACAAACAAGGGAATTTGAGGCTCTTCAGCAACTGAGCCCAGGAGAGACACCTGTGTCTGGGAACTCCTTGGAGTTGGAAGCAGGTTGCTTGAGATGTGATTTCCAATCTGGTCTTCTCTCTTCTGTTCCCAGAAAGGGAACATATTCCTTATCTCAGGATTGTGACATGCATGATTTCTTTATTCACTGCATTCAGGCATGTGAGGAGACACTTTTTAGCATTGCTAAGACAGACAAGTCTGTTCCCAGCCATTTGGGCTGATCAGGTTGTGAACATGCACATGGGCTTACACCTTTAAGGCAGTCTCTGTCTCCTGGTAGGTATCCTTTCTTTGTTCACCAAGCTACTATCTACTTGATCATATTCACTTGTTGATATTCCAGTCCCCATCTTCCTACCTCCAAGCCTCTACTTCTGCAAGTCGGTTGCTAGATTGGTTTAGAAGGTTTTCATACTGATTGCCATACTTTTGCATGTCTTGTTTGATGTATTTAAAGTGAGGTCCAGTACAATGAACAGGCTTCTTTGAATTAGTTCTGGTTTCTCCTTTTAATGAACACAAATTCTGCTTAGGTCTGCAACAGGCATTACTGCTGTTTGGTGATAGTTACAAAAACTGTTTTTATTTCATTTTGACTTCTATCACTTAGTGTGGATAAAGGTGCTGTAGGGACAACCATAAAACAAAGTGTCTAAGACTCGACATCAGCTGTGGAGCTTTAATCATTTGTAAATGGCCACATCTGGAGAATTTTATGGTCATCATGGTTTATCTATAATGCCTTTTGTAGGGACAGGGTATTTGTGCTCGATAGCATTTTATCTGATTGAGTCATAGTGGTAGATATTGACCATAGTTTTCAAGTACAGCAGACTATTAATTTAGATTAAATAGTCCTTTTTAATGCTTTTATTGAAAATATGTTCGTTTTTAAAGTTTATTTAGCATGTCTAGTGGCATGGCTCTGTGGTCTCCATGCTGTATTTAGACTGTCATGTTACTGGTATTACTTAGAGGAGCATCAGCAGAGATCATGGTTTTAATAATGCTGATAATGGTAGAATTTTAAGCCTTTCATGTTAAGATTGTGAGTATTGCTGTCCTTTTATCAGTAAGGGTTCCCTCTTACTGCAGTGAATGGGTGAATAATGAAATATAACTCCCTTACAACTAAAAATAAAGTTGCTGTTTTTAGCAGCTGACAGCTTGGCTGAAAATGCTGTAGGGCTTGTCCTGTCCAGTGTTGAGTCACAGGCCTTTCTTTGTGAAACATGACACGTGTAAATTTTTTAACAGCTCAGCCTTTCACATGTGGGTATTTCTGCTGGACTTCCATGAGTGAGGAGCATGTAAAGCTAAAGCTTGAGAAGGATGCATTTTGGTGCAAATGTCTTGGTTGTCTTGCCTCACTGTACCTTTCTGCTGATGTAGGGAGACAAAATTGTTTCTCTGTCTAACAGGCAGTTCTCTTGATGTGTGAAAGATCACCATCTTTTTCCATTTTTCCATGTCAGCATGCCTACTGAATAGAAGACAATCAAAATATGCCTGTGAACCTTGACAGAGTGGAAAATTTGCCCATGCATTGTTTCAGTCGTCTGAAGTTGAAACAACACTGATACCTCTCTGGTGGCAGGGGTCGTAGGTCTGCAGTCTGGGGGGCCCTTGTTTAAATCCTCTGCACAATATGTTTTCCTGGCTGATTGTGGACAGGCCATCTGGTGTCTGGCTAGGTGTATGTTATCAGATCTAAGTGTGCCTTCTCTGCCTCAGCTCCCACAGAGAAATGAGGTCTCAATCTGTCATTGATTTTGAGATTCTTTGGGCCAGTGACTTTTCTCCAGGGTATGTTATTGAAATATATAATGAATATATGCTAAAACAGTGGAATATAGCATCATAAAATGGTTTGGGTTGAAAAGGACCTTTAAAGATCACCTAGTACAACTCCCCTGCCATAGGCAGGGCCACCTTTCAACAGACCAGGTTGCTCAGAGCCCTCTCTGAACTGGCCTTGAACACTGCCAGGGATGGTGTGTCCATAGCTTCCCTGGGCAGTACAACCTCATTATCCTCATTGTAACAAATGTCTTCCTAATAGGGCCCTAAGAGGGCTTTGAGCAGTCTGATCTGGTGGAAGGTGTCCCTGCACATGGCAGGAGTTGGAATTAGATGATTCTTTTTGGGTCTCTTCTAACCTAAACAGTTCTGTGATTATATCCACTCTAAACATACCCTCGTTCAGTTTTAAAACAGTTGTCCCTTCTGCTGTCATTAGAGGCCATAGTAAAAAGTCCTCTTCATCTTTCTTATAAGCCAGGCCCCCTTTAGGTGCTGGAAGGTGCTATAAGGTCCCTCTGGAGCCTTCTCTTCTCCAGGCTAAACAACCTCAACTCTCTCAGCCTGCCTTCACAGGAGATGTGCTTCCCTCTGATCATTTTTGTGACCCTCCTCTGGACCTGTTCCAACAGGTCCACATTCTTCCTTGTAGTGGGACCCCAGAGCTGCAAACAGTAATAGGGACCTCAGTGTATGTGGGGGGTATAATGTATTTCTTTTGAAATTATACTGCCAAACAAAAGAAAGAGGAGGTTGGACCAGATAATCCCCTGTGGTCCCTTCCAACCTGCCCGATTCTGTGAAAGAAAAAGAGGCTCAATAAAAAATGGAGGAAAAATGCATAATCTCTCCTGGGAGTGCTGTGTATCAAAAAATAATAGAATCATCTAGGTTGGAAAAGACCTTGACAATAGAGTTCAGCCTGTCCAGGCAAACTCTCTTGTATTTTGCTGTATGCCAGAGATTTCTTCCCAGTTTTCAGTAAGCAACCAATGCAGTGTTTACTTCACTCATCATTATTCTTTATTAAATTGTATGCTAATAGGTAAATTTCTAAGTACCTAAATAGCTAAATAAGAAACGCAAAATTCGTTGTGCCTATATTCAGTAAGGAGCCACTAATTAAATATTTTTGAGGTATAGGGTTTAGGAGAGTTGCTTATTAGAATTGTGAGTGACTGGGAGACACACTGTGAAAACTAGGCACTCCTATTTTCTACCCCAGGTTGTGATAGAATGGATAACGTGTTTATATTTTACATTTTGATCAAACAGGATTGTAGTTAAAGAGTGTGAACTGCAAGTTTTCCACCTTCTGAGTTCAGAGGCACCACTGTGCTTCCTCTTTTGCATCTGTCAAGTAGAGTTAATAGTCCAGAATAACATACTGCTGGTAAAATATATAATGACTTCTTAATTTAAATTGAGCCAGACTGTTTCTCAGTAATCCCTGCAACAATCCTTCAATTTCTAGAAGAACTACATACAGTCTGCATTATGCTTGTGGGGTGGGGGACAACATTATGATACAGCTGATAATACAACAGAAATAAGTAGGAATTAAATGTTCCATATGCCTAGTTTGGAGTAAACATTGAGTATGGCAATTTAGGATGAAAATCAGCCTTACATGATTTAAAAAACAAGCAAACAAAAAACATCAATAAAATCCCAAAACAAAACAAAAAAGCAACTTTTTTTCATGTGGCTGCTGCATTAAGGGATTTTCTTTCTTTTGTGATTCATACTGGCACAAATATAATTTTTGTCTTTAGTTATGAATCCATGTGTTTTTTTTATAGTTTTCAGTGATGCCTAACAAGGCATTGTTTAGCATTTTCCCCAGAACAATAGGCTTCTTTGTTTATTCCAAGTTAATTCCCTAGACTTACTGTATAAGAATGTTTTGTGTTCTTTTTGATTTTCTGTAACGTAGTATCCAATACTAATAAAATATCTTGATATTGTATGTAACAGCATCAGGATAGAAAGGCTTAATGAAAGAGTATCATGTATACAAGGAGATTAGAACAAGATAAAGCCACTTGGATTTCACAAAAAAAGGATGCTATTGCAAGTTACACTCTTACTAGATTGGATCTATCTGTTCACACAGTCTTCTAAAGTCATTTTCCAGGGAGGTTACCTGGAAATGAGCCTATGGTGTATAGCTGGTTTCTCAGGATGTGCCTCTGGAATTCTTTGATCTCCTTTGGTGTCTGACTAGTTCTGTGGTTCAAGATTTTATTCAAGATCAGTCATGTTTGGTGCTTGGTTTTTCTCTAGGTAACACCAGGTTTTTCTCTTCACTATGGATGTTGGGATTGGTAAATTATTTTTTTCAACACGAATTATCTAGTTAATCTATTTGGTATATGATTGTTTATATGTCCATCCACTTCTTTCAGTCACATCTGTGGATCTGGATCTTTCTGGGCATCAGGGTATCTGATACTGATTTCTGAGGGAAGATAGGAGCACTGCTTTGTGAAATCACTGCCTGTCCACAGTGCTTTCAACTCCTGGTGCAAAAAAGCAGCAAGCAGGCAGGAGGTAAGAATGAATGGCACGAAGTAGAAATGAGTTGGCTGATCTCTCTGTGTTAATGCTGAAAGAACAGAGCTTGCCAACAGACCGCAGTGATAAGCTGCAGGAGAATACACAAAATGGATCTGTGATGATTGTGTCTGAATGTAGAATTAGTTGAGAGCAGGCTACCAGGAGATCAGTGTCCTCAAGGACTAAACAGTAAAAAGTCTGTTGCAACCTGATGTAGGATATCACAATGGAATCTTTAACAGAAGCTGGATTTTCTTGTGGTGTGCTGCATCAAGTGGTCCAAGAGCTGTAATTTCTGCTATGCTATCCCCAGACCTGGCTAGTGAAGGAGCAATCAGGACGAGGAAGATGTCACAGATGACAGTGCCAGAAGAAACCAGCTTCAGTCCTTCATATTGGGTGTGTGAATTTTTTTGAGCTCATTAAAGCAGATGGAGATTCTTAGAGCACCTTGAAGGATCCATTGTTCCTCATTTCTGAAACCCATCCAAAAGACAGCAGTGAAGGTGCTGAGCCCTTCTATGAGCACTATTTTCCCTTCCAAGTCTGTGAACACACTGTAAATGAACTTTCTCCTCTCCAAATGTGAGTTTGTTCAAGGAGGGAGGGAGAGACAGCTGCAGTCCGAGTGTTGCATGCATGCAGAATCATCCTGTAATTAAACACAGAGAATGATCATTGGAACAATAAAGCCTAAGTAAGATAAAGAACAATCTTGTACCAGAGATTATTGGTCTGTGTTCAAAATCCTATTTTTTACAGTTGTATTTGATGAATTGCTGTCACTGCTCCTCTATGGCTCCTACCCAAGAGCCTCCAGCATTGATGATACCCATTGCTAGAGTGAACAGGATTGCATGCCAAATGTCTGTCCAACTTCTTGAAAAATAGATAGATAAAGTCCAATTTTTGGAGCAAATTTACAAGAATAATAATCTCTTCACAGTGATCCTAGTCACAGGCATGTCTGCTGTCTCTGGATACTGTGACATCTTCCCAAAAGGTTAATAGTCCTTGAGTACTATTTTTTCTCCATGTTATGGGACCACTTCTTGCTTTAAGGAAGTTTGTCTTTCCAGAGCAGCTTGGCATAGTTACTTCTTACACAGCAAGTCCTAGCCAAGCAGAAAAGGACACCATCCACTGATAGTTACAGAGTTATCAGCATCTCCCTGACAGGGGGGGAGTCTTCTACCTTCTATATATCAAGTCTGTGCCTTCCCCATGGCTACAGCCCAGGTCAGTGATGCTGCATGGCTAACTGATGGCTAGCTGTGGTGGCAAGCCCTCGTGACCACGGACCCCTTCTGGGGCTTGGTGTCACCTGTGGGAGTTGGTAAACTCCCTCAAATAGCAGTTTCAGCCTGAGTTAGGGATTTTGGTATTTCCCCTGTGTGTTTCCAGCATGCTTTATTTTCTGTTCTCTCATAATATGTGTTAGGATATGTGTTAAGTGAGATACTGTTTATATGGAGAGCAGGAAATAAAATCCTCTAACACTGAAAGAAAGTACCTGGAGCAAACATGTGCAGGCACTTGCTGGAGCTGTGTCTCCAAATAGGAGAAGGCAGGTTGCAAAATGCATGTCATCATCAGGAGGCTGAGGAGATGTATTTAACTAAGAGAGTCAGAGGAATATGATGTTACATGCATTTCTTTTGTTTCACTGCAGACTTTCTTTCAGGTACCTAGATTTTTATCCAAATTAAGATGGATCCTTTAAATCTGTGGATTTCCCCAGTCTTTCTGAACATTAAAGAAGAAATAGTACAAAACCATGTAAATAGATCCCACATCTATACAGACAAAACTCTTTAATGGTCGTTTCAGTGAGTAAGCCTATTTTATTTTCTGATTCTCAAGAAGTCATTGCTTGTTTTGATGTGCTTACTCTGTGATTTTTTTTTTTTTTAAATTGTATCACAGGCTGTAGAATGCATCTGCCAGGCTGGTTGTTTTGAGCTAGGGCTTCCTCCAAAGAGGTCTGCATGCTGACTGTAGTACCATACTATCAGCAATCCTCTGTTCCAGGTCTGAGATGAGTACTACATTCCAGGGTGCTTGGGAAGCAGTGCTCTGTCCTGCAATTTCATGAAATGCAACCTCAGCCAGAGGGGAGATCACAGGGGAAGAGCTAGCCAGTCATCACCCATACCGGCTGTGCAGGAGAGTTGGCGGGGGAGGTGTGTGTGTGTCTAACACCTGTCTTTATGAGCACCCAGGATAAACTTCCTGTTCTTGATGTTTTCTGTGGAATTGTATTGGACATATGTCCCATTCAGGTTCATGAAGGTTTACAGTATTGTGAGAGTGTGTGTTCTCATGCTCATTTCAGGCATTAGTAATTGCAAAGTGTATAGACTTGAGGATAAAAATACTGGAGATAGTTACTGGATTTGGAGTGCTTCAGTGATCAGGAGTATGACTTTACCTTTTCTCAGCAATTAGCACTCTGAGTGCCTGTGGCCCTCACAGATTAGAGTCCTTAAAACTTCTGACAATTCAGCACATTTTCTGAAGCAAGAAGAACCAGGAAAAGGAATGCCACAGCTAGCAGTGATCTCTTAAAACTTGGATTTAATTCTTCTGACTAGCATCTCACGGATAGTCTGTCACAAAACCAAATACTGAGCCCATGGCTTCAGAACTGCTCTCCACAAAAGTTCATCTGCAGCTCTTTGCAGCAGAATTTGGAGGCTGTTTCCAGTTCTTACATGTGTTCTGGTTTGTAAAGAAAGTGACTGAGAATTGGGGTAAGTGAGTGATACTTACATGCTCTGCCAAGAGCTCCTTTGTTAGCAGTCCACAAGAGATTTGTAGGGTGTGCAGGAGTGACCCCATCTTGCCTTTAGAGTAACTAAGGATTCTCTGGTACGAACAGCATTTCTGAGGAGAGAGGGCACAAATGACCCATTGACTGCTTGCTTTTTTTCATGAAGTGAAGCTTCACAAATCATTAAAACTTGTGGTGTGACTGGCAGTGGCAAATAAAATATTCCTGCTGGCAGTACTGCATGGAATGACAAAAGCCTGGAGATGGATAGAGGGTCGGTTGTTGCACAGTGTACACGGCTGTGCTTTTGAGGAACAGCGACAAGTAAGGAAAACAAAGTGAATATTATTCTAATGTCTCTTGTGTGATAGCAGCAGGAGGACACTTACACCATTATGACAAAGTGTTCTTGTCTGCTGCTGATTTATTAATACAATAAAAAGGGTAGCTTATTGTTTTATTTTTGTTGAACAAAGTTATTTACGATATTTGCAATATAAAAAAAAAAAGATTAATGGTTTACTGTGTTTACCTTTGCCAGCCTTAGATATAATGCAGTTCATTTCATGACTGTCTTTTTCATCCTTTTAAACGTCATCAAAATGACATATCTTTCTGGGCAAAATAATAATATCATTCCTGTGGATAAATCCAGCCTCAAATCTCATTTAAAGTAGAGCACAAGGGATGTTAAGTACCTGATATTCTATTAAAAGATAATCAAACTAATCCTTTCCAGGAACCTGACAGGCAGCATCTCCTCTGTTCAGGAAAACTCATTAGTCAAATTATGTTATATGGTCAATGGATATCCCCAACAACCAACTTAAATATATAAAAGATAGGTCTTCATTAAGTAAGACAATACTGTGTGTACTGGTTTCACAGAATTCTTAGATGTACTTAGGAAATTACTGAAATTAAAGCTTTCAGCTTTATCTAAATTAAGTTTTCAAAGGGTGAAAATCTCAGAAGAGTTAACAGCATTGCGTATGTCCTGTTCAAAGATGAGATTTGCGCTTGTTGCCAGGAGATGAGCTGCTTATTCATAAGTAGTTGTGACAGCTCACTGGTCTCTTAACAGGACACAGCCTGAAAAAAACCTCTATTTTTCTTTGACTTTTAAAGCATTGTCTCATATTGGGCGTTGCCACTGCTCACTGCAGTGCAGATTGCATTGCTTGTGCAGTTTCTGTTTCCAGGCTTGTAGTAAACATTTTCTTGACTGGCAGAGGACACTTAGCCCAGTTCATTGCTGCATCTTGGTACTGCACGACACCTGAAGTGGAGAAAACTGACTTCGCTGCGAATTTGTTTCTTCCACTCTGAGTCTGATTGGAAATAGGTTTTTCCTGTTAGTATAATATACTTTAAACTGGTGGAAATAAAGGACAATCTGTTTTAGCACTAGAAAATACAATCGCTATGCAGTGATTGCTACTCTTAAAATTCATTATTTGATCATGTTCCCGTAGAGGGCTATAAAAACTAAGGAGGAGTAGATCATTGGTAACTATTCCTCACATGTCATGGATCTCCTCTTGACCAAGTCTGTTTTTCTGTCCCTCTTCAGTAGTTTAAGAGTCATATTGATGCCAATGGGCACCAGTGACAGCAAGCACAGTATCCTACGTGTTGTTTTTCCAGACATTCATTTACTGGCATTACTCTTGACAAAGTAATATATTAGTTTCTACCGTGGAGTTTTCCTGTTCTTTCCTCCTAGGTTAGCATTTGCACTGAGGGTTTTCACGCTTTATCTGATCCAGAAAGGAAGTCTGGCATTGTCTTTTGTCAACTGAAAGCACAGTTTTCCAGCAGGATTTTTTTCACTTTGGAACAGAGCTAAAATACAACTCTGGACATGATACTGCTTTAAAATCGAGCATCTTTGGCTGGCTTTGCCTTTTGGAACTTGTTCTCATTCAGTACTAACTGTTATGTTTCTGTCTTGAAAAGGAATTTGCATGTTAGCTGAGAACAGATATAGTGAGAGGAAAATAAATGCCATGAATGCTCCAATAACAGCTAAGCAAACCCACTACAGACTAGGAAAAATATTACCAGAAAATTGTTCCCTGTAATGATGTGTGTAGCTACCACATGAGAAAGATGGTGAACTCTTCTTGCCTGTTAGGAATCAAGAGGATGCTGCCTGCAGTGATATTCTGTTACCAGTTATGAATCGGATAATCAGGAGACAAATTTTTAAAGGAATGACCAAGAAGTTCTCTAGCCTTCCAACTCAGCATGTTCTGTGATTTTTTTTTATTTTTTTTTAATTCAAAACACAAGATTGAAGATAAGTGCCTAAATCAAAATAATGCAACTCTGTCCATTTTAGGAAAAGGTCTTTTAAGGTGACCTAGGTAATTGTGAACCAGATAGTCTGATTTCACTTCTTCTCCCCATCCCAGAAATTTACATAATGGAAAATAAGAGATCATCAGTACAATAGTGACTTGACAATAAAAGGCTTCTCTTAAGAATTTATATCTGACTGTAGGTTTGCTCTTATTGAGATGGCAAATAAGTAGAAAACTCCAGAGAAATTTAATTGAATGTTCAATTAGGCCTCTGTAAATTAAATCCACTTTAGTGTTGCTAAAGGTGTAGGTGCAGACCGGAAGTTACAAAAGAAATGAACAACCTATGTTGAACAGACTAACATGGGGAGAGAGTAAGGGACTGTGTTTTGAGTCGTTGTGGCTTTGGAAGAGTATGTGAAACTCAAACAAGGCAAGCTGCTCAGCTTGAACTTCAGGTATGAAATCCTGTGACAAAAGACCGATGAGCATTTGGATTTATAAATAAGAACTTCAAATATGAGGAGGAAATTATTTCTGCTGAAGTCATTAATAAGGACTGCTGTTGGTATGCTTCAAGCTTCTTCGTAATCACATTCTTAGAAGGACTTGTAAAAGCAGCAGAAGCAGTAGAAAGTCATGAAAAGTTAGAGGACTGGTAGTTGTGCCTCTTGGACATGAGTACTCAGTATGTGGTACATGACACAGTCCAGATATCTCTCTGGAACGAATATTTCACTTAAGTACTGCTAATTGATGTAATTATAAAGGTATCTTGACACTTACTCCTTTTTTTATGCAGATGATCAGATTGTTGCTCTTGAACATTTTTTGTTTTCATTTGCATGGCATAAAAGAACAACATTTTTATCTTGCATTTCTGGTCCTGAGAACTATAAATTACACTGCAGGAGTCTGGATATTTATCTCACCATTTTGTCAAAACAAATGTCTAGTTTTTCAAGTGCCTTGCAGAATTTATGCAACTATGAAGATTCAGTGCTTACTAATTCATTGCTCATAGGTTTTGTTTGCCAACTAATTTTCTGCCAGAACTCAGTCCATATATATGTATATATATATATAATATATATATATATAAAATTCATATATAAAAAAACCTGTAGATAAGCTACATATCTGTTGATTGGTGAAAATAAGCCAGTTCATTAAAAACAAACAAACAAAAAACCAACCAAACACTACTTAACTTCTATCAGGTGGAATGTAATGTGCTTTGCATCTGACATTGTATCAGGGATATGTTTCTGAAGATGTAAAAGCTGTGTGATTTTTACTTTTTTTTTCTTCCCCTAGACTGCAATTTTTGCATTGTAATCTGTCACATTATACCAGCAGGAGAGGGGAGGCTGTGTGTATAATGACTGCACATAGTGTAAAACAATATGTAATTTAATCTCTGTTTAACTTTTCTTTGTAAAGGCAAATACAGTCTAAAAGGGACTGAGTCATTTCTGGCAAAAACTAAAGGGGAAATCAAGATGAAATTTAAAATGGAAAGCTTGGCAGCACACTCAAGAGAAATGGGAGACAGAGGAATAACTGAGAAAGAAAGTAGAAATTGAGACAATCTAAGCACAGAGTGAAAAGACAAAAAAGATAACATGGCACAGAAAAATATATGGGAAATAAAGGAAATACTTGTCATGAATGGAGAAGGTGTTAGGAAAAGATGTTACCAAAAAGAAAACATATGTCAAGAGAGATTAATAATCACAGGAAGTAGATAACTTCTATTGCACAAAAATTATTCCGATAAAACTTGTTAGCTTAGTACAAACAGCTTAATTATTTGACTTCAGAATCATTTCTTAAGGTTTCTAACACAAATTTTTCTTCTTAAAAACCACAGAGAGGCTGGATCATGAGTTGGGTTGTGAACTTCAGGCACATAATGGAGTCTGTTACTCAACTCAGTAGGACAGCTGGTAGTACCAAAATACCGAAGATCATTGATTAATAGAAAAAAACCACCCAAAAATGGAAAACAACACCCCCAAGATTCATTGATACCATTTGCTTTGCCTGGATGTGTTTGGCTACAAAGGCATATTGAAAGACTGATATATTGGAGTCAATTCTAGCTCCTAGGAATGTGTTTTGGAGATGAGAAAGTGTTTTTCCCCTGTCAGATTCCCCCACATGTTTCTTATAATCCTGTTCCTCACAGCTGTACTGTTGGCAGTCCATCCGTTTTATGTCTTACCTTCTTTAGATCTCCATTCATTCCCTGTCCTTCCTCTTGACACCTTTGTTTCTTCCCTTCACTGCCTATTTAGGCTCCCTTCTTTTACCAACTTCTCCCTGACACTTCACCTTGTAGGAGGTGGGGAACTGGAAGCCCTGTCCTTAACCACTTCTCCTTCCCCACTGGCAAAGCTGTCCCTTGATGGCTCTTTTCTTCAATTTTCTGACGGCCATTCATTTTTCTCCTTTCTCCTTTTCCTTTTTCCACAGTTTAAATCAACCTTTCTCTGTGCCAGCTACTAGTTGGGGAACATTTAAGCTAGAAGCCGTACATTGTCTGTGCTCCCACATCTGGTTCCCTCTGCTACTGTAGTAGCTCCTTCAGCAAGAAGAGATTATGCTTAGGCATGAGTGATTGTGGTTGGTGTGTTGTGCAAATTCAAGATTGTCGCTTCTAGGCCTGGGACCATTTTTTTTACAAAGGTAACTAAGCTGGCAGGTTAATATTGCTTGTGTGGGTAAACTTAAAGTGAAGAAGCCAGAGATATGAAAAGCAGGAAAGATGAAGCACAAAAATTGCCTACTATTCTAATAATAATAGCAGAAGAGAAAATTAACTCAAGACTGCCATGGTTTTTGGCTCAGTTAAATGGGATGTGAAGCAGTGTGCTACATCTTCTGGAATTATCAGATCGAGGAGGCATTTATATGCCAGATTTTCATCACATTTATTCTGAATTTTAAGTCATCTGTGATGTTGACTGACTGGTGTAAAGTGCCTTGGATTTGAAGGCCCTTTAAAAATTGAGAACATGTAACATTTCTACTCAGATATGCATGAAACCTGTGCCAAGGAAGCTGATACAGCTATTGAAGTGAATGGAAATTATGCAGTTTAATTGAAGTATTTATTAGCCAGTGGCAGGTAGTTCAAATATGATTAGCTGGTTGTCCAGTGTATGCCAAATTTTTATGTTCAGATCTTCTAAAGTAAAAATGTTGAATATTTCTAATAAGCTAATATATGCACAGACTTTCTCATATCGGTTTTTCAAAAATATCAGTAGTGTGAAACCAATGAATATTTCATTATATCCTAAGATGCCTCAGTCAACAGTAACTGGATTCCTCATGTCTCTTGTCCAGGAAAGCAGCTTTGGAAAACTTTTGAAGAAGATAAAGATAGTATCACTTAAGAATTCCATTTGCAGATCTTTCCCTGCTGATGGTAGAGAATCACCAGAGTATTTATCTTTTATCTAAGAAGCAGCATTTGAATATGTAATTGCTAATTTGTAAAATGTAAATAGGGGAAGTTGTAGTCCAGCAGACAATATCTGTCTTATCTGCAGTTAACTGAAGCAGTTGAAGTATTTTTGTGTGTTTATTTTTCAGCTCATTTGTAGACTGTAGCTGAACAATATGATCAGATAGGCATTTTAATGCTTTTCAGTACAACTCAACTTAGGAACTACCACTATGATAGTTCTCCTAGATTGTTATGATGGGGTAGTTTCTTCCCATCTCTTTTGCTAGTTTTTGTCCCTGTATTCATTAATCCAAAAAATCATGACCTGTATTTTCATCTCAAAGCAGTCTAGAGGCTCTAGGAAAGAAACAGCTTGGATGTATGAATGGACCTGTTCAGTCCTGTGGGCTTTACTGAGCTTTTGCTTTCAGAAGTAGAATGCAGAACACAGTTGCAGCTTTTACCTTGGAAGTTGTGATAATTCTGATACACTGCATTAGAAAACTTTTACAAGCAGAATCTCTGGATCTCCAAAAAGAGAGACTAAGGATAGCCAAGCTTGTGTAGCCATGAAGTTTAGATCAGAGGCAACTGTTATGTGACCTAATTTCATGTGTCATCTGAAACTGGACAGCCTTCTTTGCCTTCCTACTGTTCTTTAAAATTGTCAGCAAAAGTGTATCTTTCAGGGAGGAATCCAGTGTGAGTTTCTTAAATAAAAGTATTTGTAGAAGTCTTGTTTGTGATTTTACTGGTTAAAGAAAATGTCAACCTAGTCTACATGTTTTGAAAACTAAGGGAGTTTCTTTTTTCCACAAAGAAGGAACATTCCATGACACATTTATTGCCTTGTGAAATGAGCAAATCATCAAGTTATGTAATATTTATGGCTTAAGTGCTATCTGCTTTATCCTGTTGCTCTTGAGAAACCAGAATTCTTATAGCACAGGAATACTTTGCAGCAGCAGAGGTAACCAGTCCTGGACTTCCATGAGGGTGAATTTGGCAGTGTTTTAAAATTTTGGAGACTGTTAAAATTCAGCAGTTTCTTTCCCTCTGCCTGTATAAACTGCCTGTGTGTAACAGCTGAATGCCTTGCAGAGGTGTAGTAGCTTTACTGGCAAAGGTTTAAGTGAGTATCATTGGGCACCAAAGCTAATGCACAAGATGAGCATGATGGCATCACCCCTAAATCTCTCCTGCCTTCAAAAAGGGCCAGCAGGAGGATCTAGGGAACTAGAGCCTGGCCAGTCTTACCTTTATCCCTGGAAAGATGATGGAGCAACTAATTTGGTAAACTATTCCCCAGCCCACGAGCAACAAAGTGATTGGGGAACTCATGTTCAACCAACCCTGATGACCTATGATAAAATGACTGTATTCCACAAGATTCTCATAAAGAAGCTAGTGAAGTATGGGCTAGATGAGCAGATAGTGAGGTGGATTGAAAACTGAACAGACAAGGTCAGAGGGTGATGATCAGTGGTGCAAAATACAGTTTGAGCACAGTAACTAGTGGTGTACCCCAGGTCCAATTCTGTTCAATGTTTTCACAAATGATCTGGATGATGGGGCAGATGGCGCCCTCAGCAGATTTGCTGATGACACCAAACCAGGAAGAGCAACTGGTATGCCAGAGGTTTGTGCTGCCAGTGAGAGGAACCTCAGTAGGATGGAGAAATGGGCTTGACAGGAACCTCATGCAGTTCAACGAGGGTAAGGGCAAAATCCCGCACCTGGGAAGAAACAAGCCCATGCACCACTGTATGTGGGGGCCACCCAGCTCTGCAGAAAAGTGGTGGACACCAAGTTGGCCACGTGCAGCAATATTCCCTTGCAGTAAAGAAAGTGAATGGTACCCTGGCGTGCATTAGGAAATTTGCCAGCAGGTCAGCGGAGGTAGTTCTTACCCTTTGCTGTATCCAGTTCTAGGCTACATAGTGCAAGAGACATGAACATACTGGAGAGAGTCCAACAAAGGACTCACAAAGATAGTTCAGGGACTAGATTATCTCTCATTTGAGGGAATGCTGGAAGAGCCAGGACTGTTCTGCCTGGAGAGGAAAAGACTCAGGAGGGACCCCATCATTGTGTGCAAATATCTGAAGGGAGGAAGTAAAGAAAGTAGAGCAAATTGTCATCATAGCCATTTTAAGTTGTCACCATAATCCAGATTTGATTCTTGTTTTTTTAACTCTGATCTTGGACTGCTGAGATGGGTTTAGATTTTTCATTTCCATACCGATTTTTTTCTGCCATAAATATAAATTCATAGAGCATTCCCTTTGCAGAATAAGCCTTCTCTTGTTTAAAGTTTCAGTGTTTTAGAAATGCTTAGTGTTGTTCATCAAGTACTTTGGTAATCATTGCAGCTTACCAAGGACAGCAATAGTACCTTAGCTACGGCATTGTCTTTACAGTATCTGCAAAATTTCCTTCCTTGAACATCTGC
Organism: Corvus cornix cornix; assembly: GCF_000738735.6. Classification (NCBI taxonomy): domain Eukaryota; kingdom Metazoa; phylum Chordata; class Aves; order Passeriformes; family Corvidae; genus Corvus; species Corvus cornix. The sequence continues at coordinate 27,514,217 of NC_046332.1, read as the reverse complement.
TACAGCTCAAGAAACCTACAGTGCTGATGAGGTGCTGTTGAATTTATGTATTTCTACATCATTTCACCACTATAGGTAGTATAGTTTGTAACTGCCTTGCTAAATTTCACATGAACATGATTTACATTCTCCAGGACCAATTCTAGATATGGCATACCTCTTCAATCATCACTAACAAACATCTGTAAAATATACCTCAGGTGTTCTCCCACTCTCATTTCATACTATGACAGCAGAAATGTTACCAGAATCTTATTGCATCTCCCTCATCTCACAAGATGACTTTGTAATTACATCCATGAAAATTACTAGAAGCAAGTGTGTAAAGAGGGAGCTGTTTTTCCATTTCTTCGTAGCAGGATGGCCTCCACTTGCAGGGGGAAATGCCCTAGGAACACTGTAAAACCCAGGAGCCCCCAAACTTTACAGGGGCAAGGTGTGTTGGAAGTTAAGAGCTATTCATCTAGGAGCTTAGAGCTATTGATCTGGCATGCAGGCATCTTTTTCCTATGCAGTAAGACTTACATATAAACAGGCATCAAACCAGCAATAGTTATTAAGCTACTTCTGGTTTTCTTAGTTTGTTTTTTTTGGTGATAATGCAGCTTGATTTTCACCACGAGCCTTTATCTCCACTTATGCAGAGAGTCCTCTCTAAGAAGTTGAACTTTAAATGAGTGTTTAAGCTACCAAAAGGCAGCGAGGAGCTGACTGCTGCAGATTGAACTCTGAAGGTAGAAAGGTAACTATTCTTGATTGGGCCAAGGAGTACCACATCGTTTCCTCAAGGGTGTGAGTCTGGAATTGCTGTCAAGTGCTTTGGTTTTTCAGTTTATATTTAGTAATGAGATAGGTCTCCCTCATCATCTTCATCCTTAGTGTTCAAAGGAAATGTGTTCAGGATTTGATACCAATAGTAGTACTGATGGTGAACCCCAAGTACTGTATTTTTGTGAACTTGTGCAGTATATCTGTTTTGTCTGATGTTTTTTCAATGATCCGGGGCTATCAAAGCCTACAGAACCAGCCACGTTGCATGGTCATAGAGACTTGCTAGTTAATAACCATCAGATTAGAGAGAAGTCTGGCATTTATTACTTTTTAATAAGAATGATTCAAAGGCTGGTCTATGCACGTACATGAAAGAGGTTCCTTATTTGTAGAAAACATCTATCATTGCCCTCAGAGTTAGGAACAGAGGGCATTTGGTGCTGTTTGCCATTTATAGTGCTGGAAGGGAACACCTAACAGCAGTATTAGCATAATATAGTCTTCTGAGAGCTGCAGCTATGCATTTAGGCAGTCACTGGATACATCAATAAGACTTTTGAAGAATCATTGAAATCTTTCAGGCCTTTTCTGCTGAATGTTTTAAAGGCCTTGCTTGGATTAATAGGCTCAGGAGCAAGCTTTCATATTGTGGAGTGGGTGGCAGGTTTGATATGTTAAGCATCAATTTAATGGATGAAAATTATTCAGGCCCTCACAGCTGGTCTGCTGTACATACTAGTTTGTAAATACTGATTGCTGTTTTCATCTTAATGAGGGATCCACTTACCCGATTTGGGGTTTAGATTTTGCTTTTTCTGCCAATTTTCAGTCTCTTCCCTTCTAGCTGTAAACAGCTTGATTTGTTTTTGAAAGGGGGAAGAAATTCTTCCACTGCTTTATATTATTTACAGAAAGAAGTATTAGCCTAGTAAAGGCCATGTAAACTGATGGATTTAATGTGTTAGATTTTGCCATGTAAAATGGAAATACTTTTCCAAGTCTACAGTGGCTTCTAAAACTTTTCTGAAGAATGTCTGTCTGTATTTTGAGAGTGCACAAAACAGCTACCTTGGGATTAATACCCGTTTACCTAGAACAGTGCTTTTGCATCTTCAAAGCAGGATGTTTGCTACTGCTGTTACGGTGTCTTTGAGAAGATTCTGATCAGTTCTGTACTTGGAGCTTTGTGCTAGCAAAGAAACTTGGGGATAGATGGTCTCCATGATTCATGGAAGGTCCTTTGTGTGTCTACAGAGTAAATACCATACCTGAGAGGCAAAACATTTTCCTCTTACATGTACGGAATGTGCACAAGGCATCTCATTACTTGGGAACTGTGGTGGGTTGACCCTGGCTGGATGCAAGGTGCTCCCCAAAGCTGCTCTGTCACTCCCCTCCTCAGCTGGACAGGGGAGAGACAAAAAAAATGCAGTGAAAGACTCATGGGTCCAGGTAAGGACAGGGAGAGATCACTTGCTGAGTATTGTCATGGGCAAACCAGACCCGACTAGGGGTATTAACTGAAAATGAGAAATAAAAATTGAATCTTAAAACACCTTTCCCCTACCTCTCCCTTCTTCACAGGGTGAGTTTCACTCCCAATTTTCTCTACCTCCTCCCCCACAGCAGCGCAGGGGGACAGGGAATGGGGGTTGCAGTCAGTTCATCCCATGTTATCTCTGCCCCGCCTTCCTCAGAGGGAGGACTCCTCACACTCCTCCCCTGCTCTAGGGTGGGGTCCTTCCCACAGGAGACTGCCCTTCACCAACTTCTCCCACGAGTCCTTCCCACAAGCCACAGTTCTTCACAAACTGCTCCAGTGGATGTCCCCCATGGGGTCACCAGTCCCACCAGCAAGCCTGCTCCAGTATGGGCTTTTCTCCACAGAGCCACAGGTCCTGCCAGGACCCTGCTCCGGTGTGGGCTTCCTACAGGGTCACAGCTTCCTTTGAGCATTCACCTGCTCTGCTATGGGGCTCTTCCACGGGCTGCAGGTGGATCTCTGCTCCCCCATGGACGTCCATGGGCTGCAGGGGGACATCCTGCCTCACCATGGGCTGCACCATGGGCTGTAGGGGAATCTCAGCTCTGGTGGCTGGAGCACCTCCGTTCCCTTGTGCACTGACCTTGGTGTCGGCAGTGTTGATTCTGTGACATTCTCACTCCTCTGGCTGCAGTTGCTGTTCTGTGGTTGGTTTTTCTTTTACCCCTTTCTTAACCATATTTTCACAGAGGCTCTACCACCACCACTCATGGGCTCAGCCTTGACCAGTGGTGGGTCTGTCTTGCAGCCAGCTGGCATTGGCTCAGCCAGGCATGGGGAAATTTCTGGCAGCTTCTCACAGAAGCCACCCTTGTGGCCCTTCACTACCAAAACCTTGCCATGCAAATAAAATGCAGCAACATGGCTGGAAGAGTGGTAAGGCAGCTGAGTAATTCTCAGTTATTCTTCTGTTCCTTGGTAAAGTCAAATCATCTAAGTCTTTGTATGTATTGTACAGAGCATTTTTAAATGCTGTAGTGATGACTTTGCAGTAATCACAGTTATGCTGCATTAGTAGTTATTCTTATCACCAAGTTTTTCCTAATAACTAATTTACTTTCCCTTGGTCCATTTTGGTGTTATTTTCTGTTCTCCATGTCCATGGAAAAAATATTATTTCTTTTTACTTGTGTTAGCCTTTTATATACTGAAAAGTCATTATCTTCTCCTCTTTTGAACATCTTTTGTCTGGACTAAATAACCCCAATTCTTCTACGGTTTCCTAACGAGCTCTATTTTTAAGGCAGCCATTCATTTTTTGTTCTTTTCTGTTCTTCTTGCCTATGTATTTTTTGAACTGCATTGCCTGTCAACAGGGAACTGCCAGGGCTGAAGTAGAATCTATGAGTTCAACCCATTTAAAAAAAAAATTAAAGTAAAAATATTACATGATAAGTAACGATGTTGTCTGATACCGGCACATTATTCATAAGCTAGAGCCTGAGGCTTTTGCTGTTGTTCTTATGGCAGGTTGGAACTTGCTAAACAAGGCACTTTAACGAGCTCAGCAGAGCTCTCTGGACACCTCTGCAGTTTCCCGTAAAAGGCACCTCACTCACCACTGCTTGCTACATTTCTTTCTTTTCCCTCCCTCTCTCCAAGAGTACTCTTGTGGTCACTTGGCTCTGATAAAATCCTATGCAGCTGTCTCCCAGTTCTCACTCCAGCTTGCATAGGTATACACTGTGCCAAGCACTCAGTCGTTTTTTTATGCAGAAGTAGCAGCAAGATAGGACTGAGATGGCAGTAATAGAAAGTAAAGGCATGCCTTCAACCAATTTTTTGTTTCCTTACATTCAGTTTTGGATGAGAGGGATATAGAGAGGGAATGTTGTACCTTCTGATGCTAGATCAGTGGTACTCAAGAGTCCTCAGCCCACTGGAGGTGACAGGAAAGTGCCTTTATCACAGCCAGTTTGGGCAGGTACTGCTAAGAACATGGTTGTCTGAATTAGCAGTTCCTGCTGGTGCTCTGATGCTGAAATGGCTCAGTGATTGCCTTGCTTTAACTGTCTTGCCTGGATTTGTGCACATTTAGATCAGCTCAACCTTTACTTCATACACTCTAGCTAAAAACTCCTTCCCCACGTACCATACGTTTCAAACTGATTAAAAGCTGGATAGCAATGTAAATAGTTAGCCATTAAGAATATTCTTTTAGCAAGGATGTTTCTAAGGATGTTCTTCCATTGAATATTCTCACCCTAATGTTTCAATATCTTTTCTTAATGAACAATATGATAGTGCATAGCAGAGGGTGCAACATACGAAAGCTGAAGATAAACAAATTCATGTTACAAATGTCTTTCCAAACTGTTTACGATTTCACTGGAAGTCATCATTCTGTTCTTGATTAAGTGTTAAAGCTTGCCTGCAATGTAGAGGGAGTCCCTTCAGATGACTCCCAGTAGATAGTTCTGCTCTTGACCCATCTACTACTTAAAATTCTAGAAGTTCAACATGAATTTTTGATGCTTATTTATAGATGCAAATGAGGTAGTTCTTATGCAACTGGGCCAAGACTGAGCTTTCAGTTCTCTTAAGGTTTTCTTTTTTCCCAATTACCATAGATTTCACCTGTATTATACCTCTTCCTTATACTATGCCTCCCTGTTCTGACTTGGTCCTTTATTCAAGGTCAGAGTGTTGTATGAATTTTACTGCTAAATTTCTGCACGTTTTCTCAAAGACCATCTCTTGTCGGTTTCTTTGCTAAAAATCATTCAAGCCGTATTGCCTCTGTTACTTCACAATTCTATCAAATCATATCCTCAGGTATATTCTTTTTCAGTTTAGACATATCCCATCTTACAATTCATATGGAGAACTTCTGTAAAAGTTCTTTATCCTGGCTCATTGCTTTCAGATTCACCTCCATCTCTCCATACTCCACTGCATCAAATACAATTAGATGTCATCTTTAATATTTTCTTCTGGTTTATTTCATGTCTCACTAGTCATCTCCTCAAACATTAAGATATTGATTTTTTCCCACCTTCATATGAAAAATAAGGATGTTCTTGATTGCTTTTTTTTTCAGCTTGCTTCTCTAGTGAGCATCTCATCAGTTTCCTCCCATAGACTTTACAAATCCAACTCCTGTAGTCCTTCCTAAAGTTCTTATTCTTCTTGATTACAGAGTATTGGTCAGGTAGCTGACGATAGAATTGTAGAATATCTCAAGTTAGAAGGACCTTTAAGGATTGTGGAATCCAACCCCCTGCTTCTCTCAGGACTACCTAAAACTGAACCATATGACTAAGAGCATCATCCACACGTTCCTTGAGCTGTGACAGGCTTGGTGCTGTGACCAGGCCCTTAGTGAAGAACATTTTCCCTATCTGAAATTGCCTGTATGCATCTTCATTTGATTTCCTCGTGTCCTATTGCTGGTCACCAAAGAGAGGATGTTTCTATACTAAGTCCATGTTGCATAAGTTATTTTGGGACGGGGTAGCTCTTTTTGTAACTAGTTTGTATGGTGTTAAACTGGTGAATAATCTTATCTCCAGATTAAGGAGATACTTCTCCAGAAATGTAGTGAATACTGAGAGTGCATTAATTAAAAAGCATGCTAGCAACTAACTGGTACAAGCCAATTCATGCCATGGAGATATACCAAATACACCTTCTTTGGAAAACATGCTTAGTAGCTAAGTAGGCTTAGAAGGAACTTTATCCCAATTGCTTGTCTGTCTAATAGACTTTGGGCTCTCAATAAGGCTATTCCAGATTTATGTTCTAAAAGTAAGTAGAAATAACACTAGAAATGACAGAGATTTTGTCCTCTCAGTAATTTCTGTGAGGGATCAGACTAGAGAGGGAAGATTAACCCTGTAATTATTTTTCATGTTATTCATATTATTTTTCATGCATTATCGATGAAGGAAAAACTAGAGGAAACTGCGCATCTGGTTTTGCCTAGACAGTGTTCATAAAAGAATGGGAACTCTGTCTGCAGTAATCTGATTAAAAAGAGACTGGAAGTTTGTAAAAGTTAAAATACTTGGGTAGGAGAGTTGTGTCTTGGTTTTTAATGAGAAATATAAGGTACGATTTAAAGACTGTTTTAGAAAGCACTTGAAATTCCTAATACTGGTGGAGGGAGGTGGGAGGAGACCTGATATTCTTCTGTAATAGGAATCTAAGAACTATTGCTGGAGAGCTTAGAAGGAAAGAAATTAAAATGACAAGTTTTCTTTTCATGTTCAAATCTAACCAAAAGTTATAAAGTGAACAAGTGGCAAAAAATTATAAGTTAATATGTTTTTTACTATGTAAAGCTTTTTTAATACAAAGGGGTAGGTGGAGCAAGGAAATTTCAGTCTTTGTAATTCTTGGAGATAGATCAGACTTTGTAACTATTTGCAATTGATCCTACTATCTTAGGTTTTCAAGATCAAAGCAGTGCAACTGGCAGGAAAACTTCTTCCAGCCTTCAACACACCTACGGGTATACCATGGGCAATGGTGAATCTGAAAAGGTAATGAGTTTCCTTTTGTGAAGTGTGTTCCTCCCCCTCCCTCCAACTTAAAATTAGTAATAGCATACATCACTTTTTCTTAGTAGTGGAACTGTAGAAAATGCAGACAAATTGTCATTCCTGGCATGTTAATTTTGATAGAGTTCAGCACATTCTAACTCATTAACTGCAATAAATTTTGATCATGTTGTTTTTACTTCTGATTCTGCAATAAGCATTCAACCTGCCATTGGACCACGCTGAGCGTATTATTCTGTGTGTTGCTTTAGAGTTTAATAATTGTTTCTTTAGTCATTACAAAATCTATTGAAAACCACAATTGTTTGCAGGGCGTGGTTGAACTTACTGGGTTTTCTGTACTGTGTGAGCTGTATATTACCTTTAGAAGATTCCCAGCATTTGAGATGATGATGGGACTCTGAAGATACTGTTTCATTTTACATTTTAGCTTAGGTATCAAGTCTGATGTGCTGAAGCCAACTATTGTCTGTGCAGATGGAGAGGTTCCTTTAGATGAATGCTCAGATCAGACTGAACTTCGATGGTCTGCATTACCTCATGGAAGACAACTGCCTTGTCTAATTTATTGCTTGCTCAGTGCTGGGATTTCCCTCAGATTTTGAGAGAGCTTTTTTAATGCAAGGCATTCTTTACATTTTTCACTATGTCCTTAAACAGTAGCTGATTTTGGATGTATATCTAGATTGTGTGTACACTTACTCATAACTGAAATATTTTATGAGAGGAAGTAAAATTAATCTTCAGAAATATGTAGTTAACTCCAGAAATTAGAAGACCCAATCCTGAAAGGTGATGAAAACTCCCAAATTAGAACAAACCAGAGGTAATTTAGGAGTTAGGACTTAGCAAGATGGTATCTCTTAGAGTGCAAAACTTAGGAGGTATGTGGCACTTTCTGCTGATTCTTTAAGTGAGCCTGAGGAACTCATGTGTTGTGCCAACAGTAAACATCCTGTATTCCTATGTAGACACAAGATAGGGATGCACATCCCCCACAGGTAAAGGGAAGACAGATCCCTTAAAGATCGGCAGCGTAAAGATTGACAGGACAAGGAAGCGAACACTGCGACCTTCAGAACTTGTGTTTTCTTGATTCTTGTCTTAGGAGCATATGGTGAATAAAGAACAGCTGAGACTGAGCCCAGTGTTAAGTCATCAGATTTGTGTGACATCAAGGTATTATATTTTTTAATCGTAGGACTTCTTGCTGATGTGGTTATGGCGCCTTTTTTCGCAAAAGACCAACCAGTGAACCAATTGATCGATCAAATCACAACTCCTGTAATCTTAAGTGTGGGTTAAAGTGTTGTTGCTACTTGTCTGATGGGCTGTGGTAGTTGTGCTGTGCGCAGTAATTCTGAATTTTCTGTTGTTTTCTCCCCTTTTTTATGCATATTTTTGGAATTCAGTGGTGTTGGTCGAAACTGGGGCTGGGCTTCTGCTGGCAGTAGCATTCTCGCTGAGTTTGGTACTCTGCACATGGAATTTGTCCACCTCAGCTATTTGACAGGGGACCCTGTATATTACAACAAGGTGAGTCTCAAAAATGAGTATTTTTATCATGTTTTTCATCATAAATTGCATTAAAGGGGAAGTACTTTCTGTATTGAATTCTACTTCCCTTCTTGGTAGCAGGTAAATTTTTTCTTGCTTGTATTTCTGTTACCAAATAGATATCTTTTTCAAGTAGAAATATATGACAACCCAGGTTTTCTTATTTGTTTCAGAATACATTTAAAAATCATAATTTTTAAGCATGTTTATATAAGCAGTCCTTTAAAACCAAAACTATGCAAATCTGAAGAAAGCCCTCAAGAGAGCTTGTGGTTCAGATTAATAAAATTTGCTACTAAAAATGAAAGGAAAATAAAAAAGATTTTAGATTTAACTATGTGCACAGGGCAGATGAACGTTGTTAGCGGTGAACCTGATTCTTGATTTAATTTAGGTCATGCACATTCGGAAGTTACTTCAAAAAATGGATCGTCCTAATGGACTTTATCCAAATTATTTGAATCCAAGAACAGGCCGGTGGGGTCAGCGTAAGTATTCTTATTTTATTAATTCCTAATTAGAAGTCTACTTCTTACTTTGTTGCTGAGTTGCAGATCAGAAAGCTTATTCTGTAGGGCACAAACAGCATTGCTTGAAAACATAGAACACAGAAGGATTGCTTGAACTTGAGATCTCCTGAAACAAATCTTTGCCTGTCGCTGTCTGAAGTCACAGAGCTCACATTTTAGGGTACTTCCTGAAAACAGCTTCTGATGCCTGTCATTACGTGTATCGGTCAATAAAATCTTAAGTAATAAAGAATAAGGCTGAAAGTATTTCCTCATTTTAATCCTGTTCCTGGTTTTGTTCTGCAAACCATCTGGTAAGTGGATTATTGTAGGGTGACGCGCATTGCTGTAAGTTAATGCATGTTTGTGGTGGTTAAATTGTGTTAGGCACTGACATCTACAAACATAATTCATCTACTTATTGGCATGTGAAATGGCATGATGAACCTCCTTATCGATGTGAAAAAAAAAGCCTTGGAATGAAAAGAAAAAGCAGGTTTTGTTGCTGACAATGTAAGAGGAGAGATGAAACATCAAGAGCGAGACACAAACATGATTCCTTTCTTGAAGTGGTTCTTTCAAAAAAAGTCGAGTGGTTTTGTGCTTTGATAGTGATGGTGATAAAAGAGAATTTTTTTCTTCAAGATTTCTATTTCTTTTATAAATGCAGGTCTATTTAGGAAAAACAAGCAAGATGATCTATTTCTGTCCTGTTTGACATCATTGATAGGTTTTGGGGACTTCAGTGGCTGGCTCTAAATATCCAGGAGAACATGTTCTGGCTTGCAAACTGAGAATCTGCTTCTGACTTTGAATCTGATATGTGAGGGAGATGAATACAGCTGTCATTGCAGTCATTGTGAAATACTTGTCTAATCCCATCTTTAAAGCCAAAATTCTCTCCAAAGCATCTTATATCTTTGAGTGAATCATGACCCATCTGAGATGGGCAAATGGATTGATGGGACAAATTCTTCTGGTAAATTTAACAATGCATTCAGAAATAAGAAAATACGCAAATGCAAATACTCAGGTGTTATTTATTCAAAAGGCAATTTTATATTGTTGCTTTGGAACAATTTTTTCTATTGATTTTTTTTTTGTATTCCTAACCATCTGCTTGTGCTGGTTTTATCAAAAGTAGTCTAATTTGACATATCACCAGCATTCTTTAGGGACTGTTTCATAGAATCATGGAATGGCTTGGGTTGGAAGGGGCAGTAAAGATCATCTAGTTCTGACCCTCCTGCTGTGGGCAGGGACACCTTCCACTGGATCAGGCTGCTCAAAGACTCTAATCCAGCCTTGAACACTTTCAGGGATGGGGCATACACAACTTCTCTGGGCAACCTGTTCCTCACTCGCCCCACAGTAAAGAATTTCTTTCTAATACCTAATTTTAACCTAGTCTCTTTCAGTTTGAATCCATCTCCCCTTGTCCTGTCACCACAAGCCCTTGTAAAAAGTCCCTCTCCAGCTTTCTTCTAATAACAATGCACAGAATTAGTATCTCTTGGGAATAAAATACTTCTCATCACTAAAAATAAACATACAGTGAAAAGTTTAACTTTGCAGAAGTTTGGTGGAGCTCAAACATACTATTAAATGAATTTTGCAAGATAATACATTTGGGACTCAAGTTTAGGATTATAAACTGAGACTTAAGTTCTGAGGATAAAAAGAAATACAAATTTATAGAGCTTTTAATTTTTCTGTGCTGCTTATGAGTCATAAATTTATTTCCTGGAATTTGGTGGTTGGGATTTGGGGGGTTTTTCTGAGCAAATAACGTTCCAAATGCAGATTCAGATGTTCTGATAGTATTTCTAGGATTTTCCCAGTGCAACAATGTTGTGGCTTAGGATGGTAGTCTCCAATTTAGTTCCCCTAAAACCACACAGCCGCTCATTCCACCTCCTCCTGCCTCCTGTTGGAAGCACAAAAAACAATGATCACTGGTTGAGATAAGAACAATTTGCTGGAAACAGCAATGAGATAAGAAACTGAACAATAACAGCAACAATATTAATAACAAAACATATAAGACAAAGAAACTATTTACATAGAAGACCTGTTCTTCCCAACCACTTTCTTCTCCATGACCAGAAAGGATGCCCTTCTCCTGAGAGAAGAGTCATTTTCCCTGTCCCTGGCAATGACCTGAGGTGGTATTGAATAACATTAGGGTCTGGCCATGTCCCCTCCCAGCTACTGTAAAAAATGAACCCTGTTCTGGCTACAACTAGGACAAACAAGCATTTGTAAATCTAATACTGATTTTGTGGGGACTAGATAGCAGGAATCCGTAATTCACTATTTCCTTTCACAAACCTGGGTGGAATGATGAGAAAATGTCTCTGTTGTATCCCTGGTAGATCACTCTTCAGTCAATCTATTTGCAAAAATTTAAGAAGTTACAGTAAAGGAGCACGTGGTCTGAAACACTGGACAGATGAGATGGAATAGCTGAGGCTTAGGCAGGCATTTCTTTCTGCCTTGCAGAGATTGTGTTCTGCTACGTGTAAGCGAGTCGAGTGAGGATGATGCCTTCACACACAACATCCCAATTCACTAGAGGACTCGTGTCGAAGTCCCCTACACTGTTACTGGCTTGAGTCCCATGGTTGGTATTAAGGGCAGGCAAGGCTTTTATGTTCTTCTCAGAAGGTAATTTCAAAGAGCATTGTATTTGGCTTGTTATATACTTTTGTACTGGAAAGACTGAGACAATGGGAAGAGTATCAAAGCATAACTTTTCTTTTTTCAGCTTCTGGGAAGGCTGCCCTTCTCATCTTCGCTGTGACCTTTAGTTCGATGCATCTTATCTTGGACAAAGTACTTTCTGCAGATAGTTTCTGAGCATTATTTCAGAACACTTTATTAGCCTAGATACAAGTAACTCTTCACTCTGTCCTTTCTGGTGTTGCTTTTCTTTCTTGCTTTCAACAATTTTTTCCCTCCTCAAACTTTTTTTGGTTCAATTCTAGTTAGGTTTTCTGTTAATCTGTACAGTATTCCCACTAAATCATGAGGGGTGTGAAATAGATAAAATAAACTGGCATAAATACATACCTAAATGCACTGCTGAAGAACTATGTGATATAGCTGCAATATAGCATCTTTCTAGTGGTGGGGTTTTTTTCTGTTTCTGTACCTTCCATTCTAGTGGTGAGTACCTTTATTCAAAGTAATAAAAACATCAGTGGTGATGTGAACTTAGCAGTCAGAGCAATTAATGCTATTAGTACCAGTTGATTCTTAGTATTAGACAAAATATATAGTAGAAGAATTCATTTAGGTCAAGTTTTCTCTGCAGGTATATTTTGTCTTTGCTTTTTAATTTTTTCTTTTTTAAAGAAAAAATGTACATTATTTGAATAGAAGAAGAATTGTACCCTTCTAGAAGTGTTGCTGTTTGGTTTAATTTTGTTCTAACAAGATGATAGGTAAACTTGAATATTTAAAGGAAATTCCTGTTGCAGGATCATGGAAGAAAAGAAAAGCATCGGTTTCTGTGGCTTTGGTGTGGCCCCATAGGGCTGTAAACTGGATCGATCTCTACTTGCAAAAAGAACCTTGTGGAAAATTCTTGATACCTTCTACCTTGATATTTGATAGGGTATATTGATACCTTCTCAGAGCTGTTTGCACAAGGAGCCTAGGCACACCCTAATTTTGTGGGGTTTAACCAAAGGTACATTTGGTTCAATGTACTTTTACGTTTACATTTGGTTCAATGTACCCCCCAGCCCTCTTTGCATATCCAGGGTTCTTAAATGGTGATGAGCTAGCTTTTGTAAAGGTCTTTCAAGCCTTTTGGGGATCAGCAATTGTTATGGGGTTTTTCTGTACCTCAGAATATTTCTGTCTTAGCCTCCATGAATGTTTGGCCATGTTGCTTTTTCTTGTCTGGTTTGCCTTGTTTAAATGTATGCTCAAAATGTGGTCTGTGCTCTTCTTGGGTTAGGAGAAGGGGAGTGGTGTATGTGATATGCTGCAACCTTGTTGACATCCTTCTGATGTGAGGATGCAGGGTCCAGTGAGTCATTTCTGCTGGGGTTTGATTTATCAGAGTGCAGGCCTTTTGATCTCAGTATAAATAGCACGTTCTGCAGTTTCACTGCTGGGAATGATGTGCTGGGGACACTGCCCTCAGACATGCAGACCATCTTCTTCACTTGTTCTTTTGCTGGAGCTTAGAAAGACAGGCTTTTTCATTTAAACCAGTCAATGTTTCTGTTACACATCCCTGAAAAGTTATAATCAGTGAAGTAACTTACCAGTCAATTAGTAATAATGATTTCATCAAGAAGGATGTGACCATTGCTTCCAGGTTCTTAACAAGTTGTAGACATGAGTCAAATCATTATGTCGGTGTGACATTAATCTATAGCCATGTCTTTGAAGTAATTACAATTTAATTAATAAAAATTTTCATTTGCATTTAATGCACTTGACATAGCCCTTGCAGAAGGATTCTGGTGACAGATTACTTCCTTTCTTTTTTTGCCTGCCTCAGGAGGCAGCAGCAGCCAGGGTCTGAAGCCACAGCAGGCAGGACTGAGCAGGGACTACTACTTCATCCCATCATTTCTTTCCTCTTGAATGCTGTAAACCCCAGTCCTAAAAACTGCTGGGTGAATGGCTTACTGGTCATTGCTAAATCCCCATCCTTTCCAATCCAAGTGCTTTGTAATACAACTGGACACTTAATGCTGTGTAGCAGCAAAGGGGTTCATTATACTCAGGAGGAGGAAAATGATGGGTAAATATTTGGGTTTAAGCTTATAATGTGCAGGTATTATTACAGCATAGGGGTCATGACAGCTTTTGAATGGGTTCAGCTCAGGATTTGTCAGCTCACTGGGGCATTTCCTAGAAGGCAGAGCTATAATGCCCACAGGAATGTTGACAGATTCCATTTTTACTTATGGGCTAAGGTGATGGTCCAGTAGGAACAAGTTCTTTATGACAATTCTGGTTTGGGGTTTCAGTTTCTCTAAGACTGAAAGGAAAATAGCTGGCAGGAAGCATTTTCTAACCTCTCACATTAACCTTCAGTTGACTTTGTTAGCTTTTTGTTTACACATGGTGAGTGGTTGGTTTGGTGTGAGCATCAGAACTTCGAATTAGATTATTTTCAAAAGCAGTAACTGTACTTTCTAGAGAAGCCTCCTAAGCAGATACAACAGAAAGTTGATTAAAAGCAGGGATTTCAGAATTATGGAAATTGATTTGAACTGAAGGAAAGTGATTTCTTAAAAAATTAAAATATGTTGAGAAAATTTAATTTGCATTTGGAAACACGTTAGATCAGCATACCAACTAGAAGAGCAATAACAAAAGAAATGCCAAATCTGTATAGTATTGCAAAGTCAGGGCACGCCACTCATGTTTGCACATTTCTGTAAATTGGGCATTCTTCCTTTTTGCTTTCCAACACTGAGAATAAACTACTGAATTTCATCTGATTCCAACATCTCTTGCAAATAATAATGTTACTGAAGGGGAACTCTAATTACTCTTGACTTCAAATCTCATTTCCTGCACCTGGGCTACGTATGGAGTTACCTGGATTGGTTACTAAGAGAGTTGTCAGTTTAACTAAAGTTGGGGTTTAGGCCAAATATGGCTTCCATATGCAAGAAAACAAGCAGAAATGTCATTCTGTGTTAATCTTATGTGTTTACTACACCTTAGTTTATTACACAGTAACAAGTTGCTGTGAAGTAAGCTAGCATGTGAATTTACAGTGCATGGGTGGAGCACCGCTATTAGGAATGTAGCAGCAGACACTGAATTTGTCACCACTAAATGCTGATGTGATGAACATTCAGGCTGCAGTCTATTCTCTGGTGCTTTATTCATGTCTCTTTACAGAAAACAAGCCCCTCCATCAGACTTGCAAGTAGCCGAAGTTAAAAGCCTGGTGGGGGACACTCTGTCACCATCTTTACAAGGACTCACTGACAATGTGATCCTGATCACGTGTAATATGAGTATTAAATGCACTAAATTTAAATGGTGTCTTCCAGGTCAAAGTGACAGCTTTCCTTTAAAGACAGTAAGAAGATTCACACAGGTATTTAGCCTGTTACATGCACTACCTTAGCACCTTCTGGTGATGTTCTCACTTTCTTGCAGCGTCCTGCACAGAGTAGGTAGAGGCACAACCCAGGTGGCTGAATGGGAGGAACTTACATCCTCTGTTTCCCCGTTGCTTGTATTGGAGACTGGCCTTTAAATAAACCTAAGCAAATACCTTGTTGGATGTGCATATTGCATTTTCTTCAGGTGGTCTTTAATTTTCAACAATAACTGCTTAAATTAAACCAAGCACTTTTGATTTTAAAATACTACTTGTAGAAGGCTTCTCTGCATTTAATTTATTTGTGTTGGATTTACACTTCTTTTAAAACGGTGCAATTTTCAAACATGGAAAAAAAAACCAAAATGATTTTAAATTACTGTCATTAAATCAGTGGAAATGCTGGGCAAGTATTCCAGGTTTTTTATGCCTGCCCGTACAGCTGGTTTTAGGCTAATGCCCTTGGGCTGAGCTAAGTAATTAACCAAACTGCTTAATTTAAACTCTTGCAGGTAATAGACAAACCATGAGCAATACATCCTATCTATTTTCATTTGTGATGTGGTGTTGTATCAAATACATAGCACCATCTGTCTATATTTACTTTTCAGAATTTAAAGGAAAAGTGAAAATTAATTTGTTGTAAATATATGTAACACAGTTAAAGATGGTAAGAAAACTGCTGCATTCAGTAGGCTCCAAGACCTGGGGATTCCTCCTTCCCAGCTCTTGAAGCCCAGCCAAGTCCAGGTCTCTCCATCCCTGTCTGATGGATGTGACTGCTGAAGTTCCTGTTTGCAGTTTGGCTGTGGCGAGGCTCAGGACGCGTTGCAGAGAGGTGCACACATGCATTAAGAGGACACTGCTGCAGCTGCCCACACAGACAGCCACCAACAGCCCTGCCTTTGTAGCACCCCTGTGTAGTACTGCCACAACTCACCTGCAACATACCCACAGATAGCCAGGTTTTGATCTTCCTCCTTATGTTCACTGTCAAACAGATGCAGGGGCTTGCACCCTTCACAAGTCTCCTCATGCTCATGGACCCTTCAAACATTAGCAAAGGCTCTCAGTCTGTCCAATACCTGTGCTTGCACCCTGGACCTCTTATGCAGCGATCAGCACAGAGCTTGGGTTGTTTCTGATGCAGGTCTCCTGCTGTCCAGCTGGGAGTTTGCTAATGAGCTACACATGAACTCAGGATTAAATTCACTGGGAAAAACAAGCACACACGGGTGTTTTCAGTTACTGGCGAATAAACCTAGGGCCCTGTGACCCACCATCAGCCCCTGAGCTCTACCATCCAGCTCTACCAGCCCCTATCATCTGCAGACACTTTTGGATGAGGAAGGTGCTGTCACATTCTGCGTATCCCCTGTGTGAGAATGTGAACACTGAGAATAATCAGCATGTTAGCTGAAGGGTATTGTCCTGACAGTGTGAGCTCTAGCTGATCCATAGGGAGAGTGGGTCTCTTGAATGCAAGCTTTCAAGGGTGCTGCAGAGATAGAACTCCAGATACTGATTTATTTATCAGTTATTGGGCCTTTCATTTTTAAAATTAATCAAGAAACCTTTTCAGTCTTTACACCTGCCTCTGGGAGATGAAAACCCTTGCAGATTGCAAGGTGAAGTGAATCATACTGAAGAATGAAGTAGTCTTTCAAAAGATTAAAGAAATACTGCAGATAAATATTTCAGATAAAAATGTAATTGTATCATAAATTAACAGGTTAATAATGTAGTTAGAGATAGTGAAAAGATGCTAGTACTGGAAAACCTGTCTTTGCCAGCTGAAGCTGCTCATAATCTCCTTTAACTATGAAGATACTTTGCATTCTCTCTCCTACCCTTATTTATTTATTACATGCCTTGCTTAGCACAAGGGGTATCTTAAATTATGTCTATTAATACCTGTACCTTCTTTAAAGAAACTAGCGATGCCATGAGTCAGGAAAAATAAAACTGTGAAGCGTAATGTCAAGTTCTGGCAAAACATCCAGAACCTAAGAAGCAGCAAAGGGAATTGAGTCAAGTAACCCTGTATATTCCAAAGTATTTTCCAAAACTCATCAGATAACTACTTGCTATTTGGACTTGTGAATAAGAATTTCTAATACTTTAACTCTCAGATGATTATTTTTCCCCTTCAGTGCAAGGAAAAGATTTTCTCTCACTTAAGTAGAAATGGTCCAGAATTAAAATAATTGCATATTGTAAAAATACTTGTAGAGTAGTTCCCAACCTGACTGCATTTTTGCACAGTTATTCGATTTAGCAAGTAAATTGCTTTTTTAAATTTGTGTTTGGAACATCATTTATAGAACTTGAGATATGTGATAGTTAGTGTGTGATAGTTAGTTCGGCCATTGGTGTAAGCATTTATTTATGTAGATTCTTCAATTTGAAATCTGCTTTCAGGTTATCACATTATGAACAAATAAAATTACAACATTATTTCTTGGCTTCCAGCAGTAGGCTTGCTGTTGCAGATGAGGAGGTGGGGGGTGGGTTGGTTCTTTGCACTTTTTTTCCTATCTTGGCAGGTGTCCTTAATTTTACTCTCCAATTTATTTTGTGGTGTTCTGTCTTTAGAAACATGCATGTGTTTTGAATAGAAAATAATCTGTGTAATCTCTGCTGGGGAATTCCCCTTGCCCTTTTGCTTTGCACCCTTGTACAAATGTAATTAGCTGTGTTCCAAGAAAAAGCTGCATTCAAATTTGTTTATTCATTAGAAGCCAAGAGCAAGATAATCTGTTAAAACTTTATTTTACGAAATGCAACAGAACTGTGCATTACAGGGAACATGCTTTTATAAGACTAAACTTAAGACATTTTGTTGGTCTGCTGAGCAAGATGCTGAAAAAGGTGAACAAATAAAAGCTTTGTTTAGTGTGTTAAAGATTCTAGTGTTATTGGAAGGTTAAACATGTATATGAATTACGCATTTGAAAAGGAGCGTCTATAAATAGTTCCTAAAGAAAGGATATGGATATGGTATAACTGGGTTTTGAGAATGCTTGCATACGTAGCTGGGCAAAGAGATGAATATTTCATTTTGATGTACCACCAAGCTGTACTCTTAGAGCATGATCTTGGTGGGGAGTGCATCAATATCCAGAATTTGTAATTTGTCCCACAGCAGCTTTTCCATTTATTTTTCTCACTGTGAATTCAGTAAATTCACCTGTATTAAAGAAATCGGACATGTTTAGGGTACTGCCTGATATTTCTGAAAGTTTACATTGATGGCTTTGAAGACATTCACTTAAAATGATTGGGGAGTAAAAAATTATCCTTTGACACATGCTCTGTGAGTTTTTAGAGTTTGATTTCCTGTGGAATCTCATTATTTCTTTGATAATTATATGCCTAAAGCTGCATTTTTGAACCATTCTTGACTTACTATTTCTTACAAAAGGGAAGCCTATCAAAGTCAGTTACAAACTTGTTACAGCCTTATTAAACTTCCTTGTTTTTATTTTATTCCTTCTCTATCACTTGTTGGAGGCTGTGCACCTGAGTGTTTCTATCAATGCTCTCTAGACGACTGGCAAATTTGGATGACTCATCTATTGTCACATCTGACATGTTTCTTTTCATTCTGTCTTCAGTACGTGAGACTTCATATTCTGCGTTCTACGTGGCGATGTACCTGTTGGTGGTCACATGAGAAACATTTCCAGTTAGGTGACATTGAGAAGAGAGGGTCTATAGCTCTGTTCAGTGAACATTGAATGTATCTTACCAATGGCTTCTTTTCCTGAAGTTCCATTGGAAGCTGGACTATCCTTGTAGCAGCAAGCTAAAATACCATCTCAACGTGGAGATCTGTGTGATCTTGCAGATATGGTCCCATATGACCTATGTGGTCAGAAGTAAGAGAGGGGTGGTGATGAATGCAGTCCACATACAGTGTGGTAGCTCCGTCTCAGCCACAGAGCATGGGCTGAACAAGTCTTAAAATCAGCACAATTTCCCAGCACCTACAGAGTGATCAAAACTTCAGGTGGCTGTGTGTGCCATTTCAGGCATCTGTCTTGAGAAGAAAAATAAGAGATACATAGACTGAAGTTTAGGAGAAAGAAACAGGAAGAGTAGCCTGGGTTTATATTGCATGTGGTGTAATCCAAAAGTGCATCAAAAATGAGGAGTGTCTTTCCTTGCTTCTTGGAATCACTTTTGACTGTCAGCTTCCATGTGGGATATATATCCATCCATACATATGTAAATATATAAACTGCCATGTCTTTATACAACTTGAAGGGAGAGGGTGAAGTTGTTGACAGTAGGTTTGCCAGCTGATTTGGTACAGATGAGCGTTGGACTAGATTTAATCTAATAAAGGTTTCCCTCTCTCATGTTCTTTTTAATCTTCAAGAGGAGAATTGAGCTCTTCAAGGAATATTAAGGTGAATAAACTAAAGGGTGTAATGATCTTAAGAGCTTGTCAATCCCCCTATGTATGGTCTCTTATTAAAAAGGGACTCCTTGGGTTGTGGGCACATTTGCAGCAGGTGATGTTATCCCTTTTAGCTGCTTTTTGCAGCCACCTTGTCAAGTAAAAAAAAGTCATCAGAGACAAACATGCATGTGACTTCCCATCAACCCACTGCAAATCCCAGTGGCTTCATTAAGGCTTCCCACACAGTTGGGATTTACAGTGACTCTACACTTGGCTGAGAGGCAGGTGTGCTTCATTTGGGTGGCTCTGTGGGC
Source organism: Corvus cornix cornix (assembly GCF_000738735.6). Taxonomy (NCBI): domain Eukaryota; kingdom Metazoa; phylum Chordata; class Aves; order Passeriformes; family Corvidae; genus Corvus; species Corvus cornix. Next base: position 27,494,525 of record NC_046332.1, on the reverse strand, counting down.
GAGTGTAATAATCTTGAAAAGACAACTTCAGGTGATAAAAGACCACTTCTCAGTAAACACACTGAGGTAAGGATTTAATGTGTTTCTAATTTTAGCATGTGGACTTGATGTATTTAGTTGATTGTTGTTTAATTCCTGAACATGTCTTCTGAGAGATGACCTAAATCTTTCCAGAATTATAAATAACAGCTGGAATGTTTTGATGTTTCAGGAAGGTTTGAATAAAAAAAAAAAAAAAAAAAAAAGAAAATGTTTTTTCCAGCTGTGAATTCCTGGGAGTGAAAGTGCAGTCTGTTGTAGATACCAAATTAGGATACTCCTTTGACATCATAGAATCATAAATTACATTCAGTCTGAAGAAGTGTTTTGATTCTGAGAACATTAGTTACCTAAATATGTGTATTAGTTAGGTAGTTATACTTGCTGGTCTGTTTCAAAGTACTTTTGTTGTCTTTGGACACACTTGAATTGTGAAAGCTTAGCCATTTTTAATCTTTAGTTTGATAGTCCTTACAGTTCTAGGAAGTCATTTTGCTTATTCTATGAGAAACTGGTAGCACTTATAATTAAGATTGCTTAATGCTTTTCATTAAGTGATTGTGTTTTCAGTTTCTTGTAGCTGTCAGACTTCAGTTCTTCCAACTGGAGTATTCTGTCTGCCTCAAGCTGTTTTGTTTGGATTTCTTTAAACAACTTTGACAAAAATGCTTTAGCCATCTCTAAGTGAAGCTAGAAATGGAATGTGATTCTATTCAGATTAAAGTTTGTTTTTTCAAAGAGTACAGTTAAGGAACTCAAGAACCATCCATATTTTTCCAAGCCTTGTTAAAATATTCACATCTAGTTTTTCCATCTGGAGTATTTAGAGTTCAGTTGCTCTGTTCTCCAGAGCTGTGTGTGCTGAGCAGTCGTGATCTGCACCCCCAGGCTGGGAGGAGCAGAGCGAGGTGTTTCGTGTTGCTTGATTCTGTTGTGGCACGAGGCTGTAGAATGGGAAGCAGTGTCTGTTCAGCTTCCTCCCAACTGATAAATGCTTTACTTACTTTCTTCAAATGCAGTTCTGTTATGTGAGACCTTGTTTTCAGAAAAATTCTCATGCTGGTAATGTGTTCCTTAGTGATAAATAGTTTATATTTGACTAAAACTGCACCTCCACCTCCTTTTATCAGGGCTGCCTCTGCTGCAGTTAGTTTACAAGTGTTTGCACTTTTAAGCCAACCACTATGGCTTATGACATCCTTAGGTTGAATTTCTGCTGTGAATTGCAACAGCTGCAATTTCCAAGGCCTCAGCTTTCTGGATTAAAGGATTAGAAGGAGAGCTTGCACCTATTTAGAGCAGCTGAGGAGCAGTAAGCCCAACTACATGAAGTAAAGATTGAACTGAAATTTAATCAGAGCCAGTCTGAAGACAAAGAGACAAACAATTCTTTGAAAGTTTCCTGCACGGAGAAAGAGGTCTCCTGCAGTGTAAGGCCAGTTGGTGCAGGCCAGAACAACTAATGGTGATGGGCTGTGTGGGTTTCTTAATGAAAGTTAACATTAGCTTAATCACTTTGCTACCCCCTCCTGGTCGCTTAACTTTTCCACTCTTGAACTTCTTCTCTGACGTATTACTTGTCAGTTTGTGATCCTTGAGTAATATTAGCCTCCCTTTTTATTGCTTCCTTCTTTTGTTGCCGAGTAGTTCTGTACTACTACTCTTGGTTGAAATGAATCAGTGATTTGTTTATCTTGGCATTTCCAGTCTACTGAGTATAGCACAAGTTTTAGTGAGTTCTACTTTATTTTAAAGTCACAAGTGACTATTACAGTTCCAAGATTGGAATTTACAAATAGCCAAATTACTATTTTTTTGCTTAGTTGTTCTCTCTCTGTCTCTAGTTCAAAACACTGAATCAGTGTTGTAGTTGCAGTTTGTGAATTCAATATACTGTGGGCATAGTCGATCCTCATCTCCACCTGCTTGTGCTTATGCACTGCTCCAGTGTTATCTCACCGTCTTGCTTTCCCGTAGGGCAGCCTATGCATACTAAACATACTTCTGCTCAGTATTGTATTTCATCTTTTTTATTCCATGTGCAGTAAGGGATGCAGAAGCTTTCTGCCTCGGGTGGATGTGCCCTGCGGTCAGGGAGGGGCAGTGGCTCGCTCCCAGTGTGCTCCTGGCTAGCAGGAAGCCTCACCCTCAGGTGTTGGGACTACAGCATCAGCCCTGACATGATGTGCTGTCTTTAAAACAATGCCTGGCTTCTTTCTTTATTCTTGCTCCTTGCCAAGAAATGACAATTGAACAATTAAGGCACAAAGCAGAGAGGGTTTAGCAAATCATGAACTGTTTTTAATTTGCCTCATTAAGCTGCTGTTAACTACTTGAAGCCATCTGCTTAAAAATAATTTGCACAACTTCAGTTTGCTCTAGAGAGCAGGTAGACCTTCATTAGAGCAGGCTTCATTATTAATGTTATCTTTAGGGGGCTTTCAGTTGTTGTGGGAAACATGCTGTTGCTCACTGAACCAAACTTTCCCTGTAAACAAAAGAAAGTGGCACGTGTTGGTAACTTGCAGTTTGTGGCCGTAACCATATTCTTGGGAACCACTGCCATTCATGTGGAAACTGACTTGCTGTGGAGGAAGTTATTTACAGATATTAGGTAGGTCTGGATATGAGAAATGAGAATGAGCTGTGTGATGCATAATATCCATGTTATCTGCAACTGAACCCAAAAATTAGTCCTGTAGAGAAAGAACAGCCAGATCCATCTCAGTGCATCACCTGTCGTTGAGGAGGGGGAACCTTGTTGCCTATGCTTTGAAGAGCTGTTTGTGGAAAAAAAAGTCTCCCCAGATTTGTAAAGAAAGAATTTCGCTTACAGGGAACAAATCACCAGAGCATTGCAGATCCTCCCTCCTCTCTGGAGCTGAGATCCAGTGGCATTTCAGTGAGACTGCGTGCACCCTTGTCTGACCTCCTGCTGCTGTGGTTTAGTGCTGTTCTGCTTCTTGTCAGGGGAGACTGTGTCAGCAGAGAGCTCAGGGATTGCTGATACCAATAAGATCATTTGGAGTGAAACTATCTTTAGGAATATTAGATAATGATGGTGTGAGATTTTAAAAGAAGGTCCCCCTCTCAGTCTGTGGGAAAGAGATCTGGTTTTTGGCATATTAGCTGAGACACAACATGTTACTAAGTATAGATCTTTTATCAATACATTAAAAACTCATCAAAGTATTGCTCTGAAATTGATTGTTGTTCATTGAGGGTTTTTTGTTTACAGCTGAGTGGTGTTTATTAAGAAGAAAAGTGCCAATATTTAACAGGATGCAAATCTTTTGTGGTAGCTGAGCAAAACTATTGCTATGAACTTGAAATATCATTGTCTTTTTATGAAGGTTTTATTTGTCTCTTTTTGGCAAGAAAAATCCTTACAAACAGACCGACTGCACAGGTTTGCACACAGTATGCTTTCAAGTGTAACAAATGAGAAAAAGTACAGGGTTTCTCGTAATTGCTTTTGCTTGCAAAGTTGAAGGTATTCTTTCCAACTGCAGCTACTGTGTCTTTCAGTTTTAAAAGAATTCCAAAGCAATCCTTGACTGGAATCCTTTTATGTTTGCCCAGTCATCTGGGCCTACATTTGAAAAAATGAGGACTGAAGAAAATATCTGAATTTGTCTTGATTTGAAGGAACAAATGGTCTAAAAATGTATACATTGAACAGAATATGTGGCTTCAGCCACATTTGTTGTGCTATCATACTTGTTTTTGCTATATTTGTCTTAATCTGGAATGAATTCTACTTCAGGATTTCACTGTAAAAATAATAAAAATCTTTATGTGACAAAGTGCTAATTAAATGATTCTTGTAGATCAAATATGTGAAAAACAAATCCATTTTTAAATGTTCAAAGTGCTTATAAACTTAATGCTTATCTTCTCAGTTGTTTACTGAGGAGAGTACTCAGTGCCAAGATGCTATTGTAAGCTCAGTCCTTGAAATCACAGGTTGTTCTTTTTTAGTACTCTGGATTGACAGGTAAGGTTAGGGCCAGTTTGAAAATATCAGTATATTTTATGTGTGAAACATTTTTCTGAGCAAAACATTTTGAGTTGAGCTGAGTTAAATCTTTGAATCCATCTGATCTATAGCTTAAATAGCAGGAGAAGGTGATAACCACCGTGGACCTTCTGATAAGTTTGGATAGGGAGCTTTCTTTTTAGGAGAGAATGATATGCGATGACCCAAATCTACAGTTTCCACCAGTTATATATTTGCTAAGGAATCTTGGAAATATTTCTTTAGCATTTCCACTCTAGGTGAGAGCAAGTTGTCAAAGACCCACAATCTGTCACAAACTGTGTTTTAAGTCATTTCTACTTATAGTTCTTATAAAATGCAGCAAATTCTGCTTTAGCAACACCTTCAGACACTAGCAGAAAACCTGAAGAAGACCTTGCCAGGGCACAGTTAATGCACCTGCAGAAGTTGGAAAACTCACTGCATTTAAACCTCAGTTCAGCTGCTGCATTGGCCTCCTTTTCACTTCTATCACTTTTCATTTCCATCCTCTTTTGTCTATTTTTGTGGATGAGGAGGGGTCAGGGACATAAAGACAGCTGTATCTTGATGCAGCCAGCTCCTTTGAAATACTATCATGTGTTCCCACCAGAAATATTTCCTATGTCCCTTTCCTGCTGCTGAAGAGAAGGAACAGGATCAGTTTGCCTTTTCTGACAGGTCTTCCCTCTGGTCCAGCTGTGAAAGGCATCAGCTGGGGTGTGGAGTAGCCCACTGCTGAGTGAGAGAGGAGCCTTGAAAAGTCTTGGCAGGTCAGAGCTGGAGTGAGGTATGCAAAAAAGGAATAAGGAAAACACTGCTGCTGGGAGTTGCCAGGCCTTTGAAAGGCCTTAGTTTCTTACCATGTGCTTCTCTACTTGCTGAGTGGTAGGAGGATCTGAATCTGAGAGGCTTGAGCAGCCCTGTTCTCTGCACAAAGAAGGTGCAAAAAAAGGCTATCTAGGGGATGGCTCTGAGTCCTGTGTCCCCTGATGCTTCTGGTTACTATGTTCCCTATACTGTTGTCTGAGATGAGAAGCAATGTGGAGGAGAAGAGCTGCTGACAGAAGAGAAGGACAGTTCTCAAATGACTGGCTGAAGAAGTAGACGTGAAATGGGACATGTTGCTGATAATTGACTTTTGAAACACACCTGGAATGTGAATTTCTCTGTTTAGGAAGTAAACCTTTTCCACTCATTTTCCTGCTTTTTCTTGTCCCAAACCCAGCTAGAGCCTACTACAAGACGAACCCTGCTGAGGGTTCAACAGCCTGTCCTTGTTGGGACCTGAGTGCACCTGTCAAGGAGATGTGGCTGAGGATCATCCCTGACTCAAGTGACAGAGCTCAGCTTGGGAGGAGGCAGCAGCTTAACAGAAGTAGTTTTAAACTGCCTCTTGTGAAGTCAGTCCCTGAGCAGTGCTGGCATGAGTTGTAGCTTTGAAGTCTTGGGATAGTCTGTGGTTTTAAATTTTCTTTTTCTGAAAACCACAGACCCTTGCTTCTTGTGTCTACTTAAGAATGTAGCTGTACACTGAAGGAGTAATTTCTAGCCCTTGCGTTTGTGTAAGAGACTCACGACCTGGATGTCCTCTTACAGCTCAGAGTGAGAAAGCTTAAGAAAACTCATAATCACTGAGTAACTGCGCGTGAAAAGGCAGTCAAGGAGATGCTGTCGTCTAAGAGAAGGGCATGAAGTAATTTGCTTCACATTTACAACTCGAAACTAAATGTGAAAGCTACAGGCTCTCCACTTGACCCTTTGTTTAGAAATCCATTTTTAAGTAGCAGAGGAGCCAAGAGGAGCCAAGAGGCAGCTAGAAGAGTTAGGTTAGCAACATCTACCAGCTCTAACCTCCTACTCACATCTTCAGAGATGAGCAGACATGCTGTGGTAGGGTGGTGCTTGAAGGAAAAAAGAACAGAAGGAGAGTTCAACCTCTCTTTTACACCTTTATCCCAGAAGAACTGTGAATAATACCGCTTTTTTGAGGTATTTTGTAAAAGGAAGTACCAAATCTTTTCTTTACCTGGTAAAAGGGTACTTGCATGACTCAACCAGCCATGCTTAGGGCAGTGAATTTCTGGCATTGTGACAATGTTGGTGTTAAACATTTCCCTCGCCTAGCTTCAGGAATCTTAAGACTCTTCTGGTGCCACTGTTTTGAGGGCTGTAACATTAGGAAGGAAAAGGTTATGTGTATTCTGGTTGGAGTCATTTAGTAAATCTCACAGAATGCTGCTTTTTGAATGAAGAGTGTACTGAGTGCTTACCCTGGTTGGAATAGGAGCTCCAAGGCTGTCAGACCATCAGTAGGCTTTTTGTGGGGATGTATGATAGTTCAGCCAAAGAGAAACAAATAGTTCTCAAGTGGTCTGTCAGCACAGAATAGCAGTGACACTATTTCTGAAAGGCAACCTCTGCAAGAAAAAAAAAAGAAAAAGGAAAAAAAGGGGACAAAAAAGAAACCTGTGTGTTAGGCAGTTCGGTTTATGTGCTGGTGGATTCTAATAGTGAATCAGCCTTACCCTGTGGCACATGGCACAGCTCTGCATAGCTGCTTAGGCACAGTGGAACAGAGCAGGGCTTGTGTTGTACATGGCAAAGGCAGTTTATTTCCCTTTTGACTAAAATAATTTCAGTAAGAACATTTAGTTTGAGGAATTCATTAGTCTGTCAAGTAACTACCCTGTTAGAAATAAACATCTCCTGGAAAGATCAGATTCTGTGTTGTTCATGGCAGTTTGTAGCCAGCCACATGACCTGGTTGCATCCTGGATACAGAGGTCTTAGGAGGTTTTCTACATACTTTTTTCACATATACCTTAAAAAAAACCTGAAAACTAAACCCCCCAAACCCTAGCATTAAAACTGTTAGGTTCTTTGGAATGAACTAAGAACAGAGGTTAAAGTACATTTTTGATATGAGGGGTAGCCTGTGCACAATGACAAATAGGGAACACGTACAGAAGGTTCTACGCCTATGATGTAAGTTTGGAGGGGAAAGAGTGCAGTGCAGCTTTGTCCTGCTAAACAGGCTAAAAATGTTTATAATTCTACAACAGTAGGCCTTAAAAACATAAGTTTATGTTTTGAATAAATTTAAGGTGCTATTACATAACAACTTCAACCTTTTTTTGTTTTCTTCCCTCTTTCCCTTCTACAGATCACACATCCGTGGGCGGGCTGGGAGACAGTTTTTATGAATATTTATTGAAAGCATGGCTTATGTCAGACAAGACGGACACGGAGGCAAGGAAAATGTACGACGATGCAATCGAGGTGATTATAATTCATTGAGTTTTCCAATACAGTGGAACCATCTTTAATGATTTTAAGAAAATTAAATTTAAAAAAAAAACCCAAAAAACTAGGCAGGAAAACCACCACCAACCACAGGACTTGTTTTGATTATGTAAGTTTAAGAAATCAAGTGATGAATAATACTAGCTTTCACTCTGAGTAGTTCAAAAAGTATTATTGTGGAATACATGTGATGCAGATTATTGTGCTAAAAATAATCAGCTTGTCCCAAATGATGTAATGTAAAAGCCCAAGCTCTCATTTATTAGATCCAGCAACCTTGAGATGTGTGCAGAACAAATCAAGTCACTTTTTTCCAGTGTTGAGAATTCATCATTCTAGGACCTGAAGTCCCAAATAGTTTTATTCTTTGCATTATTTTCTAAGGCATTTACATGTTATATTCCATATTTATCTTGTAAAATACAGTCCATAGCGCTTTCTTGCTCTGTGGTTCTTTTGTGATACGGTCTTACTCCCTGTCACAGATCAAGACGTGCTTCCCCAGGCAGGGCAGTACTGCAAGATGGTTCCATGGGATTTGGGGTGGGGGCCTTTCTGTGGTGGCTCTGAGCTTTTTGCTGCCCAGCTCCTACTTTCCCAGTTTCCCCATCCTCTCTTAGCAGCATCTCTTAGTGGTGCCCACTATGCCACCATTCCTCTGCTGCAGTTTAGACACATAGAGAGTAACTGAGCTGGTTTGAGTCATGTGCTGTGGTACCAACAGCAGCAGGGACTGTGTAGTCTCATCCAGTTGCAGACGTGTGGTTGGTGCCTAATGTATTCCATGATCTGTGCATGCCCTGTTGCTTTCAACATAAGTTTTTAAAGCCTAGTTGTAGTGCAGTCAGACTTCTAAAGGAAAACACCTGTTCCTGGAGTTCTCAAAAGTCACATTTTTAAAGATATATAGTGAAAGTTCTAGTACAAAATTGCTTTGAAGCTGTAATATTTCTTATTCCTGATCTGAATCTGATTACATTTGACTTCCAGGTGCTTTGACTTTTTCCTTCTCTGCATTGTTTTAGTGGGTTATCTGCACCATGTAGCTGGTTACTATCAAATGTACAGTAGGCATTCTCTCCTGAAGGAAAAATGCTGGTTTTTTTATTTTTGGTCTCACAATATAAAACAGATTTTGAATTATTTCTTAACCTTTTTTCTATGTACTTTCCAGCATCTTCAGTATGGAGACAGCAATGTAAGCGTTCTTCTAATGTGATTCTTCTAACTGATTCCTTCTCAGTTTTCTCCTCTTCATCCAGCCAGGAGCGCTATTTGCACTCTTAACCTTTGCCTCACACAATCATCCACTTTCCAGTTGCTTTATTCTGAAGGTGGTTATAATCTTTTTGATTTACTGCTTCCCTACCACTGTGATTTACATTCCTGATTCCTCAGTGTTTGACCTTACACTTATCTCTATTACAACACATTGTTCAGGCAAAACCCGTTTTGTCACCTGTTCTGAGTGATTTTACAGAACTGACTTTTTCTTTGTCATTATCTATAGTTCCATCAATTTTTGTGTTATCTGCAATTTTTTTCTAGCATTTTTCTTGGAGATCATTGTTAGAAATACTGGCCAGTATTGAATAAAGTATCTATGCAGAATCTTCATGGGATAAGGATTTTTTCACAATTTTTTTTTTTTTTTTTTTTTTACTTTGAACCGTTCTAGCAAACCAGCTTTTAATCCACTTCATATTTGCTGCCTTGAATTTGTTTAGGACTAATATTTTGTAAAATGCCAAGAAATTCCCCAAATCCATGATATTCCTAGTATCAGCATGCACATACCAATCAAACATTTATTTTTGAAACCACATCATTCATTTTATTTGATTGTTGTATTAACTTTTTAAACTACTGATAAAGCATTGTCTGCTTCCCAGTCCTTTTGAACTTCCTTAGTTTTCCAGGGTTTGTTAAATTCTACATTACTAGTTCAAAACATTAGTTGTGTATTTTTAATAGACTAAAATACAGCTTATTGGGTCCTGTGTGTTTAAAAATGTTTAGCAGTTGATATCTAACATCCATTGTGGTTACTGTTGAAATATTTTACTCTGATTCTTGAACTGTGAGCACTTCAAAATTAGAGGAAATAAACTCTCCTATTCATCTTCTTCCCTGTAAACCATCTTGCAGACATTTTGCATGGGCAAATCTGAATGGAGACAGAGCAAAGCAAATTTGGGATCAGGTTGCAAACACAGTGTGGATAGGAGGGAGAAAAAGCCAAGCTGCCCCTGCTTCATGTGTGAAATTACCTGCATCAGAGGGTTCCTTCAGCTTTTTCTCAGCTAAATCCACCCTGTACATTTGAGTCTGCATGAACTGTACTGATTCATGTGCTGTGGAACATACTCTGTTTCAGGGTTTGTGTCTCTCCCAGGTGCTACTTGACATTGAAAGACATGGGCAAAGAGTCATTAAGTAGGATTTGCTTTGCATAACTGCAATGTGAGCTTTTATTTTAAATATTTTTAAGAGGCCATGCCCTTAACATTCTTTTGTTCTTGCCTATAATATAGGCCTTCCTCCACAGTCCATAGCTAACGCTTCTTATTCTTTGTTTTTCAAAATGTGGAGCAGAAGTTCTTTGCATCATTTATGCAAGCAAGGGGAAAGGTGTAGCATGCATTCCTCCCACTCACAGCGCAGTGTTGGAAATGTTCTCATCACCCACCAGTCTAAAAGAATGTCCCTGTCCAGCCACACTTCACTCCCTTATCTTATTACAGCAGGATGAGTGGAAGATGGACAACATAACCTCACTCCAAAGTCTTGCAGCAGACAGTGATATCTCATTCCTTGGAGCTATCATGGGGAAGAAAAATGCAGCATCTGTTCTTCAGATGTCATGGTTTCCGATCCGTGGCATATGAAGTCTTATCCAGGTCACCACATACTTCCTAACAGGAATACAAACAAGTTGCATATCCAAAACCCTTCTGTGTATAACATGGGCGCAGTCTTCCACTGTAAAGGACACTTCATTGCCATGTCCCAGTATGTAAATTCACAGCTGTGATAAAAGCTGAAATTGTGAAACTAGTTGGGAAATTTTTGTGGTAATAAAAACTGAGGATGGGCCTCTTAACTTTGCTTTCAACATCATCATGTGGGCCTTCCAGCTAGTCTGGTTTCAAGTGTTTTTCTCACATCAGCTGGAGCATAGGTAAGCTTCCCTTTGATCTGCTGCCTTGAGTAGTCTAATCTGTTAGGCTCATAAATTTGATCCTCAGTCTTTCTTACTGCACAGCATTAGGTAGCTAAAAGAAGGATTCAGCAGTGTGCTTGGCTGTCACAACATAGCAAGTACTGCTGCAAGACAGCTCAGAAAATGCTATTTTTTGTAGTCATGAAAAGCACATGAACTTCAGATAGAGAACATTGAGTTTTTGCATAGAATCACAGAATGTCCTGAATAGCAAGGGACCCTCAGGAATCATCGAGTCCAGCTCCTGGCCCTGCACAGGACACCCCAAGGGTCACACCATATGCCTGAGTGTTGTCAAAACACTTCCTGAACTCTGTCAGGGTTGGTGCTGTGACCGTTTCCCTGGGGAACCTGTTTCAGTGCCCAACCACCCTCTGGGTGAAGAACCTTTTCCTGCTATCCAACCTAAACCTCCACTGCCACAGCTTCAGGCCATTCCCTCACATCCTGTCACTGGTCACAAGAGTGAAGAGGTCAGTGCCTTTCCCTCTGCTGCCCCTCGTGAGGATGTTGAAGACTGCAATGAGGTGTCCCCTCAGTCTCTTCTCTAGGCTGAACAAACCAAGTGACCTCAGCCACCCCTATGGCTCAGGCATTTCACAGACTGAGGAAACATCTTCCATTAGTTAATCTCTTAGTTGATGTGAATTAAATCTTCTCTTTGGGAATTGGGGTATACATGTCCACTCTGGTACGTGTGTACTCCTTGTAGTCCAGCTGGATGTCATTGCTTTGCAGTACCTATTGCAGTGCTCTGTGGCCCCAGCCATCCAGCCCAGGATGCAAATGCCACATCTATCCCAACCTGCACAAACTTTTCTTATCTGCTAGGCAGTGCTCTGAACAATGCCCAGCTGTCCCTTGTTAATTACTGTAAATATTAATTTTCATTTTTCTGTGGTTGGTAGGCAGCGGGTTGTTGAATATTAAAGTATTTTGAGAGAGTTGCATTTATTTTCTTCTTGAGATGCTTCCTTTGTGACTCTCAGAATCGAACCTAGTAATTAAGTAGCTGATAGAACTTGATTTTCAGATTTCAAAAACTACCCCTTCTACCAGGCAGTTATTTTCAAATTCAGAAGATGTGTTTTCTGCTCAGAAGAGGAGCATGTTGCACCTAAAACATGCTCTTCAGTCAAACCATGAAAGCAAGTCTGGAGTAGAGGAGTAGCTCATGGAGAAGGGTATAAATTTAGCCTTTGTTGGCTATCCTGGTGCTAACCACAGCAATTTTGTCCCACTGGAAATGCTTCTGCAACCATTTACTCCTCAACAGTTACGAAGTTATGGGAAGATACAATTGAAAAATAAACCATAACACTTAACATTTTAACCATTAACCACTTAACATTTGGGGAAAAATGCTTTCCTCTAAGAAATAAAGAATCCATATGCTTTTGTGCCTTCTTGCTCTTCATGGTTAAAGTGGCTTTCTTTCAAAGAGGACTCAACTTTTATGTACCGTATGGTCGAGAAACATCAGTTTTGTCACAGTCTAGAGTAATGGAATCAACAGAGTTAATGCTCCAGATCTTAGAATCCTTCTCAGTGGCAGTTTTCAGCAGATCAAATATTTCCTGTACTAGTACTTTCAGAACCAATGAGGCTTGTACATTTAACCACACCAGGCTCCTTTAGCAGCAGAAGGCAGTCATCAATGCCAGTTTGCATGATGGTTAGACAACCACCCTGGCTGCTGTCAGAGCCCTACTGGTTTCTGCTCTGTCAGTAATTTCTGCGTTCTTCTTGCTGGATCCTGCCATGAGCACAAATCTCAGATCTGTCAGTGGTATTAGTGAAGGAATTAACCCGATAGGAATGCAGACCAGCACTTCTCTTTCATTGCTTTCTCATTGTCTAATGCTAGACATAGTAAATACTGCAGTAGGTTGGTGGGAATTGTGATCCTCTCTGAAAGAGGCTTAAGCAAATGTTGTTCCATCTAGTTTGCAAACTCTGGAAAGTTAGGTCAGCTATTCTCCTTCTAAGAGAAGGATGCCATTTGTAAGTCACAAGCAACAACATGTATTGGTACAAAAGTGCAAAAAGAAAGCAGCAGTTGCCTCACATATAAAATAATAAAGTTTTTTGTTAACAGCTGCTCTAACACCCATTGTTTGAGAATGTGCAATCAGAAAGCTGCTATGGAGAAGCTAGAAAGGGGCTGGAGCATTCCTGTCACCTCCTGTTAAAGACTGACTGAGAGTACAGATTTGCATATATTGCTGACCAAAAGTTTCCAATATGAATGTGTTTTCTGAGTACTCACAGAGCGCACAGAGCAACAAATAGGTACTTCCCAGAGTTAACATTTAGACAAATACTGTTTGAGCCATAAAATAAGTGTGAATTCTCTACTAAAAGTACAGTGTTTTCTATGTTGTGATTTTCCTATGTTAGATGTCATTAGCATTATTAGCAGTTAGGGTATTATTTTGTGTGCTTTGAAATTATATTCTTATAGCTGTTTGTTCCTGTAGGGCTCAGAAGTGAATTTGAAAGAAAACTACTCTTGTTTTGAAAACAGTACTTTGTTCTATAAAGGAATGTTAATGTGTAAAACTTGGATGTGAAACAGCATTTGAAAGTTCTCTTAATCTCTTTGTAGGCCATAGAAAAACATCTCATCAGAAAGTCCAATGGAGGACTGACCTTCATTGGGGAGTGGAAGAACGGGCATCTTGAAAGAAAGATGGGCCATTTGACCTGTTTTGCAGGGGGAATGTTTGCCCTTGGAGCAGATGGTTCCAGAGATGATAAAGCTGGACATTATTTGCAGCTTGGAGCTGAAATTGCACATACATGTCATGAGTCATATGACAGGACAAGTAAGACCTATTGTTAATCTAACCATTTCAATAGTTGGAATACAGCAACTGTTGTAATTATTTTTAGGATTTGTTATGGACCTTGTCTAACATACACTGGTTTTATACCAGTATGAATTTTTAATATTCTTGTATTTACTTCTGCTCTACATCATGGTGAGTAAATGTAAACCCAGACTTTATGGTTCCTTCATGCATGTTTGTCCTTATTTTTGGATCAGTCAGCTAAGATAGGTTATATGGGTATGGGGAGGAAAGAATTTGTGTGAGCTCTTGTCACACAGATATATAGGGAAGTGTTTCGTTTCATATATACTCTTCTTACAGTTGAGGGAAAAATTTGAAAATAGGCTTTTTCCTGGTTTTAGTAATAGTGCATTCTGGGTAAGTACAATTAAATAAGAGAGGATGAAGACTACTGTGTGGACTGTGAGGTCAAAGGCTTGACTAGTGAGGAGGCAGCATCAGACTTCATTGTTGGGCTGGAAGTTTCTCAAGGTCAGTCTTTTGGACCAGGATTATTTTAGATCTTTAGTAGTGACCTTGATGCTTGAAGTTGAAATGTACTGATTATGCTTAGGGTGGCCATAAAGTTGTAAGACATAATTAAAATGGAAGAGTCTCAGAACAGTAAGCAGGAAGATCTTGAGAACTGGACTATCAGAAATAAGAAGTTCACTAGAAAAAGTCAGGAGCTCTTTGTCTGAATGTGAGTTGAAAAATGTCCTGGTCTGTATCAGATGAAGAATTTTCAGCAGAGATTAGATAATATTAAGACTGCCTTAGAAGACGTGTAATTTGTCACCCAGAATACTCGGTATAAATCTGAATTTCTAGCAGAACAAATGCAGAAAAGGACCAACAGAATGAATAGAGAGACAGAGCTTTTATGTTACAGTGGGGAAAATACGAGAGATTGGTCTGCTCAGGCTAGAAAAATAATACTGAAGAAAGGAAAAAATTTATTGCCATCTCAAGGGGTAAACACTGAAGAGAAATAGTTATTTTAAGACATAAAAGAACGCAGTTGTAACAAGAGCAAGATTTTTAAGCTTGCTGTGAATAAATGTAGGTTGGAAATTGGAAATGGTTTTGCATAGCCATCAGAGAACTGAGCTTCTGAAATACCTCCCCAGTAGAAATAATGGTAACTAAAACGAAAGCAGTTTTAAGATGAGAATTCATGTATTTATTCACAGGATTACATTGTATCGTTGTATAGTTGCCTGTCTTTTTAAATAATTCAGTCACACAAGCGATAATTTCGTTTGGGTAGCAACAGCATTTAAAAAAGGAAAAGAAAAAAATATGAGTATGCTTAAGAAGAAAGGTAGGACATAGTAGCTATTGTTGCATTCTGAAAAAAATGCATTTAAATGTTTAATTTGGCATTTAAAAATAAGCAATGTTAAATTTACAGTTGTTTGAGCAGACCTAATTTTATTCCTTCAGATGTTTATTCTGTACCCTAAATAAGTCAAAAGATGGGGGAGATAAATTTTTTGATTACATATTTAATGACTGCATAAGAACACATGAGCAAGAAAGACTGAAAGCTGTACAGACAGCTATATATTTACAGTGCCCTCATTTTCTTTTGTTCAGTCATGCAGTCCCAGGAATGTGGATTGTTTGTGTTTGGATGTTTTGGTTTTAGTTTTCTGGACTGATTTTTCAAAGAAAATTAAGAACTTATATGTGCCAAATGTCAATTTCTTCATTCTGTTTTAACAGCAGTATTTGAGACATAGTTGTACACTTTAATGACAGAACTGGCTGATGGCAGAAAAAACATCTTTAAGAGGGCAGACAATCATCCTGGTTCAGCTAACAGGTTTATGGTTCAGCAGGGGAAGAGGATTGCCTGATCTCTTTCTCCTACGGATTTGAGAGAACTTGCCCTGTTTGGCATCCCCAGAGGACAGAGAAGGGTGCTGAGACTGAGTGCAAGGGATAGGCAGCTCTTTCTTTATAAACCAGCAGAGATGCCCTTTCCTGTGTCATCCCACAGTTGCTCATAATAAACTACAGTATGTAGCTGGTGATGTAATGCTTTATTATGAAAATACCGCTTTGTGAAGCAACCTAAATTTCCATAGCTGAGCATGAGTCTCAGCAAAATTGAAACAGAATTTTACAGAATAAAAGCATTTCCGGAAAATGAGGGCATTATATTGCCAACTGTCATCAACCTGTTGACATATTGCAGGTTTGAAAGCCTGTTAAAAAAACCCCTGATGTTTCAGAAAGCTGGTTATTTCAGTGCTGACTAGTACAGAGAAGCTGGAAAGTCCTTGAAATTATTCCTGATGTATTTTCTTGTGGGTTATGTCCCAGTGGCAACTGGCATCACTGCCATGTAATTGAGAAGTTTATGCAGGGACATAGTCTTGCTGATAATCTGAGTCACCTATCAGTGTTCTCCAGGAATATCTGAGAGAAGACCTTAGACTCCAGAGTCAGAGGCTGGAGAAGTGACTAGGTATGTTGTGAGAAGCTTGGGCCCTTGCCATGGCTCTGTGAAAACCCCTGTAGCTTCTGCTTAAGCTGAAGGTCAGTCTGTAGCGCTCCTCAAAGGATGCCTTTCTAATTCAACAGCTGGAGGAAGCTGGTGGTCTTTGGAAGGTGAAGGCAGGGGGTGTAGTCGTGGTTCTGGTCTGCCTCTGAGCAAGGGATTTGTGTTTCCAGGATTGAACTAGACAGCATGAAAGCTCCCCCAAGGCTCTTCCCCTCTTCAGGAAATTGGGAATGCATGTGACACCCCTTAGAAACACCAAGGATTCGAAAAGGGTTATTGATGGTCAATTAGAAAACTTAACTGTAACCAGAATAGTCTTATGATGTGTAATCTAGACATGCCTCTGCTTCCTACTTACTCTACTATTTTTTTGTACCATAAACTATCAATAGATTAATGCTGCAGCCATCCTCAATCTCCAGTCCTATGACAGGAGGTTTCAGGATTTTTCTGTAGTCCAGTGTGCTCTCAGTTTGGAGAGAATATTGAGAAAAACAAAGATAGAAAGCATGTTCTGATCTGTATGCCCATGTAGCAGCACAAGAAATCATAATGCTGTCAGCGGGCCCAAGTAAGGATACAAAAATACAGCTTCATGTGCTCATGGTGCAAGGTTTCTTGATGTTTAAGCTTATGTGAGTACTGCACATCTTGAGGTGTTCCAGTTTCTGGGGAATAGTTCTTTGTTTTCATGCTTAACGTGCACCACTGAGAAACATGGCACAGGCATAAAATAATTGGCAATGCGAAATTTGTAAATGGCAACAAGAAAGAAGTCCAATGAAATTGAAAGAATAGAAAGATCACTAGTAAATCAGTCTGAATAATCAGCTTTCATAGGTATTGCGGAGGCTAGATAAATAAGCAAAATTATCTGTATAACGGCATTGTGTGATGATGTATAGCGCACAGTATTTTTAGTACATTATACCATCCCTTGTGCATAAGAATTTTCCTAGCCATTAGCTGATAGTGTGTAAAGTATTGACTGACTACAGAGAGCTTATTTTAGGTTGAAATTTTTTGCACTTCTTTAAGTTTCTTGACAAGAGCTGTCCTCAGAATCGTGGTACAGCTTTAGCTGGTTTTATGTGTGACAATTCTAGTGCAGAATAAGCCAGATGACTAAGAATTCAGTTGAGACATATGCAAGGCTGTGAGTAGATGCTATCTCTGTCCCAAGACTCTCAGTAAGCAGCTAAACAGGCAAAGCTGAAGAAACGAGAATAATTACATGTTTTTGTGAGAAGTATGAAATAGCAATGGTTTGGAGTCTCAAACAGAAGTACCTTGGAGGTTCTCTTCCTCCTATTTTGTATCAGTTAGAGCCTAGCAAGTATTATTACAATTATGAATCCTTTCTTACTTTCAGGAAATTTATGAAATTAAAGGAACATACAAAACATTAAACAATGTTTTCAAAAATATTTCTAAAATTAGAAATATATTTATCAAAAAGTATAAGGATTTGTCCTTTTTTTTGGCAGTGCTAAATACAGCTCTCATTGAAGTCAACTTTGTGTCAGTTAAAATCTTTTAAAATGGTGCTAGTTTAGCTTTGCAGTTTTGCACTTGTATGAAATTGTTTCTCATCTGCTCTCCCTGCCTAGACTATAACCTACCAGCGCTATTAATATGAAAATATCTGGATTATATTGTGAGCACTATAGCATTGTAAAATGGCCTTAGATGGTTCTTGGCTTAGAAGAATGGCCCCTGAAAGGTACTGTGCCCATAATAGCTTCTTTTCTTTAGTCGACTATTAGTAGAAGTGCTGTGATTAATTTTACATCCTTGGTTTCAGATAAGGGTTCGGTGAAATCATCACAATGTGCAGAGGTCACCCATCCTTGGGTAGTTTAATTTCTTGTAGTGCCCAATAGTATTAACAGTGGGTGTGAGTAAATAACTAAAGATTTAATGCATGAGCAGGCTACAAAGCAAGAGAAGACATCACAATTTCTGTAGGTGGTGGTCACCAGAACTGCCTGAAATCCAGCTTCTTTGGTGGATAGGACTAACATAGCTATTGTGTTTCCCTGATTTCTAAACAGCTTTTTCACAAGTATTTTACCAAGGCCAATTAGGGACATTAAGCAGTTACTATCTAAGCAGCAAGTACCTGTACAGAGGAATAAAATAGGCATAATATAGAAAACAGGATAGAGGTAAATAGTCCACTCTTGCAATGGATAAATGCTGGTTAACCAGTGGTACACTGAAATATTTGATATATATTTACACATACGTGTATAGGTGTATAAAATGTATACTGTATTTATACACATTATGTATATTTCCATTTCATATTTTAATATGTGTTATATATAAATAAAACATACACATATATAAATGATCAGGAAAGGGCAGGAACAGTAAGGTAAGTGTGCTGATAATAGCAAAAAAAAGCGCTACACAAGGACCTTATGAGTAATTGCATAATAAATTACTAAATTAAATTCAGTGTAGTTAAATGCAAAGTGAGGCACCTATGAAAAAATCATTCCTAAACTCATATTAGATGATGAGTGTTAACTGACCATTGCAATTCAGGAAATTGCCCTTAAGATTATGAAAATGTCAACTCAGTAACACTCAGGAAAAACAAAATGAGAAAGAGCAAAATAGAAAATGTCGTTATGTCACTGTATTAATCTTGTCCGCACTTTTTTTTTGCTCTATTCAGGCTGGTCCTCTCATTTTACAAAGGATATAGTAGAATTGGTAGAGTTGCAGAGAAAGGCAAGAAGATTAACTAAGGGCATGGAACAGTTTCCATTCAAGGCACAACTAAATTGGATAGTATTATTCAGGGTGGAAAAGGAACATTCTAGGTAGGATTCAGCAGATTTGCAGAATTGCACAGGGACTGGAGAGTGGTTCTGCATCAAATAGGTGTTAGAGATGTGGAACTCCTTAGCAGAGGTTGTTTTGGATGCTCAAGGCTTACACAGATTTAAGGAAGCACCAGATAAGTACTTGGGAAATCAATCTATTAAGAATTACTGACCACCTAAAAAAGTATGTCTAGTTTGGGAGAAGTCTTGAGCTCAAAAACATTAGAGGCTGGTAGAAAAGATGGGAAAAGGTATCTCATATACTTGATGGGCGCTTCCATGTGCCCATCCATGTTTGATTTTGGCCATTGTTGGAGATTTTATTCTGGAGCAGACAAAATTCCATCTGGTTCACTATGACCATTCTTATATTCAGAATTTTGGATAGGTAGAATGCTGTATCTGATCTCCTCCATTTTATAGTGAGATTTGTTTAATTTTTTAACTGAAACTGATAAAACTGGCCTGTTTTGAAAGAAGTAAAATAAACATTTCTTGATGGAGTTTCCCTTACCATTCATGTGGCTGAAGCAGAGTGATGCTTTTTCTTTTGGCATCCAGAGCCATAGTCCCTTGAAAACAAAAAAATTAAGGAACATTTTTGGAGATTTTCTGTTGGGGCATGCACTGAGAGTTGCTCGTATTTTTCTTTATAGTATTCTAAGGTTCCCCTTCCAGACCCATGAGACCATGGTTAATTTGAACCTCTAGCCCATAGGAATTACATGATTAATTGCTTTGATAATTTTTAAAGCTCGAGTGCAGCTTCAGAGTTCAGTGCCTTAAAAATTCTCTGCCAAAACAAATGGTGAGGTGCAGCTGTAGATAAGAGTACATTATTAATGTTAAATTTGAGGACTAATGTGCAGCTGTCTAATACAAAATATGTGTAATTGCGACTTCACATTGTAGACAGTTTTTCTACAGGTGTGTTGTTCTTAGATGAGTAGTCTTCCAGGTGCCAGCACAGGGCCTTTACAGGTTCCTTTAGGGGCTTAAATAGTGAATCTCTTAGTTCAGAGATTTATTTTCAGGTGTAGTTAAGACTTCATTGCCAGTTGTAAGCCCTTTACTTGAAGATCACAGTATATCACTTACAGTGGCCTGACAGCATGTCCTTAAACCAACAGTTTGGATAAAGATACAGATTATTTGGGATGATGCTACTTGGTTTAGTTCCAAGATCTTTTCCTGCTGTGCTGGGTGGGATCAAAGGACATCAAAACCTGTGTTGACCGTTCTTTTCTTTTTGTGTTTTGCTTGTAAAGAACTGATGTCGGTCACTTCAATTTTATGCTAAAATTGAATGTGTTAGTGTGTTTATATTCTTAGTGTTTCATTAGTTTTCAAGAGGATTACTGTAGTCCTGTCAAAATAGGTAGTTTTCTCACAGGAATTGGATAAATTATTGGATAAATAAGAAAAATTGTAGGTCTCAATAGTAGGAAATATTTATGAGACTGCTTAACGACAAGCTAGTTTCTGTTTTTTTAACAAGTTTGGCATATAGCAGTCTCCTACCCATCCTTCACGCAAAGATTGGTTTGGAATAAATTTTTTCTTACTTTTTTGTTGTTTGTTTCCTCTGCAGCACTAAAGCTGGGCCCGGAAGCGTTCAAATTTGATGGTGGCGTGGAGGCGGTGGCAGTACGGCAAAATGAGAAGTATTACATCCTAAGGCCAGAGGTGATTGAGACCTACTGGTATATGTGGAGATTCACCCACGATCCCAAGTACAGGCAGTGGGGCTGGGAGGCAACACAGGTAACTATTAATTGTCGTCAGTAACTTAATTCCGTGCATTTTCCCTTTGGAGGCACTTCAGTCTCATGGTTCTGAAACACTTCAATTGTAATTGATTTTCAACAGGTTCCTGAAAACTGGGGTACATATGAGGGTGCACATAGTTGTTGCTGTTTGACATCTGCTGAGTCAGGTGCTCAGCTGAGAGGTACATTCAGCACAGCTCGTGAGTTTTAGACATGGAAATAGAACCCGCTAGTCATGACTCCTACTGTTATCAGTAGTCCACAGCCCCTGAGAGTTCCTCCACTTCCCTGCTATCACTCCAGCAGTCCTTGGAAACAGCTCAAAACCAGTTTCAGAGATGAGAATAAGCATTAAAGATAACAAGACAGTAATGAAATATTTTGACTACAGCCAAAGGAGATGAGGGAGGAGCAAAGGAAGAGACAAACCAGGAGTCTGGATAAGTTTATTCTGTGGCTGAAACTCAGTTTTGGCCCAGAAGCAAGAGACCAGGAAAAAGTAGGAAGAGATCTTCTGAGATGCCTGTATTTATTGGGTGGAAGATAGTTAAGACAGGTTCAGAATATTTAGCCGAGCTCATTCCTATCCATTTCTCAGCACAGCTGCAACCACATAGAAGAGACCAAGTATTTTAAGGCTGCAACTCAGTGCAGTTTTGCCTTTTAGTCTGTTTTGTTCCAAACAGAATTACATTGTTCTGGAGACAGGTTCCACATTTGTAGCATTTGTATTCCAGAATGCATTGCCGCTGTCTCCGAAACATTGAACATTGAGTCTCATCATCCCCCTCCCCAAACTATGCATGTTTCTAATATGACAAAGTTCATAACCTACTTCTTGCCTGTGTAGATACTACAAATGCTTGCTGATCTAACACCAGCTCCTTTCAGAAGCTATGGCTGGATGATTCAAACTGAGGTCAGGTCCTTTGTAATAGGTTAAAGAATTTACAAATATAAAGATTTTCAGGCCAGGATCGGTCTCTTAAGCACACTGCAAAGCATATCTTTTAATTGCATTTTGTTCAGTTTTTTCATTTGCTTTCATTATCTTGGTCCTCATTAATGCTTTCATAACAAACCCTCCCTTCCTCCTCCCCTGCCTCCAATTTTCTCTGTGTGTGGGGTAGGATTTTATTTTATCCTTCTGTCAACCTCCGTCGAAGCTGTAAATCAAGCAGCCCATGTGCTTAATTGCCTCTGTCCTTACAGACTTCTTCTGCTTGTTTCCTTGATAAAGGATTTCTTTATTGAACATAGCCATAAAATATTTTTGACTTCTTCATAAATGGTTTTGCAAACCCCTCCTTCCCACAATTAGGAATTTTCTTACCCCACCATCATACTGACACAGAAGCTTGAAGCTTTTTGTTCCTCAGGGTTTTCTGTTCATTGCATGTAGATAATAAGTTCTTGTGTTTATTCCTCACACCTACTCACTACTTTTCCTTCTTTCCTGTCACACACAGCTCTGGCTGTGTTTATTCTGTCACTTATAAATAGAGAAGAATCTGGTGTGACACGCAGAGCAGTTGGCTTACTGCTATTGTACGACACTGTCTGAATTTGTCTTCCTTTTGCCTTCCAACCTCTGAAACATACTTGGATTTATTACCTCTATTTTTTGGCAAAACTTAGGCACTTTAATGCAAAAGCTATGCTTTTTCCAAGGCATGTTTTGTTACATCTCTCCAAATCCAGTATCTGTGGAGGAACAAACAGGAAGTTCAATCTTACATTCCCTCAGTGATCATAAATCCCTGTGACAGGGTCTCTATCTCTTTCCTAACGAAAAAAAGGCTAATTCTCCCTAATACTATACTTAGCACAAGAGACAACATTCATCTCAATTGTATTGGGCCAGTCAAATTGGATGATGGTGTGCTGGAGGGCTGGCTGAAGTATTACAGAAATATGCATGCAGGATACTCAGGGTAAATACAGAAAATGACTAAAATCCTTTTTAGGCTAATTATTTGAAAGTAGTAAGAGCCACCACTTCACAATAGGCATGTAAGGCCAATTACTAATCTGAGCTGTGTGAATGAAGGGTTCAACTCTTTGCTGTGGACTTGTGTATCTCACTAAGCAGGATTGCACCACAGAGGCTGCTCAGTTCGTCAGAGCTTCTACTAACAGTGAAAATAGTAGACAAGACCTGAAGCTCGGGCTAACTTCAGGCAAATTGAGGATTGATAGTAAGATGGAGTGGACAGACCTGTAGCTCTCTGCCCTCATGAGACCTCACCTGCATCCAGATCTTGGGTCCTCAGCACAAGAAGGACATGGACCTGTTAGAGCAGTTCCAGGCAGGGACACAAATGTGATCCAAGGGTGGGAGCACGTCTCCTACAAAGACAGGCTGAGAGAGCTGAGATTGTTCAGCCTGGGGAAGGGAAGCCCACAGGGAGAGCTCACTGCAGCCTTCTAGTACCTAAAGGCGGCTTATTAAAAGAAGTGAGATGGTGTTTTTATATGGGCATATAGTGACAGGTCAAGAGGCAATGGTTTTAAACTGAAAAGGACAGATTTATATTAGATGTTAGGAAGAAGTTCTTTACTGAGAGGCTGGTGAAGCACTGGAAAAGGTTGCCTGGAGAAGCTGTGGATGTAAGTGTTCAAGGCCAGGTTGGATGGAGCCCTGAGCAACCTAGTCTAGTGAGTGGCATCCCTGCCCATGGCAGTGAGGTTGGAACTAGATGATCTTTGAGGTCCTTTCCAACCCAAACCATTCTGTGATTCTACTTAGTGAATTACAGTAGACAGAAAAGAGCCAGACATAGGCTGGAGGTAAAAGAAATATGGTTTCACAGTTTCATGGGTTAGAAGCTGTGAGTATGACAGCTGGTGAAGAAACTGGCACAGTTTTTATGGGTATGTTGTTGGCACAGTCAAGAAAAGTCACATATGCCACAAAAAACACCCTCAAAGAAACTGAAGGAGCTGGGGTCCAATCTAGAGGCACATCAAATTTTATTTCCAAGGAACTTAGGTTCACGTTGACCTCCCTGTATGTTACAGGCACTGAAATTTCACTTTGTGTCACTTTTGAGTAGCGACACGTGTATTTGACAGGAGCGCACTGTTGAATATTTTCCTGTTCTATTTGGTACTTGAATAAAGGAAACTAGAAAATCCACTACTTCTTGTAGTTTGTTCCATTATTTATTTACTCTTGCTGTTAAAAAAAACATGTTTTATTTCCCGTTTGAATTTGCCTAGTTTCAGCTCTCAATCACTGGATTTTCCTATGACTTCCTATGCCATTTTAAAATGTCTTTTCTCCCATGTTTTCTTTCCAAAGGATTTTCATAGATTGTCATAAGCTTGCTACTGACTCTACTGAAGATACTAAACAAATTGTATTGTCTCTCACTGTAAAACATTTTGTCCAAATACCTGAACCTACATTAGTTCATCATCCTTCCATAAAAATGAATTCTAGAATAGCATACTCCAGTTTTGAGTTCAGCAAAAAAAAAAATTCAGCCTGTGCAAAAACAAAACTGTGTCCCTGCTACTGTCTCCCTGTTTACTGTCCCTGTGCGTGCATCTGCCACAATGTCAGGAACTCAGACTGAATTCTTACATGGCCATGGAAGTCTTTGAAGTTTCTCTGTGTTCCAGAGGTTGTCTCTACCTTCCAGGCTAGCCTGGATCTGCAGTTACACAGTCTTGATGACTAGATTTAGAAGTATGTGCCTGGTTTTATGAAACTCATTTTGTCTGGCACCCAGTTACCAGCAGATTACACTGTCTGCTGTTATTTACGTATGTCATTTTAGCCAGCAGCAGTGTTGCAGTGATTGATAAAACTTCAGACTGCTCCTTGTGGATCTCTGTGAGAAGCAGCTCTATTTTGTGATGATTTTGCATTGCCAGTTCCTTCTTAGAGCACTGTCAGTCAGTTTTAAATTGAATTATATTGATATAGTATAGTGCTGCCTTGTCTTCCCATAACATGTTAAAGTACCCTGTCAATTGCCTTAGAAGCTTTTAAGCTTATATTACAGCTCTGCAGTTATCTTTATTTGTCAAATTTGTAGCTCTCAAGGAATTAAATCAAGCTTGTGACCAAGATAGATGCTGATTGGTGTAAATTATCCTCTAATTCTTCTATATTTTTCCATGTGTTTCTGTAATTGATTGGAACTAACATCAGGTATGCCATCCTAAAATTATTCAGTTTGCCAGTGCCTCATAATGGTAGCATTACCTTAATACCCTTCCAGTCATCTTGGAGCTTCCCTGTATTCTGGGGTGCAATAAATTTAGCGTTGTTTTTATCGGGGAGACTGGTCTTCAACTTTGGATTGAAAGTGTATCCAGGTGGCAAATCCAATGCCACTACACCAAATACTCTGAGGTCTGTGTGAAGACAACACTGAAATTTTCAAGTAGCATTTAAGCAGCTTGTCTATGGCACCAGGCTTTTCAGCCAGTGTCCTGAAGTTCTGTACACCTCTGAATCAAGGTCAATTATTTGTATTTTAAAATTTTCTGTTTGGATGAATAGCTCTATAGCAATCTTTCAGAGGCTTTTTTTCCTGTACAGTTCATTACTACCTGTACTGTGTAGAACTCTGATCAGCTAGGGTAAATCCTTTGCCTATTCTGAGCATGAGTCTGCCTTCCCAAGGAAAAATTTCTGAAGATACAAGGTTACTTGGTAATTGTAAGGAAAAAAAAGTTAATATAGATCATACATTTTCTTTCTCCAAGCTTGCAGGCCTGCTGGCTTCACCAGTGTTGCACTTAGTTACCCAAGCATGAGACCTTTGCAGCACAGAGCAGGATCTCAGTGCTGTCCATTAACTACAGTTTCCAAAATAAGCAAGTTTTGTCTCTTACACTGACTTGGGGATTTAATTCTTCTGGAGGAAGGAGATGGTGTCCTAACAGTGGTACCATTTATTCCTTGTTTTCATTTTGCCACAGTCACTAGAAGGTTTCTCCTGTCCAAGCTGTGGCACACAGCATCAGGGTTGCTGACTGGTTCACCAGAGAAACACCTGCATGGTCAGGCTCTGCATGCTGGAAATTCTGGCAGGAGTTGTAACCACTGGGGCTTCCTCCTCCATCTTGCCATGCTTTAGAGCAGACACAAGGTCATGTTCTGCTGTATTATAAAAGGGGATAGTGGCAAGAGGAGGCACTTTATTTTCTGCCTATAAAGCAAAAGTGCTTTGGCTCTTGTTTATTTATGTAACACCTCCCTAGTGGCTGTAGGGGAGGAACATGCAAATGTGTTACTTCTTCAGAAGCTGGCTAAGCAATTAATTTTTTTCTTTCCTTTTTGTTGTTGTTGGTTGGTTGGTCTGGTTTGATTTTGTGTGAGGAGGGTGGTGTTGTAGTTGTTTGTTTTGTTGATGTTATTTGGCTGCTATGTAGTAGGTGCATTACTTTTGATGTGCAAGAGCATGCAAAGAGATTGTCATGCATTTGGTGCTGTTGGGTTAGATGTGTCACATACACCTTTCTCTTCACAGTAGGGGAAATCTGGTCAACCCAGATCTCAGCATGTGAATAGTCTCAGTGTAGCCCTAGCTTGCACAAGCAACCAAATCTGAAAAGAATTCATCCAGACACTTTCTTCTTTTAGACTCAAGTCCCAACAAAAAATGGAGTGTTGCCATCCAAACTTGGAGGAAGCAGTGCTTGAGATGAGGAATTACAGCAAGAATTAGATTTTGCCAAGAAAGACTGTACCTTTCTTGGCATAAGCTCAGGCTCTAGAGCCACAGCCATTCCAATAAAATCCTTTTGTCAGTCTCTCCAGTTGCTTTTCTAAAAACCTTGCTTTTCAGAAATTTGAAAGAACTTTGTACAGTCTGGATTATTCTTCGGTTCATGAACAGTCTCGCATTTCCACAGGGCAAGAGTGTATTCTAGGAGGAGGTCAGCTGTAGTACTACTGCTCTGTGACTTACTTTCCTGAGTATCTTGCTCAACTTTCTGCTTTTCCTCCCGATTTCAGTGACAGCATCTGCTGACATTATTTGTGCATTTGTCCAGTGGAAAATTCTTCTTTGTCTCCCAGTATTTCTAATATGCAAAGGCGATAGTGAGGTCCTTGAAGAGTTAGTTTTGATTGAATCTGTTTTCTGTGCATTAAAAGGGCATCGTTCAAAACTTATTTGCTCCCCTGCCTTGACTCCCCTCAGCTTCTGTTGAGTATAACTAGCAAAAATCAAAATTAACAAAAATCTGGGCCTAAAGCACCATGTGGAGAGGAGCTTCACACAGGCTATCAGGCTGAACCATAGATTACTGAACTACAGGTAGCTACGTTCAGTCATTGGTAATGACAGGCATCTTGAGACAAACATTTTCCTTCATCCCTGCTTCTTTTCTGTCCCTGCATGAATCTATTAAAAGAGTTGGTGTCTGCTGAGGAAGCACAGTCAAAGCAGCAGGGAAGCACAAATAACCTGTGAATCATTTCAGAGTCGTTTCTTCGGAGCCAGTTTTAATGGCTGATATCCTTGTGTGCTGTAAGGTCGTGTGTGCGAGTGGAATAATAAAAGTGTAGGCGAGAGGTGCTCCGAGCTGCTAATGCTTTCTTTCCAGTCTCCTCCTCTTCCATTGTGCTTTTCACAGTACTGTGTTGGAGCTGGGGGGCAGGGGGAATCCATTGGCCCCTTCCTTCTTGGAAGATGTATGGATTTAAACTCCATCCTTTGAAGATAAAGAGCTCTGCTGCAGTCCAGCACACAAGCTGACTTGAGTTTCAACTGTATAAAGGGGAAACAGAGAATAGCATATGTAGGAGAGGGAGATGAGGGGAGAAAGCAGCAGATAGAAGAGTTTATAGGATGAAATCAACAGTCCACAAAGATGAGTACAGTATTTTGTTTCTACTTCCAGTAAGTCTCCGTGACTAGCTACTAGTCAAAGAATTCCTGTAACTTTTCAGACTCTTCCAGCTCCAAAATCTAGGGATGTTTGTTACTTCCTGTGCACGTCATAGCCCATATTGCATTGATTTGAGTGATGGATGTTCCACTCGGTGTTACTTACGAGGAGCTGTATGAGCTCAGAGAAAAAGTCTATGGAGTCCTTGTCATGTCATCAATATCAGCCAACAGTAAAACCCAGGAAGGAAAGGGTTCTTCCCCAGAATACTTTCTTAGCATGTAGCAGTTTGCCATATGTGGTGTTATTAATAACCCTGGAAGAATGCTACTTCTGTACGTGTCCAGTCTGGTTTTTATTCTTTTCAGCATAAACTGTTAATGTCCATAGCATCCTCCAACAAAGAGATTCACGGCAGAATAATGCAGTGTGAAAAGAACCACCTTCTTTGTTGATCAAGCCTGATGCTTTACAGTTTCCAAATTTTGTTCTACAATTAAATTCTGTGTGTCTTTTCCCTTCCTTTTTGCAGGCAATTGAGAAGTATTGCCGAGTTAGTGGTGGCTTTTCTGGTGTCAAGGATGTCTATTCCTCATCTCCTACATATGACGATGTACAGCAGAGCTTTTTCCTTGCTGAAACTTTGAAGTAAGTCCTTTTCATTCCTGCATCTTTCTGTGAAAGCTCTCATCTAAATTCTAGAAGAATATAGTGGCTCCACAGGTAGCTGATGGAAGCAAAGAGTGATTTTGAGTATTAGGAGCACAAAATGGAACAGGGAGAAAGCAGGTCCTGAAAATGGCAGTTCTTGTGCCTAATTCAGGCATCACAGCGTGTTTCACTGGGAAGAAGGGGCTCTGAGTTCATCATGTGTAAGGGGATAGTGTGGCTATTCTGTCCTTCTGCTGGCTCCTTACCAAATTCCTCTACGCAATCACAATACTTTGTTGCCTCGCGTTACCATTATAAAAAGAAAGTCAGCCACTGCTACCTCCTCTGTTGTCTTCTTTAATTTTATTTCACTTACTTCTTCAAGTTCATTTTCTGGAGACTAAAAGCAATGGTCCCAAAGAGAGAGGCAGCAGTTTCAAACAGGTCAGGTCAGAGAAACAGTACCTCTCCAGGACCCGATGTTATTTGATTGATCTGCCTATAAAAGCCAAATGGGAGAATGAAATCTGCTCCTAAGGGATTTCTGTGGTGACAAGGCTGACTTTTGATGTATCACCAGAATCCTGTCTGCATCTTAAATAATCACAAGGAGATCTGAAAATTCACTGATGCATCATTCAGTAACTGGATATACTACAGTGCAAGGATTGCAGAAGGTGGCAGTTCTAGGAGAGAACTCAGAAATTTTTACTGACGTTTGGGTTGGGGCATTTCCTGCTTGTGGGACAAAACAAAGGTATACTGAAGAGCTGGATATTAGATGTTTCAACATTGATGCAATTGGCATAGCCAAACCGGAAACTGGTTTCACGTTGGGATAAAGCAAAGAACATAAGGTCAAGCAAGATAGCCCAAATGAAAATAAAGGCAGAAGGGTTGGGTGTGATGTCATGAGGAAAATGCAGATGTTCCTCAGAAGAGGGGCATGAAATGTGTTTTATGGAATACTTGCTGTAATCTTTTCTGCTATTGATGATTACTTCTGCATCTTTGTTCCTCTCAAATTCAAATTTCGTAACTGTCCCAAATACGCTTTTTTGCTGCTTGGATACTTCAATTCATTGAAGATACACCGCAGATTATGACAGTTTTGGGCAGTACCTGGCATGAAGGTACCTGTTGAGTGGAAAGGAGCAAGATGGAGAAATAGGTTGCTTAAGTTATTCAAAGGGAAAGCATGAATCAAATGAGGAAGGTGAGTTTGAGTAAGATGAAATATTGCTGCTGTGGTGAGAAAGAGCTCAGAGAGCTCCAGCAGGAGAGAGCAAGGCAGAAGTATTGAGGAAAGGAAGGGCCTGGTGCTTCAAAGACAAATGAAGAGGGTGGAGAAAGAGACGAGATAGGTGTGACAAAACTGAATCATCTCTGGAAAAATTTTTATCTGTAAACAGTTAATTGATGAGGAAGGAAAGAAAAAATAGAGCCCCACTGACTGGATTGTGGATAGAGCTGGCAAATAAAGGCAGCAGGAGAATTGATCAGGCAGTGACACATGGCTGCAAGCAGCAGACACTGCCAGTGTCTGATGGAGAGAGAACGAAGGAACAGCAGAACAAGTGTGCACATTCTGGACGTGTCAGAGTCCACTAACGGGAATGACACCCTTTCTTTGTCGGTTGCAGCAAGAGCTGTCTTTTTCTGGATGGCAGGAAAGCAAGCAGGAGCTGAGAGATCCTGTACGCCCACGCTGTTGCACTTGCACTCACACAGTCAGGTTTTCTGTAACAAGGGAAATGTCTTGAGTTTTAGCAGTTGGGTTAGGCAACTTTGACAGATCCCTACTACCAGTATGTCCTACAGAGTACAGCACAACCACATTCAAAAATGTGCATTAAGAAAAAAGGAACATCAAATACTTTTTTTCCTGCATATGTCCAGTAACCCTTATTTTGTTACATCCTTGATGTCCTCTGCATTGTATTGTAAAGTACAACTTCTGTAAAACCCCTCTCCACAATCTATTGTCTCATCTCCTCTCACCAGAAGCTGACCCAGCTTCCAGAACAGTGATGACAAATCAGATATCTGCCACAGTTTACTAGCTTCTCTTGTGCTGTTATGAAATCTTTGGTTCGGATTAGAGGTTTACTCCATTAAGAAAAGTTTTTTGACAACTTCTTCTCTGCTCTCCTGTCCCCCAAATACTTGTGGTTGGTGTCTTGATGTTTATTTTACACTGCAAGTCTTTGACAGGAGACTTGAAAAACAAGTTTCCTGGAAAGATTAAAATGCTGTCTTTATAACAACTTTTCATTGAAGGGCTTGATCATAATAACAATGACTTTAGATCATCGTAATAGGGAAGGTTGTGTGTGTGCTGTACAAAGATTGAAAGCAAGTAATTTGTATATAGCTGTAGCTGCTGAACTGTGGGGCCTGAAGCTGCTCTGTTGCCCCTGCCTGCCTGTGCTCTGCTTTAATACCCGTGTTTTTCATCTCTGTCTTGGTATCCAGGTATTTGTATCTGCTTTTCTCCAATGATGATCTTCTACCATTAGACAACTGGGTTTTTAACACAGAAGCTCATCCTCTGCCTGTTTTACATTTAGCCAACACCACACTGTCAGGAAATCCTGCATATCGATAAAAACAGCTCTATGAAGAGGAAAAGAGACTGTTTTCAGCTCTGTTTTGTTTACATGGACCACTTGAGACTTTAAGCAGGAGAGGAGACAGACAGACACTTGGTAAACCTAGACCCCCGAGTCAAGCAAGTATTGGCATGGGAAACGAAGCTCTTCAACATATAAATAAGTTAAAAGTTCTGTTTTATACATGACCAAAACACGTGAGTGTGATTTTTGCAGGACAGAGACTTCACGCGCTTTGAACCCTGGCAAGACATGGAATCTACAGATAATATCAGTGCAGCAGCACAAGGAAGAAGAAGCTTTCCTATCCAGGGAGAGGAACTTGCTGCTTGCTGTTGCAAGGAGCAACACACAGTCACCTCTTCAGATTGGGTGGGTTCCAAATACCTAGGTTTTCTTTTTCTTTTTTTTTTTTTTTATGATGGCATGAACAAAGCAACAACAAAAAGCAACACCACTGCACCAGCAGCATCAGGGTTTGAATTTCTTTCTGTACCTGTCCAAATTTTCTAAGGACTGTCTGTTTATCCAGACTGGCAGCCATTCTCAGAGCCTCTAAGCTGTTAGAGTGCAAAAAGTATTGCCTCCTCATTTTCCCTTTTCAAAATAATGTTTCTATCCAAAAAGAAAAATCAATTAGTAAGCATTTGGTTTGTAGTTCACTGTCAGCAGGGTGGGCTTAGTTCATTTGGCAAGCTCAGCCAGAGTCTGGAGTATATCATAGCAGTAGGAAGGAGCCTAAGTTTCTCTTCCTCCCAAATTATGTCACATGAAAAAAACCATTCTCTTCTTAGTCCTGGTTCTTTTATCTAAATAAACAGAGATGACAACATGAGCATAACAGTCTCATGATTTATATAGGAGGATACTGGATATGGAACTAAAAGAAGCTCCCCTTAAGCTAAGCAGCAAGAGTTTGCTGCTTTGTATTTTTCTACACAAGCTGGATTTTTCCTAAAAGTTTCATTCTTTGGACTATTCACAAAACCTTCTTTACACTTATATATGTGTGTGTGTATATATATATATATATATATATATGTGTCTGACAGAAGCCTAAAACTGCCTTTGATTTACTTTACAAAACTTGCTTTTCTTCTGGGTGCCCCAGTACAAATCCAACACGCTCTTTGGAAACAGCGTAACATCTCTTACATGTGACTGGGAAAAGAAACTGAAGAGTCTCTTCTTTCATTAATTTATGATGCTGCTACCTGCATGGGTTTTTTTTCAAGTACTTCATGGCTGGCTGGACAGTATTACTTAAATGGGGTCTTTTTCAGTCATTTATTTGCTAAAAAAAGTTGAATCTTTCCAGATTTTTCGTCTTTTCTGTTTTGTCTTCCTCAGTCTCTTTTTACTGTTGTTCAGAACCCTTACAGCTCAAATTATTCTTTTTATTCTCCTATATAGCTCTCAAATCTTTTTGCC
This sequence comes from Corvus cornix cornix, assembly GCF_000738735.6. Lineage (NCBI taxonomy): Eukaryota > Metazoa > Chordata > Aves > Passeriformes > Corvidae > Corvus > Corvus cornix. The sequence goes on along the minus strand of NC_046332.1, from coordinate 27,462,438 downwards.
ATGGTGATTGGCCCCTTTGCTGAAAAACAGCCTTTAGGTGCTGGTTTCCCTCCTAATTAGTGCACAGGCTGAGTCCTTAAAAAATCTTGATGATGGTTTTGTACTGAAGCAAGTGGAAGAACTCTTCAGTGGACTACAGCAAAGGGAGTGAGTGCTATTTTTCCCCTCAAAAATGTTTTTATATGAAGTTTTATACAAAAAAATTTTTTCCATATCATAATACATCTGACCGTAGAGTTTCCCCCCAAAATTATTCTTCATTTGTCTGTGACACTAACTTAGACATAGAAATCATCATATGATCTAAGTAAAAATGCTATCAGATGCTTTTTTCCAGACAGTTACTTTAGTTTAAGAGAAGTTAAAGATGGAGCTTGGAAAAAGTTCCAGTCTCAATGTTTGTATCTTAATCCCAGTTACTTTGTTACTGTAATTTGCAGCAGTATCTTAAGAATAATTTGAGAATTTACAAAGGAATTGATATAGTAAATAGTACTGATTTCAGTAATTGTTTATTTAAAATTAGAAGTAGCTTAATAAATGGCTTCTTATTACTGGCCCCACATAAATTTATTTTTCTAATTGTTATTCAGTGACTTACTGAAGAACTAGTAATTTTTCATTTTCCCAAGTTCAGTTATGTTGTGTTTTCAAATTGTTTTTCTGATCCTGTGAGAACTCTTACTAGTTTAAAACTGCACTTGATTGCCTTGTTCTCCTAAATCTCTCTGGGTGTAAAGGAGAAAGAGGAAAAGCTAACTCTTCTGTTAAAAAAAAAAAAAAGAGTTAAAAATAATAGAAGCATTTCCACCCCATACACCCATCCCTGTACACCTCCTGATAAATGCAGGTGTAGAATGGCTGCCAGTCTGTTCAGAGGAAGGTCAAGGACAGAATTCTGGAGTCCCAGAAGCAGCAAACTTCTTATCATTGCTGCTCCTCCTCCATCCCCTTCTTGTGAATTAAAGAGGAACCCTTCAAATTTAACTTCTCCATGAATCCCAGTGGGTTAACTTACTGCCATAAGAATGCCTGAATTGAGGACTAAGCCATTTCATGTTATGGGATGGTGTTTTTCTCAAAGCAGATTTACAGTACTTCTATTTCTTTGTGTAGATAGCAGCAGGTACCAAATAAAGGAGTCTCGTGTCTCGTTTTCCGGTTTCCCCAACAACAGTCAGTTCATACTCCATCACTCTTTAAAATACCAACTATCCTTTTCCTCCAGAAGCTAATGATGTGCAGAGTCTATCAAAAATAATGCATTTTAAGGACTAATTGCTGTGTCTTTCATAAATTTCATCCTGAGATTTCCTAGATCAAGCAGAGTTTGGAGGTAATGGGTTCTGGGTGAGGTATGTGCTTAATTACCAAGCACGACAGATGCTGAAACTTCTGACTGAAGTGATGTGCCCTCGTTCTGAGTCCTTCACAGAAAAGTAGGTTCTGATCTACAAAATGGCAGTATGTGCAACCCAAAGTTCAGACTGTTTTCCCTCTGGGTACATGAGGTACAGTGAATATTGCCATTTTCATTCTGTTGCTGCTGTCTTACTTTCTTGAAGATAAGAGTGTAAATTTAAGCACAAAAAAGACTTTTTAGTCCTAGCTGTTTCTGAGTCTTGCACTGTACTCTCTAACAAAACAATCCTCATTTTGTTTAGGTAGCTGTCCCATTTTACAATTTCTACAATACCCTCTCCCCTTACAGAATAAAATAAAAAACAAAATCATGTACATTTTTGGCACACTGGATTTGGGCAAGAGCCTGGAAATCCCAGAATTGTCTGTTTCCTGTTTGCATGCAGTCAAAACAAGGATGTATGGTTCTTTTCTTATTCCAAGCCTCAAACTTGCCTGTTGGTCAGGATCTGCCAACAGTAAATTTTTTTTTAACAGTTAGAGCTTGACTTTTCAAAGAGGCCAGATTTCTGCAGCTTCCATTAACAACCCCGGAGCTGTGTGTGTCCTGCAGTCAAGAAGTCAACTTCTTAGCTTTGTCCTCTAAATAAAAACAAAACCCTTGAATGATACTCTGAGTGTTAATTTTGCTGCACAATATAGCCCTTAAAAGGGAATGTTCAAGAAAAGTATAGAAAATAGCAAGTGCCCTGGAGCAGAAGGAAAAGCAAGTAGTTCCATGTGCCAGTCACACCTTTGCTGTTCCTTCATCTGCCTGCTCCAAATTTGTGGATCACTGTGTTCTAGCTCCCAAGCACTGACATATTCCCACCCAGTATTTTACAAGATTTGAATGTTGCCTGCGTTCTGATAAGTGACAGTAATTACACATTCCCTGTAATACCATCCTTTAAGGTTAGAGGTGCACCCCCTAAGCAAAGCCCATTGGGCTGTTGTTTATGATCTCCTCTTCTGTCCATGGGAAAATGCCATTCCAAACCTTCAAAACGTGACTCTCCTCAGTGTGAATGGAGAAGAGGTTGACAGGATGAACACTGAAAGAATCAACAGTGTGATGGTACCCACAGAAGATGGTGAGGCAGTCTACGTTTTAAGGGCTCTAGGAGCAGGCTTTTAGAAAATTGAGCCTGATATTTACACTATTAAGCCTAGTCTGTGTTTATAAGGGGACAAATAAGAAACAGGCTTCTTGATACCAGAGAAAAATGAAAGCAAGCTCTTGATCCATACTGTAGTTGGGAGATCCTTTCACCCTGAGTAAGACATCCCTCTTGAATTCCTTGAATTTTGAGAAACAGTCTTCTGACTCAAGAGTTGGAGTTGCCATACAAAGAGGAAACCCAGGCTCTTTTGCAAGTTGGGTGCGTCCAACTGTAGCAGAGATGATAAGCACGAGCTGCTTCAGCTGTCAGCACCTTCTAACAAACTGCTCTGTAATTGCCCAGGAAAGTTGGGAGCCACCAAAGTTGGAAGAGACAGCCTGACCTGTTACAGTGAATTGTTGCCTTTAATCCTAATCGCTTGGTGGAAGTTGGATTTGCATTCTGCCTTTATTCTTGCTTTGTCTAAAACTGACAGATTATTTTTTCCTCCAAAATAAAAAAAGGGCGAAAGTCTATCTTCTGATGTGGAAACCTTCTGCCTCTGACCTGGAATCCTGCATATGTACTTTTTACAGATTAAAAAATAATATTGTATATAAAAAAGATTGAATAAAGAATGTCTTTAAGTGAAAAGGGTATGGTTTTTGTCCTTTGCCTCCAATGGCAGCATCCTGCAGTAACACTGGACTGTGAAGCTGTCCGTATTCCAAAGGCTTGGTGGTGCTGCAGCTTTTATTTGCACTGCAGTTCTACTAAGGACTTTGTCAATTTAAACATGCATAAAGACCCCCTAATGCAAAATTAACCCCCTGTTCCCCGTACGTGCTTCTAACAGGTCCCTGTAGTGCTCAGATTGTTCTCACAATGCAGCTTCATCCACAACAGTTTCAGACTGTTCCTGTGTGCCATTGTGAAAGCCACCAAACCTCACAAAAGTTTGAAATTTCTCCCCATTTTTCAAATTGTGTGAAAGTGGCTAAAAGGTTTAAAGATCCTTTTAGATGAGTGTAAAGGGACAGGCAGGCAAGCAGTGGTACTAAATAAATTTCTTAAGCCATGAGGTTAAACTCCTAGCTTTTCTTAAGTAGAAACAATTGGGCAATAGAGCCTGTCCATCCATTGCTCTGCTGTCTGTGAAATGGAGAAAGTTTGCAGTTGTTTAAGCATTATTCACAGGGAAATTGGCATGAGGAAATGGCTTCAGCTGAGCTTGTTTTCCCCCTACACCTTGAAATTCCCTGGAACTGCTGCTATAGCTATTACTTTTCACAATACAGCTTGTAAATAACCAGATTTGCTTTGTGATTCATGTTAACTGTAGATAATCCTTTCTGTCTGATGTCACCCACGTTGTTCACACGTGGCACCTTGTTTTCGTGGTGTGCCATGTCCTGTTTCAGTGCTTTATATCCAATGCCCAGCCTTCCCAGGGTGCTTGAGCCTCAGGATGTAATGATCCTAAGAGGAAATTGCTTCCAAAGTGCCGTAACTGAGTGCAACTCATGACCCCTGCTGTACTGCCACGCTATCCACCTTGAGATCCAGTTTTCCATCCGGTTGTTGCTCCCTAGCTTTTTGCATGCAGCTTTTGCATCCGTTGATCTCCCTGTGGTGTCCTCAGCCCCTAAGCCACCTCACTGGAATTCACTTGGTGTTATCAAAGCATGTCCTGTCCTTTGTGGTTGCACTGCATTGTCTCTGCCTCTTCAACAGTGAAGTGCTTCACCCCTCTGCTTCCATCTCGTCTGAGACAGACTTTCTTTCGCATGTTTTCTGCCCAAGGGATATATATATAGGGAATATCCTCTTTTATCTCTCCGTTGGCACTCTGCCTGCATGTCACCCGCCCCCCTCCCTTCCCTTGCAGACTCTGTGATTGTGTGTGCTCCTTCCTGGAGACCATGTGCCTTTCCTAGGCATATTAATTAGCTGTATTTAAAAATCCTGAAATTAATCCTTTAATGGGTTATTTTTAGCCTTTGTCTTGTAGCTCTGGGAGCTGGCTTCTCTCAGTGCAAAGTCATAGGCTTTCTGTGGGCTTTGGAAAGGAAGCATTACTCTATCTGTGCTGCTTCACGTGTGGGATGTGTGAAGGCTGGTGATGGTGTGCTTTTTTTTTTTAAATGTGAAGAGCAGGAGTCTTTTTGACAATATTTCAGGCTGAGCCAACTGCCATGCAAAAAGGTTTGAGAAAGAGCAGTCACTCATGTAGCCAAACTTACTTGCAGGTAAGAATTCAGGGAATAATTTGGGGAGGAGGGAAAAACCACTATGTCCATGTGTACCAACAGTGGCGCTGTTTGCTTTCTTAGATGGTTTCCATTGTACAAGTAGTCACAGGCAACAGGTACGATGTCTGTCTGCAATGGTAAGAAGAATTTGTTTGTAGAAAAAACCAGAAAGAATTGTCAGTACAGAGAATGAAGGATCAGATATTGCTGAGGTCTGGAACAGCAGAAGACAAATTTAAAAAGTCAAAGTGCAAAGTTGTTCCTCCTGGGACGAGGAACAAAACCTTCCACTATAATCTGGGATGTTAGTCTGAAATCAGTAACAGAAAAAATGGAACATACAGTCAGCCACAATACACAGATCACCAATGCAGGCTGAAAAAAGTGAGTGAAAATAAAAGAATGGTTGTGCTGAGTCAAAACTAAGGTCTGTCTGACCTCGTATCTTGACTCAACTCTGATCAAGAGCAAATTCCAACAGAAGAGCAGGAAAGTGAATTTTGATACTTCACAAATGTACCCCGAAGTGATCTGCAGCTTCCTGAGCCATAGGTGGTTATCTTGGTATTTAATAGGCCTTGACATCCATGGAGAGGGGGCTGTTCTTTGGAATGAGTCCAGTCACTTATCGAGTCAATAGCGGCTGTCAGGGAGCAGAGCAAGCTCTGCCAAGGAGCCTCATGGTGCTGGCAAAGCATTCACGCACTGAGAGGGTGTTTCTGATGAAACAAAAAGCATGTCAGTGCTATGTGGAGATGGGTGAACACATCTGAGATGTGGGGTGGGGTTCTGGTCGGAGCGCTTGTCTCAGTGGAGACAGGAGAATTGAGGCTTACCAGGGAATGGAGTGTTGGCTAGATGTGAGAAGAGTTCAGCCTGGCAAACTGAAAAGCTGACAGAGGGGATAACTGCTGTCCACAACACATCAAGTGGTTGGTCATGCTGGGAGAGAAAAAAGCTGGTTTTCCTGGAGGAGAAACCTGACACAAAAGCCCCCCACAAAATGATACCTGCAATGCCTGAATAATTTCTGACAATGAGGTCCTAGAAGTAGAAGACATGTTTATATCTGCTAAATAAAAGGATGATGTTTTGTGCTTGCCTGCGGTTTCATGTACCTGAATCAAGGATGTAGGAGGTCCTTTCCTGTCATGCATTCCAGAGCTCCTGTGGGATCTCTAAGTCTAGGGTTGAATTTATAAAAGCTCTTTCCTTTCCTCTGTTACCTGCTTCTAGGGCAGGACAAGTGTAAAATGCCATTGAATCAGGAAGTAAAAAGCTTTCATAACTTCATGGATGGGAGTAATTCATTCACATTTGTTATGCTGCTTGAGTAATGAATAGAAATTCACCAAAATACTTCCTTATTAAGTTTTCTAACACAGATATCCAATGACCCTTCACCACTGGATTTGCTGTGGAGAAATCAGAAACAGATTGCAGTGTGTTGGAGCACAGTGTTAACAACATAAGGGCACCAGTCTCTTTTGATCTAAAGATTGTTAATTGAACAAACCCCAAGTAACTAAGAATATGATATTAAAACAGAAGAGCTGTACAGTCTACAAATAAAGTCCTTTGTGCAGTGATTCTTACACAGCAAAATAAGTGAAGATCATCAGTACCCTCAAGAGAATCTCCTAAGATACTCTCTGGTGCATGCATTTAAATTCTTTTTGCCCCCAGTTGTAAATGGCTCGTCTTGTCCTTTGTTTGGGTACACATCCCATTATTGCTTGAGGTGCTTTATGCCTGTGGGCAATTTCTACACTAATTAATGTTCACATCAAGGGATATCCCTGGCAGTTCTCTGGCATTTTTGCAAGTGTTCTCTTTGCTCTGCACTGATACGTGGTCATGCATTTTAGCCAGGCAAGTAATTTCAAAGAATCTATAGATTCTTGCAGTTAGTGTGCTCAAATCTTAGAACCAGTGTAACTTGGGCGACCATTTATGTCAAACCAGTACTACAGTCTGCTAAACCTTATGCCAAGCTCCCATACTGTACTTTTATTTGTATCACAGCAAGGTTAGGTTTTCAGGTTCTCATTAGGTATTTTGCAACTGAAGTGGAAATTTTCCACAGGAAAAGAATCCTCCAAACCTTTCAATACACACCAGCCATCAACTTGTGGAATTAATTGCTTCGCTGTGAAGCAGGCTTTGATGAGTTCAGTGACAACAGTGAAAAATTCACTGCCACATCCAGGTGACATCGTTACATTGATTTTTTATTAGGTTAAATAATACACAAATGCTTCTTTTTCAAGTGTGTCCCTTAGGAAAGCCTTTCAATATAGCGCCTCAAATTTCCTCCAGATCCTGCTCATGCTATTTCTTAATAGAAGTCTGTGGGTAAAGCACCTCCACCCCTTCACAGAACAGTGTAGCCCTGGAGATGTTCCCTCTGAACAGGTTATTTTCAGTGCCAGATCCTTGTTAGCTGCATCAGGAAGATGCTCTGCCCACATCCTTTTTTTACCCCTGCAGTAGAACCTTCTTGCCGGCTCGAGCTGTTGGGAAAGGGCAAGGATGTGCTCTGGTGCTGGTCAGCTCAGAATTGGAAAGTCATTATTTGTTTTCAATAATAGTATCGGACCGACTCCCAGAACGGTGACATTTGAACATTAAGGTTCAAATGTCAGACACTCACAGTGTCTCCCAAATTCCGAACAACCTTTGCCCATCCCTGTGTGTGTAACTCTCCAGGATGTGCGAAGTTCCCTGTTTGAGGAGTCAGCGAGGCTGAGCAGAGTCAGCCAAGCACAGGGGGCACAGCAGTCTGCCCTGAACAGATCAGAAAATCAATACAAAGGATGAAAATGAATTTGTGATGTGGGATGTGAACAGTGACTGTGAGGAGCCTTCTTCCTGGAGGGAAAAAAATCGCCTGATGTGGAGGGTCTGTAACCTCTGTGGGCACCGTGAGATTTTAACTGGCTCCTGTTGAGAAAAGACTGCACTTTAGCTGCTTGACAAGCCTGATTTTTAGAAACTGATGAGGCAGGCTGTAAGAATTATGAGATTGCTTCTAAATAATAAGTTTCAGGGTCTTTTTCTGTGTCTGCAGCTGTGGGGTTTTTTTAAATCTCGAGCCTTCGGGTCACTCATAGTTTAGTATTTCCAAGCCCTGGCCTTTTCTTTCAGAATGGTGAGAACCACTCTTAAAGAAAAAGAAAACTTGGCTTGTCTCCTGATCTGGCAGAAGTTCCAGCATCATGAGATGATCAAGAGTGGACACTGCTGCATTAAGTTCACCCTGAGCATTGCTACAAATGCTTTAGTAAGGGCAACTTGCTTTTTGGAAAACAAAATTTTTTACAACTTAAATGTGAAGCAGACATGGATCTTCATTTTGTAGCCATACCAGGCAATTTATCCTGTTGACTGCTCTGGTTCAAACAGTTGGCAACATCCTGGTTTCAGTGTGATGGCTCACAGTAACCAAGTACAACACTCAAAAACAGGACATCCAAGTCAAATGTTCCTGTGATATAAATGTTCTGAACTTCTCAATTACTTTTGGATCCTTGAACTGGTCTTTACAGGGACAGAATAATTTTTGCACACCAAAGTGAATAATGAATTATGAATAATGAATAATGAAAAATGAATGGGATTCATACACTTGACTCTTATCACCAGTGGTTCTTCCACCACTTGATGCAGGAGTGCTGGAGGGAGGAAAGAAGGGAGAACTCAGGGGATTTTTTTAATCCTGTGCTACTTATCTGCTTGTACAGAGAGACCCAGCAGACTTCCAGTGTATTAACCAATTTGTTCTCAGACAGGAACAAAAAGCTAGACAGTGACACTCTGGTTTTGGAAGCTTCTTCCAGACACTATCTCAGCTGTGCTGTAGTTCTTGTGTTGTCACAGCTAAGCATGGCATCACTCCCACTGGAGCAGTGTTCAGAGGATGAACCTGAGACCTTTTCTTGAAATACATTTATCAAGTCATTCCCTTAAAACAACATTGTGAAATTTTGACTTGTAAGAGGAGTTGTCTTGGGTTGCAAAGCACCCAAGAGTGTTAGCAGGAGAGGAGGTGGGATGAATACCTACTTCTGTGATGTATCAGGGTGGATCATTTGTCTCTGTTTGTCTGGATCCCCCGTACTCAGCAGCAGGCAGCCCACACCAGCAACCTTGCACTGTGTTTTTTGTGATAAAAGTGCACACTTTGTGAAGACAGAAACTCCGCAGTCAGAATATTAAGCTGGGCTTTGCAGAGCAAGTGAGGGGAAACCATCGCTGAAGATACCATCTTGTGGCAGTAAGAGGCACAGACCAACGAGCCGGCAGATCTAAACTGTGTGAAGCAAAGCATCCATCCTGCCGAACAGCTGGTCATACACTCCTTCCTCTCCAGGCGAAGGATGCCATCGAGGAGCAAGTCCTGCTCCTATGCCCCGATCCCGCTCTGCCCGCTGTGTCCTCGCCCAGGAGCTGCGGGAAGGGGACGCACAGGGTAAGTGCCAGGTTTACACTGCGCTTACCCCACCCAGCGGCCGCTCCAGGACATCCCTTGCCCAAAACACCTTCCCTGGGAAAGGATGGCGAGATCAGAGTGCGGATCCGGTCCTTAGCCCGGGACCTCTCCCAGATGTGTCCGTGGCCACTTCCCACGAGCCTTTCCAGTATAGCAGGGAGCTTTGCCCTCTGCCACCAGCACCCTGATGCCCAGCAGGGCTTCCAGAGCTCCCGGCTGCTCCCAGAGCCTAAGACCAGGCATAGAGGCACTGACGGGCAGGAGATTGCAGCCGCGATCTGGATCCTGCGGGAGGACCCGGTCAGTTTGCAGTTGATCACAGTGCTTGTTACAAGAGGTGGTCAAGCTCCTGCTGTGAAGTTTTCCTAGTTCCTTTCCCTCATTTACAGCAATGCCAGGAACAGAGAGTTCAATTTAAATGAGACCATTGTAAAAGTAACTACTTCCTCTGTAACCAGTACATTGAAGGGGGCTAGTCCCTAGAAGCAGGAAAAGCTGAGCACTGCAGAATGGCCGCCTCAACCACTTTGTAGAGGCAAAATCTACTGAGCCACGATCGGGGTCAAACAGTTTTCATCTCTCGATTCTTCCTCGTGGCTGACCAGAGACACCATTGCTGCAGCAATACCTGTGGGCCAGAGTTTATTTCAAGAGCCATGTAGAGAAGAGACATTAATTGCAAGATGGACCAAAAGCAGCGTGCCCTGAAGGTGAACTCTCTTGGACTTAGTGGTGAGTGTGCAGCATTCCTTACATCATCAGCACTTGCAAACGAAGCATGTAGAAAGCCCAAATAAAGCATGTAAACAATCCACTGTGCTTTTGGTCTGGATAAATCAAACCTAAATGGATTACTAAAATTGCATGTGGGATTATCAGAAAAATATATGTCTACCTTCTGATGAAATCACCACATTGAAGAATTTGAGGTGCAAGACTATTTGAAAAAGAAAATGGAGAAATTGAAGATGCTTCATTCCTGCATTTTTTTTTTTTTTTTTTACAAAAAATACAAAAGGATGAGATGATTATAGAGTATATAAGTACCTTCAAAGCAATTTTTACCCTCAGGTATTTTGTTTTCTTTTAACTTTCTAGGCTGTCTTTCCACATTTTAGTCAGCAAAAACCCCTAATCTTTCTTTCTTTCAGTAGTCTTCCACAATGCATATCAAGCATTTTGAGTGGCACCTGGTATAGAACCACGCTGGAGATTTAATAATTCTTTGTTTTTGATTAATGTTCTTTTCCCTTTTGCAGATTAGTCCTTAACTACTTAATATTCAGTGCTTGCTGCGAGCACTGGAGAGACACATCTTATTTAAGAAATGTGACAAGTTTAGTTATGTGAATGAGGAATGTCTAGAAATAGCAAGCATTGGTCTGAGTAAGAAATCCATTGCACAGCCATACATGAATTCCAGTTATCCAGTGGTTTTTGAACTGAGATGGAGATGCAGATGGAGAGTTTTCAGGAGGGAGAAGAGTATTACATGGGACTGCAGGGGTCACAACAAGGAGTGGTGAAACTGGTCTTTGGGAATGTACCTGACTGTAATCCCACTTCCTAAATTAGCTTCACAGCCACTAAAATCTATTGTATCTACATGTATAAGTGGCAGGTTTTTCAGGTCAAGAAACAATTGTTACTTTTGGTTTCCAACGTAACAGGGGCTGTACATAATATTTCCCATTGAGCCAAAGCTTTTTTTAAAATGCCTATTAATTGAGCCAAAGCTTTTTTTTAAAAAAAAATTTAAACATCATAATTGAGAAAGTTAACATTAATTTTATGATTCTTATAATTTAGTCTGTACTAATTCACTTCATAATGTAAAAAAACTTTATTGTTATTTGAAGTCTGCAATCTACTCAGAATACCAGTGTCATATTTGTCTGATAAAATGATAAAATGGGTTTTTCACAAAAACATGCTCATTGGCATTAACTACCCAACTGTCTCCCACTGACTGTATCCTATGGTAATGGAACCAATTTCAGACATGGATTTCTGGTACTGACATGATAGCCACTTTTGCTTCTGTTCCTCTGGAGCTTCTTCATTATTCCTATATCTATTCAAAATGTGCATTCTTATAGTTCCTGGTCCATTTTAGCAAGCAAAAGTCTGCTCTTCTTCAGTGACAAAATATTTAACAGCATATGGTCATCTCTATAAACGTAGGTTTTTGTACCTGCTGGAACCAGAAGTCATTAATTTACCTGTAGCATGTAAGTATCACTGATACATATTTGCTATTTCTTCCTTTTTTGCATGCCTGAAGGGTAAATAAACACCTTCCCTTAAGGCAAAGCATCCTTAATGCTTTGGGATTTTTTCTTTTCCATTGTTCATACAGAAGTAAAGTTCTTCTTACTGACTGTTGTCCTGTTGATGGTGGAGCTTCATTGATAACCAATAGTTTGCTTTACTGATTGCCAGACAAACTAATTAGATCAGAAGAATGGTCCTGATATAAAAACAATAAGGCTTGTCCTGATCAAGTACATTTGGTAGCCATTTTGGTAACCTGCTAAGAGTAAGGGTGTAGAAACAAGCTACTACAAAGTAGAACTTGCAGCAAATCAACCCTCTGCAGCAAGTCTTCCTGTTCTCCCTCTTGGTATCCTTGGAATATCTTTATTGGCTTGTGTTTGTTACTGGGTAACAGCACACACAGCGCTGGTGCCTGCTAAGCAGCAGGATAAATGTGTGCAGGTATCTACTCCCTTGGGCTTCCAGGATGTTTTATTGCAGGCACTCCACTGTTTTGGGCAGCCACCTGAAGCAAAAGACAGCACAGATGCCAACCCAAGGGGGCTCAGGGAGGGACAGAAATGGGCAATAAGCTTCCTGTCAGCAGGGATGGCTTGTCATGGGATTGAAGGAAGGGATGTGGTAGCAAGACACAGGGAGGAAGTTCAACAAAGGAGGAATTTGGCACTTAGAAATCTGGTTGTTGGGAGCAATGCTCTTGGAGAGATGAAAAGATCCCACTCTCTTCCTGAGAAGGCAAAAATTGCAAAGAAATCTCCAGCAATGGGAGCTTGCACTTGAGAAGTCACTGAACTGTGGAAGAAAAATTGTCCTTTATTCTCCCTGGCAGCATCTGTGGATATTTTAGGACCTCAGTTAAACCTGGGGAAAGATGTCCCAGTTTTTTGGTATGTGTTTTAATATCCCAGCCCTCTGATGTGTTAAGTGTCTCCCCCTGTTAAATAGCAGCTTTGCTACTGTTGTTCTCCCTCTTCTTTTCCTGCTCTATTTCCCTGTGCCCGGATTGCCCTTCCTACTCCTACTTCAGTGACAGAGCAGCCATGGCTGCACCCATTGCTTGGTACTCACTGAGCATTAGGATGAAATACCATTAGCCTAGAAAAACTGTGGATGTTACTGTGTGAAACACATTTTTGCTGTTCTAGGGTTGTGCAGAGAGCAGAATAAATAAAATAAGAGTGTGCATGCAGGGGAGAGAAGAGGAGCAGTGTCCATGGAAGGGAATGGAGAGGAAGAAATCACAGAGGTTTCAGTGCAGTGTCACAGCTGCAGGGCGAGGTGAGGTCTGACAGGACCAGCTGATGCTCTGGTAGGGCCTAAAGCAGCAGCACCCAAAGTGGTTGTGCCCCTTCCTTCTCTTCTCAAACCTCTGTGGGAAGTCACCCTGTGTTCCTTCAGGATGTTTGGCAATGTCACCATGGCAGAAAAGGTGAATCATCACACGTCTGAAGGGAGGGGGGATTAAGTAATCTCCTCACAAGCAGATGGAAACCAAAGCCCATACCCTTGTGGAGGGTCTGTGTCCCCAGAATTTGACTGGAAGTTCGGGAGTCTGGTATTCTACCACTTCAGATCTTACATAGTTAACCAAAGATTACTAAAGCACACAGTAATATTTGCATTGGGACTATCAAATGTCTAGGGCACTGAATAATTAAACTCAGCACAGACTTCGAGCTGTCAGCATCCCTGGAAATGTGATTTATTTACATTAGTACTGAGTCAGGTAAAATGTTTCTGTTCACACTATCCAAAACAGAACAGAGAAATTCCCATCTTTTAGAGTTGTTTCCAGCAAGTGAGATGTATGTTTAAGAAACAAACATCTGTTTGTTCAGACAAGGTCTGCATTTTTGCCCAAAAGTCAAATTACACATTCTGCAGAAGCTCCTGTGGCCATCAGAAAAGCACAGGGGCAGCACATGTGTACCTATCAGCTAAAGTTAGCCTTTGTTCCCAGCTGAAATGTGGTAAGAGCATGATTTTTTTCAGCACTGTTTATTTTTCCTCAGTGTTCACAAATACGTTGACTCTGCAGTGGGAACCCCTCCGTGACCAAGGCTGTCCTGCAATATTTTTCTCCCTTTCATTTTCTTGAAGATGTTCTGCTGGGCACCCACCAGATTTATTGCAAAAATTATCTCAAAATCAGTATAAAGAAGTATTCACCTGGCCAAATCTGTCCCTTCTCTCCCTGCACACACTGTCCTAACTAAAACTGTATTGCACTTACATTGTACTTTTGATCTCTCTTTGCTTACAGTGCTCGAAGTTTGACTGTTGGGTGAACAGCACATGAAATGCACACCACCCTTGAAAAAGTGAGCAAGATTTGTTACAGCTTTTCCAATCAGGTGGCTTCTGCCTGCTGCCTGTCCAGTGAGGTTGGCAAGCACTGAGTGAATAGGGTGTAGCTGAGTGGTGCACATTTGTAAAGTGCAATCATACTTCTAGGAGGAGTTGTGTTTTACAAGAGCCTTAGAGGTGGTGTGGAGTGAAAGAAGAGCTGAAGTGTTCACACCACAGACTTTGTGGAGTCTTACTAAAATAAGTCTTTGTGCTACAAAGATGTAGAAGTGGGTGTGGACTATGCAGAACAGTTACCCTCATCAGCCTGTACTCAACAAACAAATGAACATTTCACTTTTATTTATTCCGAGGTTGGGGCAGGGGGTGTCAGTGGGCTCTTACACAAAGTATTCATTTAAATACTTTGTAGAGATCTGCTGCTGCTGCTCACCGAGCTCGCCCCTGGCTCAAGGCCCTACTTGCTTAGCTGGGTTTCAGCTTCTCTTCAGGCTTAGGCAGTGCTGCTTTGCAAGTACAGCCTTCTCTGGGGGATGACAGAGGCGATCCACTCACCAGTGCCCTGCTTGGCCTCCTCCCACGTGTAGCGGGGCACGTAGCCAAAATCCTGCTGTGCTTTTCTGTAAGAAAAGGTGAACGGGGTGTTCAGCAGCGTGACCAGGTGGCGGTTGGTGGAGGGGATGTAGCGGACGAAGGGCCGCAGCAAGAAGCTCACGATCTCCAGCAGCAGCGAGAAGTAGTAGAGCACTGTCAGAGGCATGGGCAGCTGGGGCTCAATGCCAAACCCCAGGTCCTTGGTCAGCTCGTAGTTCAGATCAGCGTAGCTCATGTGAGGAGTGTCATCTGAGATGTAGTAAAACTTGCCCCTGATGTGCTTGGCTTTCTGCGGGGCTCGCAGGGCTTTGGCTGCCTGCACGTGTGCCCAGGCGATGTTCCCCACGTACACAGGGTTCACCAGAGCCTCCTTCCTGGAGAAGCGCAGGTAGACGTTCTTGTTCAACAGGCACTTATCCAGATGGCCCTGGAGAAACGGGCACCCTTCCCCAAAAATGTACATGGATCTCAGGGCACAAGTCATCAGTGTGCCACCATCCTTCAGCACCTGGCCATCTGCTTTCAGCACAGAATCCTCTGCCAGTCTTTTGCTTTGGGCATAAGGAAATTTTGATGTGCTCTCATAAGCTGTATCTTCGTCCCCGTTGAAAATGGGGTCACCTTTGCAGTTTGGACCTGTCACTTCTATGGTGCTGGTGTATATGAAGTGCTGGACGTTACAGCGGACACATGCCTCCAGCAGCAGCTGAGTACCTTCAAAAAGAAACATGCAAGGCAGTCTAGAGCTCCCCAGCCAGGAAGAAGTGGGCTTTTCAAGTCAGAAACAGCACCTCTGGCCTGAGCTTGGCCAGATCTCCCCTCCCTGCAGCTGGAAGAATCCTGTCCTGAACTGGACAGTATATTCAATGACACTGAACCTGCTCTGAATCTGTATTTAAGTAGCATCAGTGCACCTTCCAGAGCTAAACAAGGGTGAACATTTGATCCTAATTGCATGCTGTGGGGTTTTTTTATGCCAAGAATAAAATTTTTGCCCTTCCTTAACTTAGCATGGGTACTGACCACAGATTCAGGAACTCGTGCCTCTTGGTTGGATTGACTTGGCTTAAGGCAGAGGACCTTCAGAAGCTGCCCCTCTCCTTAGGCATCGTCCATGCTCTATGCTGAAGCCTGTGTTTTTCAGGCGTGAGGATGCTCTTGGGTTGTTTGCTAAGAAGGGACAGAATTAATACAAGACCTGAAGGTTTGCCCCAAAATCCATCACAGCCAGTGCAAATCTATCCAATATTCAATTGACTAAAGAGAAGGGCTTGAAGAGAAACATGGTAAAGCGAGGCACAATAATATGAAGTCAAAGATCATAAAGTGCAGTGAGAAAAGTGATGTTTATGTGTGTATGCCTCCTTTTCTGGCATCTTCTGTCTTTTCTTTGCAGTAGTACAGGATTTCTTACTTTTAAAATCCTATCATAATGCTTTCACTGGGGGCAGCAGAGGTCAACTGTTCAGTCTTTCAAATAGTCAAGAAGGTTAAACAAGGAAAGCACACTGAAGGGGGAAATAAATACTTTAATGTGTTGCATTTAGAGTCTTCTTTTTCCACCCAGCTTTGAGGCAGAAATTGCCTTATTTGCTGTGCATGGTGTAATGGGAGAAATTGTGTGTAAAAAGGCCAGTGGACTTTGGAAGAGAAGACACAGCTCAAAGACATTTGGAAACATCTTTGGCAAAGGAACATTAAACTAAAATGACTGATATAGTATCAGAAGAGTGTAGCCTAAAATCTAGGGGATGAATTCAAACACCAGCAATGAGGCACATAAATTATCTTCCAATTCTGCTCAGTCTGTCACAGCAACAAGTGAAGGCAGCACAATGCAGATCAGACTAGTGTGACTGAAACGAATATAATGAATTAAAGAGGTTCAGAACAGCCAAGAACATGGACTCGTGAATGAGTGAAAAATAGGAAGCATTATTAAACTGAATATTGTTAGGGCACCAAAATTCCTCTTTCTAAGCTTGAACAAGAAAAAGAAAGAAATTGAAACAAATGGAAAACAAATCTGGATAAGCCTTTCAAAAACATTAAGGAAGTGCACTGAAAAAAAGTTACACAGACAGGAATAAATGAATGTGAAAAATGAGTTCATGCAAGTCACTATGTTTAGATGACATACAAGCCAGGGTAATCTGGAAAAAATAATTTTTTTATATTATTTTAAAAATAATAGCTTAATTCCTGCTGTCAATACTGTTTAGAAAATGAGGGAAAGTAATAAAGTGCAGAAGGGCTTGATAAAATCAAATGAGATAGCAAGTTTTAAAAAAAGCAAACATAAAGTTATCTTGACAGTTGGTATCTGTTCAAGATGAATTTCACCCAAATAAAATGTGGTTTATTTGCAAATCAGAGTTGTATGTAAAAACTTTAAAGATTCCTAGAGTAATAGGAATCTGAGTGTCTTCCAAACAGCATGTAATAAAGTAAATTATTACTTTATTACATGCTTTATTCAGTGAGCGGGTCTCCGTGGTTTGCTTGCCCTTCTGGCTGAGGATCTGGTTCACAGAAGGTATTTTGTTTAGATTATAATAAATTATTTTCTCAATTCCCTCCCTTTTCAAAATTTGCTTCCCTTCCTTCCTAAAGAGATATTTTTGCTCTGAGGTATTGTGTGGCAGTGGAGGAAAGCCCTGCATCAGGGCATGTTTAACTTGTTCTCTTCTGTCCTTTGTGGTTTGTGAACATCCACTTCTGATTCTTCAAACATTTATATTGTACAAGTTCTGTTTCCTAGGAGAAACAAAGCTTTCATCCTGCAAGACTGTGAAGTACATAGCAGTGCCCTGGCTGGTCAGAAAGCCAGAAGAGCATCAGAATGGAAATGGGAGGAAACGGGGAAGAGAGGGCAGCAGTATCCACTGACTGACCTTGTGGTCAGTTGGCTCTGGCAGCACAACTGTGGATGGTATTTAATTCTAGCAAATGTTATCAGCTAACCCTCACTGGCCCAGTGGGCTTTCTTCACCCATAGGCAGACACTGGTGGCAGGGGAGTGAGTAGTGGGGAGTCAGAGCTAAAGAGCTTTTTTGGGTCTGGGACATTTTAATATTTGTTTGATTTTTCTTTTTTTTGTAATTGTTTTTTAAATTATTTTTCCCCATGGAAAAATGTGTTTAGGCAACACATTCTGCTGTGAAAAACCAGATTGTAGCAGGAGTATCGTCAAAGACAGAGCTTTACAAATCCTCTTTCTGAGCTACCAACCATGTATATTTTCGTATTACCCAATGCATGGGTTTCCAGGAACTTGCCTTTCTGCTCCTCCCTCCTGACAGGGGCCTAAGAGGCTGCCCACTGGGCTCTATTTTTTGATCACTGACAATTTGTGGCTTTGATTGAGCAGAAATGAAAGGGTCTGGGAGCTAGTGGTACAGGCAGTGAGCCATGCTAAAACAGCTAAAATGTGATCCCACTGTTTTTAAGGTACATGTAAGAAACAACTCAACTACCAAGAATTCTCTGTTCCTCTGAACACTGGTGAGCAGCCAGTATTTGTGAAAGTGATGCCTCTACAGGTATGCTCCTTATTTTCCTGTGAGGAAGCCCCGTGTCTGTGGCAGAGAGGAACAAAGAACTGGGAAAGCCGTTCATGTAAATAAGAACATCTTCCCCAAATCTCCCCCAAGCTGTTGAAGCAACACAGCCAGGGAGGTCAGTGGGCATGCAGGTTAGGTTGTACCAGTTCTCTGAATGGCACTGAGGGTTTTGGCATCACAGATGGGGGGGTGAAGTCGTTCTTTAAGGAAATACATTTAAATTTCCTGGCAACTGATGCTACGCAGGCCATTCCTAAGTCTAAACCTTCTCCCTTCATCTGATCTTTCATGAAGAATGGGGGTTCCTTAGTAGAAGGGAACATCCCATCATTGAGTCATTGAAACCCCTCCCTCCCATAGCTTTGAGTCTGTTGGGGAATTTCAAATTATAAGCTCAGGGTGGGAGAGCTCTTGTTCCTATCAACTGCCTTCTGGCAAATGGGAGGAAAAGGAGAAGAGGAAGAAGAAAAGGAATAGCAAGGAGAGAACCACAGGCTGTGGATCAGTGCAACGTTTTTGTAATTGCAGCCAGAGTCTGCAGTATTTGTAAAAATTGAAAAATGTACACAGGCAGGGATGCTATGTGGGGAGGGAGAACAAGAACCAATTTCTGAGGTGGGCATTGGGATTTCAGATGTGAATTCCTTTCAGAAAGTTCCACTGAGCGTGGGTTTATGACTGTCACCACTGAAGGCAGAGCCTGTGCAGATCTCAGGATGGGCGTATGTAAGTGTTGACAAGAGTGAATGGTCCTGCATTGCCTTGCAGTGGAAGGCTGGGTGTGGAGAGGCCCAGAACTGCTTGGGGCGGCACAGACACAGGCTTTGCACCCTTAGGTATCTCTGCACGAGATGCAGAACAACCCCCTTAACCTGGCTCATAACGAACACAGGACAGTGCTCCCTTTCCTGAGCAGATGGTGATCAGGACATAGACGTGGGTTTGAGAGAGGTGCTTCACCTGCTCACCTGTTACATTGACTTCCCAGAGCAGCTTCTTCTCGATGAGGCCCAGGGTATCAATGAGGGAAGCCGTGTGGATGACGAGGGACACCCCCTGGCAGGCACGGTGCAGGAATGTCACATCTCGGATGTCCCCTTCCAGGATTTTCACCTCAGTCTTACCCTTGAACTCTGCAGGGCAGCAGAAAACAGAGCACAAGACCTTACAGGCATCCTAAGAAGAGCATTGGAAGGAGTGGTGAAGGGCTGACCCTGCCTGGCGGGTGCTGACTGTCCAGGAACAGCAGGGATATTTTAAGGCTGTGAAACAGAAGGCATTTCCCAATTACTCTGTTGTCAAATGCTACTTACAGGGCTAAATAGAAATTTATTTTGCATTACCTACCATAGGTCTGGAGCAACATGTTCCTTTCTGTTTTATTTTTTTAAAGAGAAATCTTTTCTTCTGCTAGCAAGCTTCCTTTAGGTGTGACTGTTTTAAAGTTCACAGAGGAGTAGTTTTAGCTGTGCATGTTCTGGCGACTGGCTGGCTATAGATGTGCTAACCCAAGTGTACTGAACAGGCACTGCATGTTCCTGTCTTCAAGGTGATGAATGATCTCTCTCCACCCAGAGCATGTGAGCACAGGGATGTGTTCATACCTACTTTCTGCCCCTTTACCTTGCCTGTATTGCAGCTCTTCTAAGAAATTACATACAGCTCTTACACATCTTTTTCTTATACCTTGGCCAGGACTTACAGTGCCTCTTCCAACTCCAGCTCCAGCTCCATTTCAGTGTCTGTGCTGTGGGGTCATTTTTAGCCTGCACATCTTTCTGGTTCATATTTGAACTCTCAAGTCTGTTCTCCTGAGCTACCTCAGCCCTGGCTTGATTAAATCCTGCTTTTTAAGCCCTCTCTCTCCACAGCAGCAGCTGTGTGTGATGCCAGTGGAGCTCTAGGTCTCAGAGCCATCCTTCCCTAAGCTGTGCTGGGCAGAAGCATTCTTTTTGCAGCCCAGAGCTACACAAACATGAGCCAGCACCAGATGATCACTTGGAAAAATTTACAGTCCAAGGCAATGCTGCTCTGCATTGCTCAGTCATCTGGCCTGGCTGCAGCCATACCATGGGAGAGGAGAGGACTTTCTCAGCATGACCCACGGCTTGTAAGGAGGTGGTGTCATTGCAGCAAGTCCTCTGAGAGCCTCTGCTGTGGCTGCACTAGGTGGCTCCCCAGGCACAGCTACTGGGCAGGGACTCTGCACCACAGGCAGAGCCTCTGTCCTTCTTCCAGCACAATCAAATGCCCCTTTTAGATTAGAGAAAAACCTGATTAATTTGTACAGCTTTAGCTTCAGCCATGACTGAAATGTACCCAAGTGCTTTGTCACCAGCTCCAAAGCAGGCAGTATTTCATCCCATGTCCTTAATAGGAAACACTGAGAGAGACAGCTGTTGGGATCTGGAACTGAGTGGGAATATCTTTTAGAATGGTTTTATCTCATTTTCTCTGTAGCATGCTAGAATGTAACCCTGTATCAATTTAACAATTATTCTGATGCAACAGGCTTAAGAGGCTTTTTTTTTTTTCGCACCACACAGTTGGTCTGAGATTTAAGATTTGTGAAACATTTGCAAAACTGTTACTAAATCTAGAGTTCCTGCCCTCCCCAGCACAGTCATTGCCACATGCTCTCTTCTGCTCCTTTATTTTACAGACTGCATTCATTTCCTAGGACTCCATCTCCAGAAGGTTCACACTGACCTCTACTTGCATGGATGCAAAAGTGTCAGACTAGGGCTGGGATTTTTATTAAGCACCTGGTAGTCAGATTTGCTCTAATAAATATTAGTCTTTTTACTGCCCTTACGTTGATGTTCTCCATGAATAAGGCTTTGTGGGATTGCAATAATGCCAAGAACAGACAGAAAAAGTTTTCACAACATAAATTCTGACATGTGACCCCTTCAAAGTGATCACAGTGCCCAGGCAGGAGTTAGGAAAATGGAAGTTTTTCCACATACATATCAAAGCTTTTGGGAAATGTACAGAAGAAGCCTGTCCCTTTTAAAGCTGATCACAAGAAATCTGCTGTCTAGGTGCTTTGTGCCTTGTTTGGGCTTGCTTTCTGTGTGTGTGATATGAGTCAGGATATCTGCTCCTCTCTTCCATTTTAGCCAGCAGAAGTTACATGGTAAGTACAATATGGGCCTTGCTGACTTGAGCAGCATCAGCTGCATGCCAGGAATCAGCAGATTGATCTTGTTTTGCTCTGGGTGAAGAGAAAACTACAGGTGAGCTTGGAAGCAAAGAGAGGAAAGAAGAAGCGACTCACAGAGAGTGGTTTCAGTGTGAGGTGGACAGCAGAGAGAAACTTGATTTCTGTCTACACAAACCATTGCCCAAGCATCAAAAGAACACGTGTGGGTAGGTCAGAGGGGGAGGAACAGAATAAATTCAAGTCAGCTCTCCATTTTTGCATAAAGTGATTATGACAAAGTACCTACTCACTGGGAAAGCTTGTTCTTCTTCACCAGTGGTTTCTGTGTCCTCTGTGTGGTAAGTAAATTCCCTGCTTGCTATGGGGTAGTTTTTGCTTGAAAATGCAATAGTTTCTCAATGAAATTCAGTGTCCTGTTGTGAGCAGTTTTTGACTCAGCAATACAGTCAGAACATTTGCCCTAAACTTAAGAACAACATAGGAATTTTGATTTCTCCGGAAGTGCCAATGCAACAGTAAACAACACAAAAAAGAATCATTTAAGTGGAAGCACAGGAAAGGCAGGAAGATAAATCAGAAGTGGAGATGGGAGGTAAGAAACCCAAGGCACCAAATACCATGTTCAATGTGACGTTCATTCTCAACCACACAGTGTGACTGGATAAGCTCCAACTCACAGCACTCGACATGGACTGGATCATCCCCGACTCCCTGGGGCTGTGGGAGACCACAATTGCCACTCTCCTACTCAGACTGAGTGTGATGGTCAAGCTCTCAGCAGGAAAGTTCTTTGGACAATAGAGGAGTGCCCCTGAGCACCTTCTGGCATGAAGACCTGTGACTTGCACATACTTTTCTGTCATACTACCCACAGCCCTGACTCTGAGCAGATATTGCAAGTGCAAGGTGCTGAAGACATTAGTGAGGAAAAAACCCACTCAGCTCTGCTCCTGGCTATTCCAGAAATCCAGACAACGTCTGCTAGCCAGTAAAAGTCCCTGTAGTAAAAATAATGCAGGTCAGAAGACTCCAGCCCCACCAACAGGTTTTGTGGCAGCCCCGCACCTGGGATAGGAGTCACTGTGATAGAGAAGGGCTTGAAAGGGAATGGTAGGGAAACATTCCAGGTAGTCCCGAGCACAGGGACTGGCAGGACACTAGAAGAGATGTAACCACAACGGCTGATACAGACAGAGGAGCTGCCAGTCAAAGTGCAGGAGTTCAAATCTGTTTAAACACATCTGGAATGTCAATCTATGGTCCCTACTACCTGTTTGGGTAAATAGGGTAAAAAAGGCTTTGGTAACTGATTTTTCCCTACCTCCTGCACTGCTCAGATAGGCAGAAGGAATGTTAAAAGAATAGGAGAGGGGGTGTGTGGGCAGTGCTCAGTGGAGGAAGAAGGGAGGATAAGGAAAAAGGGCATAGAACTTGCCTATTAACAAAAACCCCAAAACCATCAAAACCTTTGCTGCAGTTCAGCCAAGTTTGTGCCCACACAAGCAATTGTTTTCACTCCCCAGGATGCTCCATTATCCCCAAAAAACTCATCTGGTTTAGAACAGTGTAGATGCCTCTGCACTGCTGCATCAGTGCTAAACCACACACAGAGTCCTGCTGCTTCAGCCTCTACTGTAGCTGCAGGTTTTGGGTTTGTTTCTGTGGAAACTCTCTGGAACCCAGAGCAGGAAGGGCTGCTGCAAGGCTCAAGGGCATCTAGAAATCCTCAGTGAAATGCTGAGTCAGATTTAATGAGGAAGAAGTTTGAGTTGTAAAAAACCATGATAAAGGCTTGTGCAATTTGTACCACGTTTCTGGAGCACTGTTGCTATTCCTTGATGACACTTAAATGCTCTATAGAGTGATCAAGGCACTTTAGCAAATCATACAGAGATATTCCTCAAGGGTTCCCATATAGCTGCCTGTAGAGAAGAAGCCTTGCAGCGAAGATATGATGGAGGAAGTTATTGTCAAGTAAATATAATGTAAGGACTTATGAACCTGACTGAATTTAGCCCCCCTATGTGCCTTTTTATAGATGTGCTCAGTATCTCAATAAACAGGACATTTAAAATTAAACACTCTGAGATGCTTTCCCTGCCACAGACTGTCTCTGACACTGGGCACATCACTCACTTGTGCTGTCTCCAGTCCATTCAAGAAGGCAGAGTCCTGCCGTGCACTTTGCAAATGGGTCCTGTCTCTTCTGTGTTTAGCATTTGCTTAAACAGGAAACTGCAATAAGTTACCAACAAAAGCAGTTTTAAAAATACCTCACCACAGCTCTCAGCCAGAAGATCATTATTAATCTAATTAATCACAGGTTGAAGAAAACCATTAGAATTTGTACGCACAACTTTGTCACTGCCTTTTAGTCTGGCATACCAGAGCCCAGCACAGTATAGCAATGCTTGCATTTCCCTTTCCCCCAAGAAGAAGTGTGAGATTTTTGCACTAATTTTGCTCTGTGGGTTTTGTTGTAATAGAAGTCAGGTTTAAGACAGCCTGTTTACTGCATGAACAGCATAAAGAAGCCTCAGGGCCTGACAAGAACACTCTTGTTTTCGTATTTTGCACCCTATTTTTGTGCTGGGGGGAGAGAGAGGGATAAAGCAAGGCTTCCTTGAGATAAAACCTCTATCTGCAAAGCTGGTTTGGATGAGAGGTAAAGGCTTCCAGGCTCCCCACGTGGGACAGCAACACACATAGCTGCACACACAGTCCTCATGGAATGGCACTTACTGTCGAATCTGCCGAGTGCCTCATCGCTGAAGGCTTTGTCCAGCAGTCGGATCTCAGTCAGCACCTCCTTTTCTTCCAGCAGCAAGCACACAATCCTCTGGCCAAGAAATCCTCCTGCTCCTGTCACCAGGCAGCTTACCCCAGCCAGGGACATTGCTCTGGGTTGCTCCTTGGTGGTGAACTCACTGTGTCTTGAGCTTGGTTCTCCTGCTGGCTCTCCTCCTGCCTGAGAGAATGAACATATGACATCAACTTCTGGAGACTTTACAAATCAAAGGGTGTTACCAGAAGGAGACACTACTGAAAAACAAACTTTAATCCCTACATCAAACAATTTTTTAAGCATATTTTACTTTTGCTAGTTATTCCTATTCAGAAGTAGTCTACATTTTTCCCATGCAAAGAAAAAATTTTTACAAATCATTACAAACCAATTAAATTAACAAATCTGAAAATGCTCAAAAACAACTTCAATGCCAAACAAACCCCACAAAGGTTTCCCACAAAAGTCTGCCTTGAGTCTCAGTTCCACCTCTCTAGCACTCAGAAGACTGTGGGGGAGATTTGCCTGTATTTATATACTGCAGAGCACCACCTCAGTCATTTTGCTCCCCTCCCTCTTGAATGGCTCCTTTGCTGCAAAAGAATGTGATGCTTCCACACCACTCCCACCGAAGTGGAAGGCTCTGGATGCAGTGAGGTCTGAGCCTAGATGTGGTCCTGCATCCCTAAATCCTCAGAGAATAAACCCTCATCTTGATAATTCTCTCTAGCTGCATTTCCTTGTGCAAAATTGTGCCAATACTGAAGGTAGGGAGCATTAAAATTAAATACAAATAGCAGGACAAGCTATTTAGAGTGGTTTGAGGAGTAGACTCTAGTGCTGTATATTTTCTGGGCTTCCATACTGGGTGTACTGGGCTTCCCCATTACAACATGGGTTTCTCACTCTCTCTGTGTGAGATCAAAACCTAAGCCCCAGGATTATGTATTTGTTCAGTATACTAGAGGCATTTGAAGTGATGAAATTGTTTAATGTACCATCAGAGTTAAATTCAAGCTGCAGGAGGGAAAGGTTCACCTCTGGAAATGTCTTGTGCAAGAGTACCTAGTAAAAGTCAGGCTGTTTGTGTCTCTGCAGGGAAAATACCCAGGTGTTTCTCCCTGGCATTTCACTCCATTTCAAAACTGTTTTCTAGTGTGAGACCAGAGCAGGGCTTAGGCATTAGCCTGAAGCTCCTAGTGCCAGCTCTGCCTTCCTGGGTCTGTCAGCACACGCTGACTGCAGCTGTATTTTCTCTCTCTCACACACAGGGATAGGCTGACATCCCTGCTGAAGAAGGAAGATAAATAGGGAGCTGCCTTAAGTGAAAAGGCCTTGAGTTGCAAAGAAGAAATCTAGCAACACCATTAACTAGGCTGAAATCACTGGAAAAGGGATCCCTGATTTGGGGCATAGCTGGAATGGATCTCTAAAAATGCTTTGTTTCCATTCGTGCCACTAACTGCTAAGCTCCTTTTTTTATTCTATCATGGGTTTTGTTCACTCATTAAAGACAGCCCTGGAGAAAAGCTGTAGAAGAAGCATGCCACACTTTTTTAGAGCAAAACTGGGCTTGCATGTGACAGGAAGAAAGCAAAACCATTTCTTTTGGGGGAGAAAGGTTTCTAGCTGACACAGATGATGAAGTTTTGGCAACTGTTTCAGTCTCAGCATCCTTGAAAATCTGTTCCTTACCCCAACAAAGCTTTAAAAAAATTGTTATCAGTGCTTCTTTCCTTGGCTTTTCACAGTCAAGACCTTGACATTGTATGCTCTTATCAGAAGCTGCTGCAAATTAATTTTGTGCACTTTCAAAGGAAAAATAACTGGCTAAAGCCTGATGCTGCAAGCAGCATTCTCTGAAACAGGGCTTCCTTTTGCTTTTAGAAAGGAAATAAAATGCTTTAAAGAGGCATTATAAAACCAGACAACACCACACAGCCTCTTAGGATAGAAAATGCTCTCTTACACCAAGCTTGCCTGTTAGAATAACCAAGTTTAGCAGGGGTAGTGCTTCTATGAGAATATGAGTGCTGCTTAGGGGACTGTAGGGAGATTTACTGCTGCTGTTCTTTTGTCCTCTTAGGTACTACTCGGACAAATGCTTGGTTTAGTTTGAGGGAATTTGATACATCACTACATAGCAGCCTTCATCTGAACTGCTGTTTGTGAATGTCAGTGGTCAGACAGCAGCAATTTGCTCAATTCCAGCTCAGACCTACTGGTGCTTCCTGCAGTCTCACCTACAGACAACATTTTCACCCCTTGTTTCTTGTTGACATTGCTGGTGGGGTTGCTGGGTGGCATGACAGCTCCTCCTGTGCAGACAAGACTGGCTCTGGTGCTCCCCAAAGGACATGGAGGCAGATGCTGGAATGGGCTGTACACCCCAGACTGGTGCCAGTGAGCAACAAGGCCAAAGTCCACCAGACCCCAGACCACCAGGAACAACTTGATAAACTTCAGAGTTATTGCACAGGCAGGGGACTTGCAGACTAAAATATAACTGAGCAGTATCTAAAAAGTTTACCAACGCTGCATTCGGTGTTGAGGCATAGACATTTTTTAACTATGTTCTTGTCTTCCTTCTCTTTGACTTCATTATAAAACAAAGCTGCCACAATCTGATATTTTGCTGTAGAATGGACTGCATGACTAAGAGCATAATTTTAGAAAATCAGAGCTTGTACATTTTGGGGTGTGTTGGAGAAATGCTATACATGGATTAAGTGGATAGCTTAGTGTATGTGCAATGCCATGTCCCATCCTGGCTGTGTCCCTGATTTGCTGGCGCAGGAACAGTGTTGCTCCTCTGACTTTACTGGTGCTTACTGTGACAGAAACTTTGGGGCAATGACTGGCAGGTGTTAGAGAATGTGTTTTCTTAGCCTTGTCACAAGGAGAAAAAGGGACTGGGAGGGAGTGTAGTGGAGAAAACAGAAAGAGAAACAGTGAAGGGAAAATTCCCAGCAGCATCAGGAAAAAACTGTATCATGGTACTGGAATGATTATATGCAATAACATTGCAAGGAATGGAAGTTTTAGATAGGATAACATGTACTTTTGCAATGCTGTTTATTATGGAATCAGGTAAAACAATTTTGCAATCAATCAGGCTATCCAGGATTGAGAATGGGAGAAGACATCTTTTTGTCCAGAAAGAATTTTAATTCAGGAAAGGGGTTTCTAAAGTCTGCCCTGTTGCCCAGAGTGATGAGAACTGAAGCAGGGAAAAGAAAAAGCATGCTCATTACTTAACTGGACCTTTTGATTTCAAAATATAGAGTAATTGTGACCAAAAAGACACACACACACACAAAAAGAAAAAAAAAATTCATGTTTCTTCTGATGTGGAAAATTAATGTGTTTCTTACCACTGTATGCCTGTAAGCTCAAAATGCTTACATGGTGGCAGCTCTGGGAGAGAGGCTGTATTTTAAGCTGTAGATTTACTCAAGGAAAACTTCTGCCCTTCAGGGTGGGGGGCACTGTTCCCTCCTGGAAACATTTTCCTCTCTTCTAATTATACATTGACAAGAGGGAACAAGATTTAAATAATTAACCTTTGGACGACTGTCCTGCACCAGATTCTGAACTTCTTATAGTGGGGAACAGTTGTAAGACACTTTAATCAAGGTATGAAGAAAACCACCTTAAGGGGCTTTAGTGTTTCTGTGTCTTCAAATCTGACAAAGAAAATATCTCCTATTTCAGTACTACCAAAATTATTTGGTAGAAATAGAAAGGTGATTGTAAACATTTCAGACATTATCTCCAAGATCAAAAAAACCTTCTGGTAGTAGTCTTTGCTATATTAGAGAGCACATAAGTCGGGCAATTAAGTAGAAACAAAACTTTATCTCCTTTTCCCTTTACTATTTCCTCAGCTGAACTTGATGGATGAATCATATATTTAAAGGCTGGAGAAATTTGCATCATATGCCAAAGAAAAATGTTTATATTTGGATCCATTTTGTAGATAAACTACCCTTGTAAGTAGACTGATTCTCTGTCCTGTCCTCCAGGGATGCAAGGAAGCAGCAGAGTTTGATTGCTCCTTAACCCACATGTTTACAATCTTCAGGGACAGTTTTTTGTAAGGTTTAACCTTGCTTGAATGTGTATCAGAGGTATTCACAACAGTTAAGTACAAAAAGCAGAACAGGGTGCAGACAAGGGGGCATAAAACTTTGGTAAGCATTGGCACAGGCCTAATACAGATCACAGAAAACTCTCAATGTCTTGGAAAAACTGGGCTTGTTAAATAGACTCAGCCTGATTGAACCCTGTGATGTCTTAGTTTAAGTTCACTCACCAAATATCTTTGCTTTTCTCTCAGAAAATGCTTTCTTGCAGCCTTTCACAGAGATACATGTGCTGCCTCTGCAGCTCCATGTAGTTGATCATGGCAGCACAGTGGTATGGCAGAGTACACATCTCATGTGCAGCTCTTATTTTATGATTCTGTGATATCCCCCAACAATTCAGATTAAAGGGAGCCTCTGGAGATCTCTGTGCCAACCTCTTCTCACAGCAGTGTCATAGAGGTTGCTCTGGACCTTGACCAGTCAAGCTCTGAATATCACTTATGATGGAAGTTTCACAAACCCTATGTTGCAGTTATCTGACTGCCCTCATGGTGATTTTTTTCCCCCACTGATTTCTACTTGGAATTTTCCTCATTGCATCTTGTCCCCATTGCCTTTCACCCTTTTACTGTACGCATCCAAGAAGCTGATCTGGATCCAAATGAGTGGTAAAAGACAGCGATGTGATCCCCCCTCCCCCTGCCTTTAGCCTTCTCGGGACTGAGCACTCCCAGTTGTCTCATTCTCTTCTTGTACATCCTTGGAATCCATCAACGTGTGTGATGTGCTGTAATTCCCAAGTTTTATCTGCCAGGCTGTCAGTCTGCTGACAAGGTTTATTGTTACTGGAACAGAGAGGAAGGCCTCTGTGTGAAGGCCTCTGGAAGATCACTGCAGACACTGTTATCTCTGAGAGAAATTAAAGTCTAAACAGAATGAGCTAACAGGGTTAGCTTCTTCCTTCTGCCTCCTTTGGGCCAATTTGAAGTAGGGTTTATGCAAAAGGTCACTTTTTGGTAGCATGGGTCCCCCGGCACATTCCAGGGAAATGGGTACCAGGGTATCTTCCAGCTCCAAAGCAGGGTGAGGCAGGGGCTCTGCACACTGAGAGCTGGCTCTTTGCCCCAGAAGTTGTACTCTGCTCCACTCTTTCATTGCTCTGCATTTAGAAGCAGTGGGCAAGAACTGTCCCCACCTTCAAAGGGTAGCTGGGGTCCCTGGTAACTTATGCATCTTGTTTCTATATCTGTTATGAATAGATCCAGGAAACACCAAACTATGGTCTTTCCATAAAGATAGCAGCCTGAACATTTACTGTCCCAGAGCAGGAGAGGTGTGTGGATTGAGTTACAGTGAGCGTTGGCACGACAAGTGGAAAAAGCAGGGCATGTAGTTTTCCATGTCTGGCTGTCCAGTGTAGCAGAACTTTGGAGGAAGACCCAACATAGGTAATGTATTTAAGCAAGTAATAATTATCCAAACTCTTAAGGAATTCATTGGTCTCAATAAAGGCAGAGTGCAGCCTGTGCAAACACAGAGCCTTTCCTAATCTCTTCAGAAGCTTCTGGAAGGCCTTATAAGGTACTTATTGCACCTCCTTTTTCATCTTCAGTCTGGCTGGGGCCTCAGCTTGAGCTGCCTCTATTTGGTGGGCACAGCAGGAGGCTGATCACAGCTTTGAGAACTGAACCAGGTGTTGGCCAATCTCTGAGACACTGGCACAGCCTGCAATAAATGAAACATTGGTGAGAGAGAAAGGTGTATGGATGAAGCTCGGAAGCCCCCCTGCTCTGAATCACAGTCTGGTATGAGCCAGGTTGGAATAGGCTGGTACTTTGATATCTCTACTCCTCAATGGCATCTTCAGCCTTGAGGTTTGGCACCGGACTCCCCCCACAAGAAGAGTTAGAAACACGAAAAAAATTATTTTTATAATAAACTGAGCAGGGTGAAATCTGGTCCAGTCAAGTCAGCAGAAAAATGTAGACAGGAAAGATACAGGGTTTGCTGTGTGCCAAGTGGCCAGAGGTGGAGATAGGCATTCCCATTTCATTTGGTCAAATAGGGGTGGGATAGGGGTGCTGTTGACAGCTGGCTGAACATGAGCCAGCCGTGTGCCCAGGTGTGATACAGGCATCCTGGCCTCTATCAGCAATGGTGTGGCCAGCAGGACCTGGGCTGGGCCCCCTGTGCTGGACCCTGGTGAGGCTGCACCTCAAATCCTGTGTTCAGGAGAGGTTTAGATTGGAAATTGTTATCAAGCACTGGACTAGGCTGCCAGTGAAGTGGTGGAGTCACCAGGTCTGGATGTATTTAAAAGGCAGGCAGATGTGGCACTTAGGGACATGGTTTCATGGTGGAATTGGCAGTGCTGGGTTAACAGTTGGACTTGATGATCTTAAAGGTCTTTTCCAACCCAAAAGATTAAATGATTCAATGAATTTCACAGCTCCAGCAAAAGGATCTCAACCTGCTACTCTTGCTGAATCCTGTGCCCCTTTGCATGTAAAGAACTGTAAAAGTCTGCTGGAGAAAAAAACAGGAATCTTTACTGCTTGAAAAAGTAGCCCATAAAACCAGATTTCGGATTTCGGCTCCAATCTCCCAGTCAACATTGCTATCCACTTGAGTTCATGGCTGCTAGAGCATGCTGATGTCTGAATACTTCTACACTGGATCTGCATGTCATACTTACTGTCACAATATCCTGCATTAGAAGGAACCCACAAGGATCATCAAGTCCAATTCCTGGTCCTGCACAGGACACACCAAGAGTCACACCGTGTGCCTGAGAGCCTTGTCCAAATGCTTCTTGAACCATGCCAGGCTTGGTGCTGTGACCACTTCCCTGGGAAGCCTGTTCCAGTGCCCACCACCCACTTGTTCATGAGTAAAACTGGAGTTTGCACCGGGCTCTGCAAATTTGCTGTTTGGTGAGGGGTCAAACAGGGCAGGTACAGCTGGGAACAGGAGTGAGAAATGCAGAGTGAGAGTAAAAGCTTGGAGGAGACTCAAAGGCTTTTAAAGCATGTGTAATTACCAACAGACTGTATTCTCCAACACACAGAGAAAAACTCTGCATCCATTTTTAATGACTTTTTCATGCAGAAAAAAAATCAGTTGCATTTTACCTTGATAAACACTAAGTAAGTCCTGAAAAACATATGCTGCCATTCCCAGGAGAACAGAAATTCCAAGTTTTGCTTGGCTATACTTAAGAGTTTTGCATCTCTTTACTTGGGTCACAAAGCTGCTCTAACCCACTCCCTCCATGCAAACTTGATGGCTGTGGCACCTGGAATGCCAAGTGGTTTCACAGGAAGCAGAGAATCTCCTCAAGTATAGCAACAAGAACCCGCACAGCTCCTGCGGATTCCCTTTTTGTGATCCATCCATCGCACTCCTGATTTTATAGGGCTTGCATGCAGAAACCTCTGTAACACCCATTACAAAAAAATACTTACCAGCCAAGGCCATAGACAAGCGAAACTCATCCTGCAGAATTCTCAAGACATCTTGAAGACCTTCTTCACCCTGCCCCAACAGAGAAAGCAGTCAGGATAAAAGGAGCACTGGCACGGAGCAGTGCTGCAGGATGCCTGCACCCTGAGAGCTGGGATAGTCCCTTAAGTCCATGCCAATTCCAGTCTCTCATGCAGATGAATGATTAAAATGATATGATGGATGTGCTCAGTTCATCACAGATTAATTTAGATGCTTTTCCTTTTGGGATACATCTGAACAGGGAAAGAAAACAAAGCTGTTTTTCACTTCTGACATTTTGTAGCTGGCTCTTTTTTTAAGCTTTCTGTTTTCCCCCACCAGTGGGCTTGCTATTTAAAATGTCAAGCCTTACAATGCTGACAGTTTTTTATGAAGTAATGAGAGTTTTATATACTTCAGAAACTGTAGTTTATTCAAATACTGGACTGAATCTTTAAAAACAATAGACTATATGTTTTTCTCTGTATGACACCAAGAAGCTCAAAAGCCAACAAAATGTATATAAGACTTTGATCTCCCTATAAAATATTGGAGGAATTAAAAATGTTTTTTCTCTTAAATTTTCTTTTTATGTCTTGCAATAATGAATGCTTTGGGTGCAGACAATGTTAGCACGTGTTTGTGCCCTTCCTCTGTTGTATGCTATGGTAATGCCACTGAGATACATCTTTAGGAAGATTCCATGGAATACAATACCAAAGCACAACTGAACCGCCCCAAATCGCATCTCCTTTCTGTTTGCATTGTGGAAAAAGTGCAGGCAACTCACAGGAACATCTTTTTCATCTTAGGCCCTTTTTTGATGTTTACTGGCAAAACAAACAGTACTGCCAACTCTTACAGGTTTTTTCAGAAGATACAGGCAATTCCTTCCACAAAGCCTAGCTACTGGAATCCACAGCAATCATACCACTGGACAAGAGTGCCATTTAAAAGAAAGAAAATGTTTCTAGACCATAAAAATAAGTATCTTTTCTTTTAGAGAAAATTCTGAAAGGTTCCATCCAGAGTGTAAAAAGAAAAAAAAAAATAGCAAAAAACCCAACCAGTACAATAATATTTTAATTTTAATTATATTGTGTTTACCTTCTGGATAAGACACCTAATTCATGACTCTGGATCATAGAAATATGCCAGGAGCTAAGCAGCAAAGCTGGAACTGAAATAGCAGTGGAAAACTCAGGCATCTCCAGGACAAAGTTTTGCTCAGCCTCGTCCAAAATATTTCAGCCATCAGTGGGATGGAGTTCTATGTGTATTTCTGAAGAATTCATAGCACTGCTATGAAACTGGTGTATCAAAATCATGTACTGTTCCCAAGTATTTGCTGAAAGCAAATAAAATTGTCAGACTCCTCTTTCTGGCAAATAAGCCCAGCTCCAATTTTCTGAGTCCTACAGTATTTTAGTGCCAAACTGCAACACCAAGAAATCAGGTCCACAAAACAATGTTATCACCTTCAAAATCTCCTTGTTCAAAACCCCAGGAAATTGTGAAATTCAGTGATATTTTTAAATCACGGGAAATGTCAGGGTTTCATTCAATTTGGGATGATTCCACTTAAAACTCAGCAAAACAAAATTAAAAAATATATTCTGCACTGGTGAAAACCCTGTGACTTCAGTTGCAGGAGTGCTGGAGAGTGTGAGAAGCAGGCATATGAACTCAGAGCTCCTTACTCACCTTGTAAGCCAGGCCCCATAAAGCTGGTCTTCCAATAAAGACACATTTTGCTCCCAGTGCCAGTGCTTTTAATACGTCGCTTCCTTTTCGTATTCCACCATCCACATAAACTTCGACTCTGCCTCGTACTGCCTCCACAACCTCAACCAGAGCATCAATCTGCAAAGAAGCAGCCAGTCTCTCCTTGAGGGCAGCTTTTGATTCCAAGAGAAGGAGGATATATTCCAAAGAGACAGGCAGGGATGCAATGCTTTAGTAGGATACCGTCTCCAAATGAAACGTGATGATGCATCACAAATAGTGAGCACCAGGAGCTGCAGAACAATGTGCAGCTTGCTGTTCTGTTTCCCAGATACTTAATGCCATTTTCCAGTGCTCTGCTTATGCTGATATTCTTTGCTATCACTTTTGATAAGTGAAAAAGTAACTTTTTCACTAGATTTATGAAAGATTTAGAACATAAATTTCAATGGGGTAACTGTAATCAATATTTTACTTTCATTTGAGACAATGATGAATGATACAGCTGTTTGCAAAAAAGACTGATGTCAAACTTCTACTCCTCAAACTACCTAACCTTACATTTCAACTTAATCCTGGTGACCACTTGTTGAGTGCCTCCCCATAAAGCATCTGTGAAGAGTTTCATTTGCTGTGTAGTACAGTCAATCATTTCTTCCAGGTTAGGTCTCCTGATTCCCCAAGGTCTTTTCTGTAGAGTCCAGCATGGATTAGAGCCTAGGATGTTATTGCAGGGCAGCACCACACAGAGATGCTGACCCCAAAGGCAGTACAACCAGGGGCAGGATATTGCACTAAACATAATTAACTCTCCTTCAGAGCAAAGCCAAAAGGCTCTTTTCTGCAGTGTTTTATACCCTTTTGCCTTCTTTTAATCTTCTTTTTTTTTTTCTGAATGTCAAGCTGAAAACCTTCAGGCTGAAATTTTCTAGGACTAGCTCAGCAAGAGCCAGGCTTGGCACCAGAAGAATAGCAGAGCCCAACTAGGTATCTATTCCTTGTCTGTGTATGTAAAGCGACTTTTAAGGTAGAAGAGCAGCTAAATGTGGATGCCATTTCTGTTATTATGCCTTTAGCATTTGTTTTATTAATTTTTTTTATTCATTATTGTCAGCCTAGACGTAGAATAGAAGAGAATTCCCTGGTACCTATTTTTATTTTACAAAAGAAAACCGAGAAAAGAAAGTTCATAAGATACCGTGCAATGCAGAACTGTAAAATAAGAGCAATTGGAAAAACTGTCAGAAGCCAAATTACGCCAGTGAAATACACACACGTCCAAACAACGCATGATTTCTTTGTACAAATTAAAAAGCAGGGGAATTTTTCTCCAGATAAGTTATCCTTTTTCTGGCTCATGCAAGTCAATAAATTTCCACTTAGACTTGAGCCTGTAAATACGCAAGCAGACCTCTCACTAAATCTAGCTGCATTGTTTTGCATGTTTTGACAGATGTGAACAATGAGAATACATTATGCTCTCATTTGTACATTTTTGGTTCCAGAGCTTTGTTTTCTTTTTGCTGCAGTGCGCAAGGAGTTTGTGTGCACTGCACCAGCTAATGGAGACACAGGCAGAAACTCTTCCTGACGTAGGCCAGTAGTTTATCTGCACTTACATGGGTCCTGTGATACTTACAGAACCCTCCCAAGAAGCTGAGGAAATACTTCAATAGGTAGTCCTTGTCAGGGCATGGACCTCACCAGTTTAAAGCTAAAGTACATCTGCACACATCCATGGCCACTGGACAAACTCAAGTCCACCAGAAGTGTACACACAAACCCGGGCACAGAGATACCCAGGTTAATGCAAACGTGCAGACCGTAAACAGGGAAAAGGTGGGACATGTGCTCTCTCACTTACAGTGGCAGGTCCTTCATCCAGTTGCCTTCCTCCATGATTGGACACAATAATTCCCTGAACTCCATGTCTCACTGCCAGCTCTGCATCTTCTCTTGTCAAGATGCCTTTGATGATGATGGGCAGGTGGGTCAGGCTCCGCAGCCAGTAGATATCATTCCAGGTGACCGAAGGGTCCAAGCTGTTGGGTGGCAGTCCGTACTCAGACCAGTCATCTCCCTACACCCAAAAGGAAACAACAGGCTGAAACAATACACAGGTCCCTTGGTGTCTTTCCTTGCCCTAGAACAGACTAATCAAACTTGCCAACAGACATGTTCATCAGCTCCAGAAATGTCACGTCTCTGGAGGAGAATAATTACAATGGGGGTGGAGATCAGTGTCTCTAAGGCAGCTGGATGGGGATTTTGAAGACAGAATCCAGTCTGGCAGGAGGTCAAGCCAGGATGCTGCAGAACCAGCAGGGGAGAAGATACGCCCCGGTACAGCAAATGCCAAGGCAGCAGTTACCCAGTGGTTTTTGTCTCATGTGGTACGTGCCAGCGCAGTGAATGAAAGGACAGGCTCATTTTACAAACCTCAAAGGCTCGTTCCAAGTTCTTCACTTTCATGTGGGGAGGAAGACAGAAACCATTGCGGACATCGTCGCGTCTCTTGCCTGTGTAGGGCAGATCCGCGGTGAGGACGAGGCCCTGGAAGCCCGAGGCCTCCGCCCGCTGGACCAGCTGCTGGGACGCTGCCCTGTTGCGGTGGATGTAGAGCTGGAACCAGCGGAGGCCACCGGGCGCGGCTGCGGAGATCTCCTCCAGCGTGCAGGTGGAGTAGGTGCTGGCAATGTAGCAGGTGTTCATTGCTCTGGCCGCTTGGGAGGGGTTGGGAAGGAATCAGAAACAAAGGGATTTGAACATTCTTGCCAGACATCAGGTACAAAACCATGCACTGTTTGCAGACACCACCCAAACTCCTGTTTCATGTGATCCTACAAAGCACAGGGCAGCTGTGCCCCCGGAATTAACAGTGACTGTGTTTACCATGCACCCTTTTTGGTCCATGGTTAAGAAAGCAGAAAAGGGAGAGGTAATTAACCAAGCTGTGCTTTCATTTTGCAACTACATTTTTTTAAAAAGCATGAATTTTATCTTTATGACTGAGTCCTCACAGGAATGCACTGCTAAATCTACTCAGTGTACACAGATGAAAAAATATTTCTAGGGGTCAGCTCCCCAAACCCACCACAGAATTTGTGAAAAGGGGTATCTTTTTCTCCAAGGGAGACATTTCTTAACCAGTAACAAGGAATTCACAGTCTGAGTCCCATTTACCACTTTCACAAAACATATAGAGCCCCCAGGACTGAAAACCTTATGTGGTTTTTGGTGTGAGCCAAAAATGTGTCCACTGCCCTTGTTTTAAGTTTGCAGCAGACTCCATGGGGCTGAATTTGTATGGTGGTAGCTGGAGAAGAAGCACATCTATACTGCTTCCCATGCAGGGTGTCAGAAAGTGGGAACAGAGTTTGCCCCTTCAAGCCTGAAAATTTTTCTCAGTCACACTTCAAGTCATCCTAACAGCTTCTTGAGGCTTTTCTGCAACTCCCTTTTTGCTACATGGCACCAGAGCAGAAGAGTACCTCTGGCTGTGCTTTTCTCTCCGTCAGGCCATGCTAGCTGGTGGAAGCCTGTAGGGGCGATTCCTACAGGAAAGCTGATTTCTGTTCCCAGGATTTTAGTCCTAATGTCCGTCACGGATACGTCCCGCAGCATACGTGGCCGGAAACGAATCCTGTAAGGGAGAAAAACCCCTTCAGGATAGTAGATGTTCAGTGAGTTTTCTGAAGTTTCATGGAAGGCAGGTCTTCATTCACCAATTGCAAAGCAGGTATGTGAGCCAATGAAGAGAACAGCACACAACAAAGACTCTTTGTCCTTTCTGTTTGCTTTTAGAGGTCAATTCAGCCAGCAGTTCAGTCACTTCTACTTTTCATTAATCCTGCTTTACTGGCCACAGTACTTAATTTCTGCATCTCCTGCCTCGGCTCACTGTGTCTTGTTCTCCCACTGTCCATCCCCAGGTTCCTTCTACTTGCGGCCGGGCTGAGCCTTCCACTTCACCAGGCCTCACTGTACAGTGTGTCTGCCCTCAGGCTCTGCAGCATGTTCCCCAAATCCCACCCTACTTGCACATAGGCTTCCTGCTGTTCACAAGGAGCTCAGTGCTGTGTTTTATTCTATTATAGCTACTCGTGCCCCTTCCTGTCACGCCACACATACCATAGCACACTGTACCCTACCCTACCCTAGCACTTGCCTGTACCCTCAGCATCCCTAAAGCCTCATACAACCCGTGTCATACTCAGTCTGGCATCAGAGCATACAATATATGTCACTCAGGTTTTGCATTTAGCTTGGGGACCCCCTGGAAAGGACCCACCTGGAAAGGACAAGGTGTTAGGTGTCTTTGCTTGTGAAGTCCAAATACTTGCACAAAAACAGTTTAAAAGGTCCCCGTACAACCCCCTTCATTTCCTCCTCACATTACCTTTTATATGCCAGGATGTTTTCATCTCGTGTGGTACAGTCGTCTGCTCCAGCTGCAAAATAATCCCAAGCAATCTTGGGTAAATACTTCTTAGCATAAGCTTCGAAGTCTGAAAGACACACCATAGCCATTGCTGAGAGAGGTGCAGGGGACCTTGAAGAAAAGAATAACATGGAGCAGAAATTAGATCCCTAAACTGTCATTCCCTCTTTCAGGGGCTCTTATGTCACTGAATACAAAACCTAGAGCCATCTGTCTTAGAAGAGCTGCTGAGAGGTTATCTCGGTCTATCTTGCACATCAGTCTATGAATCCTCCACCCTACTACAAAGAAAACTTGCAGATGCAGCCATGAGAGGCAGGAGGAAGCTTGCATCGCTGTGCCTCTCTTCATTCTGTTCTAAACAGCAGCCTGAAGAGGACATTTTAGGTCCTCTGCTATTTCAGTTGTGTAATTCTGTCATAAGTTCCATCTTAAAACAAGCTGCATTATTTGTTCCACTAATTCTGCTCAAAGGTTGTCCCAGAACATCATTTGTTAAATTACCCCTAAGGACAGCTCCATGACTGAACAATTAGTTACGGAGCACAGTGATGGAATTCAAGATCATGAAATCTGGAAACAGAGTCTACATCTAACCTGCTCCAGCATGAACACACTGTAAAACTATGTCCAGACTTTGAGTGCCAATCACTGTCAAGGCCAGTGCTGTGGAAAAAACAAAGCATTTTCTACAGATCTTCCTTTCTCTTCTCTAACAAATATCTTCGGGGCATTTGCATTACATGCTGGAGCATTGATATATACTATAAAAGGAACATACAGAATTTGGACAAACCATGAGAAAACACTGGCAAAAAACAAATTCCACAACATGAAACATGTTTCTGAGAACTACCCTCAGCTTTTCAGGGAATGGAAGTGAAGTTGTGTGACCCAGATGTCTAATCAAACCAACATAAATGCTGCCCAGAAAGTGCCTGCACTTACATACTTTTGAAGTAGCAAGAAATAAAAGCTATGCAAATTAATGTTTTAGCAAACCAACCCCGTATGTGCAGAAATATGTACAAAACACAGACAGAGTCAATTTTCTAAATTGTTTGTTGCAATTACTTCCATGGCACTGATTAAAATAGGAATTTAGCAAGGTATGTGGAAACATGAAGTTTTAAAACAGCTGTGGCTCAGTCTGACTTTTCTAAAAAATGTACAGGAAGAAGTAAGTATCCTAGTTTTCAGGATTAACCTCCCACTGCAGATTAGCCAGGGTTGCAAGCTTCACCAAAATCAGTCCCGTGTGTCCCATGCTGTACACTTCTGGCACAGATAAACACACAGGTTATGTACACAGAAGCAACCTGTCAAACTGCAGGTACCCTGTGTCTCACTGACTGAAGTACCCGTGTCTGCATCTGAAAATTAGGACTCACAGTTCTCTGCTAGTAAAGAGCCCAAGATGAGGAACTTGTTGGAAGAGGAAGAAGAAATGCAACTGATTTCTTCAGTATTTTTCTGTCTCCTCTGACAGGCATTAGGTAGCAGGGGGTGTAAGTATTCCAAGCCTGCTCTCTCTGACTTCAAGACATCAAACATTGCTGATAGTGCAAGTCTTCATATATAGATTGTGACATTCTTTAAAACATCTGTCACAACTTCTGCTCTTCTGACTTTTAGAAAGGTCAGAACCATCATTAACCCATTAAGGTAAACCAAGTCCTCTCATGGCAGAATAAACATGAATTTTAAACAACCCAGGCCCAGTCCTGTCTTCCAATTCAGACCTCAGTTCAGACTTACTGTGGGTTTCAGGGAAAGCTGCAGGGGGTGAGAGCCTCTCCTTCAAGTTTTCCTGCAAACAGGATGTCGAGGAGGTCTTTTCACTGAGTAGCTTCTGTTTCTTCTGCAGTCAATAAGCAACCACCAGAGATTAAAGCTCAATCCTGCGGTAAACTTTGTACTGTTTGTATAACACTAACTTTGTTTTGCTATCAGGAGATTAAAAATCCCTTCTAAAAACATGCATCACCTTGTCAGCATTGTGATTGCTTGGGACAGAGCCTGTTGCTGAGCTCTTTGTCAGTGGCTGATGACTGTGCATTCATTTAGGCAAGCAATTTGGGGGTTTTAATGAATCTCTGAACTGTTGGTAACTTGTTGCTCCATCCTACCAAAACGATGATTCACAGACAGTATGAGCTGTTACAACTCCCAGCTACAAAGCCTGGACTCTTTACTAGCCCATGGGAAATGTTTTTTGCTTCCTACAGTGCATAAACAACTAAAATACCCTTTGTCTTCTGCCATTTTTAATGGCCTATAAGTGCCCTTGTCAGGACTGAGGTACCAACAGTTTTATGATATTGATTTAAATTTACAAGATATGAAAAATAAACACTGGACAGTTTTATTTGGCTTTTGGCTTCTTTTAGCCTTTAGGGTTCATGCTTTCAACATTTCCATGCAAGTATGAGAGCCTGAAGCTTTAGTTTTTGCTAACTGAGAATTGAGATATTACAATAGCAGGTGCAGAGGACGAGGCAGAAAGTTGTTAAAACATTCCTGAAGTATTGTTGGCCTCAGAGTTCAAGCAGCCCAGACAGGGCAGTGAGGGATCTACAGCACTGGGAAAAAGCTGGAAGCTAAACAGAGCTGCAGCCTCAAGACCT
The DNA here is from genome assembly GCF_000738735.6 of Corvus cornix cornix. Taxonomy (NCBI): domain Eukaryota; kingdom Metazoa; phylum Chordata; class Aves; order Passeriformes; family Corvidae; genus Corvus; species Corvus cornix. The sequence continues at coordinate 27,422,134 of NC_046332.1, read as the reverse complement.
AGTGTTGAACTGGCTGGTCTGGTCCAAGAGTGCAGACCTGACATATCTGACAGCAGAAATTATAGGTCACTGATGCCATCTGTGCAGCTGTAGTGAACACCTATTCCTTCTGTTACACAAGACCCTGCCCAAATTCAACCAGACATGCTCATGTCTGCTACTGTCTTTTGAAACTTTTTAAAATTCAGCCTTCAGAGCTCATTATCTGCTGACAGCACTGTTGAACTGGCTTCTGGCATGCATAGCTGTGGATACAGGTGACATGAACTAGACAAGGTGTGCACACTTAGCTGGAGTGACCACGAGCTCCTTGGTTTGCTTCCCCACCCAGCAGATGAGCCTTCAGGTCACTTCTGAAGAGAAGAGCAAACTGCTCTCTCAGTGTGCACACAGCCCAGTGCATCCCTGGGAAGGCAGGAAAAATCCTGCCCTCATTCTTCCTCCACTAGATGTCAGGTTTGGGTCATATATATCAATCTACGTTGGTAAAAGCAACAAAAAGAACCCACTACTTGCCGGCCTTCAAGGCACCATGGCCTTAAAAAATCGCTACGATCACACCACAAGAGTGCTGCTAATATGTTTGGAAACCTTCACTCCCTGTGCCTTATTTTTAGCATTTTCTGGAGCGCAGCACAGCAATAAATGTAGCTACATCTGGCCTGATCTTTGTTTCAGCCTACAAGTTGTCTGCAGGGTCCTCTGTCATATTTCTCATTATGCTGATCTCAGTACTTCCCTACTTTAGGGAACAGAGCTTTTTAGGGATGCACATTGCAGCCAATTCAGCAAACCATAAAGTTTATGCTTTCATGATTATCATAATTTTACGTGAATTAAAAATAGTCTGTGACTACTGTATTTTGGATCAGGAGAGGGGGAAAATCTATGTGTTTATGCTGTGGCTTTTAAGAGGCTGTACTTTGCATCTAGATATATTTTCTTCTTTCAGCAATGGACTCAATTCAAAATAGCAGTGACTTCTGGTCCCAAAAGTAATCTCTGATACCAGTAATACTTCTGATTTAGCTGTGAAGCTGTAATCTGAGGAAATCAAAATTTGCCACAGAGATAATATCTTTTATTACAACCCCTGGATATACTTGAAAAAAGTGGACAAGTTTTAAAATCCTGGAGCCTTTTTATTGGAGTACAGTAAAAACCTTAAAAAGACTCTCTAAAAACTTTGCTGGACACCTAGCTGTCTTCTTTTGAAAACTGAAGAAAATAACATAGGAAATAATTACACATCTGGTCCAGCCTTGCAGGTAGAGTGTCAAGCAGTCAACAGCCAAAGCTTGATTTTTGGACAGATCTGTGTAGCCGGGCTTTTGCAGCTGCTTACTTTTCAATACTAACATAGTCAAAGGCTCGTGAGTCCAAATACAAAGATCCTCTAAATCTGTGCTCCAGTCCCTATTACAGTCACAATGCTCCTTCCTCCAGTTGGTTGTATTTGTTTGCTTTTCACAGATGGCAAATCACCGTGGGTCAAGCTGACATCTCTCTCCCTGATGCATCCACTACTGCTCAGCTCAGTCTGGGACTCTAAAACACTTTGGTGAAGAATCTGGTGAACTCCAAGCAATGTAAATAATTCAGATCACATAACAGTTTGCATACAGTCACCACTGTTTCTCCTTATCAGATGTCTTGCTTGGGCATATGCCTCCTGTTCGGAAGGAAAATGCTTACTCCTTGCGTGTCCGTCATGCAAGAAAGTTTTTCCCAAATTTAATACTTACATAGCCATCCCTCTGTTACAGGTGGAGATGGCAACAAATCTTTTATTTAACGTTGCCTAACAGTTTTGATTACAAGATCTGTTGTTCAGTTGCTTTTAATTTTTTCATATTTTAGTCATTCTAGGCTGAATTTTTCCATCCTTGTTCTCTGTGTACGGATGAATTTTATTTTGGGAACATTTCACTGAAAGTTGGTCAGCAACTTCCAAAAATGAGGTTAGTGAAAAATATGGTTGGCCCATGCTGAAAATGTCTTACAGTGGTTTCACTGCAGTTCAGTGCTTCATGCAGGGGCTTGAAATTAGCAGGGTTTGATCCCTGGAGACATCAGCCTGTACTTGGTGGCCATATGAAAATCCTGTCAGATCTGACCTAGCTGTAAATCATTGCTTTCCACCTGCACATGGTCTGCAGAGCTTGTCTGAAATCCAGATGTTATCTTTGCTGAAGACTTGCCCAGTGCAGAGCATGCCTCTGCCATAGGATCTCAGCCCCAAATATGAGCCAAGGGCAGACAGTTGGCTGTGCCCTACTCTCCCTCACTCCGTACCACCCAGAGTTGGATGCAGCCTAAAACAGCACTGAAGTGGAGAAGGAAAAGAAAAATAACGGCTCAAAAGAGGATCTGCAGGACAGCAACCAGGGACAGGCAGGGAGGGATGTGCAGAGGAAACAAGGTCAGAGACAGAGCAGGTGGGAGCCAAAAGGGCAGGGATATCCTGGGATGGCAGGGTTTCAGGAGGATAGAAGGATCAAGAGACAGGGATAAATTTGGGAAAGAGGCAGAAGGGAACAACCTATGACACACTGTTCTAGTGTTTTAGGAGACTACCAAGCATCTAGCCATTCTTTCTGCAACCACCTCTGCCTCCAAAACCCAGAAGAGAACTTGATTTATGCTCAGCATTCATCTGAATTTTTTGTGATATCCCTTCTTTCATCTCATCCTTACAATTTTTTTTTTCATTTCTCCTTTCCCTCCCCCCAAAAAAACCCAGAAGAATTCGGGATCATTCTTCTGTGTCCTACTGGAAGTCTGTTCCGTTTTATCTCTTCAGCTGAGGAAGATCTGGAGTGCTTTGTGGCACTGAAGAGAGATAATGCAGTCTTTTTCCCCGGTTACCCCTCTTCATAAAAAACCTGGAGCTGTAAACTCTGACACCAGCAATGCTTGAATAAGTCCGATAGGCTGGGAGGAAAGATCACATCAGTGTTTGGTGTAGGACACCCAGTTAGGTCATGTGAGGAGTGATGACCTGCAGGTAGCAGGGAGGGTGTGTGCAAGCGGGGTCATGGGCTGAGCAGACCATAACAAAATATTAAAAAATGGACTTCAGAGAGCAGATGCAGAGTCACTGAACTACTGCTGGGAAATGCCGAAGAAGGGAGGACAATGACTGTATATTCCCAGTATGAAAACATACAGCACCCCTCAGGTACATATCTAAGACTACTGTCAGGCAAAGAACTCCACAAATAAGTACAACTTACAGTATTTATGAAAAATATGGGTAAAGTGTGAGGTGAGCAAGAACAGAGTTGGGAGGAAGGTCCACAAAAGCTGTTTGGTTCTCACCAGCTGCTGCCAATGCTGTCTCCAAAGACACTGAGCTCCCACAGGGTGGAGCAGCAGAGGAGTCCAGACACGACTCAGGTTGCAGTTTTTCCCTTGATTCCCATGGACAGCTGTCCCTCTTAAAGCCAGGGAGTCAGAGGCAGCTGGATATGACATTAATCATGATACACCCTTATGTAGGTTTAGTTATGGGTTGTTTTGTCCCTAGCCTTACCTGGCCTGCTGGGCCAGCTAGGTTTGTGTAGCTGTGTGGCCTTCCTTCTTGGCTTTGTTTCTAAAGTACTGTGGTGCTGGCAGTGAAGGAAGTAGCTCACTCAAATCCTCAGAGGACACTAAAACCAGAAACAAGAGGTACCTGGGACCTGCCCTGATCTGAGTCAAAGAGCACTCTGCGCTTGGTGTCCCATTTTATCAGCTGGAAAACGTCCTGGTAACTTCTACTTGCAGTGAGAGTGATCCTGCTATCAGCAGCACCATTTGGGAACCACTGAGGTCTAAGTTTTTGTCAGCCACTGGATAACATTCACAGAAGAATAGAAAAGTAGGGTGGAGAGGAGAAGCCATCTAGTCCACTCCTGTTCCTGAATTCAGAATTAGCTACACCCATGCCTGCCTCCACTCCACTCCACTCCACTCCACTCCACTCCACTCCACTCCACTCCACTCCACTCCACTCCACTCCACGGGCATGCCACTTCTTCCAAAGAAAACCAGTTTCATTGATTTACTATACAAGGAAAATTTACAGCTGTTTCATCTGGATCTCCCTTCCTGTAATTTCAGTTTTTTCCATCCATAATGGGCACAAAAAAGATTTATTCCCTTTCTCTTTATATCTATTTAAAAAATATTTAAAGTTCACTGACGGGCCACCCCCTCTATTGTCTCTTTTCTAAATCAACTTATGCAAATTCCTTTGGCTTTTCATCACGAGCCATGTTTTCTAGACTTCTGGTCATCCCAAGTTCTGTCCTCTGACTCTCCAGCTGTTCAACATCCTTCCTTAATTAAAGCACCAGGAACTGGCCATGATCTTCCAGCTGAGTCCTCTCCTGGCCTTCATATGGAACAAAGGAGACAGATTATGCCAATACTCCTGTTTATTCAGCTGTGATGATAGACATTATTTTTGTGTTCATTACTCAGCAGTATGTTCCTTACTTATTTCTTCAGATGTGCCATTCCATCCTGAGATAAGAAAGGAGACAGACACTTCTGTTCATCTCTTCCAAACAAAGAAGTAGTCTCATCTCTTCTTCAACTGCAATAAGAGTCAGACTAGGGGTAATAGATGTCTCAAATCTCAGAGATCCACCACCTAGCAAAGAACTCTCATTTTTTGCTAAAAATGCTGAGAGGTGTCAGATGACATAAAAAGACTCCACCCTACATACATGGCAGAGACACCGTAATATATCCAGGAAGTCACCTCAGAGAAACAGAGACAGAGAAAATTGTATGGTATAAAGGAAGCCTTTGAGTGACAGTGTCAAGAACAATTTCTATCGTGAAAGATCCACCTCAGCCTTGAGATTTCGTGGTGGTGGAAGTGCAGAAAATAAAGGAGATATTCATGAATCTCAGTGTTAATGAGACTGTGGACTCAAAAGTTCAAATGAGAGGCTGCTTTTACCCTTGAGACTGAATTAGTGCTTAAGCTGAGCCTAGGGCTCTGGAATACCAGAATTGATGCCTTCAGGAAAGCAAATCTCTCCTGGTGCATTGGAAGTTGGCTTGTCTACTATTGCTAATGTCTAGACTCCCAGTAGAGCTTCAGTTCTCTCTTGAAAGCAGAGAATTTGCTCTCAAGAGGCCACAGTATGGGATCAGAGGCTGCCCCAATCCCCACCAGCCCATGGCTGCCCCACTACAGAGGCATTCTTCTGGCTGAGTTGAGGCAGCGTGACCCTGTTTGCCCACTGATCTGTGGCAACTTTCCACTGAGGGGTTTCTCTTTTTGCAGCAGCTCTGCATGAAGCTTTCAGCTTGGTACACACTGCAGCCTCCAGATTCCTCAATGCAATGATGCTCTCCAGCTCATGAACAGCAGGTGATTAAAAGCTAAAGGCAGAGTTTTCCTCACAAAACTACATCCTAGCTTTTACAGATTATTTCTCCAGGTTGTTAAGATCATTTAAAGTAATTTCAAATCCTTCAAATATATTCTGTGTTAGGTAATCCATTTGATTAGTTAAAAAGATAGCAATAGAGATCTCAATCACCAAGTTAAGTCTGACTATCAAGGACTACTCTCTGAATATATTGTTAGGTCAGTATTGCTCTCAACTGTTGAAAATTGTACACAGATATTTCCTTATCTTGCATCTTAGAAGCTTATATGAGACAATGTTCAAAGCCTCACTAAAGTTAAAATAATGTTTCTGCTGCTGTTCTTCCCTAGACACAAGTCCCATCACAGGAACATATTAGATTGGTTTGGTATGACTTTTCTTAATAAATCCACTCTGTTTGCCACTCACCTTGTAGTTGACTTCTGGAAGCTCAACTATAGCTTCCCCTGCCCCCTCACTATTGAAAAAAAAATGTAAGAGGCAACACATTCATCTCTGTACCTCACAGTTCCTCAAAGATAGCAGCTAATAGTGCTGGCATTGCTTCAGACAACCCTCCCAGTATCCTAGCAGGAATTTCATCAAGTCCAGCTGATTTGAAAATATCCAGCATATCTAAGTCTCTTTCATGATATTGCTTGGTCTTGTGGCAAATTGAAAACATCCTCAGACATTCTTAGCAAAATGAAGGCCCTAGACAGTAATTTTGAAATTAAAATATTCCCCAACAGGCTGGAAAACCCAGGTAGCTGGGGCAAGCTGACAGGGTGGAAAAGGCCAGGCCCAACATGAGCACCCTTAGGAGATAAAAAAATGGGAAAGTTCTGAATCCTCGAGGAAATCAGAATTCAAGAGATGCAAGTAATCCAGCAGGGAAAGGAAAACAAACATAATGAATTTTATACAAGGTGCCAAAAAAAGAACCAATGTAGTGGTACACTCACTTCTACACAACCTTTGAAATCTAAAAAAGGAGACAGAGAAGAAGAATGTTTGATCCAAAATTCAGACACTGATTTACCATACATATTGGAAACCTGGAGTAAAGAAGACCATCAAAGGGACACTAAACACAGGCTATAAAATACAGAGATACACTGTGCAGGAGGAAGAGCATTGCTTTGCCTCATTGAAGGCACATAATCAAATCAAGTCTACAAGTTCACCATCTCAAGTAACAGGAAGTCTGTACTGGTTGAAATTCCAGGCCTAAATAGGAAGATTATTGTTATGACAGATAATGTTACTGACCCAGGACAGCAAAATGCCTTGAATTTAATACACTGGAAGAAATCAGAGAGGCAGGAAAAACAGAAGCAATGCGAGACATCAACTGCCCTCCTGTAGATTGACAAATGTCATACCAGCAGATGAAACAGAGATGACATTTTTGGGCTCTGTCAGCAACTATTCCATGGAGCATCTGGTCAGAGCCCACAGGAGCAAAGGCAGTCCTCAGATTTGTGGCTCTAGCCCTTCCAATGGAAGCTCCACTCTGTGACAGTGACCACAGAGAGCTCAGCTTCACCAGCTCTAGAGGAGCACTGAAGGCCAAACACGCCACTGCCATTGTCCTCCACTTCAAGAAAAGCCATGCAGGAATGAGGGAGCTTGTTAAAAAGAATCTAGAAAGGTCAGCAAAGAGAAATCCTAGCAAACAGCATGGAAACTTCTGAAGAACACCAGACTGGAAGCATAACACCGCTGCGTATGACCTATTGAGAAAGGCTGGAGAATGGATTAAAGGAGGCCAGCACATATAAACATCCAAGTAAGCAAGTTTATTAGCAGTAAAAAGGCAATTTCCAAAAAGATGTCTATTGTATCCAAACCAATAAAATGAAAAGAATAGTGTTGTCAGGCAGATTAAAAGCAAAAATCCTAAAAGAGTTTGAGGAGAACTAGCTAAAGAAATCAAAACTAGTACTTCATCAAAAATGTCTGGAGAAAAATCTTGCTAGGGGCTCTGCATGGCCAGCTACTGATTAGGCAAAAACCAGAGACAATTAAACCATTCTGCAGGGCTTTTCACTGGGAAGAACAGGGAAAAAGTTTTCACATGGGGGGAAATGCAAAAGGTATATCTGAAGTCAAAGTAATTGTGGATGAGATTTTGTTTCACATACACAAAGTGAGATTTTGCTGGAGTCAGATGATACCTAGCAGAAATCAAGGATGGAAACCCTGAATTACTAATCACACGTGCAACCTTCCACTTGGAACCTCCTGAGGTCCTGGAGACTGAAAGGTGACACATACAAAGCCAATCTTTAAAACACATCCTGGGGGACACACAGGCAAACACAGTTCTTATGCTTCATAATACTTTTTAAATGTAGAAATGTGAACAGCACAGCTCCAGAAGACCAGGGTGTGCTTGCATCAGAGGGCAAATTCTTCTGTTGACAAATCATTAGCATTCAGCAGAGAATTCATTTTTCATATGTGAAGAAATAGAATATAATTCAAGTGAGTCAAAATCTTTGTGTAAAGAGAAGTCTTTTCTCAGAGCCTTCCTTGGATATCTCTGAAAGGATCATCAGCAGATTGTCGAAGACAGCCCTGTAGGCAGAATCTGGCGTGATCTGTCCCTCACCAAAGCCTGCTAAGTACACAAAATAGCCAATGTATAAGAAGGAAATTAATGAAAAAAATAATTGAAATGAAGGAAATAGAGAGTAGTGATAAATATTCTTCAGAGCAGATGTCTCCAGAGGAGCTGCACAAGGATCTGTGCTGGAGCTACAAGTATCCTTGATCAAAACAGGAGAAGAGTTTTCATATACCTCTTTCCTACATAGAATCCTAGAACCGTTTGGGTTGGAAAAGACCTGTAACTGTTCCTCCAGTAGAATCCTGTGGGAAATGTGTCAAGGACTGTCCATATGGTGTCATTAGCCCTTTGAGTGACCAGTCTAAGGTAGCACCATAGCTACACTCAGGCCAGGAGAAACAAGCCATGCAAGAATCACCCTCTACCGTATGTACCCATTATCACAGGCCCCCTTGCCTTCAGACTCTTCAGAGTTCCTTCTAAGTCTGAGAAGAAGGTACTGAGCTGTCTTCTCTGTAACTAGACTTCCCAATTCCTCTGTTTTGCATTTTTAAAGAAATGGAAAGACGAACATTCCTTATAAACACGAGCTGCAAATAAAGGTACTCGTTCACATCTCATTCCTTAAATATTGACAAATATTTTAATGGTTTACAGCTCTCTAGGCACAACCACACTTCTTTGTTACGCTTGCATTAGGATCAGTTCTGCTGTTCAGTCTGAATTTCTTGTTCAATTTCATCTTACTATGCCAAGGTGTCATCAATACAGTTCTAGTCCTAGGCTCCTTTATCCTTTACCATCCATCTCCCTCTTCATCCAGGTCTTCCTGTTTTCTTCATATTTATGCATAGTGTTTATGGAAAAAAAATGGCTGTATACTTTCAAACTATCCAAAATTATGAGCCCTGAAAGAACAGAAAGAATTCCTTGGGTTTTGTTTGTTTTCTTGAATGGATTGGCTCCACTGAAACCAGGCATGAATTTGTTCAATTTGGCCTCCTCTCCTACCAGATTATTAAAGAGCTCTTTAGAATGTAGTATCTCCTACAATGAGAAATTTGAATGACTGCAGCATTTACAGTGCAGTTTTTATTTTTTTATATGCACCATTTATTTCTCATCATTTTATTTTAGGGCAAACGAAAGCTTGTGAAAAAAAAATAAGCAATCAGTCTTCTTTAATTAAGGGTTATCATTCCCTCTGGTGAATTTGAGGAGAGCAGGAACAGAATAAATTTCTCTTCATTTCCTCACTGGGAATATTAAATGCAATGTAACTAATTTGTCTGCGAATTAAATTTCCAGCTCTTTTTCCAGCTCTTTAGTGCTGGTCTTATCTTTTATTTTACTGCAGCAGGGGAAGATGCAGTACTATGCTAACTGAGATATAGTGGAGGGAATAAGCTTCCTGCTTTTTCTGGTATTGAATTTCTGTAACAAAGAGAAGTAAATGCAGAAAATAATATATGTAGTTGCTCTAGGAATCAATTTCTTATCAGTCTTCTCAGCCTATTGAAAAAAATAATTCTCCTTTAGACAGCAGTACTTTCAACGATGTTGGAATCATTATTTTTCAAATGTAGCATTCTTTCTCCATTTACACAGATTTCATGCATGTCATTTCTGCTGGCTCCTATTAGCCAGAATGGTCTATGGCAGAAGCTTTAAAAACAGCCCCTCTCAATGCATTTTCATGGAGGTCCAGAGCCTTGGCAAGGTTTGTGTGAGGGGCAGGTGTCAGTGCCTGTGAAAAGGTTCCTCAGGCTGGCCTGAAGGACACCAGAACTTCGCAGTGCCTTGATTCCCTGCAGCACTTCCTGCTCTGCTCCTTCCACAAGCAAGGCCAGCACTATCCTCCAACCAAGCATCTGCCCTGATAAAAAGGTTTGTTTCTTGAAAGTAAAAGAACTTGCAGAGTAAACAGATTCCAACCTAGCAGAACAACATATCTGCTTGCAAAGAGAACCCACTGACAGTCCTGTACATTCATCTTCTCTCCCTTCCTCTGTCCCGAGGGCTTTATAAATGTTCAATGGATTTTCCAGCTGTGTTGTGTTTGAAGCCTGAAGTTTGGCCGTTGCCCTGTTAGTTTGGATGTTGGTGGGAAATGTTGCTTACTTGCTGGCTACTGCTTTGCTCTCCTGCTTACTTTTTCTCCAGCAATGCCAATTCTTTCCCCTGTGAAAGCATTATAATCTCAAGTACAGTAAATCATCTCACTAATAATGTCATCTTAAAGTTATTATATCTCATTATTCTAATTAATTTGCAGTGGTTCCACATTTTTCACCCAGCTCCATGTGGGAGAAAAGAGGATATACAGCCTTTCTCAGAGCAGAATTAAGGATGGGCCCTAAGAACGATCCTAAGGTAAATTCTAGATAAAACAAAGATCCTTTGTTTTCCTAATCTCCCATGTTTGGGCTGTGTTTTACATGTGACAGAGTGAGCAATTAACAAGCTTATACCAAGTTTAATAACTTATTGACCACTACTGAACAAAACAAAACAAAGAAACCCAACTGAATATGTTTGTTACATTTAAGTGTGAATTGTTCATTATGCAAAAAATTTCTTGCCCTATTTACTATATGAGTTCACTAAAAACTATCTTGATATGGAACTTGATGCTTCTGGAAGAAGCCTTTCTATGATCTGCTGTTCTACTTTTCCTTTACACCTATATCTGCCTGCTAACCCACTAATCAAATGAACTCCTCCATAAGCATTTATTTATTTATTTATTACATTTTATATATGTTTGCAGTTCTGTTTGAACTACAGTTCTTCCTTGCAAGCTTTCCTTGCTGAGGAAAGCAAGGACTTTGTGGCTAGGAAGTGGCTGCAAAGCATAGTTTGTAATTTCCATACTCCATCTCACCTTTAGCAATTCACTTCTCTGGATGTTCCTTCACTTGGGACTTCTGTGCTTACTGAGGGACAATGTCCTGCAGAATATGCAATTTATGGTATCCAAATAATGGTGTAGGACACTTGACAGAATGCTATTGGCAAGTAGTCACCTTCTTGTCAACACTTTAAGTTTTTCCTCCCTATCTCTAGAAATTTTGGCATATCTGTCTGGCCTGGCGTAGGCCTATTACACCCTAAATTCTAATCAGACTATCAGATGGAAATGGATAAAGTACTGGTGGGTGATCTACTGGTAAAGCAGAGAGAGCACAGGTTTATCCTTGTCCTTCTGGGTTCTTTAGCATTGTCCTGGTATCTTGGCGAGACACCAGCTGTCGGTGATATGGGGTAAAGGATGAGATTGTTTCCTGACAAGATACATTCAACAAGCAGTGTTGAATCTCCACCATCAGCCTCTTTATCTGTGGAATCCATCAGGTGTTTTCTCTGCTCTTCTCAAAGTTTACACATTTGAGGCCCCGGTCCTTATGGCTGTGCCCTCTGTAGCCCAAGTCCATCATCCTGAAATAATCCTGGGAAGTACAGAGCAGAGACACATCAAGAAGGCACCATCCTCTACAGAAGACAGATCCTGAAACCTTGTGAAACACAAGGGAGAACATGCCTTTTTGCATTTTAGAGGAAATTAAGAAAGAATAAAGGGTAAGGTCAGTCAGTAGTGGCCTGCTTTGGAGGAACTTATTGAAATGGAAGTTTGAATGCATCTTGTGTGGCTCAACATCTGCTAGAGTGGAAAACCTGAGTGACAGAATTAGATCCAGGTCTGAATAACATTTGCATGTGGGTCAAACATATTGCATATATTTGATCTGGTTAGGCTCCTTGGCTTAGACCAGAGGAAGAACCAAACAAAGTAAAAAAATATTAAAATGGAGTCTGTTTCTATTCTCTGGTATGTTCAGCACACTTAAAGTAGCTGTCTTATCTTTTTATGAAAAACATACATGTATTTGAAGTCCTTTTCTCCACCTATCCTTTCCTCAAAGAGGCAGGGTCTGGGTTTATCATTTCCTGCTACAAGCAGGCCTATGACACAGGAACAGGGGCTCAAAAATTATGTTTGGAAAATAAAATAAAAATGCTTTAAGCAATTTACCCTCTGCTCATTACAAGGAATCCATATGCTTGGAGATACAAAGCCAACCTCTTCCCTTTTCTGATTCACACAGAGGACATTCCCAGCAACACAGCATTTAAATATAGTGAATACAGATGTATAAGTCATGCTGGCAAATGTGGATAGTGAGAGCCCCAAATCTCTTTTGTGAAAACACATATGAACAACATCAAGGTCAAAGTAGAGCAGTTAATAGTGCTTTAATACAGCACAAGCCTACTCCCAGAGCCTGTTACTCCCTTAGGCATAGATCCCTTCCATTTGCACAGCTTGACAGTACGAGGACAACTGATGCTGGAAGAATATGGGCTCAGTATGTCAGCCCAGCAAAAGGAGATGAATAAGTATCATACAGATGGTGTGTGCTTAGAGGAGAGGACAGGATGGAGACACTCTCCTTATAGCTGGACCAAAATTTAATCATCTGTGCACCTGGCTTCAGACAAAGTCAGAACAGAGATGTGGTTTTAGTTAGGGATGTAAGCTGCATCACAAAGGCAGAAAGTCTATTAGTTAATGGCTAGTATCAGTTTTCATGCCTTTTAAGACCATAAATATTTTAAATATCAAGGCCTTTTTCTTTCATGTGTGTATCTATTTCTCTTAAGTGCATTCCACTGCTGTCTGTTCTCTTCTCCTCTGCTCTGGTCTGCAAAAGATTATACATGATTTTGTCTGATGTCCACCTCCAAGCCCTCAGTCATGCAAGGTATTCCTGGCTCACCACAGGTCACATCCATAATTATTTCATAATTCCTATTACCTTTGGGAGAGGATTTCACATTAGAAGACTGAGCACTCAGTTTCACAAAGACAGTGAAACTTATGACAGAGCAGGGATCAAGCACTTCTCTAGGAGATATGGATTAATTCAAGAAAGATAGTGTGAAGCTGTGACAGAGTAAATACTCCACCTGCCTACACGTGTCTGGGACTGATACAGAAGCACAAAAGCAGACCTGTCTGACATGGTCAGAGAAGCTTCTGAGAGCCTCCAAACTGCAGGCTGGAGTCTGAAATCCGTGTCCGGGTGAGTACTGTTTGATTCGCCAGATGTGCTCTCCCCCATTCCACTCACCCATCATCTCATTTCCTCTCCATCAGTGCTTGTGGTATTTGGAGTGTGTTTCTACATATGAGGGCTTTCTTATTTGTTTCTTTGCAGGTTTTATTAGTAAGGCATGCTGCTATTTTGCCCCTATGATGGGGAATACGCTGACCTCTCCTCTGCCTTGCTCAACTTTGTTCTTTTTCCACTCCACAGTCAGCTGGAATGACAAGTACAAATAGTCTTGCCTCCTCTTCTATGTACTTTTTCCACTTCAGCTCTTTGCATTCATTAGACATCAGTATTAGTTGGTGATGTCTCTTTGCACTGTCATATGCAAGGGAAATGTCCAAGTGAGGAGGTTGACAGCACGGCTGAATTGTACACTGTTAGAGAGAAAAGTGTCCGTGAATTTAGGAGAACTATCCACAGGTTAGATCAGCTTTAAGGACAGGACTGAATCCCCTGAAAAACACTCACATAATTAATTTGTGATCGATAATTCCAATTCCTTCAAGTTTTTGTTTAAGGATACCAAATGTTAATGAAACTAGCAGACTTTGTGTTTCCAGAAATAATAGGATCTAAACAGTAGCTAAATACTATCTGGAGGATTGTTGGCATCAGTGGGGTGGTGGAGAGACAGCACAACTTCAGGCACAGCAGACAGGTATCTCCAGGATTTTTATTTCCCATCTCACATACAAAGATGAATAACCCTATATTGACTTTTGTCATCATCTGGTGGCAAAAAAACATGACAGAAACTCAAAGAGTTTTCACTGTATAAAGCTTATCTGTCTTTAGCACGGGGCTTTTGAGAGCAGACTTTTTAAGTTTTGTCATTTTCTGTGAGTAAAAGCCTCCCTGCAGAATTGGTCATTGCTACAGTCCCATGCCAGCTAGCACGATGTCCCGGGCACCGAGCAATCTTCTGCCTGCCTTGAGCGAGGATGGATGGAGACCGACCGTGGTGCAGGAGGGCCGGCGAAGCACCTGCTTGGGTTCGCCTTGGCCACCGGTGTCGAAGGCACACAAGGAGGTAGGAAAAAGGCAGAGGGACTCCTTCGTCAAGGAAGAAGCTCACTGCAGGGAAAAATCCCCTGAGAGAAGCTGAAGCCGCGTGGCTTGCAGGGAGTCTTGTACTTCCACGGTCTGGGCGTGGAAAACACACAGTAACCAATGGAACATCAACCAGGGGGTGTTACCGAGGCGGGGAGAAGGAATTACAGCAAATGGGAGAAGGGGAGGAATAACAAGGACCAATTAACAACCGAAGAACATAGAACTCTCTGGAAATACAACCAAATATGAGAAATAAGGGGAGGCGAGGGCCGTGGCCAATGGTAAGGCATGGATTTATGTGTTTTTCACAGCCTTTTGAATGCTCAAGGCTTTTGGGCTGTGGCAGCATCAAACCAATGGACCTTTGGGTTCACTTGATCCGGCTGAACCTGGCTTTGGCCGTGGTTCACCGCAACAGGTCATGTATTCACATTCATCTGTGTTTGTGATGTGGGTCATCTGGGTCTCTGATGGTTAAGTGGTTAGATTCTCTGCAGGTACTTCAGAGTTATGACTCTTCTGTATTATAATCACTAGAAACATGAAAAATATCTACCTTTATCAAGCTTAATGAATAGGTAAGTTTGTAATCACTTGTCTGCTGCTGAGGCTTCTGTGCCTAAAACTAGATTAACTCTCCAACTTTGATAGTTGTCTGTTTAGAGGTGTTTAGGTAAACTGAGTAGATACATCAAATGTTGCTTTCACATTGTCCTTTCAGAACAATCTGTTAGACCTCAAGCAGCTGGGGTCCAGATTGGAAAGAAGATGCCTACAGCAACTGAGTGTGTCATTTAACATCACGAGCTTCACAGAAGGTGTTAAAGGAAGCTGGCATGCAAGGTATGCAAGGGACATAGGGATTCAATCTTACATTGTGCAGTTTCAGACAACCCAATTGCAAAGAAAGAATGAAGTGAAATTTGTGCTATTATGTAGGAATGATTCAAAACACTTTGAAGTCAATGGAAAGATTTTCGCTGACTTCCAGAGCTCTGAATCAGGTCCTGGATAGTCTTATACAGAATGACAGGGAACTTTCATCTTCAGGAATTCCTTTCAAGGGACACTGCATTAAATGGCCTTGACTAGCTGTCAAGGTCAGTGTATCTTTAGATAATGAAATGGAAAATGTTTGGATCTTCATGGCAACTTCAGCTGTCATACACTAAGCAACTAAAATCTAGACACCTATACTGAAATGTACACATCTAAACTTAACTTCTGTATAACTAAGACCAGCTATGCAGAGAGAACAAACTTATAGCCCTTAGCCTTGACATTGAAGTCCATGACAACTGTGGATGATTATCAGGTCTAAAAAATTTGTCTCTTGCTGAGGTGCCTAAAAAAAGATTACTCCAAGGGCTGCATCCAGGAAGAGACTCTGTAGTTAAAAATGAATTTTCTGCTTGGCACCAGCCTCACCAAAAGGCTGATTTTAGTGCTCCACTTAGGGTTAGGGTTTTGCTTAGGGTTAGGCTCGAAAAAAACCAAAAAAACAAGGGTTCCAGGGACACTGCAACGACAAAAGGCATGCCAAGGGGGAGCACGGCACTGCCCCAACATTGCTCCCATACCCATGTTTGTTCACAAACAGATCTTTGTTCTCGTGCAAATCTATGCAAAGACCAACCATTCTACAAAGGACCTTAGGGACTGTATCCTAAAGTGCATCACAGCTGCAGCCAAACCAGCCAGCTGTTTGGAATTTGTATAAATGACACTTCCCCAGCATTTGAACATTTATCATACAGAGCTTACTTGATCATTTATACATACATACATACACACATATATATATATACACTTACAGGTGTGGGCCTTGCCATCTGAGTCATAACTTTTGTTCCTTTTCATTGGCTTCACCCAATAACTATCTCTAATGATGCTGCTATAACCAAATCCAACAGGCAGATGCTCAGCTGGTGTTCATTGGCACAGCTCCACTGACTTCAAAGCCCCTGAAACTTTCAGGTGTGGTCACACCAGGCATGTAGAGAGGGGGTTTACTATCATGTTCTCTGATGTGGTGCCTTTGTGTATGCATCCCGAACTGTGTTGCTGACACGTTGCAAATTCATGTCTAATTTACAGACTGCTCTGAAACTTAGGTCTCTTTCTTAACCTACCTATTTCCATGGCTCCCTTGGTGAATAATGTGTTTTAGATAATTTTCCCCTATGTGCTGGTTTATTTTTTTTCCCAAGTAGGATTTCATTTTGTCACCCAGTGACCTACTCTCTGATTATTGGGCTTTTCTCTATTCCAGTCACCCTGAGGCAGTACCCTCATGCCTGCAGACATGAGAAAGTTGAGGCTCACCCTCCTGCCCAAAAGATCTAGAAAATATCAACATTATTGTTCAGTGTGCAATGTGTTCTGCAAACTTCTGGAGAGCTATAGCTCGTAAGCCAGTTTTCAGGCAGTTTTCAGGTTGCCTATTATTGACAAAGCATTTTAAATTGTGCTACTAAAACCAAAGGCCCGAGAGCTACAACATGATTGACACAACCATAAAAAAAAGACAGGACAAAGCAGCTTAGCACTGTGGAACCTTAGCAGCAACGCACTCTTAGCACTTCCCAGTCTGGCTGCCAGGCAAGTGCCTCCTGAAAGCTAAAACTGCTTGAAGGCTGCTCTGATTTGTCTCAGTGACCTCAGGCAGGTGGAAGCCAGACGAGGTGAGGACAGGAAGAATGTGAAGGTGACATGCTTGCATTGGTGACCTGGAGAGGGGATAAAATAGGAGGCAGTGTGACTGGCCTCCTGCAGTGCAGGACAGGAACAGGGGTTACTCAGAGGGCCATGTAAGGCATGTTTGAAGCTGGCTCCATGTTAAAGTTCTCATGTCGGATTTGCTCCACCTACTGCTCTCTCTCTTCCCATTCATCTCACACACTACTGGAATCTATTTTAAAAGCTTCTGTCTGACAAAGTCTACTTTCTCTTCATGCTTCCATACTGTAGATCTTGCTGCTTATCCTTTGACAGGTGAGATCAGATGCACGGCATCAAGGCTCAAAGACAGCACTGGATTTAGGCAGTCAAATGAGGTATACACTGTAGGATTGCAGGGAAGCAGCTGCAGCAGAAAGCAAGATCAGAAGCACAGAAAGTTTGTCAGGAGCCCTTCATAAAGTGGCCCAGGTCATAAGGTGTGGCACACTCCCAACTGCAAAACATGGCCAGAGCTTTTGTCCCAGTCTGAATTAGTGTGTCTGGACTATAAAATTGCAGATGTTGTGATGCTGCACCACAAATGACTAGCACACAGGACTTATGAGCAAATATTTTTAAACAGAATAGAAATTAGACACAAAGAACACTTCCTTTGTTTTTAATAACATTATGATTGCTTTTGTCAGGTTTTCCAGATTTGTTTCTATTGTTACCAATCATGCATACTGCGTAAAAGCTGCATTTGCAAATGGAATGGGAACTTGCCTGCAAAAAAATCATAGCCTGCATCTACCCTGAATATTATTAATCAATAGCCAGGTCCAGACAGTAGAATTGGTGCTCTGACATCTCCCAGTTAAAGCCCTGCAACTGACCCTTGGTGCAAACTTGGTGTAGAAACACAAAAAGGAAGAAAAGATGAAGGGATAATACAGTGTACAGGAAGGTTGCAAAGTTCCTGGGTGGGGAGAAGCACTGCAAGGGAGCTGTGTGGAAGGCAGAGGCAAGTCAGAGGCTCCCAGATGCAGCAGAAAGGGCAGAAGAGTTGTCAAAGTGTGGGGGAGAAAACTGAGAAGGTCAAGCACGTGAGATCAAGACAGCGCAAAACCTTGTGGCACCTTTATATTGTGTAAGGGACCACATAGCAAGTTGAGGCCAAACTGCACTTGGAATTTCAATGTTCCTTGGCTCTTGCTTTGCAGAGCTAAGCCCTGAATCAATCTGTCTTGCAATCAACTCTCCTTGTACCACTGCACAGTACATTACCTTTTATTGGATTGTGTTTCCTGGCGAGCACATCTGAAATACCCACAAATGAAAACTGAAGTCACTAATTCACAGTAACAGGATCCACATTTCCCTATAATCTCATTCAGTTCCTGGTACTGTCTAGATAGGTGGTTTCTTCTACAATCAGAGTGAATGCCTTCATAAATTTAACTAATTCATGCTCAAGAGCCTCTTGTTGAATGTTCAACTGAACAGCCTTTTGAAAGTATCACCTTCTCTCCCATCTCCCATGTCAGAAGTGCAGTGTCTTCCCAAAGGCTTTTTGGTGCCCAGATATCCAAGCCAAGGTTTTTCATGCTGTTTTTCCTATCCTGTGGTTTTAAAGGAACAGGACAGGAACCTCCCCCTCAAATTTTAGTTGAAGATAACTGAAATGCTTTCTCAAAGCAAATTCTCTAGGTGATGATTTACTTTCAAGCTGAAATACTTCATTTCATTAATGTAAACTTGCTGCTGTGTATTTTATGACAGGGTAAAGCTAATTATTATGCCTTTTTAAAAATACTGTATTAAATAGAACAGTCTAATACTAGAAGTTTTCCAATGAGCTAATTAAAAACATTATGGCAAATTATACCAATAAAACTTATGGGGCCATTCACACTTTTATGTAGTGGAATTGGAATTAAAAAGCCAGCTTAGGAAATAATTTTAGCTAGTTCCAATCACATAAATATGCAGTAAATACTAAACACCAAAAAAAAATTCTATATGGTGTTTAGAAAAACAGGAAATAGTATATTATGTAAATACATTTCTGACCATGAAGGTAGGGAAGGTAGCATTCATATTAAAAACAAAAAAAAGAGAAGAAACAGTCTAATAAATAAAGGGTGTATGAAACATAAGCAAAACGCTGTGGATGAGTAACTTCAGCTGTGGTATTGTGTGTTCTGTTCCTGGCTCCCTGACAGGAAGTTTCTGCTGTGTGTGATCTCTGCTCCCCCTCCTCTTCTGCATTTTATGGGCACCCCCATGTTCACGCACACTCCTTATCTTCTTTCCTCACCTGTTCTATCTCCTTTTCCTACACAGCACTCTGTGAATCTCCTCCACCACAATTTTCTATTGCCTCCTTCTCTTCCTGATCACCTGTCCTTATTTCTCTGTCCCAGCCCATGGTTCCCATTCAGGCTATTCATACCCTGCACCTTCTGACTCTCCCAGTAACCCACCTCATTACAGCTCCTTTTCTTCTCCCCCACCTTGTATTTCCTCAGGAATTTCTACTCCCTCTAGAACACTCCTGCTTTGCAGCTGCCTGAGCACTGCAATCTCTTGCATCCGTCTGCCTGTTGCACTCACAGTTTGCTCTGTGGGCCCACCAGCAAAGACTGTGGTCTTCCATCTCTGGCTTCTACCTGAGCTATGTCCATCCATCTCTTCTTCCCACTTTTCGTCACTCTTATCTTTTGTTTCCTGAAGTCATCTTTAGTGACAGGTACTCTGCAAGGAGCCACTTTCTTTTGTTTTTCTTCTTTATTCAGTCCTTGTTGCCTTTCATCATGGAGTCAGTTTGATGCTGTTATTGACCTGCTGGACCCTTAATCTCTTTCACACACCTGTTAATCAAGCTGCAAGAGGAACTGTCAACAATCAACACAAATATGAAGTCCAGTCTCTCCCAGATCTAGGAGATATTTTGGGATATTTTGCCACGTGGGTTCACAACATGGCTTTGTCTTAGATGGGTGGATGGATGGATGGATGGATGGATGGATGGATGGATGGATGGATGAGTTACCTGTGGTGGTAGGAATCTACAGCTTAAATAAGTAAATACAATTCTCTTGTACAGAATGCCACTTCTGTATCTCAGCTGCAACGCTGGTTGCATCACCCTACAACTGTTCCTTGCTGAACCACACAAGGACACAAACAGATTCTGTGAAAATGAATACAAAACATCACTGGAGAAACAACTGATAGTTCAATGTAACTTACACTTCTGCATTCCCAAATCTCAATGTGCCGGATATCCTGTGAGTGCAAGACCATAGGCAAAAGACAATTGTTTTAATTGATTCTTATTGGCAGAATCCCCATCTGCAGATTGAAATTCCTGCATAAATGGTAAA
This sequence comes from Corvus cornix cornix, assembly GCF_000738735.6. Lineage (NCBI taxonomy): Eukaryota > Metazoa > Chordata > Aves > Passeriformes > Corvidae > Corvus > Corvus cornix. The sequence goes on along the minus strand of NC_046332.1, from coordinate 27,401,970 downwards.
ACAGATCTCTTGGCAAAGGACAGAGAGATTGATTTAGCAATTGGGAACTGAGAAAGAGGGGAAGAGACTTCCTCTTGAGGGAAGAAAACTGGGAAACACATCTAAAACTGCGTTAGAAAAGTGTTCTCCACAGGTACCAAAGCAAAAATCAGTCAGATGTCCCACCTGCCTCCTTCCTCTGACCTCTCCCCTGTCAAGGACCAAGAGGCAGGTATCCTTACAGCAATCAGACTTAAGCAAACAAAACAAATTGGAGAGGTCATGAGTGTGTTACCTAAGTGTAAGAACAGGCCTCTTGCATCAGCATTTAGTGAGCCAGCATGTGAGAGTGATGGATGGAGAGTCTGGGGGAAGGGAGATAAGGAAGTGTCCTCACTGTTGAAGCCCCCATTGAGTTTGATTGGAATATGTGAGCGGGAGACTTGCAAGGAATATGGAGCTGATAATCAAAAACATGACAGGGAAACAGATGTTGCCTGCTTTGGAGACTCTCCTTGCACATTCAACACAATGGAAAGGGCTCAGATAATAAAACAGAGAGGATCCCAGCAAGAAATATAGTGTGCTGACACTTTTATGACCTGAGATGCTTACAAAATACAGAAATGGCGTTTTGTTTGCTTTCCATGCGCAGCTTGATATCACATGCTCAGCTCTCTCTGCTGCCACTCGGAGTCAGGAAGGACAATATATTTTCCTTTCCAGATAAACCTAGTGATTCTAGTCAGGTGCAGAAAGCAAATAAATTACATAAGAAGACTTTCTGTATCTATTAATCAAGAGGCTTGTCATTTTCCAGGCCTTGATCCACATGAAAGAAAGTGAGGAGGGGGAGGGGGATGTAGGAATAAAGGAGGATGTGGAAGGGAGCAGAAAGAAGATTCTTGCTGAAGCTGCTTGAGAGGTTTCTCATAGCACAAAGGACCACAGCTTAGACAAACAGACTGAAAAACAGCTCCCTGCCCTCTCCTTTTGAAGTTTTTCCTCTGCAATCCAAGGGGACGTGGTCCAAAAGGAGAAGTGTATGAACCAGGAATATTCCATTATGCTTTTGGGGAGGTTATTTCCACATTTCCTTCTTCTTTTGAATGCTGAGAGGGAAAAACCCAGCTGTTGAAAAAAGGAGCCACATTCAACACCTTGCCTTCAAGTACATCCCAACAGGCTGTGTCACATACTTGAAGGTTCCTTTCCACATATAGCCACTTAAGTATTTGCGGACTATAGCAACAGGGTTGGCTACTTACACAGACAAAGGAGGAGATAATTTTCAGTGCAGTGCACAATAATTCTAATATCAAGTAGAGAGATACGATGGACTCAGTAGTTTGCATGAGACTGGCTCTATTTCCCTCTCGGAAACTGACCTCACATGTAACGTTAAAACAAGGCTCAGAAGAATCTTATTAAGGCAGTCATATTTACTTTCTTCCTTGGATCATCCTGAATGTAAATCAATGAATATTTATAGCATTTTTGAGATCTTCCAAGAAAACAAGCTAGAAAAGCATAAAATTACTGTATGGAGGGACTGAATTATTGCTGCAGACCAAACATGAATCAGAATAACATCCCACACGGAAAACTGTCAGGAAAGTTCTTGAACCAGGAACCTGGTTCATGGCCAAAGAGTAAATCTGGTTCTCTCTGAGTCAGCTGCCTGAGAAAATCTGTCTGCACACTGCTAGATTATCATGTAGTGACAATATGGGCAAAGTAATTTTTAGCTCCAAGGTTTCTTACTCAGGCTAAGCTCGTCTTAGGGAAGCTGGTGTCTCTATGCTCCCTGTAGCATCTTTGACAAGAGAGGATGGCTTTTCCCAGAGGCACCTTGGAGGAGTGGAGCTTAAGCACTTCTGCGTTGCTTCCTGGAGCTGCCCACACAGCTCTGTGTCTCTCATCTTTCTAATTTCTGCACAGAAATGGGCAGCAGCACAGTTTATGCCAACAGCTAAAGTATTGTGATTGGAACAATGGTTCAAGTTCTGGTGCCTACACCCATGACAGAATGGTCAAAATTGAAATGGATTCCAAAAAATTCCAGAAAATAATTTAATGAGTAATATGAGGTCAAGAATATCTGCTGTATAGTGAGAAACGGAGAAAGGCAAGCCTACCTTATCCAGCAGATGTTTTGAGAAGAGATTTGAACCTTAACTACAAATACGTATGTGGAGAAGAGGTATCTGATAAGAAAGAACTCTTTAGTTTAGCAAGAAAAGACTATGAGAGTAATGAATTTGGATTGGACAGCGTTTCTAATTAAACAATGAAATCACCTACTGGGAGACATGAAGGATTTTCCATTATACAAATGCTTTACATCAAAACTGAAAAGATTTGCAAAGGATATGCTATAATTCAACCACAGGCCACTAAAGTCCCTGAAAAAAAATCTAAACCCTTTAGGTTTACAACTTTGATTTTAAATCCTGTAGAGGCCTACAGTTTTTTGTAACTCTGCCAATAACCTCTTAGCTTGTTGGCAGTCTCTGTGCTAGGTAATATTCAAGATCAACCAAAGATGATTCTGTAATTTTTACTCCTACTTTAACATATGTTGTCAGGCAGACAATGGGAACACTGAAAATACTGGTTAACAAATATTTCTTCTGCATATCCCTGTTGGAAGTGAGTCCAGAAAACAGCCATCAAGTCTTTCATAACCAATGGCAATGCAGTAAAGTTTCTTGACTGGATACCCACACTCCTCAGACAGGGAATTTGTCTCTAGATTTACATTGTGACTTGCTACATCTATGCCTTCTGTGGGTCGTGACAGATGTAACAGAATACCAACCACAAAACTTTCTCCTCATCTGAGTTTCTTGTAGATGTATTTGTTTGTTTACTTTTAATTAAGAAGTGGTGTACTAGTTTCCATTACATTTCCTGTTCTGGAGAGATCCAGTTGCTTAATTAATAAACCTCTCATTTAACATTTAAAGGCCCAATGTTCGAATGCCAAATCTGGTCAAATTAAGATTGGGAATATAAATTTTTATATAAATATAAAACCAAAACAAATTATCTAAAACATTTCTCTCTACACCACTATGGATACTCAGTCTTGCTCAAAGGCTTGATTTAAAGTCTCCAAATACTGGAAAACCCACCATGTGCCTAAATAAGTTGCTTCAGTAGTTAACTGACTCCACAGTCAAGCACATGCTTCATATCCAATCTCAATTTGACCAGATTTGGCTTTCAAACATTGGGCCTCTTGTGCCAGAGTTGCAAACTATCATACAACATACATTCCTTAAAGTACACACCCTATTGATTTTTAAAATCTAAATGGCATTACTGCGGCTCCACTCTTAAGCTAATCCCTTGGAAGAGTTAGCCCCTCTGCTGTATATATGGAGGTTGATGCCTTATTACAAATGCTAACAGAAATTTTATGAAAGACTCATATTTCTAGAGGAAAGCTTCATAAATTTGGAATGTGATTGGACCAGTGCACTTCTGGATGTCAGAGCTGTGTCTGTTCCATAGATGGCTGACAATATTGTGGCTGATTCTAAAATTTTCTTGGCTGGATCCACCGTTAAGGAATCTTGAACTTCTTTTCTTTTGGTTTTTGGTTTTTTTTTTGGTAGCTAAGATATCTGCCATCTTTCTCATCAGGGTTACAGAGGCCTGAAACCAGCCTGTTGCAGCAGTGAATGGACTCACCAGTTCACATTATCCACAAACCAATGAAATCCACAAATGCACCAGATTCCCACACAAAGGATGCAACTTATGCATCCAACATACAGAATTTATACACCTCCACACTCCTCATATAATGTGCATTCTCAGATCAACATTTTTCTCCTCTCAAGGCAACTAGTGGTATCTGTACCCAGGTCCTCCTCTGAACAACTACCTAGGATGGGAGTAACTGTTTTTGAGGTATCATTCTGATCATGGAGCATGATCTAACACGTTTCAAAAGTGCTTAATTCCTGTTTACTTGGAGGTTTAAAAACAAGTTCTGTGTGGTGCTTAAGCTACCTTTTATGAAGACACTTCAATGTTTTAGAATCAGATTCCATCTTGATAGAAAGATTTCAGCTGAAGTACTGTTCACCATAGAACTGTAAGAAGTTAGGTTTGAAAAGGAAACTCAACGATTTCCATCACATTTCATACAAAATTTGGTCACTTAGTCTCATCTGAAGCAAGAAAACATCCTCCTGGTTAATTTATACAAGTGGAAGTGTCATGCAACTCTTGGAAGTATGTTAATGGGGAAAAGATACCCAGTGAAAGAGAGATAAAAGCAAAAGGAAATCAAGTGACTGGAAACTGAAGGAAGATCATCTCTGAGTCTAAACTGGATTGCATTCTTGTCCATAGATAGCCATTGAAGCCACTTACCCAAGCAACACTTCATCAGCTGAGACTTCGAAATAAAAAATGGAATGTATTTCTAACAGCTAATTTAGACATAAAGCAGATGATACCATTCTGTTGATGGAACCACCAAGTGCAATTCCTTGGCCTATCTTATGGAAAAGCCTACACTCCAAATATTGTGGTGGTTACTCTGGGCGTTAATATCTCTGGGAACATCATCAATGTCCTGAGTTTACAGGGGTTTAGCTTTTATTTTACCTCTTCTGTTTTTAATAGGCTGATTTTCAGCTTTTAACCTCATGTTTCTCTTTTATGCAGCCTCCTTCCTTCTGTGTACAGGGCATTATCAATGGAAAATTTTGCTCCATTTTAAAAATACTGAACAGGCAGAGAGCAAAATACGGTTCTTTTCAGCTCACTGAGATGATGACATTTTCCTGTCACATAGCTTTCCCACTAAGTGATGTTTCAACATCCTCCTTTGACAGAAAACGGAAAACAAACTTTCAGAGAACCTACCTCTCACCAGCTGGCAGATCCCCACTGAAAACTGGCTTAGAAAGCTCACTGTGACTTCCTTGAGCTGCAGAAGGGCTGGTGGATGTGGGAGTGCTGAGTGAATGAGGGTGTGTATTGTATGTTCAGAAATCACGGAACGCGATTGAGTATGTGTGGGCGGGGATGATGTCTCTATTAATGCCAGAGTGGGTGAGACATTAAACAAAATAAGGTCACTGGTGGGGACACAGAGCCTGCAGCACCAGTGAAATCAACGTGTGGGTGCTGTAACTGGCAATCAAGAACCATGTCTTCCCAGCAAGACCTGTAATTTTTAGATGAGTGTGGACACATTGACATGCTTTACATTCCTGATCAAGGTAGCAATGGATGGCTCTTCACAGTCTAAGGACCTTTCACAAAAATAAAAATATTCTTTCTTCCCATCCATCTTTTCCCTATTAATTTCTCCACATAAGTTTCAAATAGTAAGCATGTGAGAGAAACAGCTTTTCTGACTGGTGAAAAATGTGACATCCAGGTTTCATTCTGTTTCTCTTAGCTACACGGTTTGCACTTACCCTGACTAACACCTCTGGGAAGCCAGAGCTAAGGTTGCATATGTTGCCTGTAATTTAGGAACCTGATAAAAATATGGATAATGTTGCTTAAATAAAATGAATCTGGATTGTAAGAAATGGGAGGTAAGATTAGAGATAAAAATATGCTGGAAAGGACAGAAATGCAGAACCAGCAGGGAATATAGAGTTCTCTGGAGTACACCTTTGAATATTGTGTATCTACGCAGGAGATCACAGCACCTGTTAAATTTAATACATATTAAATCTTGTCATATCTTATATATCTGAGCAAATGTAGCATACCTTCATATTTTGCTGGCAGCTTACAATTCCCAGTTTCAGCTTATGTTACAGAATGTATTCGATTCCCAATGAAAAGCTGATTTAAAGGGCACTATTGGGAATTGTAAGGAGATTAAATTGTTTTAATATTTTCAGTACATGGAAGGGGGAATTTAAATGGGAATCTGGGAATCTTTGTTCCTTTTGTGAGATGTAAAGGTCACGGTTTTGCTATAGATACTAGAGTTGGAAGAGAGTTTTTGTTGTGTAGATGTCCACATGTCCTGGGTGGGAGCTTAAGATGTTCTTAAATCACATACAACGCACATTGATGGCTCATCTTGTTAATGTACACAGGGATTGCAAATCTGTGTGGGTTGTTTTCATTACTGCAAGAGGAAAACAGGCTACAGATTGTTGAGACCTTGAACTTTCTAGGGTTTTAGATTTGTTACCTCACTGAATTTCCATTAAGCCTACTTACTTTAAACTCCAGTCTTTCACCATTATTTTTCATTCTTCAGACATGAATGGTATTTTCTTAATTTTAATTTAATTTAGATTGTTGGAGTGCTCATTTTTCTGTGGAAGAAATGTCACTCCTTTCTAGAGTAAAATTAATCTTATGCAAAAGGCCAGTGCAAGACCTGATTTATATACCAGGGTAGGACATGAAATCCGTGTTGGCAGCTGTGATCATGTTCTGCCCTGACAGTCACACTGTTCTCCTGGCAGCACTGCACCACACTGCCCATCATTGCCAACTCGTATGTAATAAAAAATTCATGCAAGCCTTGCTTCCAGCTTTACTCCTCACAAAGCTCTGGCCCTTACGCAGATGATACACACGCCACTTGTGAATTACCACCGGGTTTGTACAAGAGAGGAGGAGGAAAAAGGGAGAAAAAGATGCAGAGTTTCCTCACCACTCTTCTCACTCCCAAGATAAAACAATGCACATTTTATAGTATTTTATGTTTTATTTTTTAGCATTCTGTGCAACATTTCCTCTACTTCTGATAGGAGCTGATCTTGGCAAGATCATATAGCTTGCTGCTTGCACAGGGAGAGAGCACCTGGGATCCTCAACTACAGCAGACAAAGCCCTCTGAATCTTCAGATTGATGGCACTATCATGGAGGAAATACACAGCTCCCAGTCACCTTCTCTGTGTTTAAAACTGCTTGGGTAATTTCCCCCACATCCACTGAGAATTCACCATATGCTATACCCAAAAAGGGAAGCTACAAAAAAAAAAAAAAAAATCAAATATGTCATAGCTGGCTGGGTTGGGCTTCTTCAGGCTCATAAAAATCAGCAAGCAAGTTCCTAAAGGGATTCATAGGTTTATTTCAACTTTAAACCTTAACCAAACAAGTCATAAGCAACACTCAATGATGAGATCATCAGAGAAAAAGACTGTAAAATGGAGCTACAAAATACATTGGTGCAAATAATTAACATATTTGCTCAGAAAAATATAATTTGGGGTTAATCAAAACTATTCATAAATCCACACTGAATTTACCAAGTCTACAGAATTTTTTTTTTTTTTTTTTGGCGGGGGTGGGGCACAGGAAAAAAATTATTTTGACATTTTCTTGATAAACATCTTGATTTTTCCACAAAATATTTTGTTTTGAAATTTGCCTACAGGTAATATTCTTAAGGCTAAAAAACAATTCACAACATTTAAATGAATTCTCTGACTTGGTATTGAAAGAAAAAAAAGGCATCTTGAGAAAATGTTTTATTTTCCTGGGAGAAAAAAATAAATTTGTATTAGACAAAAAAAAAAAAAGAAAAAAGAAAAAAAGAAAAAAAAAATCTTTATTTCAGTGCTATTGACTCAGAATTCAAGTTGAAAAACCACCTATTGATAAACCATTCAAAAACCATCATTCAGTAACCATAAAAAAGTCTGACATTGAACGTGCATGGACTTGGCTCAGTTTGGCCAGATCTTTCCCTAACCCTCTGTTCCTGGAATTGAGAGTTGATGGTAATTACGTGGAAGACTGTCCCTTGGTACCCACCACAACTCCATCAGGGAAGGGAGAAAGACAACCAACCAAAAAAGGGCTGTTCCTTTTATTGATTTTACTCTCTGGGCCCCAAGAAGAACCTGAAAACCCAGACTGTGTGGAGAAAACCTATGATTTTGGCAGATCTGGAATTTTCCAGTCCATGTGCTTTTGAGTCATGACATGCCAGAAAACTTGTTTTAAAAAAAAAATCCATTTAAAAGAATGCTTCACTTTCTGTACAAGTCCAAAAATGCCTCATCCAATTTCTCTCAAATTTTCCAGAAAACTTCTGCTCTGACATGAGATCATATATATGAAATGTAAGACAGACTGGTTTGTAGTTTTGGCAAAGCTGGGGAGGAAGACAAATTGGATTGTACTTTTAAAGAGAGAATTAGGGTCTCATCTTTGAATTATCACTTATTTAGGCAAGTCCTGCCTCTCATGACACTTTAATCATTAGAAATTATTAAAAGAGTAGTAAATATGTTACTGGGGACTACTTTGCACTGGCAAAGAGATCATAAAACATGTAGGAGGAGGATGAGACGTAAGGAAAATAGGGATGTGTGGGGAGACCGCAGAGAATAAAGAGGAAGTAGTTACAAAAACTTGTGTGCATGCTGTGTGCAAGGAAGGGCTGACAGGGATCTCAGGGGACTCTGTGGTGTAGTAGGATTTTAAGGACCACAGGGGACTGTAAAGGTCAGAAGAGAAAGAACAAAGAGATGTTGTGAGGCTGGGGAGGTGAATACCCTCCTGAGGAAAGAGAAAGAAATAAAATGTAATTTTCTCAGAGAGTATTTAATAACTAGAGACATCACAAAACAGAGAGAAGGGAAAGACAGTTTATGCAAGAATCATACATCCATAAATATTTAAAAGTGGATGGGCTAATCACTTTTGAGGGCTTGGGACACCCGTCTTCCCAGGATTTGTACAAGAGGAAAGCTCCAGTACACCACCACCCACCTTGCTGCCAGCTCCTTCTGCACTGCAGGGAAAGTACCATTGCTCCCCTAGAGCTCTGCTTAAGGGTAAAGTCAACATTTAATTAATCAAATATTTAATTAGTAAACTATGGTCTCAAAATAGCTTAGGAGCAGCTTATAGTGTTTGAAACATGCATAAGGATGACTGGACTATACAAAACGGGGTAAGATCATCCACTTATGCTTTCAGCATGCAGAAGGTCACCACCTTAAAGAAATGAAACACTTCAAAATAAAATACAAAATGATAAAATACAGTAATCAGTAATAATCTGCAAAGAAATTATTTCTGTGCTAGAAACCCACCAACTCTTGTCTCAAACTCCTTTGAGTGCCTTGGGACGATGGCTTTTATTACTTTTTGTCACGATTTCATTTTTCCTTTGCAAAGAAGAAAATCTCTGTTACTCTTGGAAAGACAAGGGAGGGAACCAGAGGTGTCATGCAGCTCCCTGCCAGAAACACATATGAAGGCAGCCTACTTTGGCAGGAGGAAGATGACTGGCCCTGCCTGTCAGCCACATATGTTTCCTGGTCTTTATTCTCCCCAGCGTTACCACATGTGACAAAGTAAGTTGCAGAGCTTTAAGAGGAATTGCAGGCTTCCCACCCAAACAAAAACACAGAAAACCAACCCTGCAATTAAGTATCCATAACAAATTATGAGGCCTGAGGATGGGTTGCTGCTCCTCAATTGACACAATTCATTAAGACTTTTGACTTTTGCACTTTTTTAGGGATGAGGGGGATTAGGGAGGAGGTTTGGTTTATTTTTTCCCTAATCACTCTGCCTTTCGAGGGGAGAGCCAGGACTATGGGCATTTAGGTGATGTCATCTGCTAGACAGCAGCCATATGGAGAACATGAAATGGAAGTTTTCTACCCAGCTCCTGGCAAACCTGTGCCAGAGGCTGTGTGACTGCCTGAAGGAGTCCACTGAGGCACAACAGGATGATCTCCATCCTTTTACACGTGCTGAGGGACCACTGGCACAACCCATGTGATACATGTGTGGGCAGATATCTTATCCCATGAACTCTCTCTCGGCCTTTGTTTCCAAGGGCTGGTGTCCAGGAAAGGGCTACACTGGCTGAAAGGAAGCAGAAAGCAGAACCATAATGAACCTCCCCAGTCACCAAAGCAGGCAATCACATCATGTAATCCTTTTAAAATATTTACCAGCTCCATCTTAGAGTTTGTTCAGCTTCCAGTTTCCATTATTCCTACTGATGCTTTTCCTCACTCTTCCAATTCACCGCACACGTTTGCTCAGAACCATTTGCTCTTGTGGCAGGATGGTCACTCTGCTTATATGGCTCTTCTGTACCCTGGCTGCTCAGCCCTGGATTAAGCACAGAGAACATTAGTGTCTTCTTCCTGGTCTTCTGAAGGCTCAGCTAAAAAAGACAAATTATCTTGGTCTCCACACATAAGACAGGCTTTCTACTCACAGCCATGCCAGCAGGCATCCTCTGCAATTTTACTTCCAGTTTAGGCTTTGCCAGGCATGAACTGTGTTCTCACTGAGCTCTTGTATCATGATGTTAAAAGTCAACATCTGGTAGAAGTGCTTCAGTACACTGTAGGATGACATATGTTTTCTCCACATTCATATCCCACTGGCAGCTCACAGCCAACCTGCAATCGAGCAAACCCTCAGTTTTTATCTTGCTCTGAAACAACATTGCCATCCCCTTTCCATGCACCAATATTTACGGCCATTTGCTTTTTCCTGTGTAAAACATGACCTTTTCTGCACTGTCCCCAGGTCTGTGCCATCAACAAAGCCATGGCTGCTTTCTTATGTTTTGTACATTACTGAAACCATTAGGTGAGATCCATCCCACCTCCATACTCACCTCCCATACTGCGCCTTTCCTGAGAAAGTTTGTCCTGGGAATCACTAGATTTTGAGTACATCATGGAAAGATATTGTCCAGCCAGGGAACCCAACCTCTAAGTGAGAACAGGAACTTGAACTACAGAGCTTGTAATGCAATACACAAACTTATTTTAGTAATGAAATATGGTTTAAAAACCCCCAAAGAAAACATAATGTAGGGATATTGAAATGTTGTGTTTTAGAGATGAAGATGTGAAAAAAATTCCCTTTCTGGACAAAGGTTTACAGAACTTACACTCTGCAGGAAAATGGACAGCCTGAGCATTTGATATGCTAATGCTAAGGCTATTTACATGAAAAAATGTGTTACTCAAATATATATTTCCATTCTTTAAAGTTCAACATTATGGTGAATAATCCACAGTAGACTTAGAAGGATTCAACTGGAAGACAAATGGTAATATATTTGTACACTGAATGATAAAATTGACAGTTTGCATAGCCATAATTTCATAAACAAATGGAAAAATGTGGGCTGGATTGCGAGGTTGTCAATCGAGCAAGATTTTGTAACAAGGAGTAAGATGTTTGGATTATTCTCTGCCATAGGAGTCGAAGTTTTACCTTGCTGGAGCAAAATGTGAAAAGAGCAAATGTCTGTACCTGTAGCACCCCTCTTTCTTGCTCTACTGTGTAAAACTCGAGGAATTAAGTTGGTTGTTCTCACATCTGCCTTTTTTTCAGTGTGGCGTTCCCCACTATCGTTAATCTGCTTACCTCACTGCGGGTGGGAATCAGACATGATTTCATCTTGAATTTAAAACAATAAAACAAAAACAATTACATGATATTATAGACATGAGGGAAAAATTCCATTCAAAATTTTTTTCTGACTTCAACAAAATTATCAAACCTTTCTAATCTGACTTTGCATAATCACCATACCATGCAAAATACATCAAATCAGCTTCTGGGGGAAAAAAGCACCAAATGTCTTTCAAATGGGCGCGTTGGCTTTTATTTTAATTTCCCATGTTTAACTTTTTCTTTAGGAGACTATGTCTACGTAAAACTGCTGTATAAATTATAGACATGATCTATGACGCAGAACAATATTTATAACATGCCTTTAAAGTTATGTAATACTGAGAACCAAAATGCAATTAAAGTAGAGAGGAGAGGAGAGGAAGTTCTGCCCTCTGCAGAGCGTGCTGTCTCATCTTTAAACAATGCAACATGATGGAAACTAATAAATGTTTCTGCAGAGGTGACTGGTTACTCCTCTGATGTATTGATATGGGAGGGGTTGATCTCAAGGATGCATTTTTTCAAAATCTGTTTTTCAAATTCATTTGGGGAAAACAATGACATTTTCATTTTCTTTGTAAGAAAAGTATGTACTATCTTCCCCACATGTTCTCAGAAGAGTGCAGGCAAAAAAAGGGCATTTGGAAGTTACTTTCTAGTTTGTACTAAATTATTTCATGTGATTCAAAAATAAAAAGCCATGTTTATATGCATGGATATATTTGAGACTGAGACAGATAGCTTCTCAGAGATGGGAACCCAAGATGACAGTGACATCAAAGAATTTCTAAGGATGTCAGCTGCACTAGAGAGTCTCTTTGTTTTCCACTGACGGAGTAGTAGTAATTAATCTTCTTATTTCACTTTCTTGAGAGATATTGTTTTAATTTATTTGCTTTTCATATACCAGCTTAAATAGTTTTCTCTCACTAGTTCCTATCTGCCACATTGCACACCATACAATTTTTCTTTTGTGACTGATTAAGTGCCAGAAATATCATATATTCATCTGTGTAAAATACCTATGGGATATTGACCAATGTTAGCTTTCATCTGTGTTGGGTAACTCAGGCCCCTGTGCCCCTCTAGTGTGGAGTCCTAGATAATTTCTTAAAGCTCTGGCACAATCATGCACCAGGAAAGGGCTGATGGTGAGAGAGATGCTGTAAGAGACAAAAATCTGGAAATTAGGGAGAAGAGAGGCATCAAGCGAACTATGTAAACCACTACTTTTGCATTGCAAGTCTTAATTTCTGTGAACATGTTGTTTTTTTTCTGAAAGAATCCAAGTTCCCTGGGAAAGTGCCCAAATCAAATAAAATTCAACACTCAACCAGCTCTAGCATACAACCAAAATGAGAGGGTGAGAAAAAAGAAAATACATCCAACTACAGCAATTTGGAAGTGGTTTATGCTCATTATTATCTAATTTTCATGGTTTTGTGGGGAGGGGCTTGATCTGTTTGGGGAATATTAATTTTGTCTTTCCCTGTGTTAAACAGCAGGATGTATAAGGGACATGGAGATCAAAGCCTGAGGCAAGGAAAGGTGGCACAGAAATTGAGTGGAGGAAAGGAACAGGACAAAGAGGGTAGAGAAATTGAGAAGGCTGATAGTTTTTAATGTCCAAACAACACCCAGAAACTAAACTCTGAGCATCCCAGCCTGAAGACATCACCAAGGGTGATGGGGAGAGCCTGGGGGAATACAATCAAACTTGTCTGTCTTTCCTCCTGTTCCTTTTATCTTCCAAGACACAATAGCAGCAGGTGAGGGTGTTCATCAGGTTTGGAGTCCTGATCTAGACCATTCCTATGCACTGATTTTAATGGCAAAATATAGCAGAAATTTTATTCTGTTGAGTCTCTCTAAACACATTCACAAATGCACTTTCCAGAGAAAGGGCTTCAGAGATCATCATCTGTATTAGATAAGGAGGATCCTGAAGGAATTTGGTCTAATTTGCAAGACCACACAGAAAGATAATGAAGATCTTTTATACTCAGGCCTGTTTAACTGGAGAGAGACAGTTGATCACAAATTCAGAGGCGAGAGATCAGCTTCTCACACATTTTAAAATTTGATTCTTGTGTTAAGACATTCAAATCTGGTGATTTCATCTCCTCAAACCCAACCATGTGCACTCAGTTGAAGCTGTTCACCATGCTCAGGCATCACCAAAGGCTACACTTGTATTTCTCCTTCACAGAATTATCAAAAGTGGACAGACTGGAACTTTTGCAATAATACCTTTAAAAATGTGAAGATTTCTGAAGGAGAAACTTGTCAGAGGAATGTTAAACATTTGCTTTTTAAAAGCCTTTCACTGAGAAAAGGGACAAACTAGAGAGGGGAAGGGAAGGGAAGGGAAGGGAAGAGAAGGGAAGGGAAGGGAAGAAGAAAAAAAGGCAAGGCAAGGCACACATTTTTAAACAACTGACAAAAGGTTATAAATCCTGGCCACAAAGAACTCAGGAATGGTACTCTAAAATTTTTTGTTTCGGTTTTAAGAAGAATAAGTGAACAACTTAAAGAAATAAGGATTATTTTGAGTAATCTTCCGTTTTCAGTAAAAAACTCTTTTTTAGTTTTACAAAATGAATTTTGGATGGAAATTTTTTAGCTTGTTCTCCTTTCAATCAGGTAAACATCATAGGTCTAGGACCAACCACATGGGCTTATTTTGCTAGGACTTGAGTAAAATATAAGCTCTTCTTTGAAGTCACAGATATGAAATGAAGAAAACTTCTCACATTAGACTTTTGTTTTCCTCCTTTTTCTCTTCTGGAAAAGTGAAGAATTCTGAAAAATTAGCTGAACTAGAGGCATCCAATCTCAGAAAATAGACACAACACAGGTGTGCTTTGGTTCCAGGATTGTAGGTCATTATAACTAGCAATACCTCTCAGAAAACTTCAAAGCAAGAACCAGAAATAATCTTTAACAAGTGCTCCATTTTCTGCACTGCTCTGCTCCTGCTAAAAGAAATACTGATGTTTGCATAAAAACTGCTTTGGTCTTTTTTTGTTCTTTTAAGACACACGTGTCCTGCTGTTTAGTTCTCACTGGGGTTTAGAGATTCCTTCACAGCAACCAATAGCGATGTGATAATCTTGGCCAAGAGTCCTGACACTCAGGCAGGGATCAAAAAAGTAAGAGGCTGTTTTCTTGCAAGAAGTGTTAAAACTTGGAGCCAGAGAGAGAGCATATAGGTCAGCTAGTGGGCTGCTAGTTCTGCCACCCTGCCAAATTTACATTTGTTAATGTTGTAATAGGGACAGGCCAAACACACTGGGAGTCACTTGTGCCAGGTCTAGATGCAGAGGGAAAAACAGATTGCCCGACAGAACTTATGCTACACTGATATCTCTGACATCAGGTGAGCAGCAAGAAGACAATTGGTTTTTTCCTTAAAAATTATCTAGGTTGCCCTGAGCTCAGCAAGCTATTTGAACATAGCGTTACAGCAGTCACCAGAGTAGTCCCTTTCATTTAATGGACTACTTACATGTTACACACCACACATTTAAGAATGCTCCAGACTGGAGTCTAGAACATCATATTTTTGTACTCCTGCTTGATCTCCACTCCAAAACAGTGTGCCTCTGCAGTGAAGTTACTTTTCTGTAACTGGGTTGTCTCTAACACTTATAAAATGTACAAAATGTTAAATAAAACAGCATCACAGGCATTTTGCAGGCTGTGAAAAGAGGCTGGCAGCAGTCATGGTTGCTGACACATCATTCCACATCAGGTGCCACCACCTGCCCTACAGGAAGAACGTTCATGGAAATCGAAGGCAAGATGGTAAATG
The DNA here is from genome assembly GCF_000738735.6 of Corvus cornix cornix. Classification (NCBI taxonomy): domain Eukaryota; kingdom Metazoa; phylum Chordata; class Aves; order Passeriformes; family Corvidae; genus Corvus; species Corvus cornix. Next base: position 27,386,779 of record NC_046332.1, on the reverse strand, counting down.
TGTTTAAAATGTAACTTAAATACAACACTCTTCTCAAGTCTTGGATCAGGGAAAAATGAAATAAGAATAGGATATTCTTCTTTTCCTACAGCAGCTCTTCCTAGGACTGTACTTAATATTTTCCTTCAGGTTACTTTCAAACTCTGAGTTGATTTAGAGCTGGTTCCCAAATGACCCCCCTCCCTCAACCATTCCTGTTAGAGTTCTCTGTCTACAGAGCAGGTGCAGCACCAGCAGATGCAGCATGAGTTTCTCCAGCTATTCACAGAGCGCATCAATGGAAAGAGGATGTTCACACAACACACAATTACCCTGTGGAACTCAGGAAACAACAGTAAAAAAGGACCAAGAACACCCACAGTTGCCACAGGCAACAACAGCAAACATTTTGTATTTGAGGGCTTCTGTCACTTCCTAACTCCTGGGGATCTGAATGGCACTGGGAAACAAGGTGAAACTAGACTCTTCTCTTTCCTCAGCTATTGTATCACATGATCCTCAAATCTTCCTCTGAAGTCTTTTGGGTTCTGGACACTGGAATGGATGGGCAACAGTCCAACAAGGCCATGAGTTCCCACTCCTCTATACCACAGAAGAAGGAAGGGAGGCTCTGGTTGCCCGATGGCTTTCCTTCTCCACCTCCTTCCACTGCGATTTGATTATAGGCATCGTATTTCAGTGCCTTTCATCCCCAAAGCTCAAAGTACTCCCTGTAGGGACTATGGTCCTGGTACAACCAGCTTAGAAAGGGATGTCAAAAGGGCTGAAGTGACTTTTGCTAAATGTCTCACAGCAACCAAGCATAAGAGTCAAGAAGAAAACCCCAATATCCTTCCAGACTGTGATAACTTCACCGCCATGCTGGTAATTTCTAGCTGAGTTGCACATGTCATGACTCTGCCCACTGTAGGCTGGCATCCAGCCTGCTGCGTTCCTCTAATCAGACTCTGGCTACTCACATTGGGATTGTGGTGGGCTGTGCTTTGAAATGAGATGCCTGAAAATGGTTGACACCTGTACTCCTCTGGCTCTCGGGAAAAATTGTTAACCTTCAAGAAAAGTTCTTGGAGAGGAGGGACTTTCAAGTTTTACAAGATGGTGAAGTTCCCTTTAGTTCCTTTAAAAAGCATTAGCAAAGGTCAGATTAACAAGTCAACACCGAAACTAGATACGACCAAGACTCCCAAAACTGATGCAGGAAAGAAAAGAGGTGGGTGGGGACTGGGTGTGGGGGAGAAAGGCCCACAACACAACATTGGCTCTGATCCTTTCCCCCTTGTTGGGCCTGGGGCACACTTGATAAGGTGAAGGGAAATTGTAAAATTAGACCTGGCAACCTACACAGAGAGGCCCAGTGCAAGGCCCTTGGCCTGAGGCAAGCTGAGAAAGTTGAGGAATTGTGGGGGAAAGGGGACTTGGCAGGCTAACTTCCTGTGGCTGCATCCAGGGCTAATTAGTTTTCAGTGTTCTGTGTGTGTTTGAATGGAAACGAGCCAGCACTGAGAGGCACGGGAGGAGGAAATCAAAAACATATGCACCGAGAAGGAAGAAGCGGGGGGAAGAAGAAAAAAAAAACACCAAAAAAACCTGTCCTTTTTAGCTACATTTTCTTTTTCAGGAGGGGATCTCATCGTTTTGTTCCATGAGCACTAAATCACCCTGGCTCCTCTGTCTATCACATCTCACATCTGCTTCAGAACTCATTAAACATCAAAAGGCCTGCCCTATCAGTTCTGCTTAGTTAGAAGTCTGAGTTACTAGAGTCCTAACCAGGGAAGATTTTGTATGTTTTTAATAATAGCTTAAGGAACTTCTTAGCACCCCATAAATTACTTAATGCAACAAACTCTTCCTGTGGACCAGCAAATGTTTTACAGAGGAGCTGAATGCTGCCTTAACATGCTTGTGGTCAGTCCAGAGCTTCACAGCAACCTGTTTGAATGAACCTTTAATCCATGCTTCAGTTTAGGAACTGTTTTCTCATGTATCCTCTCCTGCCTCTAGCCCACTCTCATTTTTACTGCCGCTCTAATTTTATATAACTACATTATAACTTGTATTTCTGTAGCATTTTGATCCTTCAGAATGCCAAGGCAATTATTAAAGCAGCGATCATAATGCTACAGCACCAATGAAATCTGCCTACTTCTGCCATACCATTTTCCCTACTTCAAATGCACATGCACAGTGCCCTCCACTACTGCATGTGCCAGACAGACAGTTCACTAAAATAATTTATATGCAGGAAACACAATGGACACAGTAAAGGCTCCAGTGGGCATTTGTTGTTAAGAGTAGAACAAGAGCACTTTAAAATGAACTGAGCCTAGGCTGAGTGTGATCCCTGAGTGCTTGTTATTGAGACAAAAGCAAATCAATTTTCACCAGCACATCCACAAGCTTTTTTCTTCAGTGAAGACACTTTTTTTTTGCCTATTTTGAAGTTTTTGTCTACAACTATATTATCATAACATTTTCATCCCTTTTTACTGGGAAAGCATGGGGTTTGCACTTTTCCTCACACTTAGGAATTACTAAATCACTTTTTCTCACACTTTTAAAAAAAATGTGACCAGTGGTCAGACTTGAAAATATGAGTCTCATAGGTGAAAATTACAAATGGTAATGGACAAATTAAAGAGAGGAACTGTTTTCTCATGTATCCTCTCCTGCCTCTAGCCTTTGAACTAAAAAAAATTCTGTATGTTCAGCTTCAGCAGTCATTCATACTCAATTGATAGCTTTGTCATTTATTTGCAACTGTTCCTTCTTTAGAAACAAACAACATGCATTTTTTCAAAATATCAGCATAAATAAAAGGAAATAAAAGATAAATAACATGACCCTCTAGCCAAGTTGAACTAAAATTATCATGGAGTATGAGCACAGATGTGTACTAGCACATCTGTTATAAGGCCCTATGCCTCCACTGGCTATCTAACACTCATCTTGGTGCAGAAGAAACAACCTGGGACATCAAAAGTGTTACTAATCTAGTAATCAAGAAAAAAATCAAGACAATGGCAAGTTGCTACCTCTTTTCTAGGATTTTGCTTGCCCACGAGCTGTGAATACTGCTTACCAAGGAAGACTTCCCTTTCCAGACACAGTGTGTCTGGTTCCTTGCTTTTCAGTGGGGCACAGTCCTGTGGAACAGTGAGGACTTCTACAGTGGGCACAGGATGGCCCATAAGGGGCCACACACTCCCTTATGTTCACTTCTTCACACAGAAGGTTCTCAGTGCTATCTGACCAGATCAGATTTATGGGAAAAGTGTAAAGTTTGTCCCAATGTGAAGAACCATGAGGAAATTAATAGGCAATTTCTAGTCATTTAGCTCTGTTTCAAGATCTGTCTCCCTTAAATGACACTGCTGATGGGACAATTTCACAACTGTCAGAGCTTCCAGCTGAATTCCTAGGTGATCCATGGCCTCTGTTCATTGTTCTTCCAAAGAGGGACCTTTATCTGAGATAGGCTTCCCATAAGAAAAGTCCAAGTCACAGAGGTCCTGTTCAATATATCTGCCTCTGGGGACTGTCTGTAACCCTTCACCTTGACAAGAAATGTAATTAAGACATCAGCTTATAAAAGTACATCAGTGAAATGCAACCAGTCACAGCATCAGTCTCTCTTATGCCATGTGGAATGAAGCACCAAGTTAATCAATAAATGAGCTCTCTTGTCCCACACAAGGCTGACACTCTGTACGAAGCAAGATGCCAGGGATTAAACTT